>NW_017729025.1:117185770-117219688 GCF_001723915.1 Gavialis gangeticus | reverse complement strand
GAGCGGGGAATGGGGTTGGGTGGGAAAGCCATTGGGGGCTGCAGCAACTGGTGGGGGATGGAGCCAGGTGGGGCAGCAACTGGGGGGCTGGGATGGGGTGTGTGGGCCTTGCAAGAGGAGATAGCCCCTGTGGGGGCCATTTGGCCCCCATTGGGGGCCCGTACCCCCTGTTGGGGGGGCATACTGACTCTGGGGACTGCACTGATACAATTGTTGGGACCATGGATCACGTTCCATCACCTCTTTAAATGAATGTCTATCTGTGGCCCTAGACTTCATGGGTGCATTCTATGAGCATTTCTAGGTATCTTCCAGAGGCCACTGAAGTCACTGGAAAGACTGAGTTTACTGAACTTTGCATCAGATCCCAGGTGCATTCTACATGTGATAGGTAGCAAATCCAAAAAGGAAAGTTGCTGTGTATTAGCTAGATGTGTTAGAATGTAAATTCCAGAAACACCGGAATTTCTGGAATGTAGATACAAGAAAACAGGCATGGTCCTCCCAGGCATGACTGTATTAAAAAAAAGGATCATATATATTCTAACCAAAAGTAACAGCGGCACTCAGGAGCAGTCAAACTCTAAAATCACTCTCTGTAACTACTGCAGAATTGAAGGGAAACTTTACTGACAAACTATAAGGCTACTTGCATAGAAGACGCACTCTCTTGCAGTTTGAGATATTTACTGTATATTGCCTAATGAAAGCTTCATGGAATTCTCAAATAATCATGTTTTATTAAAACAGCCTGAGTGCTCAATAGGCTCAACACTTGCAAAATATACCAAGTATTTCAATAAAACACTGGGAAACTGGTAATTGTCTGTATGAGAAACATTACTGTTTCCACACTGAAAGGAAACTTTGAAGAAATCCTCTTTTATTTGTTGTTAGTTGGAAAAGAACATGTTACTTTTACAATAATGCTGGGATATAATCATAATTTCTACAGTACTAAACTCAACAGCCTATGTTTTGTGGGTTTTTTAAAGGTCTGATGGAGTCTTACAGTTTATAATGGAAACTGGAAGCCAATATTTATTTGCGTTTCCACAACATCTGACTGATTCATGTTTTAATGGTCTACCGCTGCATACTTTTTACACAACTAATGGCAGTTGACAATTCAGAAAGGTAAAAATAAAACAGAAATTAAATGCCAATGAAATACTGGGTCTAGGACAAATAAGTCATTAAGAAACCTTATGCCACATATTTTCAAAGCATCCCTCTAATGTCATGCACCATCTCTCATTTATATTACATGGAATTTATGGTGGGCTTACAATTAAGTCTCTTCTTGAAGCTCTGAAGTGTCCTCAAATGTATTTCAGATTTTCTAACTCTCCAATAAATGTTTTATTCTGAAATACATGTTTTGTTCTAATGGAATAAAAAGATTACAGATAGAGCAAAAAGATTTGTTCCATCTCAGAAACTAAATATTTCTGTTCACACAATAGGAAGCCAGTTAGCAGCATCCATACAGTGCTTAGGTAATCTGTCTCAGGAATGGCTTGGATCAGCCATATCTGTTCTCCATATTCATAGAATCCCTATATGAAACAAGCAAGGATGCCAAATTAGACAGTCCACTTTCTGCCTAGGAAATTGGTCAGATACTGGCAATTCATTTGATCTAAGTTACCCCAGCAGCTTTTAGCAGATAATGGCTTGCAGTCACTAGAAACACGGCCAGCATTAGCAATGCAGAAAAGAAGAGCTTTCTAGCGCTCTAAAAATGCACCAAGCCATCCTGCCTCAATCAAATCAAATTTTATTTTAAAAAAGGGGGAATGATAGGCAATAAGTTAAGAGAAGTTGCAAGGTTTGATTATAATGAGTATGCATATAGCAACTAGTTATGTACCATTTCTCTTTTGGGTCTTAATTACATTCTATACTAACTTGTGAAACTATTATTTTTTTATCTGTTGGGTTATGTAAAAAGAGAATGTAAACTTTAACCCTAGAGCTGCTCTTGAATTTTACATCAAAATGTCATTCTCACAACAAATGTGCGTTTTAACAAAATTACCATTTTATATAAAAATGTTGATTTTGCCAAAATGTTCCATACAAATACCTGTGTCTGTCTGAGCTACTGTGGTATGTGACTGGAGTTATAATTTGCCTAATTCCTCTTGCGGACTAGCCTCACCAGATAAACTAAATCCCCCAAGAAGTACCACAGTAACAGCCACACAGAGAGAGAAGCAGCAAAACACTTCGGTGTTTCAGAATCAGACATTTTCAGAACATTTTTTCCTATAAAAAGTCTAAATATCTTTACTTTTTATTCCAATTAAGGTTTTGTGATTATTATTTTAATAATTATTATTTTTCAAAGAACATCATTTCTATAAAGGACCAATTCTGAAGTTCTTCAAATGGGAAGTGTACTTAATTTTGTTTTCTATATATGATTTTGAACCCAATATTTCATCAAGGCAAATAATTCCTTTTTAAAGCACTGTGTGTAAAAGACTAAGACAAAAGGAATCTGGGAGAATTAACTATATGATTTATTATTTAAATTATCTAAAGATGTAGAGCACTGGTTCTGAACCTTTTCAGACTGAAGGCACCCCTCAGAAAATGCCAGTTCTTAGTTTTCACTTGTTTTTTGACCATAGAAAAATAATGGAGCAGCTTTTCTATTGTAAAGAATTCAGAAAGATCACGACACGTCAAAATGCTTTTGACACAATAGATTCCAATTTGAAATCTCTAGTTTTATCTTATGAATCATGTACAGATGTTGGCACACCTTTTTCAGCCTCTCCTGTGGCATCCTGGTTGAAAATCACTGGTATAAAGATACATCCAAACCCTACTAATTTTGAAAATACTGATAAACTTTTTATGATACAGGTGTTATGTTTGAATGATTCAACAGTGATACAAGTACAGCAAGACTGCTCAACCTTTAAACTAGCTTCGTTCAGAGTCAAAGTTGGACAACTGAGCTAACTTGTACTTCTATAGGATTATGCAGATGTAACAGAACCTAAGAGAATGATGTTTGCTCATCAACAGCAGCCCTTCTCTCCTTTTAAAGGAACTAGGAGAACTAAGTAGTACATTTGTTCATATCCTACCAAGCCAGTGGGACTTAAGTTCTATATTACTTTTGGAAAGTTTAAGTGTTGTGCTTCTTGGATAATTTAACTAAGGGGGTATAACAAGGGCTGTTGTATTTAGTTTTGTGTGGGTTCACCCTATAAACAGTGATCTTTCTGACAGATGACAGATGGACAGACAGACAGATACCCCTTTGATTCTGCAAAATACAATATTCTTTCATTCAACATCACTCAGACAGAAGTATGCACCCAAGATGACTGCCAGAGTTACTTACAGGAGAACATAAAATATGCTCTTTCATGAGCATATAAAAAAAACACTTTAATACATAATGGCTAATTCTACCAAATGCTGAATATCCTTCATGGAGTGCCAAGTTCCCTTATCTATTGAGGAAGTCTGTATTGCACACCCTACATTATGTGAAACTATCTTAAATGCCAAATTCGCATTAATTATTTTGAAGATGATTTTTGAAAAGTTGACTTTTGGGGTCTAACCTTCAGTGATCAGCATCCAGTCATCCTTATGTCATGAATTTGCAAAAGATTCTAAACGTTCTTGGTTACTCAGGTACCAGATAGTGACTATAATTCCAAAAAAAACCCTTAAATAGGGCATAGATCCTCTTCTCTCTCAAAGTAGGTATATTTTCCTCTTTTGTTTTGTATGTGACTATTTACAAAGGCCTGTGGTTAAGGCCCTTCGTTGAATATTCTGAATACAACACAACTGTTTCCAATACAGTACACTGTTGCACCAAGAAACCACAACTGCCATGTTTACTCAAATCTAAGGCAAAGATTCCCCACCTCCCATTTGATATGGGGGGTGGGAAAAAAGGTTTCACGCTGGATTTGAGTACTGACCTGGGGCAAGTGGCAACTGCAGCTCTGGCTCTGACCTGGGTCGGAGGCTGAAGCCACAGTCACTGGCTAACCAGGCCAGGCCTGGAGCTGTCACCACCATGGATTGGCTACCTGGCTCAAGGTGGCTTGTGTAGTGGGGTAGGGAGTACATGGCAGGCAGCAGGCAAGGGAGACTGCACAGTGGGAGGGGAGCTGCTGTGGCTCAGGCTGTGGCTGTGGCTGCAGCTGTGGCTCCAGTCCTGACCCAGGCCTGGGGCTGGAGATGCTGCCACTGCCTACTTGGGGCTGGGGCCAGAGCCACTGTGTGCCCTGAACCAAAGCCGGAGCCAGAGCCACTGCACAGGGTAAGCAGCAGCAGGAGGGGAAGTGGCTGGAGAAGGAGACACTGAGGGAGGGGATAAGGAGCAAGGGTCAGGTGACTTGTTTTCACTGCTACTTCCCCCACTGCTTGCTTTGCCCGCATCAGTGCTGGGGAGAGGGAGTGGAGTGAACTTAAAATGATCTTCCAACAATTAGATTTTCTACATGGAAAAATATCATACAATTATAATTTTCCATGTATACAATCAAAATATTGGGAGTGGGGTTGTCTTAAATACAAAGTTGTCTTGGATTTGGTAAATACAATAATAGTATTATCAAGCTCAGAGGTCTTGGTACTAGGGTGTGTGGAGAAGGGAAGGTGAAAAAATAAGGTTATGATTCATGGTCTACAGTAGCAGGGGTGAAAAGAAGTTGTATACAGGTTTCCCTCACCAACCATGGTTTTGAATATCCACACTTAATATACTATATACCATTTTGGCTACCATGGTATACAGTTTTGAGTAACTACGGTTTTCCATGGCCATGCATCAGCCCACCACCTGTCATTTTCCCCGTAAGCCTTTTGTCTTACCAACCACATTTTTGCTGGGAACTTTCAGGAACCTAACCCCAGCAGTTGCAGAGGGAAACCTGTAGAGAGAGGGAAGTGGCTAAATATATTAGTTCTGACACTAAGCTTTTATTTTCCTCATTTTGTGGGTTGAGTCAGGTACATTAAGGGTATAACAAAGCAGGGCTCAACTTACAGCCCAGAAGCCAGATCTGCCTGTAAAGTCATGACATCCAGCCTGTACGTTTTACCACAGGTCTGAAACACTGGCAGCAAGGAGTGGGGGCAACATTAATTCCCACTCCCTTGCCACCAAATTTCCAGACCTTGCAGAGCACCACAAGCTGGATGACCTGGTCAGTCCTAGATTGTGCTGGTATGCAGTAGAGCCAGCATACAGGGTCACTCCGTGGATGGACATGACTTTCAGGGTCAGGCAAGCAAACCCTGCATGCAAGGCTGTACCACAAGCAGGACCAGGTCATGGGGCTAAAAGGTTGAGCACCACTGATGTAATATATTAACATATTAATTACCAGTTACCATAAACTGTAACCTAACTCACATTTGGATTTATCTAGTGTGTATCACTATTACTACTAATACTTACAGCTCTTAAGTTAAAAAAACCCCAGATGTCATATAATACTTCTAAAGAAATAATAATAAACCAAAAGGAAAAATCTGGAGCTGCCCTAGAAAAACAAGTGAAAAGGGATTTTAATGTAAGCTTATACATAAAAAAAAGAACTAGGCTCCAATACCTCTTTCACTATACAGAGGCATACAAATGAATAATTAAAATGGTAAATAAATTGTGATCACTCAATAGATCTCCCTGGGAAGGCACTTAGCTAATTCATCCCATGTTTCTTTTCATATATACAAACTGCTAAATAGTTCTCTGGGTTCTATTCAAGGCCTTACCATAATGAAAAAAATGGAGTCAAGTGAGATAACATTCTTAAAATCATACGATAGTTGCTCAGTTCTTTCAAAATAAATAAGTCTTAATTTATTAAACTAAATACATGTACAAAATCATAGGACAAGACCTGCTACAGTCTGGAGTTTATGTAAAACATTCCCAATTATGTAGATATGCCATGGGAGTGCCCTTATGTCGGAACAGAGTCATTCAACAAGTAATACCATTTTAACATGGATCTTCTTGCTGGCCAATAACTCAAATCCTCCAAAATCATAGAAAATTAGGGTTGGAAGGGACCTCAGGAGATCACCTAGTCCAACCCCCTGCTCAAAGCAGGACCATCCCCAACTAGATCATCCTAGTCAGTCAAAGCAGGACCATCTGCAACTAGATCATCCCAGTCAAGACTTTGTCATTAGACAGCAAAGTAGCATAAGAAGGCAGACACTAAAAAAATGTAAAGCAAATTTTCCTTTGCAGGAGCAAGCGCCAACTGCAACCACTAAGAATGTTAAGTGACTGATTACAGACAACTTCAGAAGGAGGATGGATCCCAATTTTAGGGTAGAAGGAGGAATCTACAATGTTTAATGCAAGTGCTATCAACAGTTGACACTTATTCCAGAGATTTCAATGTTGTTGAGCAAGTGAGAACATGCAATGCCAAAATCAAAATACAATGCCATAGGGATGCTTATTCCCCTTAAAACTTTTGGGAGTAAAAGTATAGTAAAACTGGCTGAATCACTGGGCTCAGAGGGGAGTGGATAGAAAACTGACTGGATCCTCAAGCTCAAAGAGTAGTAATCAATGGGTAGAAGTCTAATTGGTATTTGGTATCAAGTAGAGTGTCCCAGGGGTTGGTCCTGGGGTCAGTTTTGTTCAATATCTTCATCAACGACCTGGAAGATGAGATGGAGTGCATCCTCAGCAAGTTTGCAGTTGACACCTATCTGGGTGAGGCAGATATGTTGGAGGGTAGAGCTATGATTCAGAGAGACCTTGAAAAGATGGAAGATTGGACCAAAAGAAATCTCATGAGGTTCAATAAGGATAAGTGCAAAGTTCTACACTTAGGATAGAAGAATTCCATGCACCACTATAGGCTGGGTACTAACTGGATAACAATGGCTCTGCAGACAATGACTTAAGAGTTACAGTGAACAATAAGCTGAATATGAGCCAACAGTGTGCCCTTGTTGCCAAGAAGGCTAACAGCATACTGGGCTGCATTAATAAGAGTGTTGCCACCAGATCATGGGAACTGATTATTCCCCTCTATTCAGCACAAGTGAGGCCACATCTGAAGTAGTGTGTCCACTTTTGGGGCCCACACTACAGAAAAAATGTAGACAAACTGGAAAGAGTCCAGCAGAGGGAAACAAAATGGTTCATGGGCTGAGGCACATGACTTATGAGGAGAGGCTGAAGGAACTGGGCTTATTTAGCCTGGAGAAGAGAAGACTGAGGCAGGGAATTAATAGCAGTCTTCAACAACCTGAAGAATTGTTCCAAAGAGGATGGAGCTAGACAAGGGGTGAGCAATTATTTTGTCTGGAGGGCTGCTTAATGTGTTTTGGTGAGCTGTCGAGGGCCACAAGGGTAACCCCACCCCTTGACAGGAGCCCTGCCCCCTGATCACCATCTTGGGACTGGAAGTCCAGCCCCTAACCCCAGCCCTTTGCCACCAGAAGTCCCTCCCCTTGCCCCCAAGAAATACTCCTTTTGGGAGGTGAGGGTTGTCGTCTTGGAACGAGAAAAAAATAATTTATTAAAAGTCTAACCCACTCTAACATATTTTATTTTATTACAAAAAATATTTTTTAAAGATTTGTGCTTACATACTGTATATAGAGGTAATTACATAATAACTCAGAAATAAAGTCTTACTCTCGTATAGTGTGTATGTGGATGTGGTTGGGTGAGGGTGTGTGAACATGATGGGGTGTGGGGGGTTGTGTGTGGGTATGTTTGTGTGGGGGGGCAAGAGGGCATGTTGGGGGGGTGTATGTGGGAGGGGTTGAGGGCAGGGTGTGGGTGTGGGATCCCCCACACACTCCCCACCATGGCCACAGCCCTTGCCACCAGCAGCAGCAGCCTGTGATGGGCATTCAGGGCCTGCGCAGGTACTGCCACCCAGCGGCACATGGATTTGGCCAACACTGCACTTGGTGTTCAGGCGCTCAGCCAGGCCAGTCCATCTCTATCATGTGGGGCTCTGCTTGGTGCATGTGCAGCTCCTGGCACTCTCACACCACTGGGGAAAGCCACACACGATGGAGCTGGCTGTCTTTGCCACTCCCTGCCATGCAGGTCCTGGGACTACTGCCAGCAGGGGGGCTGTGACCATAAGGGGGGTCACTACATCACCCCCACCCTCCCTCACACCCTGCCTTCCCCAGTTCTGTGCTCCCTCCTTTCCATGGGCATGGGCTTCACACTCCTGCCAGCCCCAGCCCCATGCTCCCACCCAGCTGCAGCTCCTTTCCCTTCCTCCCCCCGCACTTCCCTCCCTGGTGCCTGGAGTGGGCAGGACACTGGGGAAGCTGAGCAAGTCCCCTGGCAGCTGCAGCCGTGGCAGCAGCAGCCCTATCTAGAAGCTGGGGCCTGGCTGGGCCAGGCCATTCTGCCCACGAGGGTGAGAGCAGGACACATGGGAGAGCAGGATACATGGGCTGGATGAAATTGCCTGGCAGGCCATATTTTGATCACTCCTGAGCTAGACTTTTCTCAGTGGTGGTAGATGACAAAACAAGGAGCAATGGTCTCAAGTTACCGCAAGGGAAGTTTAGATTTGCTATTAGGAAAAATCTCTCACAAGGAGGGTAGTAAAGCACTGGAACAGGTTACCAAGAGAAGTTATGGAATCTCCATCTTTGGAGGTTCTTAAGACCTGGTTAGACATAGCCTTTGCTGGGACGATACAGTTGAAGATGGTCCTGCTTTGAGCAAGGCGTTGGATTAGATGACTGCCTGAGGTCCCTTCAAACCCTAATTTTCTATGATTCTAAAACAATAAAACCACGGTTTTATTCAAACTCTTCAAATAGACTCATTCTAGTTCACAGTATGCAGGAGTAGATTATGAATAAAATATTGCTTTTTCCTCAAGACAGTCAGACATTTCCAAAAGGAAAAACCTCTGATTAACACCCAATCTCAAGGTAACTGTAAATGATAGGTCTGTATGCTGCTTACTGCTTTACTCAAGTTACTTAATACTTCAGGCAAATCATAAAATGTCACTAACAGATGTACCAGTGCCTTCATTCCGTCTCTCCAAATTAGACATTCCTTACTTATACTGGCTACTGACTACTACTGTGCATTGCTCTATTTCTGGTTTGTACAACTCTTGACTACAGAGAGTATACCACAACTAGAATGCAATTTTGATGCATTATTCACATTTTTATTTCAAAGTTAGATCATAGGTACCAAGACTCAGCTGATAAAGTATTGATTTATGTTTAATGTTTCTCTCAACATGAGACTGGCATAATAAGCAATTCTTAAGCTTTAAACCATTTCTCTTTCTCATATGTAAGGTTAATCATACCAATATCTAGTGATCACACTATGGTTTCCATAATGTTAAACACTGAAGCATGAACTCATAACAGTAACTTTAGAATCTTGTGGGAAAGAACATCATCACATATGACGGTATTCATATGCAAGTTCCACATGAGCTTGTGAATATATGAAGACGTGTGAGACAACTTTATGAAAGCCTTTATATGCCTGTGAATTATTTATATGCCTTAGCATATTCCATATTGCAAGTGTGTGTTAAATTCTTATTTTCCTCATCTATAGTCCCAAACTTACTATGAAACTCTAAAGAAATGTGTCAAGATCACTGGACTGAGTTTCAGAAGATCCAGGTTTTATCATTGGTTTGTGAATTGACAAGGTCACTTGGCCTTTCTGCATCTCAGCTTCTCTACCTCTAAAAGTAGGGTAACAATTCAGCCCTCCTTTGTAAAGTACTTTGAGAGCTACTGATAAGATAGATGTTCCATAAAAGCTAGGCATTATTACCTATTTCAAAGGAATATAGTTAAGTCCATTATTATCAACAGAAAAAACCCACATAACAGTTAAAACAGCAGCATTGCTTCTATGCAGAAATTTCAAAGTTAGAAGGCAGACACTGCTTTGCTCAATCTGGTGTGACAGCAGGTATGGAGGTATCAACATCATCATTATAATCATCATAATACTTTGTTCTTATATAACTCCTTTCATCTGAGACTCTCTGCATATAATAAACAATTAAGCCTTACAGCTCCCCTGTGAAGTTGGCACATATTAAAAATCTGAACTGGCTAGGTAGTACTGTGGCACTGAGTTAACTATACAAATAGAATTATATTAAGCTAATTGTTTAACAAGAAAAAAAGGAATATAAAAGGAACATGGTGGGATGATCCTACTTTTTCAGAAATGTAAATTAGGGATTTTGATGAAGCTACAGCAATTTACACATTCACTGAGAATATGACCCCTTTTTTGTTTCAAGATTTCACTCTGTTTGTGTGGCAATTTATAGCAGTATCAATGTCATTTCTTGGCTATAAGCATCCATGAATAAACATACACACACTAGCTAATAACCATAAAATGATTCCCAACCATGAGTCACATGACCACTATCTATCTTTACTCTTCTCCTTTGCAGTTAGCTCTTTGGACAATTCATAAAGTGATGAGATTATGATACCACAGGTAAATAGAGGCAGATAAACATGGAACCATAACCTTGCTTGGTCTTTTCATGACCATGTTGTGATAAATTGGTCTCAAAGGGCACATCCCAACAAGCATGCATGTGCAGAGGCACACATTTTCTGCGTGAAAAATAGCAGCAGCACATATTTGTGCTGCTCCTATTTGTCCCTGGGCACACCCCTGCAAGCATGCTCCAGTGCACGGCAAATTGACCTGTGTGCAGCAGGGGAGGCTGGGACCGCAGCCTTACCTGGGGTCCTCCCAAGGCAGCAACAGTGCTGAGCCAGCTGCCCAGAGCCTGGCCAGCAGGCAGTGTGGCTCTGGCTGGACAGGCTCCCTGTCTGGAGGTGGATGTTGCTGCTGTGTGTACCATGCCACTTTCTTTTTCAGTGGCAGTTTTTTTTGACACTGGGATCTTCTGGTGTCAAAAAACCTCCACGAGGCTACAAATTAGCAGTGTGGCAAATTGGTGCATATGTGCCATGTGCAGTTTGCAGCACCTCAAACAGGTTTGTGACACCACAAGCCATGTGTGAGTGCTCATCCGGACACACCCAAGGAACTCTATGCCAACTTTTTAAAGCCTTTTGCCAAAGGTAGGGATGTGCGTGGTAAAATAATACTATGCTTCAGCAATCTGGAATCAGAATAGCCCTTGGAATAAAGATCTCCTGAGGCTGTTCTACATAATGTCATGATGCTGAATCTATCCATAATTAATAGAAGTATCTTTGTGCCATGCAATTACTTAGAGCTACCTTTCTCTCTCTCCTCAGGTCCATTGGTAAGTGGAGGTCAGTTGGGCTAATGAATCTGACTCACACATGCAAAGAAGGATCATGAATCCTGATCCTTTCCATTAAAAATAAAAAAAATGAGATGCATGGAATAAGAAAATGACTAGTTTGCATAGAACAATCTGGATGTTGAAAGGGTGGCTTCCATTTTTACATTAATACTTTGTACCCACAGTCCAATTCTAGGTAGGTAGTCACACCCACAGAATGAACTGACAGTGTGGGTAAAATAGTTTCATCTCTACTTTCTTAATTCACACACAAAATCAGGTAATCAAAAGGGCAACTGGAAAAAAAAAACCCTGGTGATGCCCAGTTCACTGTCCCTTTCAGCACTCACACTCTGCTACTGGGTGACACTGGAGACTGGGCAAGACAGACCTATGGTCTGACCTAGTAAATAGCGATTCTTATGTTCTTATAGTCTTAAGTACCATAACTTGTATCTGCAATTAATTATATAGCTGCAAAATAGTGAGATCAGTATGAGTCCACAAAGAAAAATTAGTGCCATCTGTTTCTGAGAATATATACCTTTATACATATACTCAATCTACTGCTCCAGTGACCACAATTTTTTGTATATTAATAGACATTGGGTTCTTATCAAAAGTACTATAAAGGCAAAGGAATGATCTTTATTGACTTGAGAGTTTGAGAACAAGGTATAAGTGGTGAGCATTCAAGAATTACTGTTTTATCCTCGTGTTTCCAAGTTCCCATTTATCCACAGTTGCAAAGCTTGCTGAAGGTTAGTTGTTTGCTCCACTGCCTATCTTCCTTTGCACTTCAGTGCTCCCATGTAGTGTACATTACATAAAAATTCAAAGTAGTTTTAATTCATTTGAAATGGGATATATAAGTATAAAATATTCTTATTATAGTTAGCCCTTCTAATATTTTTGGTGCAAAAAATTCATACTTTAACAGGCAACTATAATCATCCCAGTGAAATACAGTGCATGGTACATGAATATATTTCCTTATGGACTATATTTTTCAACCCAGATCTGCATTGCCTCTTTGCTACAATATAATTTTACAATGTTTAGTTTGCAAAAATTGACTAAAGAGATATGTAGTATATTGCTTTGCAATGGAACATTTAATTTTATGGTGAGGATAATACATTTCTTTTAACAAATGTATCAGTTCCCTGATAACATCAATAAACTGCTTCATAGCTGTTAAACACTGTGTGGGGAAACTAGTAAAGCTATGGTATTTATTTTTGTTACTGAAACATGCAGCTTAATCTACAACTCAGAACACTATACAGCCCACGCACTGAATAGCAACTCATGCTTTACCCACTTCCAGCAGGCCAGATCACTTATATAGCATAGTTTATTTAAATAAATACTCCATGGTAGTTACCCCTCAAAATATCCCAGTTTTGGTTTTTGCAGTTACATAGTGCTACACGGATGTTTGCAGTATTCTATTTACAAGTGGAGAAATTCTGAAAAAAATATTCAAGCCCTAGTATCCGCAGTTCTCCACAGAAGGCAACCTTGGGTTTAAGTGTCTAACCTAAAGTCTGAACACTATTTAAGTCTAATACAAGCCTTTTTTTTAGGATTTCCTCACTTTATAAGGGAGTATTATAGATATTGGGAAAACATTATTTAGTTACATAGGAGACTGAAATATTTTAAAGAATGACCATTCTATAATTTTTAACAAAGGCACCCATCTATGCTTCACACCACATTGACGTGACAGGCTAAGAGAATCAACACACAGGTCCCACAGATAGCCATTGTCATTGTATTCTTCATCACAAATATCGCAATAAAAGTAATCCTAAAAGAGGCATCTGGAAGAAACTAACCAAATTTAATGATGTTGAGAAGACATGCAATATATAATGAGTAACATGGAAGAAGGTAAGATTTGCGAGGGGAGGGTCACTCAAAATATTTGCAGCAATTTGTCATAACCTGCCATGGATTCTAAGAGAGCTTGAATGATGATTGTTCTAAGTGGGTGTATGTGCTCTAAAACAGTTGTGCTAACTATTCCACCCGAATGTGTGATGGGCTTCTGATTTTGCCAACCTCAAGGAGGATTCAACACCTTACATTTAATTGTGATGGACAGGAACTGGCTCGCAAAGCCTGGCAAAACAGAAGTAAAATCATTGTTCCAAAAAATGTATCTCCAATATGCTAACTACAGCAAGTCATCTTTAAACTGCACTCACAGTGTGAGTGTATCTATGCCAATAACTAGAGTTAAATTTAAGATCATCCTTGAAGCCAAACCATCCATAAGGCTGCCATAAGGTGTCACACAATATTAGCAGTGTTATGTGCATGAAGACCCAGACATAATTCACAAGATAAACCCACAGTTTTCTAAAAGGAATACATACTGTCAAAATCAATCTGGCCTGTCATGGACTTTTTGAGTTCTCTACCTCAAAAAAAATTGCTCTATTTTTTCTGTGTAGTCAAAACAAGAGCAAAATCTAAGAGTTGGCATTTCCTGAGGAGTGCCTTGAGTTTAACAGGGGGAGCTTTGAGTTTAAAATGTTGAGAACCACTGATGTATACTATAAGCCTCCTTAGCTCAACCCAGGGGAACAGTCTAGCCCTCTCCTCCTCAAGGCTCTACACTCCTGATGCACATATGGTCAACACTATTCCTCCTTCACACACAAGCCATCCTCTCTGTGCAGTGAAATAGGAATTTACCCATGTGCTGCTGCTGCCCTTTAGCATAGGAAGTCCACAAGCACAATCCTACAACCACCTGTCCTCTTCTTTCTACAGCCTGTAAGCCGAGATGCCCAGAGGGATATGAATAGCTCATAGACCAATTCCTAGAAGGACACTGATTTGCAAATAAGCAGCACATTATAAATGGCTGTGGCAAGCACGACAAGATAGAGCAAATACAAGACAAGGTTTTTTTCCCCACCTGGCATGAGGAAAAAAGCCCCTTGCCTCATAATTGCGTACAACAAAATCTCACTAAATACATTGTCTATCATTAAACTGCTGCCAATAGCAGAATGCACTCAGTAATGGAAACTAACTATGAAGTTGATCAAACGCTGCCAACACTTAGCATGATTATAAAACCTATGGCCAATATTGGGAAAACATGCACATGGGAAACTTTTTTGTGGTCTTTAAAAAAAACAGTCTGGCAGTTCTTCTCACAGGAGGGGATGACTATGAGGTTTGGAAGTACTGCAATTCTAGGCGAGCACTCCGAGAGGCTGAAGCAAACCCCAACACCGTCTCCTGGTGCCAAACAAGCTGATGGGAACCTACCACAAGGATAGATTAGTGCCACCAATCTGAATAAGATATATGATAGTGCCTGTTAAATGCAGTCCCTCTCACTGTCAACTCTTTTTTCAAGTCATAGTGAACCATGACATCTCAGACAGTTCACCCAGTTCCTCTGCTGCCCCTCTCTCAGGCTGGCACATATGATTAGTGTGGCCCTACCCTCCATGCAGTTAAGTCAGACCAGGTTGCTCTGCACCTCATCTGCATATAAGTTGTTGAAGCATCCCAGGACTCGTGACAAGAACATCTGGTTGCAGTCAAGAGTGGGAGACTAATTAGCACATGGATCCTTTGTGGGGGGTACCTGGAGTACACACATGTACTTCATTGTTGGTTTCCATTGATGAAAACATGCTGCTTTTGGCAGTAGTATAAGATAGATCATGTATTTAGTGAGATGAACTAAGTGTATGGGTATTATATGCAAATTGCTACAGCCATGTTTAGTTTCAAGGTTACTGTTTTCAAGTGTGTTCCTCACTTCCATGTGCTCAGGGAGAGGAGGGTCTGACAGTAAGGAGAGAGGGGAAGGGGCTGCCAAGGGAAAAATTTGGGAGGAAGCAGAGCAAAGAGCTACCTGACCCTCCAAATTGATTTTCCCTGCTGTAGCAGTGGGAGGGAGGCAATTCAACGCAAACCTCCAATAATTAGATTCTATACCTGGAAAATAATAAAAAATAATAAATTTTCCATATATAGAATCTAATTATTGGGGAGGCAAGGGGTCATCTTATAATCAGGGTCATCTTCTATTTGAGTAAATACAGTATAAATCCCCACATACCCTGACTACCATGAATCATGGTCTCCCATGAAGGAGGCCATTTACAATAGTAATTTCTGCCATACAAGCTAGCTTAAAATGCTGGAAATTCAAGGACATGTATGCATAATACATACCAAACAGACAAATACAGAAAACATATATCTGTGCAAAGAAAAAGCAAACTCATATTTACCTAATGATGCAGACTAGTACCCCTTGATATTCCAGGACTGATAGCCTAAATTTAAAACTTCAATATTTCTGAAACCTTAAAATTAGAATTGGGCCTGGAAATATTACAGCAAGCCAAATTTTTAACCCATTACAACTAACTGAAAAAAAAGGAAAACATACTATGAAATCCTAACTTATTCATATTACTCATTCTGTACAGCGCTCTGTTACCCATACCTTATTAGTTCAGTATTTGCATACCACTCACCGTGCTTGAGGAATGAAGCAATGTCAACTCACAGCTGATAAAAATCATTGCAGCACACTACAATATCACATGAACTCCATCTTACTATGAATCACTTTACCCTATGTGCGTCTAAAAACCAGGAATCTCTCTCAGTCCTAATTGAACTCTTCTGTCAAGAATGAAAAACATCTGCAGACAAGCAGTACCAGTCTGGTGGTTGAATTTCTTTTTAATCAAATAGGATTCACATAGCCTATTACCCCTTTACCAAACCAAAGACATATCTAATAATGCATAATGGAAAATATAATTGGAGTGGTAGTAAAGCAATTTTTTAAACTATTCTGTACTCCCATTAGTTTATTTTAGCAGAGTGATGATAACTCTTCAAATGAATTGCTTCAGCTCCATTCAGAGGAAAATAAAAGTTGCAAAACTTCAAAACATCCCAGATTGACTTCTGAGCACCTGGGAACAAAAACCATGGGTGTTTGAAGTTATTTTGAGTCAAATCAGGTTTGATCTTTTGAAAAAGGTATGATTTCACTGAGGAAAGAAATGTCAACAAAACATCTATAATACATACTGACAAGATTTAGTCAGATCATGGGGAGGGTGCGGGGAAAATCTTTTAAAAACTTTCTGAAACCTAAAACCTAAATTTATGTTGTTTTTCTATTCTTTTCAACTCCCAACAAAGAGCTTTTTTAGCTTTACTTTTAGTATTTTTATGCTACATTGATACATTATATTGTGTTTGTTTTGAAATTTCTGCAATCTATTGTTACCCACATGAAATAGCTAGAGAGCTTTATTCTGCACTGTGCATAATAGGTAAAACAAGAAGAAGAAATTAAAGTGCTTACAATGTACATAATCAGAAGTAGATAGCAAGATAAAAAGAACAGTACCAAAGGATAATGTCGTAGGATAACGGTTGCCTACTGTTAGATAAATAACAAGGCAAAGCTTTTAACAAAACTAAATGTTAAGAGGAATGCAAACTTCAGTTAAACTTAGCTTCATTCTAATATGCAATATGAATGAGTACATATGGTCCACCCTAGTAAAGCTTGGGGAGGTTGCATATTCATTGCTTTTGAAAAGGCTCAGGGAATTTTTTTTAACATCAAACTAAAATGTTTACAGGAAAAATGTACTATTCATGGATGGACCTCTGATTGGGTGCTCTTTTCTCTTAAGTGACTGAAGTGTACAGAATGGCACCCCTGGAGTCTTAAGTACTCTATTCATCCTCATCATAGATAGTCAGCCGCAGTGAAAGATTATTCCCACGCCCATGCTAGCATGCCCCAGTACTGATCCAGGCTACTATATTTATCTGAAATAAAGCTTTTAAACTGTGCTATATATGCCACATTAGCCAACACAGTAATGCTCAAGCTCTGGGGAGTTGGCAGCACATCAAAACAACCAAAGGGTAAGATAAGAATTTAACATACTTAGTGGAGTACTGTACACAAATAATATTGGCTTTGGAGATTTTCATTAAATCGTTAGGTTTTTTTCAGTTTGCAGAAATATACTTTATTCAGTTGTTGTAGATCCTAGCATTTAAACTGACAATTTAAGATGAAGAAACTAGGCATTTACACTCAAGAAGTAACTGGCTGTTTCCCATGATGCATACAGAAATTATGTTTCCCAAAAGGGACATAGGAAAATACAGAATCTAGGTATCAGAACATTTAATGGGACACGGCCAGTACCCATTGCTTTGAGTTCTTTTATTGGTGATTAAGATGACAAACTGAGAATTACAGTTCAGATTTGAGGTTGACCTGTATTGGTCTTCTATATTTTGCTGCTGAAGAGGTACTTCAGTGAATCAGAAATATTTTTCAGTTGCATAACAAGCCTGCTAAGGTAAATAGGATTACAAAATTCAACATGTGGAAACTGTGTTTGGTATCAAACTAAAGTGGCAGTACATGGAACAAAAGCAACACCCAGGAACTATATCTGCCAAGGGAACAGCGTATACATGTGCAGTCTAGGCAAGTATTTGTACACTATTTACCTGATGGGAAATCAAAAGTACAAGAATGCAGAGGTAAATATTTGCAGTTTAGAACTGCAGAGTGCCTTCTAAGTCAGTACTTTAAAATGGTAAATAAATGCCATGGTAAATAGATAGTAAATACAGCACTATCTATCGATCAACATTTTAAAGCTAGGTAAACTGAGGCACAGCAAGGTTAAGTTGTGTGCCCATAATTGCAGGGAGTTATTCACAGAACTGGAAACAGAATCTAAGAGTCTTGTCAATCATGTTCTCTAACTCACCATAATATTCTAACACTACCATGCACTAGAGAGAATGTCCCAAATAATACCTTAGCAAACACTTCTATATCTTTGAACGACAGTAACTTTAGTGTAGGAACTGCTCTCTTAAAATGCACTAGTTATAGCTGGTTATATCAGAAATTGTTTTAATGTGTAATGTGTTATGCTTTTCCTTTACGGTAGTCATTTTTAAAGCAAAAGCAAAACATGAACACAAAGCTAGTTTCGCAATACCCAACAGCTTATGAAAATGTGATGAAGCTCAAAATCAGTATCTTGATGATGGACTTCATCATACATAGTCCCAATAAGGTAACAAGGTGCACATTCATGTAAGGCTGAGATGATTATGTTCAGTCCAAACTTCCTGCTTTCCCAAAGCAATGGTAGTTTAGCAATGGAGTTTCCAAAGAGGAAATGTAATTCTCTTAATAAAAAGACAGCTTGTTGCATGTAACCTCAACTGATTTTAATGGGATTGTAGCAATGTGACAAAGAGGATTTAACCCAAAGTCTTTGGCACCTTCGTTTTTAAAGTAGTCTTCTTTCCTTTAGTGTCTATAGCTCTACTCATGCTGTGATTAACTTGCTTTTTGCTCCTATTTTCTGCCATCCCTAGACTATGCCTAAATCAGATTAAAGCAAACAATAGAGGATTGAACCCAGAATTCAGAAGACACTGGGAACAGACAAGCCCTGTCATCAGATACCTTACATAGAATTTGTTTCCACTAGGCTAGCCTGCAACATTTAGTATTTCTAGTAAACAGAGCCCTTGGAAGAAATCCAGATTCTTTAATCCAATCAAAATCTATCATGTTGTTCTTCTTGTTCTAAACAGGCAGCGAGGCAAATACTGCATTATCATGAAGTGCACTAATTGATCCAAATGCAGTGTAAACTAAATTAATGGGACTGGAAATGTTGGCAAAATTAAACATAGCATTCTTAATAAAATTGAAAATAGCTTACTAAAGCTGAAAATAGGATCCAAGAATCCCAAGGCATGTTTATTTCTGTTTAAATAGATGTCTTCCTGTAGAATGTTATTAGCTCAGCAGGAGCCCCTATAAGAGAAGCATTTTTCTCCTTCTCTGTATTTTTTGTTATGTTTCTATGAAGTTCAGCATGCCTGTAAAAGCTTCTGCCAGTCTGTGTAAAAACCATAATTGTGGTAAAGTAATATTAATATCCTGAGAGAACATGTATTGGAGTTCTGTGCTGCAAATTCAAACTAAATAGCCTATATCAAAAATGGAAGGTTTACTTTCCCATCTTCCAGACAGTGAGTTACTAGACACAAAAAGAAGAAAATACCTAAAGGAACAAGGAGGAATCAATCCTCATTAGAAAGATTTTGCTTTACAAAAAAAGTATGGAAAGTCCTTGGCTGCAAGACAGGTACAGATTCCATCTTTCTCCTCTATCACTGAAAGGAACCAATCAGTACTGGCAAAAAATACAATGGAAGGTACTGAACTGAACTCTCCTCTGTATGTACATTCTAAATTAGATGCGAGAGGAGGACAAAATATCTTGCAACCAAGAGAGAAATTACTGAGATGCCTCTACGGCAAGCATTTCAAATACAATCTTCCTAAGCTATATCTGAAGAGAAGAAAAGCCAAGCTGTCATACAAAATTACAGGGACTTCCTACAAGTACTTAGGGGTCTTCAGAGAACTCTGGACTGGGAAAATAGGAAAGTGTGCTTTATTTCTTTTTTCAGGATGTTTTGAGAATTAAAGCCTGCAGCAAGACAGATCTTGACAGAGATGAATAAAAGGCTGGCTTTTTAAATGTCAGATCAATAGCTAAGGATTTTGGGAATCTTGAGAATCAAACCTGGTGGGCCAGGTCTATACTGTGCTAGCCACTGAGAAACTTTTCCATCCAATAGACGCTTTCCTGCTTTGAACCAAGATTTCCTGGATTTGCTTGGAGCAGTCCCTGCCTGTTGGACTTAATCAGTCAACTGATTTGGGTAAAGAGTCACAGTCTGGGTGTAGTATATGACCTTGATGCTGTGAAATCAGAACAGGTACAGAAGGCCCCAAAGCTGGACTGAAGGCTAATTCTGTACAAGGTCTATCACCTTGTAACTGTGGTCTGTTCCTTTAAGAGGGGGCAGCCGGCTCCATTTAGTAGCTAAGGCTGTGAGTAAATTCCTGCTAAGAGAATGATCCATTTGGAGCTTTAAAACCCAGACAGGCGGGAACAGTTTGGAAGGAAGGAGCCAACTGTGAATGGGACACCTTGGCGCATTGAGAAATCAGACTTCTGTGCTGGGGGTCAGGGTTCCCCTCTGAATGCCCATGACAGGACAGTAGAGTTTGGTTTTTGTTTGCTTATTTGCCTATTTTAGTGGTTCTCAACCTTTTTGGACTTGAGGCACGGCTCCATAGCTTTGGAAATTGAGCGACACCCAACTTCAAAGACTAATTTATATATTACTGTGCTTTCCCCTTTGTAGAAAGGCTGGGCAGTGGGGGTGGGGGATTGGCCTGCTCTTACCTGCTTATCACCTCACGCCTCATGACCATTTATGGCACCCCAGTTGAGAATCACTGGCCTGTTTGAATTTTAAAGACTGTGTCTGAATTGGGAGGAGTGTCTGAAGAGCTACCCATGGAACAAAGTCACCTGCCAAAGCCAGCAGGCTAAGCAACCTGCTTACACACCCAGAATGCCTGAGCCAGTACAGAGCTACAGTGGTCACTACAATGATCACTTTTGATCTCGCTGACTGCACTGGGAATCAGGGGAATTAATAGAAAAGTATAGTGCAAAGCTCTGTTCTTGGTAGCCAGCAAACCTATGATAATGGAACACAGGTCCTATGATGGTCTAAATCAGGCTGCTTGATCAGGAAGTCCATTAAACAGTGATATGCGGTTAGTGAGAAGTCATCAGGTTCACTCCATTCAGAGGGCATCAAGCCAGAATGTCACCATCCTGAAGCAGATCAAAGAGGGAGAACCTTCTTGTTACATATGTATAACTTAATAAAGGGGTTCTGTAAAAATCTGAACCATCACAGTTTAAAATACAGGTGTTAATGTTAGACAGGTCAGTTTGATAGCTCTAGGTCATTCACGTGTAATTCATATTGTTTGGGGAACACTTTTATTTAATCTGCACATGATCCAATTCAGCTCTTACATTGCCAGTGAATCTGTGACTGATATATTTGTCTGGAAGGGACTGAGAAAAGCAAAGCTTTCTATATGTTCATGGGCTAGAACCACTAAGTTAATTATGAAACACTATGATATTGCAGTGCGAGTATATCTACAAAGAAAAAAAAGAAGGTAAGATCATGTTATGGGTATTTAAAGCTTTAATTCCAAGCATTAGATTACAGCTGGGTAGCTATACCTGTGAAAACACATTGTCAGATTCCACCAGTTCAAGTAAGTGCCTAGGGTCCCTGGTGGGCTTGTACTGCCATGCTAACATATATATTATCTATATTCACTACTACCAGGTACTTTACTAGCTAGAGTACAGCTACTGTTGGTAAAGCTATCTCTACCATGGTCGCATATTCATTTTGTTGTGCATCTGAAGAGGTCTAGCTTCTTCCAATCCTGGTTGTTGGGCATGTCTTTTGATTTCTCCAGACTTGCTGAAACTACCAACAATCTTGACTTAGGTGGGAATGGAAGTTGTTCAGGAATCACCTGAGAGAACTTTTCCACCCATTTCAATGTGGGTTGACTGGTGGCTGACATGCCAGAGCCCTTTAGTTGATACTAGCATGCCTTTATTGATGAGAACAATCACAGAAAAGGCTAATGCAATAAAAATGCCAAGAGCTTACAAATGTGGCAAAAAATATTGTTTCAATATCTAAGGTCTCTACAATATGAACTAGGACATTCTGAAAGGATTCAAAGTCATCAGATGCTGGGGCAGGAATGTATGTGACTGCTTTATCGAGTAGTGATGATGACTCTCAGCAGGGACTTGGGATATTGTTTTTCCATTTGTCCTTACAGTTATTAGGAACTAATATTGGGCTCCAATGGCCTAGGCAGTGATACTTCCAGAGAGCCTGCTTTCTTTCCTTCCTAAAAGAAGATTTGCCGTGGGACACTCACTTTTCAATAGAATGGCCATGGTGGTGTTATATGGGTACTGGCTCAACTCATCTCCTTTCCACTTCTGCCTGTGAGGGATCCCCATTTCAGCCAAAGAATGAAGAATGAGTGCTCAGCACTGGGGAAAGGATGCATTCTGATGGTGAAGAAGACTAATACTCTTTGAATGGAGCTACTGGGTGTGTCTACACAAAATGCAATACTGTGCAGTAGACTAAACTACTGCACAGTGAAACATCACTAGGTAACCATGTTAATAAGCTACTGTGCAGTAAATTAGCCTACTATGCAGTTAGTTAGTGCCTGCATAGTAGATAATAGTAAATACAGGTAGTAACTAACTGCACAGTAGATAATGTGCAGTATGGCTCATGTAGATACTGACTGGGAACACATTTGCTCCCAGTCAACCATGCCATCGGGGGTCCAGACCTGGCACTGCTCAGTTCCTGGGTCCCGTAGAAGCTGAGAGCTGATCAGCACTAGAAGCAGGTCTGTCTCACCCCCCTCTCCCCTCCATCCCAGCGTTGTGGGGCTCCTGCCTCCCCACAGGAGAAGGGAGCTGAGCTGCACCGGGACTGGGGAGCTACCTGTCAGGCAGCTAGCAGCAAGCCCTTGGCTGGACCAGGAATCCCCACCAAGCCAGGGGATGGCTGGGAGCTGTCCCACCAGTGGGGAATCTAGCAGCAAGCCCCTGCCTGAGCAAGCTGACGGCTCACTGCTACCTACCCCACCAGTAGGACAGCTCCCGGCTGCCCCTGGCTAAGCAGGGAATCCTCACCTAGTTGAAGGCTCGCTGCTAGCTGACTTGCTGGTGGATTAAGGTAGGGGGCTGGGATCTGCCCCTCCACTGCAGCTGTTTCCCACCCCTGTGCCCCAATTGCCCAACTGGGGCATGGGGCTGGGAAAGAGCTGCAGGGAAGGGGACTCTTCCCAGTCCTCTACCCTAACCACTCAATCAGGGCAAGGGGTTGAGAAACAGCTGTGGGGGAGAAGCAGGCCCTGGCCAGCCCCAGGCTATGTGGAGAACCCCTGCTAGGCACAGGGCTTGTCCCCAATTGCATGCGGTGGAAGAGCTCTGCAGCAGCAGGTCTTCTACGCCATGCATATCAGGACCCCTTCTGATGTGTACGGGGCCAGGAGACAGCTGTTCCTTGGCCCTGTGTGCATAGGGACCGGCTCATTGGCATCCCCTGAGCTAGCACCCAATGCTGCAGAGGGGCAGAGCAGGGTGGGAGCAGCCCTCTCCAGGCTGCTCCCGTTGGGAGCAAATCTGTTCCCAAGAGGAAGTACATGTAGACATGCTTCCCAGTAGGCTTACTGTGCAGTATTTTTAGCAGGGTCCTGATATGCATGGGGTAGGAGACCGTATTTTTTACTGTGCAATAAGCCTACTTTGAATTAATAGCAGATGTAAACATGGCCACTGTCGAGTACTATCTCAGCACCAGACATATTCCCAAGCATCGTGATACTAAAGAATGATCTGCGAGGTCATATCTCTATTATTTAACTGACTCAATTGCTGGCATCAGAGCTGGCTTACCTAGCACTGCTCCCTTGGACATCTTATTCTTGGAAAAAGGATGTTTCCTTTTGTTCCACTTGAAAAAAATCTTTTCAGAGGTTGGAGCTGGGCCTAAACTTCAGCTGGTCCTACCTTAAAGTTAAAATCTAGGTTTTGTGTTCAGGTACAGATGCCAATGAAGATATTGTTGATTCAAGAGGTGCTAGTCCTGAAGAGTTTGTTGGCAACAGTATTTGGTGTAGTGGAGGCCGGTTCACAGGCAGTCTGGCTTAGTGGGCAAGCCAACAGGGGACAGCTAGAGACAGGAGTTGGGAGGCCAAGAGCCACAAAGGAAGGGCAGGAGCTAAAGTCCAAGTTATAAAATCCACAGAGAAATTCTAGAGGTGGAGTTAAAAGCACAGACTGAGGCAGGGTTCTAGAGTCAGTCAAGTTACCAAGGCAAAATGGAGTTCCCCAAAGTCAGAGTCCAGAAACAGAGCTGAGCAGAGGCAGAAGCCAGAAAACTAAAGAGCACAAGATCCAGAGGGGCTTACCACTGCAGACCCTTAGACAGATGTGTTAGTTGGCCTGCAGTCTGCTTCCACAGCTGGACTTTAATGGGGAGGCTGCTATCCCCAACAGCTAATCAGAGGGCTCTAACAGTAGTCAGCTGGTTCATCGGTTGGGTTGGAGCTACTGGTCAGGGCTGCTGATTGAAGCCAGCACCAAAGTAAACTCTGTTATTTCCATTGTGTTTTCTTCCTGTCTTCCTTCCACTCTGCAAACATGGGACTTCTTATCTGGTCTAAGGAACATTCACTGGTGGCAATCTTTTCAATTCTTTGGAGGGGAAAGACATCCACATCCAAGATGATTTATATTGACTGCTCAAGTGTGTGTACTTTCAGCTACATATTCCACAAGTGACAAGTCCTGAGGACTTATATAACAAATATTTATGGGGAATAGACAAAAAAAAAAACACGCGTTACGGTAGTGAGTTGGGAGGATGAGATCTCACAAATCAGGCAAGGTTGAAATACTAGGAGTTTTAAGTTTGCCATGGCAGTTGGCATAAGGCATTTCATCCCAGTACCCTGAAAGTTTTACCCTCGCTCTGGATAAGGAAAGAGGCAAGCATACAAGTTAAATAATTTTGAAAAATTAAGTACTAAGTTTTCTTCATCTAACCTGTCAAACGATGTATATGAAATGCAGAAAAAATAGGAGCAAAAGAGACCTTCAGTGCCGAAGGCAGTAAGAAGGAATGTCAAGAGCATCACTGCCACTCCATTCTTTATGCTTTTGCCAGAGAGCTTAAAGAGGTAGAGGGCATGTGTGTGGCCGCCTCTGGACCTACTGATCTTGTGTCCATTAAGCATATGTGCACTTACAGGGATATTCACTCTGACACACACTCAAAGAAGTTCTTGCTTGGTAACAGGAACAGCTTTGAATCACAGGACCAGTTGTTAAAAATCTGGTGTGAGGAAGGGTAGGATTTTGCCTAACTTTGCCTCCCTGATGCATTTGTGGTAAGGTACATTCTAGGATCGTCAAGTCATTTTCTTCTCTAATATTAGAAGTAGAAACTAGACCTGGTTCAGAACTGTTAGGCAGTTAAGTTTCCCTCACCACATCCTGTCCTCTCTGGGTATTTATATTCATTTATACCCAGTTTACATATAAAAAAAGGCAATCCACATTCCATTACCTCACCTTATACAGCATCTCAGTTTAAAGTAAAAGCAGACTCCCTGTATTCAACAGGTGTAAATCCAAACCAGAACTCCAATGTGAGGTCAGGTTTTGTGCTCACAGAGTACCACTCAAGCCCTGAAACTGTTCTCCTTATCCACTGATTGAGTTACCAATGATAATCCCCAAGCAACCTATACATTATTGGAGTTGCATGGAGACAGACTCTGAAGAAGATTCATTATTTCCCTAATGTCACTGCTTGAGAAGCCTCTAACCTGGTCTCAGATGGACCAGCCAAAAAAGTGAAAGGGGGTTGTTCAGGCAGTATTGTAATAAAGATTTCACGCAGGACTGCTGGTGAGAGATTGATCTATTATCCAGTTATATTGCTTGGATTAGTTACAAAAGGTTACATAGTTCAGTCACACAGTGGGAAGCAAAATCAAAATACTCTAGTGGCTTCTGTTATAAGCCATTTTCTTTTATTTCCAAGTGTAAAAAGTTTCAATTAATTACATTTTAATCATAAATTCTATTTCAGTCATAAATTTTAATATATTTCAAAGGGGCTACCAGGAAGATTTTTTCTTTCTCCACTGAGAATAAGCCTAATATCTGAGGATTTGATTTAGCTTCCCCTTATTATCCTGAATATAAGACAAGGCTAGCCAAAGAGAAACTACAGGGAGGAATTGTGCCTCAGACTCCATACAAAACTTGGTCCTGAGAGGGATGTTTTTGCTACAGTCTTTATCAGGAGAGGCAAACTCCCCACAGTGTGTTGGTTTAACTCTTCCTGTTTTTTTCCTGCCCACCTACTTGAGAGGACGTAGCAGGTGCTGAGCTCTTTTCTCTCTTGTGCCCAGATCCAAGCCCTAATGAGACTGAGTGGAGAGGAGAGGAGTCCAATGTGAAGTTGATCATTAGGTTTTCTCCTGCTGCAACTCAAGACAAAAATGATATATTCTGAACATTGATAAAAGCTCTGTAAAGTACACTAGGTGAGACTAGTTAGTGTCTTAAATAATATTACCTTTTTTCATGAGATATCAAATGAATTTCTCTACCAATGCATCCTGCAATCCTGTTTGCTAGTCTCACTGCAGCTGCATAAAATGCTGCTGGCTTTTGGGATTTCTGTACAATAACTCTGAAATCTCTTTTCTTGTCACATTGCCACAGCACCATTCTATTTAGCAGCTATTCACTTTTTAGTCTCTTTTTGAAACACATTCATTTACATCTATTTTACATGAACTAAATTTGGCATTAACTGTAGTAGACCAGATGCTTAAATGATATACGCTCAGACTGCGGTGCTTCTCTTTATTTACTGTTCTAGCTTGTGTTGTATCAATTTTTAAATATTTGCAAGTGTGATGGTAAGAACTGAATTTTTCAACAATTTTACCTCTGTGAATTTTAATTTCTTTCATCCAGGTAATTATTTCTTTGTGTTTCTGCTTATCTTCATACCAGGAGATCAGTAGGTTTGGAAGCAGATATATAGCACAGGGCACAATTTTTAAATTGCATCATTTCTTTTGATTTGGACAGCATGGGAGAGAGGAAGAATGCAGGAGGGAAGGGGGGTAGTTTGCTTTTTGTCCTTTAGTTTCAGTTGGATACGACAGACTTCTGTACTTCTTGTTATAAAATGCTGTGTGCACTGTTCCTCATAGCTGTTATATTTTACCAAAGAAGTGGATGCATTCCAGTAGTGATGAAGTGAGACTTTCGGAATACCATCTAAAGAGAACTGTAATTCTTCAAGGTGAAAGTGTGAGATAAAAGTTTTCATAACACTTAGATTTCTCCATCACAGAAACCCTAGTGAAGAAAGCTTAATAAAACCTAGAGCCAGGTACAGACATAATACTTTTACCAGTATAAATGGTCAGAAACCAGTGTATACAGCTATCAGACAAGATGCTCAGCACACAAAACTCATCTATACCCCAAACAGAAGAGAATTTCGACATCATTGACTGGTTTAAAAATGATGGAATCCAGTCTAAGATTTGCCTGCCCCCATGAAAGGGCGAATGTATGTTCTGTTCACTACCAATCTAAATGGTGCTGCTTACAGAAAACCTCGTAACGTAGGTTGATTCTACCTCGGGCTTTTTGACTGTCCATACCTAGCCTAGATAAACAAACGTTTTCAATCATTAGTGATCAAATTATGCTTTATGTTTAACAGCATTTTTTGAACAGAGAGCCAATATACCCTAGCACAGGGGTAGGCAATGTGTTCTTAGCTGGAGAGCTGAAAAAACCACAATGTCTACTTTGGAAGGTGCCAGAGTGCCAGCATGTCAGAAAAACAAAGGTGGGGGGACATGGCAGGATGCACTGCATATTAGTACATTTAATGATCATAAATGTTGCCTTTGTTGTTGTGTATTCCTTTTTTGTTGAGCATGTTGCAAAGAGAGAGAGAAAGAGAGAAAATGGAGAGCAGAGACACAACTAGACACACACATATACACACAGAGAACCAGAACACACCCAGAACAGACACATGCACACACACATCCAGAACCAGACACGTGTGCACATACAGACACACAGAACCAGACACATGTGTGCACACAGACACACAGAACCACATGTGCAGGCACATGGACCTGGGCTCCTGGGCCACTGGACAAAGTCCAACCCAACAATGCCCTGGTCCCACCAGAGCCCCTGTGCTTCCCCAGGGAGCCAGCCCCCAGGCTGCAGCACAGTTGGCCAAGGACCCGGCCTGGAGCTTGCCCATCAGCCCAACCACCCCACACAGCTAAGCCTGCAAAAGGTGCAGTGCTCCTGGCAAGGAGCAGCGCCAGCCTCATCCTGGTGGGGGGCTGGGCTGGGGCTGGGCTCAGTGTGGGTCAGAGTCAGGCAGGCTCAGCTGCAAGCCCTGCTGCAAGCAGCCTGGGCTCCGTGGTTGGCAGCAGCTTCCAAAGCCTGGGCCAGCTGAAGCCAGGAGGCTGCAAACAAATGCTCTGGGCTCTGGCATCAGCTGGTGGGTGCACGTGCGGAGCAGATGGTCGGGATAGGGTCTGCTGCAGCACAGCCCTCCCGCTGTCCACTCTGAGGTGCACGTGCAGTCGCTGCCAGTATGGAGCTGATGCCGGGGCTGTGGAGCCCGGCACAGTTGTTTGCAGCCTTCCTGCTGCCCAGAGCCCAGGCTGGCTACAAAAAGCTACGCCAGGCTCCACATCCCAGTCATCAGCTCTTTGCTGGCAGGCGGGGAGAAGTTGGGGTTGTGCTGCCTCAGGCCACTCCCCCACTGTCCGCTCCAAGGCGCGCATGCACCCACCAGTATGGAGCTAATGCTGGAGCCCGGAGCAGATGTTTGCAGTCTTCTGGCTGCAACTGGCCCAGGCTCTGGGTAACTGCTGCCAATGATGGTGCCTGCTGTCCTTACAGCAGGGCTTGCAACCACCCAGCTGCCTGCTGGGAGCAGCCCAGGCTTTGTGGCTGGCAGCAGCTGCCTAGAAGCCAGACTGGCAGTGGTGTGCTGAGCAAAATGACCTTGGGTGCTGTGCTCAGCACACATACTGGGGGTTGCTGACCCCTGCCCTAGCCATTTCAAATGTCTAGTTATGCTTCTCTGCAAATCTAACCACAATTGAGGAAACAACAGTTTTTAAAGGGACAAATCCTAAGGTCATTTGTACTGTAAAGACAAAATGCGTATTTCTTAACTTTGTCTGAAAAAGAAACAAATGTTTCCCTCTTTCCCCACGTGCTGCTTCCCCACCTTGTACTTTCATTCACAGTTCTGGTTCAACAGCACTTAATCTTTAGTCTAGTTTTTTCTCATCCATTAGTTTATTAAATTATTAAAGTGTATGTAATACTCAAGGATAGTTTGTCTGATCTTTTCCCTTTGAAATGTAATCCATAGCTCTAGTCTCCTACCTATTCTTTTTAACCCTTTACAATCATAGAATCACAAAAAATTAGAGTTGCAAGGGACCTCAGCAGGTCATCTAGTTCAACCCCCTGCTCAAAGCAGAACCATCCCCAACTAGCTCATTCCAGCCAGGGCCATTGCGGGCCCCAAAACTGGACACAGTACTCCAGATGTGGCATTACCAGTGCAGAATAGAGTGGAATAATTACTTCCCCCAATCTGCTGGCATTGCCCCTACTAATGCAGCCCAGCATGCTGTTAGCCATCTTGGCAACAAGGGCACAGTGCTGACTCATATCCAGCTTATTGTTCATTATAACCCCAGGTCCTTTTCTGCAGAAAATAGCCCAATTTATTTGCAAAACTAACATTTCTATTTGTCACCATATAAATACCCAATGATTCTGATCCATTACCCAGCACCATTACCTCTGGCTGCAAGCAAACTCTGTTGTTTTTAAGGATTATATATTTTGCCCCAGAAATATTTCCTTGGTCCTACAGAGACCTCTGTTGCCTCTATCCAAGTCTTCAGAGCAGAAAATAGATAAATATTAGGTACATATAAACAGAGTAAACACTACTTAACCAGGGCTAGGTTTCTTTTAATAAGTATAATGTCTTTATAAAGGATTACCTTGGTGATGGATTTTAATAATCAACAGAATCTCTCTCTCTCTCATGCACAAACACATACACACAAATGCAGAACAGAGAACAACATTTAACACAAGTGTCATGAAATATAAAGTGCTTTCAACTACCCCAAAATTTTTCTCATGGGATATAGTGAGAAAAATTCAAGGAACAACTTTATTTGTCCTTAGCAAAGATATTTCAAAGTCATTGGGGTCTCTCCAGGAGTTTTACATAAAGGAAGCTACATGTTCCCCTCCCAAATCAATTCAGTAACATATGCATTTCAAGCATGTACCAAAAGGTGCTTATGCAGACCATTCACAAATAATATGAAGATACTAATCAGCTGCAACAGCATATACGACATTTTGTATTCCAACCATTTTCACTTGAAGAATATTAAAAGTAACTTATAGAATCAACACGTACTGTGAGAGTCTTGAATAGAGGCAACATATTGAGCAGTTTCAAAAGATGCTGTATAACTTACTTTCTGACTGTGTACATGTATGTAAATGTAGTACTGAACAATGTTCAGATTGTATTATTTCAAATGGAACTAACGACATTAAAATCAGCCCAGGCAAATGTGTGTCTTATACACAGTGGGGCTGGAATGCAATCAGTTTACATCTAGCATGTATTGTGCTAAAATCCTCAAGGAAAATACTGAAAATGTATTAACTTTGATGATAAACTAAAGATTTAATAGACAATATGTTATCCAACCTTCCTGAAAAATATAACCTTAAGGATAAGAGGCAAAAAGGAAACTTTTAATCTATAAACTGATTATTTTCTTTTGTCCTTTAGAACAGTAGCGAGATTTCAGATTTTAGTCTTCATAAATAATCTCTCTACTTAAAGATCACCTTAAGTAGCATTATCATTAGAGGGTGTATGTCAACTTGGACATCAAAGAATAAAACAAATACAACTTCAAGTAATAGCTGGTTTTTAATACATTAATATTAGTGACAATTATTTTAACATAATTGGCTTCAACAGCATTGAAAACAATATTTATTAACAACACTTAGTCCCCATCTCTATGGTACTTATCAAAACAATCTAAGATATATAGATAGTATAGACCAAAAGATTATAATTTGTCTACCAAAAACTCCATGTCTTTTCAGTTGTATTGAGTGTTTTTTTACTTCAGTTGTCAATGCAACAATCCACCCAATTTTTGAGTAATGCATTTGCCTTTATAAATAAGTATTTAAGTAGTTAGGACTATTCAAGATGAAAATTTTTCCTAAAATGAAGTTGTTTGTATTGCATATATTGTTGAAAACAATAAAAGAAGTTAGGCTCTTTTGAAAAATTACCTCAATTGATACCAAATGGCTTTTGTACTACAGATTCAGTATTATATTCTAGTTGCATAGGACTTTATTATGCCAGCATGTGATCAGTCTCACTAACTCAAAAAAGAGACTTATATGTTTGTTCCATGGAGTTGTTCCATCAGCCCAAGAGTGCCTGGAACAGCTAATGCTGTTGCTACAAACAATACCCCCAAATCTTATATTTCATGGCTAACAAGTAAACTTCCATAATGCCTAGCAAGAATTATCCATTAAGCTCCTTAAGTACAGAGCCCACTGAAGTCAACAGAAAGACTCTCAGTTTTTCACTGAAGACTAATAGTGATATCACTCATGGAGGATTATGGACATGCCCTGGATATTTCAGTGTCTGAGACTGTACCACGTGGTTATCTAGGAGACTCACTGACCAAGAAACCTATTAAGTAAGATGTTCTCTTTTTTACAGAATAAAACTTTTCTGTAAGTATTGCTCTTTAATAGTATTGTCACATAGATGATGATGAATGAAATGTCTGTCATTTTTTTTCAGTCCTATATATGATTTACCGCCGACAAAATAATGCTGTAATTTTTCATACATCAATGTCTCCCCTTTCCTGCAAGCCAGCATGTGGCAATAATAAAGTAACTTATTAAGCTAGAGGTCTTACATAAACAAATATAAGAAATGTTCATAATATGGATTTTCTAATCTCCAATGAGATCACCTAACAAAATGTAAAATCTCTATAATAGATTCTTAAACAAAATTTACATTGTAGAGGCTGGTGAGATAATATGAGGAGTTGAGCTGAAAGAGCTGATTTCCACTGGAATCAACACTACTCCTAATCAAAGCTAAAGTATAATTGTAACTCAGACATGTAGCAATTTCATGGTACCTCACTTATAATTACGGCCACAATATCTACCTCTTAGTTTACGTGTATTGTACTAATTAACTCATTAACAATGTCTTCAGGTAAGCCTTTTCTTTATCTGCAGCCTGCCTTTCTGATATCCTTAACAGAAGAGATAAAGAGGAGAGCAGTGAGCATGTCCAAGAGTCCTGTGCTACAAATATGAATGATTTATTTAATGATACCGTATTATCTTGGGAAAGCTGTGAATTATGGATAATACAGAGGACAGAGCTTCAACCTTGACTTAACCCATTTAAATCACTGCAGGATGCAATGATCCAGCTTCAAAAAAGAAACATCTGTGATGCTACAGCAGGTGGTACTGTCACAAACATTTGCGATCTTTCTTGGTCATTCTTTTTCCTGCCATACAATGTGATTACATAATGCCCACAACAGTAAAATAGATCAAAGTAACAGATGCCAAACTATATTGCAGAGAATACTTACAGCCCTGCACTGGGAGGCAGAGAGTACAGATCTAAACTGTAGCCTATTGAAATCAATGGAACTTTTTCCATAAACTTCAGTAAGCTTTGCATCAGGCCCTAGATGATCTTAAAAGTTGTCTTTGGCTGTAATTTATATGATTTATGGAATTTAGGACAAAGGCATACATATGATGAGCAGCAAGATGAAGAAGCTGTTAAGTTCAACTGCAAATACCAAGGAAGCAATCAGTAGCACAAATAGGGTTAAAAGTCCTTCTTTCAATCAAGCCAGGGTTTTTCACTCAAAAAATTCAGGAGCTGGCACTGAATACCTTTTCAATAATGACCTAGTGGTGAATGCATTTGTCCATTAAATGGAAGACAGAAACTGTAGCCCCTGCTCTGCTGAAAGTGGTACGGTCTAAGCACCAGCATACACAATGATTCGTGGTGGCACAATCCAACCCGTCTTCTGCATTCTTGGCTTCCCAGAGTCCAAATTTCAAGATTTATGGCAATAGAAAGTGAGCATGCAAAAAGGAGCATTATTTTGTAGCCTATTGCTAAGCATATTTGGATGGAAGGAAGAAATTCATTTTTTTCCAGTCCCAGTTCCCAGCATTATTTCTGCTTTTTATCCAATGACAGTCTAATTTAAAATGTATAAACAGTCAAGGAGCCGGGATCATAACCTAAGACTGCACCCATGGCAGGGTCCTCATCACTGGGTACAGAGTCATACTCCCTCTTTCTTGTTTTGCTTGCCTTCTAGTCACATGATTCTGGTATTCTTGGCTTATAAATAAAAGATATGTCAAGCCTCAAATTTACAATTTATGTAATAGTCACTAATGCAGTAAACTCCATTACTTATCAATCTTAGCCCTTATTTGATTTCAAATTATCTATAAAAAAAAATCTCATTTCCAAAAATGATGATGTAGGACCTCAAAGCACCTTTTACTTCTGTCACTGATCTAGATCCAGCCCGTTTCCAGTAGGTTTCCTATTCTGTTACGTTCAGCAGTCTATTTGCTTGCCCACAAAGTACATTTCTTTGTTTTCTGTTATGTTGTTCAGGACGTTCCAACAGCAAGTACTGCATCATACATGATGCCATCCAAATGTCTTCAATCATCATGTCTTTAATTTCCAAAGGCACATTCCACCACCAGACCATTTCTGCTCAATTCACAAACCTTCTTCTGCAGTGCTCACAAAACAGAAAAGGACTTCCAGACCAGGGTGGAAGAAGAAGGTAATCCAAGCTTGCCAAAGTAACAGTGAG
>NW_017729025.1:117178980-117180770 GCF_001723915.1 Gavialis gangeticus | reverse complement strand
TCCAGACCAGGGTGGAAGAAGAAGGTAATCCAAGCTTGCCAAAGTAACAGTGAGGACACATATGTAATTAATATCTACAGCAGGGGTAGGCAACATTTTTTGGCTGGAGTGCCAAAAAAAACACAATGTCTACCTTGGAAGGTGCCGGAGTGCTGGGAAGGAGCCCGGTCTGCTTGCAGAGGAGCAGCTTGGGCTCTGTGGCTGGCAGCAGCTGCTTAGAGCCTGGGCTGGCAGTGGTGTGCCAAGCAAAATGGCATTGCATGCCATGCTCAGCACGTGTGCCAGGGGTTGCTGACCCCCGATTCACAGTATGGGACTTTTTAATATAAAGGATTTCTAGGATAACCTGGAACAGTGCACTTCACCATTGTCTTCCCCATAAGAATCCACACATTGCTCTCTACAGACCAACATGGACTACACTAGGGGTGCTCAATCCCCAGATCGTAGGTGTCAAGCTGCAGCCTCAGACATGGGACCCTGGCCTGCACTGCCCAGCTGCTTAACCAGCCTCCTACTCTCCAGCTGACTATTCAGGACGGGCAAGGCAGGCTGGAAACCTCCTTCAGGATCTAGCCATCTGCCCACTCCCTGGCTGGTTGAAGTCAGATGATCCTTCACTTGCCTCCATATAAATGCCTCCACAGGAACAGGAAGTGTCTGGGCAACAGGACTCAACCGTAACCCAGAATGCCTTGCTGTTCTTTCTGGCTTTTGTCTGTATTCTCTGATTACTAGACTTCTTGACTCAGCTTGCCCTCTGACTCTGCCTGATCCACCAACTTCCTGATTCAGCTTGTCCCCAGACCCAGTTCATCCCTGGAATCTGCTTGCTCCTCTCAACCCCAATCAGCTCCTCAAACCCTGAGTAAAACCCACACCTGGCTACCCACAACCCAGCATGACAGCAAGCCAGATCCATCCCATGCAGCAGTCTCACCCAACCCATAGGGCTCCCCAAAGGTCCAGAAATTTGGTGACAGACAAGGAGTGGCAGTATTGTGTCTGTGTCCTCATCGCTGCTGCCAAATTTCCAGAGCCATGGAGAGCCCCACAGGCCAGATAATATGGCCCCGTGTGCCATATCATGCCTGTGCATGGCTGGATCTGGGTGCATGAGGCCAAGTTTGTGCATGGCTGGATGTGGACACGCAGGGCTGGGCCAGCATCTGGTTGGATCTGGGCACGTAGGGTCACACCCGTGGACCAGCGCCATATGCTGACCCCATACAGGATCCAGCCTACAAACAGGCCCCGCAGCATTCATCCATCCTGTGGGACAGGAAGGCTGGGTGCTGTTAAACTACACAAAAAAGTAGAGGTGCTATCAGACTACACAAACAAGTAGATACATCAGTCCGGTATCGGATCGGCACTGATATAAAGAAAATTTACTGTATTGGAAATCGGCCATATTAGTCCGATAATTTGGCCAGTAAATGGCCTGTGCATGTGTGCAGCTACCATGCAGCATGCAGGCAGCAAGGAGCACAGCCCGGCAGCTTGGAGAGTTGTCTCCAGCTCGTAAGTCTGGTGTGGTGGAAGGGGAGGAAGGAGGGAAGGGGCCAGGGGATGCAAATCAAGGTCCCTGTGGTGAGGGAGGGTGTGGGGCTGGGGCAAGCACTGCCCAGCCAGGGTAGGGCAGGTGTGGTACAGTGCTGCAGCTTGTCCAGGGGATGCAGAGGGTGCAGGTCCCACCGCTGTGTGCTGCTCAGCCAGGAGCCCCTGGTCCACCTGCTCATCTGGTGCTTGCCTGTTCGTGCAGCGGCTCCTACCGCTTATCTGGGAGG
>NW_017729025.1:117166535-117178758 GCF_001723915.1 Gavialis gangeticus | reverse complement strand
GGGTGGGGGGGTGTGGCCCTGGATCTGCACAGGGTAGGCTGAAGACAGGATTGTGCCAAGGTCTTCTTGGCAGTGCATGGTGGCGCTGGGAAGGGGTTACAGGGGGGAGGAGGCTGCAGTCACAAATTCACCGGAGCCCCTTCCCAGTGCAGCCCCACCCTGCCAGGAAGAGTATGGCACAGCCCCAGCCCACGCCGCACAGATCTGGAGGCATATGCCCTCCCAAATGAGTGGCGGGAGAAGTAGCAGGAGCCACCAGATGAGCAGGTAAGCACTGGTGAGCTGCCGGACCACCAGCTCCCGACCGAGTGGCACACAGCAGCAGTAGCTGCCCCTTCTTCCCTGTGCCCCCCCAGACAAGCCTTGGCACTGTCCCGTGCCCACCCTGGCTGAGCAGTGCTTGCCCCACCCCTGCCCCAGCCCAACACACTCCCTCACTGTGGGGGCCTTGATCTGCCCCCTCAGCTCCTTATCTCCCACCTCTGCTTCTGCCACACCAGACTTACCAGTTGGAGGCAGCTCTCCATGCTGCTCGGCTGGGTGTCAGAAATTGGACTGGTATCAGCTGATATGCCTCCTTATAAATCGGCTGCAAAAATCTCTATTGATGTACCCTTAACAAACAAGTGGTGTCTTTTCCTTTTCTATATGCACTGGCACCTTGAGCAAGGAGCACCTGGATACCCTTGATGGTCTTACCTTTGTTCAAAAAGTAACAACTAAAAAAATCTTTATTTTGCATATATATCTCACATTTTCGATTAACAAAAGCATTTTTGAGGGGCAAATAATCCCCATATAAGATGCAGCAGCTGATTAACAGTGTAGATTAACCACAAATCTATACTAATTTGTGGCATTCAGCTATCAAGAGGCAGTAGCTTTCCACTTTAAATTGATATGAGGTCACTCATTGCATCTCCTGGAGTGAAGCGACATCACTGAAGAGACACAGTTAGGTTTGTGTGCAGCTCCATAAAAGTAGCCTTCCTCTTACAGGGTTTCTGACTGCTGGTCATTAGAGCTATCTGAAGCTTCAGTTGCTGATTCAATTCAGGGGAGATTCAGCCTGATTTGGAAGCTGAATCTCTGAATCCAACCAGGACACCCATTAATCTCTCCAAATTGAATCGGAAGCCTCCAATTCGATTCAGAGAGATTCGATAATTTGGCCACAGACACAACTTTATGTTTTTTCTATGTACCTTGAGATACCAGGCATGGCTCATGAACACCAAGATGGGGCAGATGGAGTGTCCCATGGGAGCGTGGGGGGGTGCCCCACGTTTGGCAGTGGGCCCCCTACCCCCTGACTTGGCAACTGGTTCCTCCTGGGTCTGGGGGGCAGCTGGGTCCCCCCCACAGCTGATCACTAAGCCAGGTGCACACAGAGGCAGGGGTCCGCTGCTGAGCATACAGGGGCCTACTCCCATGTTTCCGTGAGATGTTCCATCTGCCCTACCATCTCAGCGTTCATTAGCCTCACCTGGTACCTCAAGGTATGTAGAAAATACATATAGAGCTGTGTCTTTGGCGAAATCACTGATTCTCTGAATCAGAATTGAATTTTCAGACTGAGATTCGGCCAACTCGAATCAAGACAAGAACTGGGCCGAATCTGAATCCAAAACAAATACTGCCCATTTTGCCCACCCCTACTGGTCATCCCACATGTGCATGAAGATACAGGCTCATCATTGTGTTTGTAAACCCAGTTCAGAACCACCAGTCAAGTAACAGGAGATGCATCAGCTATTAAGAGCTGTATCAGCAGTTTCTACTCCCCCTGCTTTCCGTAAGAAAGTCTGCTTTCTCATAGTAATAAACAAGAGCTAAAATACCCAACACCAAGTTGGATGCTAACATTAAAGGCTTTTTAATCCTTTTGCCAAAAGGAAAGTTGTGATAATACCTATATTTGGTAAAGGTCAGTACTCTGAGCTGGATACATACCTTGCCATTATTTAGAATGAAGGCCATGAACATGGATATGGAGCATGGCAAGCTTAAATCACTTACCAGATTAGTTTCTGAATTCATGCCATTTCTATCATGGTTCTACAAAGGGATAGGCAAGTGCTTTTACAAAATACTGCTAAAACATACATTAAGATAGATTGTTTATGGATGTGCCATAATCGTTGCACCTTCAGAAATCTAGTGCCACACACAAACATGTGGAGTGTCAGTGTGAATACAATTGTTATATCAACCTCTTCAATCCATCCTGTCATTTGGCTCTTACTCTGTGTGACTGTCTTGCTTCCAGTATCCTTTCCTGTGCTGCCTTGGCGCAGGTGTCTGGTGGTAGGCATGATGAGACTTCATTCAATCTCTGAAAGGAACCTTGGTCACCCCAGAGGAGACCCCAGAACTTTCCTGCCATGACTTTGAATGTATTTTTAATGGTGGGGTTCCCCACTGCAGGTCCCCCAAGATCAAATGCTCCACCTGACGGATGTTCTTGGGGCTCCACCTCCCCTATACCCCTTCCATGCACCAGCTTCCAATGAGCCACTTGATCTTTATGTATTTGGTTCTCCAATCCTGATGGTCTTTGTTTCTTGTGCTTCTTTGGTATCAGATCCTAGCCTCTTCTTTCTTTCCTGCAGATCTCGGGTCCACTGTGGGTTCACCTCTTCGAGGATGCTTCTCCCACTGTGTATCAGCTACTTGTTAATCCTCGGGGCAGCTGGGGTATCGGGGTGACACCCCGATCCCCTCACTATGGATGCACCAATAAAACAGAAAACAAAAGGAATCAGAAAAACATTAAAGAAATATGCATAGGCGAGAAGGAAAAGTAACAGGAATACACACAAAGAAAAGGAGGCAGGTAAATCAAGAGATCAGGCAAAGCTGCCTTTACTCCCACCCTGCCTCAAAGCCTGTGTCTGCTGGCATCCCTCGATGCTATTCCGCTCTCAGTTTTTCCCTGAGGGCTTCCTTCTATCCCTCTCCCAGTCAATTCCTTTCCAGTACTCTGGGGTTGAGAGTTTCTGGTGGGGAGAGCTTCTGTCATCCTCTGCAGCTCTGTCACACTTCTCGGAGCAGAATCTTGTCCTGCACACCGGTGCTGCCCGTGAGCGGCGTGGAGGTGAGTTATAATCGTTGCCACCTCAGGGGTTTCTCCCTAGGCAGGGTCTTCCTTCGCATGCCGGCGCTGCCTGCTGCCGGCGCGGAGAGTTCCTACAGCCTCTGCTGCTTCTCCTGCTCCCCCGCCTTGCTGGCCAGTGTCCACTTTTATTCCCACTGGTCGGTGATTGCTCATGATGTCACCCACTGATCCCAGCTGTAGATAAGCACAGCTGATGAACCTCATGGGCTTCTCTCTATGGCAGCATTCATCTTGCATTTGGATTCCTAGACCAGGTGAATAATTCTTGATTTTGGGGTCTTTCTTCTGTGGGTGTGTAGCCCCCATCCAAGGTCCACCAGAGGTGGGGTTTCTTGCACCCCTGTGATTGTACCCCTGGGACACCCTGTGATGGGGAAACATTCTTTCATGAATGCTGCCTACTAAACCACACTTCTTACAAAACATAGGTGCTGCTTGGAATTCTCCCAGCTCCAGTGTAGCCTAATTGTATGCGCCTTTATAATCCATTTAATTTCCTATTAATCATATATTCAATAACCAATTCTGTTATCAAAATACACTGTCTTTCTACGTCTCTCAGTTTGTCCCTGTTCAACTTTTTGTTGTCTTTGGCATAATGTACACAATATTTTTCCTTCTTCCTCTTGCTCAGCTCAGATCTCAAGCTTTAAATTATTGTTTCTTTAATTCAGTACATTTTAATTAACAGGGGGGAAAAAAGCAAAATACTAGTTTCAGACATAATTAATCATAATATCCAATTCCAGATCAGAAGCTATAATTAAGTCTCAATATCTTCTATTGCTAATAATCACCCAGTCAGCAATTGCAACTGGTGAATCCCCCCTGCAAGGCATCACAGTTCTGCTCCTTAATTAGAAATTAAACATTTTCCCTGAATGCAAATTGGCCATGTTTCTACTCTTATTTAAAGTTCACATTTACAGAAGCTTTATATGTTGGGGGAAATTCTCATTGAAGAAAAAAGAATTTGGCTTTTAACGTGCAAAACTAACATTTTATGAGCAGCCATCTTAGGGACTCATTTGAAAGAAATACTTATTCCATTTAAAACTTGGAGATAAAGAATCCAGGCCAAAGAAGAATTAGGATTACAAAATTATTAGGTTTCATTGGGCTGAAGGAATGGGGATACAGATTCTAGGGAGAGCTAAGACAATATTAATTATTGAAAATGATGCAACTCTTGCTGTACTGGGGTCATATGACAGTGGAAAAAAATCCACTAAAAATAGAAGACATTATTTTGCAATTTAGCTGCTACTCTTGCCCAAAATACTGGTTATGGAATGCACCAGAGACACTATATAGGCCTCCAGGAGACTGTTACATAGGCTGGTATAGAAAACCTTTCCCTTTACCTGACTGTGTACTGTCACTGGTCTGTATATACACTGAATTGAGACCTCAGTCTTTAGGGCTAAGTACAGACAGTCAAAAAGCCTGAGGCTGAATAGATTCAGTCTTTGTAGGTTAGTCTCAGCTGCTCAGATTCAATTGAAATAGAAGTGAACAAGACTCTCAGAATCATAAATCATAGAAAATGAGGGTTGGAAGGGACCTCAGGAGGTCATCTAGTCCAACCCCCTGCTCAAAGCATGACCATCTCCAGCTACATCATCCTAGCCATGGCTTTGTCTAGTCAAGGCTTTAAAACCTCCAAGTATGAAGATGACATTTACTTTTGATTCAGGAAATGCAGTCACATGCCTGTAGTGGCTCAGGCCAGAAGCCAGGGGACACTAAAGCATGCTATCTGACTGTGTGTTCACTTTTTCTTCCTGCTGCCCCGGAGTCTCTGGGATTTGCAGTCCAGGATTACAGCAGCAAGACTCTACAGGGATGCTCATCACTTCCTCTTTCTGCTTCCAGGTGCCTCTGGGATTTATTGTCCACAGTTGCAGCCAGAAGTAAGTTTGAGTGGGGGAAGGAGTGTTTAACCCCCTTCCCTGGCCCCAGCCCCCAGCCAGGGTTTGCCTGGGCAGAAGGCAGACCTCCCCACAACCCAACCCAACCCCCCAGTAGATTGGGCTGTATCCCCAGCTGGGTTTGCCGCCCCCACCATCATGTCAGCCAGCCTTCATTGCTCCATCTAGGGAGCAGAGGGGTAGGGCCAAACCTGCTCTCTGGAACAGACAGCACAGCACAGACCAGGGCTGGAAAGCATGCTGGGATGTTGGGGGACTGTAATTTAACTTGAACGAGGAAGTGGTCTGGGACAGAAGTTTCATAAACTGGTTTGACCCAAACCAGTTAATTGTGATTCTACATTCAACCATGTGTATCTTAAACCAGTTTCAGTCATTTTGAAACTGGTTTATGTGCACTGAGCTTCTGTTCTGTTACAGGTTAAAACCAGTTTCTGATCACTTAAACCAGTTTATGTGTAACTTCTGTCCCTAGGCTAGGAGACTCAATCAGGATTTCATCATTGACTAAATAACCTAATAACAAAAAATATATTTCAAGATAAACATTTAAGCATACATACTTGCTCTAATGGGTTTTGTTGGATTTAAAACATGACGTCTTTCTCTAGATAAATGCTAGCCTAAATGGCACTAAGGGATATCCCTTACTATCCACTTAATCTTTGGCTATCCAGTTAATTTCACAGCGTGTATTTTTAAATCAATAAGCCCAATGCACAGAGGTATCTTTCTATCCAGACTGATAAAAAGCAATGTTACCTTTAGAATCACGATTATGGAAAAAAATGCTACACTCAGGTGATGTAGCAACAGCAACAGTCTATATTGCCCACTGAAAGACCCAGATTAAGAAGCTCCTATAAAATACCTGTTTACCAGGTTTAGTGGAAAATCAAATCATTGCAACAGTTAACATGCTCTGTCTTGAAGGGAGAGTGAAACCAGAGCCCCTGCTCTACAACTCAATTAGCTGATTATTTTATAAAGCGGTACAGAGGACACACTTGGGATCATTCGCAGGTCCCATACTTTCAGCAGAAGCTCTAGGGTCATGATGGTAGCAATTTAGAAGTTAGAGAGACATAGAAGAAAACACCAAAGACAGACTAAGCAGTAATGTGGGCTAGATTCTAACCTCTATGCCATGCCATTAATATCAGAAAGGAAGTTGTGAACTGAACAGGAAAAGAAACCAACCGTCACTTACTTGGATTATTGTATGTTCTGTTCTCAAAGTCACTCATTTCCTTTAGCATGGACAAACCACAGTGATGTCTGCAGTCAACGACAGGTGCTGTAACAAGCGTGGTTTCAATGTCTTTATTAACTGGTGTTCTGAGACAATGACAATAATGCTAACAAACTGAGGGCCCAGTTCTGATCTCTGCACAAAAGAGAATGAATAGCTGGACAAATTAGGTGCAGCACCAGAACAATGATAAGTTCCACCATATTCTGATCTGTTTGACTCAACTGGCATATGCATTTTCTGACTTAAGTATGAGCAATATTTCCAGACCTATGCTTTTTGCATAATACAGACAATGTTCACCCTATCCTTATACACCTCTATTGATCTTATATTTCCCACTTCTTCATTATACGTAATGTTCTGCTTGTCCAGAAGAGTAACAGTCAGTCACATTATATGACTGTCTATACAATATTTTGCTGGAATGTTGTTCACTCAAAAGCATGCTACACAGGCAAAAATCCACATGTTCTATATATAAGGTTGTCACAATGTAAAAGACTGGCATTCAAGAAATCTTCAGATCCAAAGACCAAACTTGAATACGTAGTCACATAAAGCCACATAAAGATCTAGAGATATAAGCCATCTAGCCACATAAAGATCTAGCGATATAAAAGCATGAATGCCAGAGTGACAGGTTCAAAAGGTAAGGACTCACAACCACAAACCTACAGTACCTACTACATATATATTTATAAAATATGAAGCATGTCATCATCAAAAATTGACATATAATAAAATTTATATGTATGAAACTTGTTCCCACATCACACTTGTTGCTGTTGCAGCTACAAATTAGACTTAGTTCAGTATAATACTGAACTAAAATACTTTAATATTAAAAATATACAGTCTTGCAGTTGCATCATTTTTAATTGTTTCCATATGTCTAGCCAAAATAAAAATCATATGACAAATTAGCTCCATCTTTGGAATAAGCTGCCTAGGCAGTTGCAGGTTTCACTCAAGAAATGGAGCACAACCTGTTTTTCACCACAGGTTGAAAGCCAATGGCATGTTAAAATATGCTAAAGTTTCCCCTCTTTTTGACGTCTGATCTAGCCTTCCTCATACATGGTCTGAAATAATTGAACAATGTATAAATATTAGTTATGTTTATTGAGTGATACTTTGATTATCTGTTTGAAATAGAGACTTCGCTACATGTATTTGGCAAATGCAATGCATTGAAAGGTATATTTTAGAAGACAGCACATTCCTAAAAAAAATATTTTTTCAATACAGCTGTTAGAAATTTAAAACACTGAATGGATCATTAAAGTTTTTTGAAATAGAAGGTTCTACATGGCCTTCAGATGATTAAATGCACTATTATATTAATGTCTGACATAACTTTTGGGGGTTAGAACAAAAACTTTAGAATTACTTATGGCTTAGAAAATGAACTTTTTTGGTATTGGTTCAGAGCTAAGTTTCATATATTTGAATGCTCTTTCATATCCCCCTCCCCTACAATCTTGAGGAAAAGCAGTATGCTGTACTGCGATTTTACAGAAGCCAACTGCAAAAAACAAGTGAAATGCAAATAAGCTTGAGTACATTTATCACCCAATACATCATCAACATAGTCACCAGAGATTCATGAGAAATGTTCAGCAGAAACACTGACAGATGTTCCAAAATGCATAATCACTGAAGTTTAACAAAGAATGCCTTTATGGCTGAGTGAAGTTCAATCTATACAGGACTGTGGACTGTACAGAACTGACAGTTATACTGGACTCACCAGTAAGGCCTCTGATACTGCAGAACCTCTAACTAGGTTAAAATTAAAATGTTTTAGAAGCTCCAAGGGAAAATATTGATATCACTCCTAGTAAAAAAAATTATCATATTTAGTCTTTTCTCTTTTCAACTGATAAAGGAAAGCAATGGCAATCTCTTCTCAGCCACAGAAGCCTATTTTTTAAAACAAATTCCACAGTCATTTGATTCATCAATAGATGTGCTAAAGAGCTGTGCAGAAAATGGACAGCATGTGTTCAATAGCCCTCAAGAACAAATAGCATTCTCCACATAAATATATCTAACTACTTGCATAGCCACAAAGTCTAGAATCCTCAATCTCCTGCATATTTAATAAACTGCTGTGTTACCAGCTGTAGGGTTAAGATAATTTCCCTTACATTAGGAGTATTTTCAACTCATGCAGCAGTTGTGAAGCAGTGTATGGATGACACAAAATGCATAAATGACTCAACTAAGTGGAGAAAAATGTTGCCTTTGCAATACGTTAAAGTCACCAGTGTGAAAGACATGAACACAAATCTACTTCACTTCAAGGCAATCAGTTCTATAAAGCATTTCAGCATTTGAATATGTTACAAATAAACAGCGGAAATGTCAGGAAAGTACATGTATTCCTTAGACTGCATGAAGAAATCCTTAATGAAGATGCTTTTTCTCATGATACATATACAATCTCATGAGAAGTAATATTTCAGGTTTTTGAGACAGCTTAAAATACTGTCTGTTAAAATTAATTTTCAAGAGAAGCCTATCTATCCACTTACATATTATCTTATTAACCTGTTGCCCAACAAGCCTATCTAAATTGAACGCAATCATGACTGGATCTGTCTGATATAACCTAGATGACATGGTTTATAGTGCTCATCAGGTCAGGATGCCAGGAAGAATATTAAGTGGAAAAAAATTAAATAACTATATTCAGATGCAAATATAATATGCCAGGTTTGCTTAAATTAAGTTCAGTCACATTCTATAACATACTTTATTATTAAGGCCTGCATATTTCCTAGTGGCTGCCTGGAAAGAGTAATATAGAAGATTTTGAAGCCCATATAAAAATCACAATCCAGAGCTTAGAAACACATTGTAAAAACATCCAAAATTATATTTCTGCATGCATAACATGTTTCTGTTTAATGTGCCAATTTTATTTTCCACTTGAAGCACCCAACACAACAAAATACTGCTCACAAATTTGTAACATCTAACTTCAGCAGTGACAGTTAATTAGATTCCCTATGATGCAGATTACATGTAGTAGCTGTAATTTACAATAGCTATTGATGTAACTTTCAGTGACAAGAGTAACCATTCAAGCCAGTGTTCAACAACAATCACTACCTAAAACCATATGTAATGGGAAAACATTAAACATCTGAACTTCACAATTTAGATTATTATATCATGAAAAAAAATGAAGCATTCAAAATCACTTGGCCCAACTAAGATCAAGCATTGGGTACAACATCTTTTTGGATTCCCATGAATTTTTATTCTGATTCCAGCTCCCATCCTGTAAATTCACCAGATATTAGTTTTTGAATGGTCTCGTCTTACAAGCCAATGTTCCCTAAATTAGGTCATTGCTTACAGTTCATCACAGTTGTATCCACAGAGAAAAGTAGCAGTTGTATGCAGTGTTTCACAACAGACCAGCAGATAGGTTATAAAAGGATCCAGAGACAAAAAACTGATGGAGTATAGGACTTGGCTATTCAATTATTCTGTTATAGCTACGAGAAATCCAAAGCCTTTTGTTATCCAAAGGCATAGGTGAATGCCTACTGGTTGTGCTTATCCAAAGCTGTGTGACACGTTCAAATTAAGGGTCTGATTTAGCAAAAATTTAAGAATGTACCCAACTTTAAGTATGAGTAGTCCCACTGGAGTCAATCACTCGCTTAAAGTTAAACACATACTTAAGCACCTTTCTGTCAGGGCTCAAATTGCAAAGTTAAGGGTTTTCTTACTGCCTCACTGCAAATGCTGAGGGAATAATGCAGTGTGTGTATAAGGCTGATTTGATTACTACAAGCCTTAGTGGTATATAACATATTTAAAGCCAAAGTCAGGCAACTATTGTTTTTTTTGTTCTCTTCAGAGTGAGGAAATAACAGACATTAGTAAAGCAGCATAATCATATGCCTCAGTAATAAAACCTGCATATTAATGAGCATCAGTAAACCATTATAATTAATTTAAGAGAACAGATAGCTTACTTAAGCACCGCAAGAAATCTAGTAGCTTCACACACAACTGCCATTTTATTCCATCCTGTAGCTTTCCAAACACAGCAGGATCTTTTGCAAAACCATCATATGCTGTGAAATCATACACACAGCAGGATGAATGGATATATTTAACAATACAAGTGACTACTTAGAATAATCATCTGGTGTTTTCATCACTGTTGGCAAATGCATTCTGTTATCTATGTAATACATGCACAAGAAAAATGTGTCATGTATTTGAAACTACAACATGGTAAGAGGCAAAGATAGATGTCTAATGTGCCCTGATCAATTTAATTTGGGTTTGTAATTTTTGGAGAAATATGTGCACATGCATGTGTGATGTTTAAATATAAAAGATACACGAATATTTGAAAACTGCTGATAATTTTGATTGTCATTCATGCTACGTCTGCCCATACAGAACATATTCCACTGGAAAATGTATATGTTTTGCTCCATCTGTGTCCTACTGTAACTCCCTGATGATTTCAAAAAATGTATATAAAAAAAATTCTGCTTGAAATAAGATGCATGAGAAAAGTTTTAAGAACCAGACAAATATTGTGCAATAATGGAAGAAGGATGGGCTTGTGACTAAGCTGATTCACTAAGTGTCGGTAGATCTGAGTTCTATTCATAAGTATTGTTCCCTGGTAAATAAGACTTTCAATACACGCTAGATTTTAGATGTTAAGCTTTTACAAGTCTCTTCTGAGAACAGGGACTTTGAGATAAATAGCAAGATGGTTGTTTAGTTCTAAAAACCCAGCCTAACAAACTCCATCTTTATGGACACAAGTGAATGAATAAAGCTGCAAATAACATTCAAAGTGATGTACCTCATTGCTCAAGTTTTTAGTAGTTGGATGATGAACGTAGGACACGGTAAGTCACCATGCAGCTTAGTTTGCTGTACCAATTTAAGGATATCTAAAGGCAGGACCATTCAGTTTTATGACATGTAACATTCAGCTTTACTTTTGATAAATGATGTTGAATGTGGGTCCCTTATAACCTCTCTATCTCCTTGATTTATCTCAACTTTCATTCTCTTTACACTGAATGTGTTCTAAGCTCTTTTAACTTGCATGCTTATTGTAGTTTCTGTACTGAATTCATCCAATAACTCATTCTGATGATATAATCTTCATAACTTAATTTCTTTTTTTAGCAGACTCTGGAATGGATTTTTTCACCATTATATTTCTTTCAGGTACGATTGTGAGTATACTATTTAGGATTGCAATTAGCCTTGTACTTAGCATATGTTCACTTAGCATAGTTACATTTATTATTTTTATTGTAAAACACTATAAGAACTCTATCCACACACAAGGGTGCCTAAACTTTTCAGTATGTTCCAGGGCCTAAGACACCAATATCACTGTGAAACAGCTGTGAACCAGAAAAGCGTTCTGGGTATTAGCATGCAAATTACTCTTTCAACCATTCCACATGGCACCCAGCATTCCCATATCTAATGCTTAACAAATAAGTATGATCTCGACTGCAAACTTTCTCCAAAACCAATAAAACAGTGGATATAAACCAAGTAAACATGTGGCAAGGGATCACAGCTGTGCCTTTTTGTCACATGTGTGATAATCTGATCAAATCTGGCAAAATTGTAAACCTTAGAAAAAAATCAACATATTTACTCAAATCTAAGTCAACTCTGAATTTCAGATGACCTCCCCAATAATTAGGTTCTAATATGGAAAATATATAAATGTGTTATAAGTTTTCAGGTATAGAATCTAATTATCAGACAGTTGTCTTAAACTCATCCCTCTCCCACTGCTACAGCAGGGAAAACAGTTGCTGGGGCGGGGGTAGGTTTCCCCCTTGCCCTCTGCCCCCCCATTTCTTCCCGGTGCAGCCTTCCTGCCCCACCCCCCACTTCCCTGCT
>NW_017729025.1:117164329-117166342 GCF_001723915.1 Gavialis gangeticus | reverse complement strand
TTTCCCTGCCTCACTGTCAGATGCTTCTCAGACTGCATTTCCTCCCAGAGCACAGCATAGATTTCATAGATTTTTAGGGTCGGAAGGGACCTTAGTAGATTGAGTCCAACTCCCTGGCCTGGGCAGGAAAGAGCACGGGGGTCAGATGTCCCCAGCTAGGTGCTTGTCTAAACATGGTGCATGTGAAAGCTCAGCCCCTGATGGACCATGCAGCTGTGTTGGCGCTGGGACAGTTTCTATGTGCTTCATGCCCAGGAGGGACCCCAGTCTGAGTCCAGCTATGCCTGACACAGGGATGGAGGGGAGGGAGCAGAAGCTGAAGAGGGCAAGTGTGGGGGCAGGAAGCTGTTGTGCATCTGACTCTGGCCCTTACCTGGGCTAATGGCCAGTCAGGGTCACAGCAGCCACCCCCTCCCTCCCACCTACCCTTTGTATGTAAATCTAAAAGTAAGGGCTTTTTTCACCATGCTGGTTTGGGGGGGGGACTTGTCTTAGCTTTGAGTAAATATGGTATTAGGAGTTTGACTGCCAAATTCCTTGAAGAATTCCTTGAGCCTCAGTTTCTGTTTACCAAACTTGGGGAAACCTAGTGCCCGACTTGTAGAAGTACTGAGCACTCAGAACAGCCACAAAGATTGAAAAGAGAATCATTCTGAACACATGGAATGCCATAAAATGCTAAGTAATCTGAAAAATCAGGTTCTAGGCACTTCATATCGGCACCTAAAATTAGTTTGACACTTCAACAATTTTGGCTTTAACCTCCGCACGTCAGTTCCTCATGTGCAAAATGAAGATAATAATACACCATCACCTCAAAATGGTGTTGTGAAAATTCATTAATGTTTGCAGAGAACTAAAGGTGTGGATTCTGTGCTCAGGTACTTGCAGAATTTAGCAGTGGCAGCACGGAGCTCAGCACAGGCTAAGAAAACTCACCAGAGAAGCTGCATAAGTACTTACTGGTAGTTAACTCATGCTGAACTCCATGAGTGCCACTGCTAGATTATAACCAGTAACTCAGGTACCTAGCTCAAGTACATCTCCATTATATTGCAGTCACTTGATGAGAATAACATAGAAAAAAGACTGTAAGGAACTTAACACAGTCTGTTCAGTGCAGGGTTTGGATAATGTTTAGAAAACATACATAGGGCTCCATTGAATGCTGAAAAGAAAAAAGATATTTGACTAACTCTTTACAGGACTTCAGCCTTATCCTCTGAGGGTTGCCCATCTTATGTAGTGAATGAGGCAGAGGTCAGGCAGAACAACGCTGTGTGATAGCACAGTGAAAGACATACTACACATTATGTACTATACATATGTTATGTTACTATACATAAACAAAAATGGGCTAAATTACAGTTGAAAGTACAGCCTTAATTCTAATGTTTCCAAGCATTCATGCATTCATTTTGCACCTTCAATTTTGTTTATTTAATTAATAGAAAGGAATGTGGTTTAGAAACACTCCTGTGAATCAGGGAATTCCAGGTTCTTATCATAGCTCCAAAATCTGACTACCTTCATAAATTTAGTGAGGTTGGAGTATTGTTGTAGCCATCATGGTTCAGAACCTTCTTCACATGAACACATGAGAGAAGCAATATTTTGGTGAGATCTTTTATTCTTTTATTCTTAGTTTCATAGAATCATAGAAGTAGGGTTGGAAGGCACCTTGTAGATCTTCAAGTCCGACCCCCTACTCAAATGACTCCAGCCAGGTAGGCATCAAGCCTCTTCTTAAAGACCCCAGGGTAGGAGCCAGCACCACTTCGCTTGGAAGCTGGTTCCAGATCCTAGCCACCCTGACAGTGAAGTAGTTCTTACGGATGTCTAATCTAAACCTACTCTCCAACAACTTATGGCCGTTATTCCTTGTTATGCCAGGGGGCGCTAGGGGAAACAAGGTCTCTCCCAAACCCTTCTGGTCCCCCCTAGTGAGTTTATAGACGGTCACCAGTTCCCCCCTCAGCCTTCTCTTGTGAAGGCTGAACAGGTTCAGGTCCC
>NW_017729025.1:117160496-117164076 GCF_001723915.1 Gavialis gangeticus | reverse complement strand
AACACCACAGTCCCCCAGTTTCTTAATGAGAACGGGGTGAGAGACAGTGTCAAAGGCCTTCCGAAAGTCCAGAAAGACTATGTCCATTGCTACCCCTGCATCTAAGGATTTGGTGACCTGGTCGTAGAAGGCCACCAGGTTGGTCTGACAGGACCTGCCACTAATGAACCTGTGTTGGTTGCCCCTAAGCATAATCTCCCCTGCTGGCCCCTCATGGACATGTGCCAGAATAATTCTCTCAAAAAGCTAACCCAGGATCGAGGTAAAACTAACTGGCCTATAGTTCCCCGGGTCCTCCTTCCTCCCTTTTCTGAAGATGGGAACCACACTGGCCCTCTTCCAGTCCTCTGGCACCACACCAGAGCATCACGAGTGCTCATACAGCTGTGCCAGGGGTCCCACAATGACCTCAGCTAATTTCCTCAGCACTCCTGGGTGGAGATCATCCAGACCAGCTGAAGATCATCCGGACCAGCTGATTCACCTGTATAGGTGGGAAAGATTTTAGACAAGCTTTTGGGCACAGAGTGCCCTTCTTCAGGTCACTTTAAGAACTTGGAGGTAGTGACTTAAATTCTCTTTCAGTTTATGAACGAAAGGAGAGCAATAGGGCCCCAGATGCCAACTTGGGAAGAGGGGAAGGCACAAAGATAACAGCTGCCACTGCTATCTTTGGGACACCACTGAGAGCAGTGACACAGCCACTGATGCTACCCTGTGCACTTGGGTACTACCACTCAGGAACTGCCCAGTACACCTCTGAGAATGGGGAAAATAAAATGTATCTGCATATCACAGAAGTGTCATAAGGATTAACTAAATGACCAAACTAGCTCATATATTAATTGCAATGATTTTAAAGTATAGTATCTGGGGCATCTTTGGTCACACGTATGGGGGCTGAGGTGGTATGGGTGCTAAAGCACACAATTAACAGCCCAGAGGTCACAAGTTTGAGGCCATAGCAGAAATGCTTATGGCACAGCCTGTCAGATTCCAACAAATCTTCAAATTCTGCTAAATACCTTGTCACAAGGACGTGATAAGGGAAAGGCTGCATATTTGAAAGGCCGTTTTATTTTAAACATGCTAAGTGCTATGCATTTCGTTCCAAGCCAGATGCTAATCTCAGTTATATGACTGCACAGATAAAAGAAAAAAACCCAATTGTCTAAAAAGAAATGCACTAATAATAAAATGGAGTCTCACATAATAATCGTAGCATCTGGCCCTACATTAAATAATAACAACGAGCATTATAATTAACATTGCAATTATTATTGTTGTTGTTATATGTTTCGCTGTGCTATTCATAACCAAACAATATCTAAAGCTGAATATCCTATATTTCCTTTCCAAGGGAATTCATGCTTTGATACATGGCATCATTTTGCATCTAGTATGCACTTTTAGTTTCACATACATTAGTGCCAAACTGTTTGCATAACTGAAACTGGATGCACAGAACTGAGTTCTATCACGCCGGAGAAGGATTGAGCCCACATTATAGCACATTCTGTGACAAAAATATTTCAGGATGCCCCTGCTAAATTCATTTTCCACCTCCTCTCCATGAAAAAGAATAAAGTATGCTGTTCCAAATGACTGTAGACAGACTCCTGGGGTCCAAACTAGTTAGATCCCTAAATACAAGGTGGAGCAAACTTAACATCTTTAAAGAGCTAAAGGCAGCTAAATTGTACCAGTTGAGTGAGCTAACTCCAGTGTTTCAGAGACAGCAAATCAGTCTTTCAAGAGAACAGTATATTTAGGAATCTCAGCTGCTCTTGGTTTTTTTGAAATTCAAGACCTTAATAATGAGGGAAGAAAGGAAATATTTAGGTAAATGGTTTTTGTATACATGAATCATTTCTAAAGCATTTAGATTGGCATTGACTTCAGTGGGCTTTGGATCAAGCTCCTCACAAGGTGCTACAACAGAGGAATACTTGCTTCTATATTTGCTGATAATGGAAGAAGGTATCGATAAAACTGTCCTGTAACAGACCAGAGTAGAAGTCTTTGAAACTAGATTTGAAACAAGGACAATCCTTACATGTCTGCTTTTAAGAAACGCTTAAAAATAGGAGGGGGCTGGGCATGGAGGACATGGACAACAAAGAATAGGTTTTACATTGAAAGGTTTTATGTTACCAGCAGTTATTATGCAGCATATACTGTCTGCAAAAATACACATGTATAAAATTGAGGATTTTTTGTTTGCTTGCTTTGACTTTAAACTTCTTGTGTATTGATATGGGCTGCATATTTGTTTATGAAACTGTCGTTCCTCTGAATTAAACAAACTGGCAATTTATTTCCTGTGAATTAGTCACTACAAAAAACTGCTTGATGGAATTAAAGATCTTCCCAGAATTATTTCTCCACCCTCACAATTAGTGGATCAATAGAGTTCAATGCGTGGAAGATGGGATCAAGTGCATGCTTGGCAGATTTAAGGATAACACCAAGTTGGGTGGAGTTACAAATATTCCAGAGAGTAAAATGTTTTAGACAGACTGGAGAAATGGTCTGCAATCAACCAAAATAAATTAAATAAGGACAAGTGTAAAGTCCTGCATTTGGGACAGAATTACCACATGCGCCTAAATGATTAAGGACCTGGGAGGCAAGGCTTATGAAGAAATACTGAAAGAACTAGAGTTATTTAGTCTAGAGAAGGTGTAGGGGTTTATGTATATGGAAACAGTCCTTATATACCTGAAGGGCAATTATCGAGAGGATGCAGATGGGCTTTTCTTTGTGGCTGTAAAGAACAGGACTGGAAGCAATAATCTCAAGCTTCAACAAGGGCAACTTAGGTTGGAGATTAGAAGGAACTCTATGACTATGAGGGTAGTCAAGCACTGGAACAGGCTACCTAGAGAGGTTTTGGATTCTCCCTCCCTGGAAATTTTCAAGAGCAGGTTAAACAGACATTTGGCTGGGATAGCTTAGTCAGGGATGAACCTGCCTTGAGCAAGAGGCTGCACTAGATGACCTTGTGAGGTCCCTTACAGCTCTACTTTCCTATGACCCTAGGATTCTATTCTTTCCTTTTTAAAAAGCAATCACTGCTTTGACCATCAACATTTTTAACTGGGTTTTTCATCTAATGACAGGAAACTATCAGTATGGAAAAGACTGGTGTTTTTACACCTTTTAAAGTCAGGATATGAAGGAAAGAAAGGGAAAGGGAAGGAGTAAAAAAGTATTCATTTCCAAGCCACTTAAAGAAGTTCAGCCTAAAAAGGGGGTTGTTTTTATTTTTTGGTTTTTTTGTGGGGGGGCAAGAAGGAGGAAAATCTAGTTTGATCATGTATGTATCTAAAACTTAGACATCCTGTCAATTTAATTTGGCTGGATTTATGTGCCTGGGATCCTTATAGTACATGAAGGAGACACAGGTGCCTCTGAAGAATGATCCAAAAATATCAGAGGCACTTAGTGCTAGCTAACAGGAAGCACTAATCAAGGTGTGTGGCTGAACTCTCATCTCTTTCAGGGACTTGCTCTTAGTGCCTCCCTTTTCCTTAATAGTCTAAGATCACATGCCCAGAAAGGACTCTAAGTTTAAGAG
>NW_017729025.1:117145490-117160322 GCF_001723915.1 Gavialis gangeticus | reverse complement strand
AGTTTAGTCTGTATTGTATATATTTCTTTAGTATTGCATGAAATTCACAGGATGCTGCTTAAAAGAAATCTAAGATTCCCTTAATTAGCATGGCATATAGGGGAAAATAATATACTGAAAGAAGCCTTATCTATGACTTCTTCAAAGCTCAGTTATAATGATTTTTTTCTGCATGTGGAAGTACATAATCATGAATCTAAAATACAGAGCTTTCAATTTTTTAATTTAATTTAGGCAGCAGATTAAAAAGTGAGGGGAAAAATCTGGTGTTTAGATTATACTTTCTTCATCCCAACTGTGATTATGCTGGGGTTATATTGGTGTAACTCTGCACACCTCATTCTAGTTACTATAGCCTTATAGAAGTATGAGTGAAAGGAACATCAGGTAAAAGCCTCAAGAATATAGAGCACGCTTCATCAAAAAGCCTGATAACCTATTGCATTACACCTTCCATGGTCATTAAAACTGTGCAAAGTGACAGTAAAATGGATGTAAAAGCAGTTTTTCTGACCTTGTAGGGCTTTATAAGCACTATTCACAGGTATAAGTGAACATACATAGTACAAGATGATCAAGGGTGAGGTCTGGAATCTCAGCAGGACTCACAAATCTGAGTCCTGAAAATATATTTATGAGGTACAGAAGTATTATTACAAAAAGCAAGGACTACATTTAGAAAAAAAAGTTAAGTCTGAGGGCTTGTTACACTCTGCCCTTTGAGCTGCTCAAAAGTTTCTCCATATTGCTAGCTCAAGTTTGGAGCACTCACAAATTGAAACTAGGAGGGACCTTGAGAACTCATAAGTAAGAATTCCCTGCCCTGCTCCTCCCTCCCACTTCCATTCCAGGCTTGGGACTCCTCCTAGTCCCAACTCCTACCCCCCACCGCTGGGCCTCACCCTCTTCCCTCCCCACACCCCCAGTGTCACCTGGCTTACTTGTGGCTGTCTGCCCAGCCCAGAGAGTGGCAACAGGGGTGGCAGCCAGGTGGGCAGGTTCCCCTTTCCTACCTGCTTGTGTGGGACAGTATCAAGTAAGCCAGGACAGTGGGGGTGGTCAGCAGAGATCTGGCAGTGAGGGAGCAGGGGAGACAACGTGGCAGCCCACGGACAGACGGTGGGCCCAATTTGAGGGAGTTGGGGGCAGCAGCTGCTGTCCTGAAACACTGATCTTAAGATGTACATACATCCAACCCCAGAGAAAGAGTGGGTGGCAGAAACTGAATAAAAAAGTGAGTGACCTATTTTTCTTTCAGTGCAGAACACGATTAATTTCAGCTGCATCACAACACTCAGACTAATGTAAAACAGATGTACCCAAGAAAAGAATAAGCTTCAAGGAATCCATGCTCTAACAACTAAGATTGTGTGTAGATGAAACGAGGGCCTTAAACTGAGGTGGGGGGGTTTAAAAAACACTGCTTCAATTTAGGGTTGATTAAACCCCCCTGTCATGCACACACCCCGCTGACTTACCTGCTTCTATGGCCGGGAGGAGAGGGCAAGCTGCCGGCAGCTGGAGCAGCTCCTGGGCTGCGGTGGGGTGGTGGGGCTGGTACTTCCCTCCACGGCAGCAGCAGCCCCCTCCCCCCAGTCAGTCCCCAGCCACAGGCACCTAGCTCGGGCAGTCCTGGCGGGAGCACCACAGCCATGGAGGGAAGCACTGGGTCCCAGCGCAGCTCATGCATGCAGGCAGGCTCGCGGTTGGGGGTGGGGGGGGCGTGGAAATCAGGCTTGCCACTTTTCTTGGGCAGAGCCTGCATTACCAGGCTGGTGTCTGGCTGCCTGCAGAGCTTCCTGCAGAGTAGTATGGAGCCTGGTGCTTCGCTCCATGGCTGTAGAGACAGTAAAGTAAAACTCCTTCAAGGATTTTTAGTTTACTGCGCCCCACGTCATTTAAGGCACATTACACTAACAAATTTCTTACAGCGGCTGGAATTAATGTGCAATACACTGCTGAGGTGTGCAAACACTGACAACATTAAAGCGTGTGCAAAAGTATTTAGCCCACTTTAAAGTGTTGTGCACACATGCCTCTCGTTTCATCTACACACGGCCTAGGTGCACAATGTTTCACTGTATGTGTGTATTTATACTGGTTTGACTTGCCGAATTTTGGTAACACTTTTCACTTAGCATTCTGCGGTCAGTCCACTATCACCAGGATTATTGATCAGAGCCACATCAACTAATTATAATTATTTATTACTGGACCAAGAAAGAGTGAGGCTTTGAATTAATCAGATGGCATTTTTTTTCTTTTTAACTTACAAACAGTTGATCAGCTGCCAGATAATATGGACTCTGAGGCAGCTGTACTCACATCCAAACCCTTCTAGTCACAATCTAACAGGGGTGGATCTAAAGAACTTTCAGAGACCTGACTGCACCCCCTTTTCAGACTGGACCATGCTGCTGGAGCCTCGGGGAACCTTAGAAAAGGCTCCAAACAGAAGAGGATCTCCCCTTCCTCTCCATGGCTCAAAGTTCCTCCATCCCCACTTGCCATGGCTGCTTTATCCACTGTCCTGGGACAAGAGTATTGTCAGAGCTGCTCCTACCTGCTCCAGCTGGGTGGCACAAGGGCTGGGTTCACCTAGGGCAGCTTCCTGCACCTGCTCCCAGGGGGACCAGACATTGTGGGGGAACCCACCCCCTCTCCATTGTTGCTGCAGCTGTTCCCAGCTAAGCCCAGTCCTTCATGCAGCTAGGCTCAAGTGGGTAGTAGCAGCTCTGAAGCTTTCCCCATGCTTGAGACAGCAGGGAAAGCAGTAGCAGCTGGAGGAGGAGAGAACAGAATAGGAGGGGAGGGGACCTGCCCCTGAGCATGGGGAAGAAGGCAGGGATGCTTACCTGCTTTGGGAACTTTACCAAGTCCCTGGAGGCTCCTGCACTGTGGTCTGCCCAGGCTGGTGGGTTGGAGAAGAGAAGGCTGGGAGTTAGGGTCCTGCACCCCCTTTTGCCAAATCATTTGTCACCTGCCTTTTTTCTTACTCTTCTCCTCAGTCACCACTCCTTTTCCTATGTTTACTTTTCTTCCCTACTCCTGTGTTTTGTTTTAATTTTCTACAGGTACAGATTTTTTTTTGTATTAAAATTAACATAAGTTACCATTCTCAAATTATCCTTCTGTGCAATAACTTTCCACTTTGCTCATGAAAACCTTTTCAATATTATTAAACATACTCATTCTGCAAATTACCAAGGGTAGGATGATTAAAAATACTCTACTTAATTGTTTGTCTAAACAACTTTTCTTGTCACTTACCTAAAATGTCATTCAAACAATGTAAAAAAGAATTACTTTATTGATTTCAGGTAGAAAAAGCCATTTACAATCACCATCTAAACTGTCAGTAGAAACCCTGAAAGTATTAAGACTAAAATCTCCATACTGCAGGCTCTCTTTACCCTAGCAAAGGTACATCCCACTGCCTGCAATGTTTTGGAAACCAGGTTGCTCTGCCATAACAAGCTCCAAATCCAAACAATTTGGTGAGGAAATGGAATTACAACTAGTGATACCCACACAATAAGTATGCATCTTTTCTCACAAAAAGCAGTGAGAACAGAACTGCACCAAAGGCTAGTCCAGAACTGCTGTGCTCTACCACATGAATTCCCTCCTCCATTTTAAAAAATATGCTCTTATTTTTCTGGATCCAAAAGAAACCCAATAACTTCTGCATCAATTACAGCAATATTTCTAAGGAGCTGTTGCTACATGCAGTGGACATGTTTCTGAAATATCTTAGGGCAGGAATTTTCTACTTTTCTGGATCAGTAACCCCAGCAGCCAGATACGGAGCTGGGGTGGGGGTGGGGCATGGCCAAACGCAGACCAGCAGCAGCTGCCGCGTGCAAGCTTCCCCTGCCCCCCACGTCCGGCTGGGTGGGCAGCACCTGTGCAGTAGCATGGGATGGTATATGGTGGTGCTCCACCCCACCCACCCATGCATACCTCCTAGGGCCTTCTCGTGTACCCCCAGTTAACAACCTCTGTCTTAGGGAAACAAAATTGCCAGGTAGCCATTGCTGAATTGGGCAACTGGAAAAAGTGATAATGCCATGAATCAGTAGCGTAACTAAATGGGGACAAGTGGGGCACCAGCCCTAGGCACTGCCATAGGAGAAGTGCAAATAGCAGCCGCTATCTTTGTTGGTCCAGCAGTGCCACCACCAGCAGTGACAACCCAGTTGCTGCCACTGCTCCATGTGCCACTGTTGCCCAGGGCATAGAATTGCCTACTACAAAGCCTCTACCATGGATTTGGTGAATTCCTCTGGAGAAAGTGACAGACTATAAAACACGAAACACATCAAATGTCAGACTTGATGGCTAGAAGATGATATTTAGAGGTTTGCTTTGAGGAACTGGTTTGTAGGTAGAGTAGATATACATTATAACAATGGTTTAGGGGAACCACAAGGGTTAATTGGTCTCTAAAAGCTTGTTTGTGACAAAGTTTCAAGCCTCTGGGATTTCTGGTTTTGATTAAATGGCCAAATTAGGAGGCCAGGCATGCCCAAATTAAGAAATCAGGAAATGACCAAATTAAGATCTGTGCATGTGTTGGGTTTCTGGAAACAAAGGAATATGCTGACAGAACAGAACATGGACAGTATGACAACCCAGGGAAACCAATCTATGGTACCCAGAAAAGAAGAGTCATCAGAGGAGAACGAATACAAAAGGGGGCGACCATGAGAGGAGGGCACACCATCAGCCCCATTGATGGAGGAAAGAACCCAAAGCCTCCATGGCAGAATGTACACCACTGGCCCATCTCACCCACCACATTGGGAGGGGTGAGCCTCCACCCTCGACCTCCATGGCCATGACATCTGACAGTTAAGAAAGAACCATAGGATGAAGCTTGCTTACTGGCTGGGTGTAGTGTTCTTGTAAAGCCTTAGGAACTTGTAAATAAGTAAAATGGTGGGCAGGGGGGGCGGTATTTTGTTTGCTTTACCTGCATTACTGTTATCTCCGAACACTGTATACCAATACATTTTTCCCACTGTCGAATGGAAGAAGTCATGGTTGGTCTGAGGCTTTGGAGCCACCCAGAACAAGGTATCAGATCTGGATCATAAATCCAGCACCAACAAGACTCTCCTAGGAACCTCCAAAATAAGGCTGATTCTAATAACTTGGACCAAAATGTCTCTGACTAGTCATCAGAAATTCTAGGATTGATCTAATTATATAATCTAAATTCATCCACAAAAAGTTGAATATTCCATTAGTGAATAAATAACCAAAATCTAGAGCAAAAACTGCTGCCTTACTGATTTAATAGGAAGATGTTGTCAGTGTGTCTATTATTCTGTTTAAATAAGTTCATCCCTCAATTTCTATCATTTCCTAAGTTTACACCTCAATTGAAAACCCTAACTGAGAGATTAAGAACACGCTAAATATAACGTTTGTATAGACACAATACAAACATTCAACCTCAAAGTGCAATGAAAAGTACCGGCACTTGTCTATGTGACAGACTTCAGATCACTCTGCAGTAGTAAGAGCAACAACAAGAATTAACACTTTTCTTTTATCACTGGGGGGATGGTTATTGCCTGAAAGTATTTAAAGCTATCGAATTATTTTGTTTAAGAAGCTTATCAATCCACTGTAAGGCACTGATTCTCAAGCAGGGTGCCAGGGCACCCTGAGATGTCTTGATATCTTTTCAAGGGTGCTGCAGGGTGTGAAGAAATATTAGCATTGTTAGGTGTACAAACTGCCAAAATGGCCATAGCAGAAGCATTTATGTCACAGCCCCTGTCAAATTCTAATGAATCTGGAAATTCTGCTAAATACCTTGTCATCAACAATCACAGGCATATACGAGGGGTGTTCAAAAAGTTCTAAGACTTGTCCTTTATTTTAAAGAATAGTGTACAAACAACATTTTTATCAGCTGTCCTCTTCAAAGTAATCTCCCCCAGATGATATGCACTTGTCCCAATGTTTCTGCCACTTTTGGAAGCAATGCTGGAAGTCTTCAACTGTGAGTTTGAGTTCTGCTTTCACATTCTTATGGATGGTTGGAATGTCATCAAATCTCCTTCCTTTCAGCTTCATTTTGATTTTTGGGAACAGAAAAAAAAAAATCACATGGGGCAAGGTCAGGTACATACAGAGGGTGTGGTATCACAGGAATGTTTTTTTTCAGCCAAAAATTCTTGAATGGAGACAGCGTTGTCATGGTGCAGAAACCATCCACCATTTTCACACAGCTCACGGCGGTTTCTTCTAACTTTATCCCTGAATCGAACCAAAACCTCTTTATAAAAGGCCTAACTGATTGTTTGACCACTCGGTACAAATTCCTGATTAACAATACCCCGAACATCAAGTCTTTGAACTTTTTGACCAAACCACGTATAACACAAACCTCTCTCAACAGGCTGACCTGCTGTGTCACAACGATGGGCCTTTTTCAGGACCAGCACTGAGTCATCTCTGGAAACACTGAAGGACTCACAGAAGTCAAACAGGACATATTTTCCAGGATTTGTATCAACTACAATGTCATGTTCTCTGTCTTCAAGAGACGCACAGAGGGTCAAACAGAAATAGGGAACTGATCCCGGAGATGAAATTCGCTATCAAAAGGCAGCACTAGCTCTGTAAAACCAGAGCTCACCATAGATACAACATTGATGCCAGAACAAAATGACATTGACATCTTGACCATCGATATGGACAACAACTAAATAACATCTGTTTATAGGTCTGTAGAGAAGCATTTTGCCTTTGTGAGCCCAGGAAACCTAGAGCACAGAAAAGCACACATGATCATCAGTGATTTTAATAGCCACAGTGTCACATGGGCTAAGTACAGACCGTTAAAAAGCCCAAGGCTGAATTGATTCAATCTTCACAGGTTAATCTAAACTGTGTAGATTGAACTGATAAGCAACTGAACAGACATTCACTTTTGATTCTGGAAATGCAGCTGCATGCCTGCAGTGGTCCAGGCCAGAAGCCAAGGGGGGCATGGCCTACCTGCTCAGCTGGAGCAGTCAGATTGGGCCAAGGCTAGCCTGCCCACTCTGTGGGGTAGGATTTGCAGGGGAGGTGCAAATCATCCTGGGATGCTGGGGGACTGTGAGTTAACTTGAATCTGGAGGGGATCAGGGACAGAAGTTCAATAAATCTATTAACCTAAATCAGTTAAATCTGATACTACATCCATCCAGGTTTATCTTAAACTGTTTTTGGCCATTCTGAAAGTTGTTTACTTGCATTGAATATCTGTTGTATTACAGATTTGAACTGGTTTTCAATCACTTATACTGGTTTGTGTGTAATTTATGTCCCTAGCCATGGGGTTACAGTGAAAACTGAGAAAACAGCAGTTTGGTTGAGATGTAGGCTGATGCCTATCACATAAGCTTGATCCACTACTTAAAGCTACTTGGGTGTTTCAGTAGCTCCTCATGGAGGCAAAGCTATATTCCAGACCTCACTTCTGTTGAAAGCCATATAGAATTTATGTGCAAAAAAAAAAAAAAAATGTATTAGATCCCATTCCCCACACACAGCACAGACCAATCACTCTCAATATCACAGCAGCCATAACTCCAAATATGATACCAAAGCATAAACACTTCAATTTTAAGAAAGCAGACCAGAGAAGTTTTTCTGAAGACCTTGACAAAGAAGTGGCACACACTGAACGTCTTGGAAAACTACAACCTCTTTGTGAATGCACTGTGCAAAGCTTCCAAGAGGTATATACTTCGAGGATGTAAAACTGAGTATATATCAAGGTTTACTCACATGCTAGGAAAAGCATGGTTAACCATTCACAAGCTGAGTAATAACCTGAAGAAAGTACAATACCACAATATCACAGCCAAGTAAGTGGTTTGCCAACTACTGCTCAACAGTAAAGCTTTAAACAAACAGTCAAAAATATGGATTAGACAGCAAACTGATCTGGAGGAAAATCTTGTTAGCACACTATACGCAATGGATGATCTTGATGCTGGAATAAGTCACTTGGAGAATGGCAAAGCATCTGGACTTGATGACATGCACTTATGGATATACACATTTTGCTCATCAACCCTTAGAACACCTAAACTATGGGAACAAGCCTGTGTAATAGCTGTATTAAAACCAGGGAAGCATGCCTCTGGCACAGAGAACTTTAGGCCAGTGACACTTCTGTACTATTTTTATAAGCTTTACAAATGTGCCTTATTCCCAATCACCTTTCACCTCATACTGAACAACACCTAATATGAGAACAAGCTGGATTTAGAACAGGGAAGTCCTGCACTGGTTAAATACTAAACATCACCCAGCATACAGAAGATGGATTTGAGAAAGGGATGATAACAGGTGCTGTGGTTGCAGACCTATCAGAGACATATGACAATCAACTGCTGAAACCTACTTGATAAAATCTATGATACGATGAGCAACTACCACCTAGTAAAGGTCATCTGTTCTGTTTTGGAGAACAAATGTTTTTACATAGAACTGTGTGAGGAGCGGAGCCACTGCAGACAACAATGAAATGGCCTCCCACAGGGTAGCATGCTGGCACCAATCCTTTTTAACATATATACCGAAGACCAACCTATACAGAGTAATACAAGGAGCTTCATACGTGCTGATGATCTATGCATCACATTGCAAGAGAAGGACTTTGCCAATGTTGAGGTGTCATGGCGTGGGGTCCCCAGGGATGGCCATGATACCCCCTAGGGCTCCTTGACCATACCAATCCTGCCCCACAGGCACCCTCTCTCACCTGCCATGTCTTACTGGTAATTCTAAAAAATTGGGAGCTGCCCTCAAGCTTGTGTTCTAGACACAGTCTCAATGGACCCCACTGAACCCTGTGGGTTCTTAGACCCCTTTTGAGTCCCGCTTCAAAATGGATGCCTCACAGAACACCCTCAGCCTTATGGGCTAGATGCATGGCTCCAAAACCGCCCCTTTACCATGCCCCAAGCTTCACAGATGACATTTAAACATTGTCTCTCCTGGGGCCTTGCTATAGGCCTCTTGTCCTCACCCGGCTCTCCACAGCCCTGTCTCTGCACCCCACACTGGCGCTGGGGTCTGTTCACCCCCTTTGGCAGTGCACTCCCTGGTGCTGGGGTGTGCTCACCACCTTGTCGCTGCGCCCTTCCCTGGTGCTGGGGTTCCCACACTGTAGCGGGCCTGCTCCTTCCCCAATAGCCTCAATCCAATCCACCGGTGTATAAACAGCAACTAAAATATGAGCCCCTGGGCTAGAACATAAAACAAGGAGTTCAGGATGTGCTCCGTCCTTTAGGGAAAAAAAAATAAATCAAACTTCCCCCAGCACTAAGTGCCTTGTCAGCCAGGGTATCTGGTGAGCTCCTGGAGCCCCTTCATCCTACTCAGAGTAGAACAGGCAGTCAAGCCTCTCTGGTGAGCTTCTCCTCTGAGAGCTCCTTCCCCCTTGGCTGCTGACAGCAAACTAAACCTCTAGTCCCAGCCCTGGGGTTTATATATGCCCAGGGCCTTGCCTCTTCTGGTCAGCTGACCGGGTGCAGGTGCAGGCTAATTTACTCGTTAGCCCATTGCCTTAGTAACCTGCACCTGTGGGCTTCTGTCTGGCTCTTAGGGCCCTCTCCCTAGGCAGTTTCTGCTCTTAAAGGAGCAGGCACCTTAGTGCCCTGCAACGTGAGGACAGACTGATATGTGCAATGAGCAACCTCTCAGATTACTATAATAAAGAACCAGCTTCAACCCAACCCAATCAAGATGGAACCCCACTGAGTTTTCACTTACACCATGGAGAAGCTAACCAGAAATTAAACATCACCTGGGATGGAGCCCCACTAACTAATCACTGGAACCCTGTGTACGTGAGGGTTACATTAGACTGAACACTTACCTTCAAAGCACATGTAAAGAAGACAAAAGGAAAAGTCAGTGCTGACATCAACATACTTCAGAAGCTGATCACCTCAAACAGAGGAGTGAATCTAGTTTTATTCTGAACCACAGCTACTACCTTGAGTTACTCCATTGTACAGCATGCATGTCCTGTATGGGAACAATCAGTTCATGCCAAGAAATTATACCCAGTTCTAAACTACAGCTCTTGTGAAATACCAGGATGTCTAAAGCCAACACCAAAGGATAGCCTGTACTTACTGACTGGCATTCACCGCCTGATAGCAAAAGAAAGGTGATGAGCCAAAAAGAAGATCACAGCAGATGGAAGATCCCAGGCATCTACTCTATGGTTACAAAGTAACTAAACTGCAAGAAGCAACTAAAGTGGCACAGAGGTTTGTAACCAGTCTTGTGCTGTTGGACATGGCGGCTGAGATGGTGCAACTGAGGTTATGGAAAGAAAGATTATGTGCAATCAAGTGTTCTGAGATGGACCTGGAACCCCAGGAGGACCTTCACAGAGGGGCTGATCTAGACTGGCCAAAAAGCAATACCTGAATTGCCTGCACATCCAAACTGGAAGATCAAAACCAAACATAATCAAATGGCTACTCTAATGACATGAATACATTCAATGGTGGTGACCTGCTCATTTCCTAACCCCCTGGTAAGACCTGTATGAGGGAAGACATCTCTGCAGTGACAGAAAGAGCCATTGCTTTATGTAATTCTGGAAAAACAAGAAAGGAGGAAGAGCAAGAGGAGAAGGAAAAGGAGGAGGAGGAGGAAGGGAAGGGCAGTAGTAGTAGAAGGGGCAGAGAGGAGGGGAGGGGGAAGAGGAGAAGGAGGAAGCAACAGCAGCAGCAGCAGGATTCACAGGATAAACCAGGAGATTTCAAACAGGAATTCAGAGTATTAAAAAGGTTCTGACTGCCTGTGGTGTTTCAGAGTTCTTTGCAATGGAAAAATGACTCTATGATTTTTTGTGTAGTCAAAAAACAAGTGAAAATTAAAAGCTGACATTTTCCAAGGGTTGCCTCAAATCTAACAAAGTTGAGAACCACTGTTCTAAGGGTATCCACTGGCATAGTTTAGCTCTACAAAGCAAACATTTAGAATTGGAATATTAAGAGCTAGGAAGCAGCAGCATACCACATGAAGTTCTCTCCTTGTAAAACAAGAAGAGAGAAAATGTTTGACTGCTTTTGTTTCATCTCAACCCAAAAAAAATCTTGGCAGTGACCTTTACTCTATCCTTTTTACAACTTTGTTTTGTACAAATGTTCATAAAATACTGTTTGTTAGGCGATCAGTCCCTAATTTCACTCACTGTCTTGCAGAATGTTACAACTGTAAACGGGCTCATCTCCCTCTTTGACCTCAGCCTATGGCCTCCTGTCACCACTTCAAACATCTTTAGAATCACATATAACACAGTGACCATTCTCTACCCCTATCTTTCTCTACGTTAAATATATCTAAATCTCAGTGTTTTCTTTACAAATTGTATCTGCAAAGGGGTAGCAAGCTCCCTTATCATAAAATGGTGTCCTCTTGGATTGCCTATACACGTAATTATAGCATGTCAGAGCAGACTTGATTAATCAAGTCTGCTAAAGCCTGGTAATCACCGCACTCCAGCAGACTCCAGGGTCACATGTATCAGCGTCCCCATGCTGAAAAATGGTGGTGGGGGCACTTTAACTAAAACTTGTTCAACAAGCTTCAGTTAAAGCACCCCTGCTGCCATTTTTCACCATGGGATGCTGATACATGTGACACTGTGATTGCTTTAATTAGAGCAGTGCTCAGACCCACCCTTACTAAAGACCCCTGCCCTCACTCCTGGGGCACATGTATAAACGGTCTTTGGTGCCCTTAATGCTGCTTGGGCAGCATGCCTGACCTTGAGCAAGAATCAAGGCTGCTCCTTTACCCTTGTACAGTTTGGCAAACAGACAAGGGTAAGGATGTTTATGTCATCTCTTCCATCCATGCATACAGACAAAACTAGGCATACTGTAAACCTCATACATTTTATCGGTTTGGCTCTATTATTTGCCACACCCTTTGCCTATTAACCTGTTCTTCTTAAATCACTTTCATCATTGTTTGATCTGTTCCATGCTACTGAAAAGAAAAGTGACCTTGTGCAGCAAACTGAACAAAGCTTTGTCCTCTGCCAAGAAATTTCACCTTCTACTAATAATCTCAATTGCTAAACCAATTGTAATCTACTTTCCCTTCCCTGTAAATTAACTGGCTTTGTTCGACATAACAAAATCCTATCCTGAAGCCTAGTTAAACTGCTCTATAGCTGTCATTTTTTCCTTATCTACCAATTCCATAATGTTTTCAAGAAATTCAAGCAAACTTTCTTGGCATGGATTTCCTTTTATCAATCTCTGACAGCTTCTATCGACTACATTATGTTGTGTTATATACTTTTCTTGCTCATTATCAAATTTTCCCAAAATAGTCTTAAGAGGTAAAAACAACTTTGCAGGTCTGTAATTTCCAGAATCCTTCTTTATCAAATGACTACATTCCAGTCCTCTGTCCTTAGTACCGTAAATATGTTTGCCATTCATTTTCCCATTTCCATTTTTGCTTCCTGAAAGAATTCTGGGGTACAATTTATTTCACCATGGATTGAGGACATAGTTGAGTTTATCATCTGTTTATTATGGTATCACATTGTCTTGCCATTTCACTGCCCCTAAACTGTATTATTTTCCCATCTCTCCCCAAAAAAGATCTGTTTGCTGCTTGAATGCTAATCACTTACACTGGGCTATATCAAGGAGCTATATGTTTAGCCCCAGAATAAACATAAACTTTGTTTTTTTATTTGCTTCATTTGTTTTATACTTTTCCATACTCTCTTCACTGTATATTTGCTATTTATCTATTTATAACAGTTTATTTTTGTTCATCTTTACTTCTGTTACTATTTTATATCAGTTAATTTGCAGGCAACCTTTTCCTTAAGACAGATGTGCATTTGATTTTGTCCTGCATCCTTTTCCATTACACTGCTTATGAAAATTTCCATGCCCACCTTGACAGCATTTTGTCCTTAACACAGGCTACATTTCTCCAGTACTGTATTGTGATGAAGTAGGCATAATCCTTTGTGCATGAAATTAATTTTCCTATTCAGGAAATTTTATGGCCTGTCACTGCATACTTTTCTTAGTATTTTTTCTTTTTTCTTTATAATATTTATTTTATTATTAAATCATGAAAGACTTATCTTTACTGACAGATTCTCTCTTTGCAAAAGTGTCAGGAAAAGAGGGGTGAAAAAACACACAAACATATTCATTCAAATTTATTGGCCAAATTACTAACAGTTTAATTTCACTGCATCTTGCAAAAATACCCTATGCAGAGCCTTTTGGTTACACTGTTCCCACATACTTCCTGTCCTAAAATGAAAATAATATTCTGCATTCTATAGAGCAGGGACTTCCAGCTCACCCATACCCCTGGTCAAGATCCAGATCACAATGTTCCCTGTTGGAAAGACTGGATGCAGACAGTAAAGAGCCTCCTGGGCTGGATCTGGACCCAGCAGCAGCAGTGGCAGAGCGCACGGTGAGACAAGCAGTAATGCAAAGATTAACACAGCCATTGCTCAACTCCCCCTTCCTCCCCCCCATTGCTGACATATGATCCATAGAAAGGACTATGGCGGCAGGCTCCATCCCTGCTCACCTTACCCCCAAATTCCTGGCCCTTTCTGGAGCCTCATGGGTTGGGTGAAATAGCTCTGCAGGCCCTGCTATACAGCTATCAGATTTGTTATTAAGCCCCACTATATCATTAATACCATAGAAAATGAGGTAGTGAGGGTAATATATTTGCCCAAGGTAAACTGGGGATTATGTAGTAAAACTAGGAACAGTCTTGCTGTTTGGTCACAAAATCATCTATTTCCTATTGGCAAATAATGCTCCTAGGCAATGTTATTAAGTTTTCAATTCCACCACAAAGCTGTATCAGTAGAGTGGCAGCTGAAGTGTTTTCTGTGTTTATACGCATATATTATATTTTTAGCTATACCGTGTGATCTCAGTGACAGTCTGTATGTGGATGCAGAAGTTAATAAAGCATATTTAGCTGCTTCAGGTTGAAAAATAGCATGTGTCTGATCCAGCAGAGGTGTTATTTTAGGTCAAGGCGTAAGTCCAATTTATACCCACTGAGCAATCCCACCCATTATTTTGCATCTCGTGTATTTCCTATCAAACCTATTTGCTCCTAATATTACCAGCTCTATCTATGACAGTCCCTTCTGTGCTGAGACAACCATCATCCATTAAGGACCTTCTACCCATCTTGAATATTAGACAACATATGCCATTCTTATACAGGCTCCAGAGTTTCCACTCTGGGTTATATTTCTCAACCAAAATTACACCAACCAGGAAATTCCGCTGGAATTTCAGCTTTCAGTATTTCAATTTTTCTTACATTTCTTACATAACCAGTTGATGACAGACAGGTATATTTTCACTCCGTTATTTAACCCTGGCCATATCAGAAACAAAGCTTGGAGAAATGTTTGCAACAGAAACATTAATCTGCTTTGGGATTTCATTTTAAACTCTAATCTTAGTTCAGGTTTGTTAAAGACAATAGTGCTGAATGGATTTTGCTTCAATTTTGTTGGGTCTCTTTAAACCAGGATTTCAAAGCAAAAGTCTGGATTTCTCAACTAAGAGAAACAAAACCAAAGTAGTAGCATGTTTGAATCAATCAACACCTCTTTGTTTAAGACAAATATATTCAGTATTTTGTCTTGAGCTCTATAATTTGCAGAAAATAAAGAGCCAGTCTTGAACTTAATCTATTCACTCAATCATGTCTGAAACTTTTTGTGCACCTTACATTCTCTGCAAACAAGAATTAGGAAATATCTGGAGC
>NW_017729025.1:117133734-117140490 GCF_001723915.1 Gavialis gangeticus | reverse complement strand
TTTCTCAACTAAGAGAAACAAAACCAAAGTAGTAGCATGTTTGAATCAATCAACACCTCTTTGTTTAAGACAAATATATTCAGTATTTTGTCTTGAGCTCTATAATTTGCAGAAAATAAAGAGCCAGTCTTGAACTTAATCTATTCACTCAATCATGTCTGAAACTTTTTGTGCACCTTACATTCTCTGCAAACAAGAATTAGGAAATATCTGGAGAAAATTTATCCTTTGGTGTAACATCTGTCACTTCAACACCCACATACCCACACCAGTGATGAATTTGTTTCATTTGTTCATTTCATTCACATTGTTTATAGCCCCAGCTACAATCATTTGGAAACTACTTTATACTTGTAAACAACATGACCATTTCACATATAGATCCTCCAGATAGTAAATCAGATTGAGATACTGTCACAGGACTTGTGCTTTTTGACACCTTATAAATTATGGGAACTTTTTGGAAGAACATAAATTTGAAGTGAGGATTTGCCAACCATTCCTGCAAATAAACATTTTGCCAACTCATAATACTTCAAGTAAACTTATTCTTTCCCCAAGCATCTGAGTACATATGAACAAAAATTTCAGTAGGAGGAACATAGGAAAGCAGGAATTATACAACCATGGTGGGGCAATCAATAGCTGTTGAGAAAACAGGTAATTTCAACAACAGCAAAAAGCAGTACAGACACAATTCAATTACACTTCCATACTGAAGTTATTAGTGAAACTGTGGGTTTACAAGTATTTTCTCTTCTCCTTTTACAAAACAGCTTCATCTTACTTCTTTAAACAATCGTGTCATTTTATAGTGAGACTATCTAAATCCAGAATCTCATTGTCTAAACTCCCATGAAATCTACCAATTGCAGATTTTCAGTTTATTGTTGAACCACAAATTTTAAAGCATATCATACATGGAATTCATCCCTATCTCTAACTTCTACAGCTTCTGCACCCTGTGGCAAACCCATGTGATGCTGGTTTAAAAGTAATGATCCCACAATTCCACTTTAAAAAGAAAGATGTTAGCTTAAAGAGGATATTGGTAACACAAACCCAGTTTAAAAACTCTATAAACCCAGCTTAAATGGCAGTGTTCACTGGCAATAAATTAAGAATAATTTTTAACAATCTAAAAATATTCTCCTCCTGATAAGGATTATGTCCAAATCAATGTTCATCATTTCCATATATGTTACAATTGCCAAGCGATAAATCTGACAGTGAATCCTTGACAGAGTCCAGCCATCACAAGTTACCAGAACTTAGATAACTGTCAAAAAGATTATTAATAAAGCCTGTAGCTTTTACCAAGCTCCTAGAGTAATAGACCTACCTCGACAGATGGTCCCATTCCCCACATATCCAGGCTTGCAGGTGCAGCTATGTCCCCTGATAGTGTTAGTACAGATTGCATTCACATCACAGTTGTGCTGTCCAGTGCCACATTCATCATGCTCTACAAGGAAAAAAATACAAGACAGAAAATGATCTTTTCAATTTGCTGATCTGACATTTGAAAACTGAGTTAGAACTAATAATGAGCTTGCCACAATGGCTGAACACAGCAGGGAGTTAGACATAGGACCTTACCACAGACCGCTTCAATTCCACGACACAATGACATATTCATAGCAGAAGTAGATTGTTTATTTTAGAATGAAGAGAAGAAAACTACCTGGGGAGGCTACACAGAACAGCTACCATACAAGGTGCTGGAGGAAGATTATCACTGAAGCATATCTGCTCTGAAGACAAGCCCCAATATCACTGCCTACCATCAAGAGCAGTAAGTGTAAATGTGAGATAAGTAGTTACAGGGTAGGAGGGGATATACACTGACAGCATGGTCCTTTAAAGGACTGACAGCACTTCCATTACAGCCATTCACATGCACAAATGCATCCTGCGCTTAAACTTCATATATAATATAAAGCAGTATTTTACATTTATGGTGCACCACTCACACTGAGGGTTCTCGAAGATCCTTCCACAAAATAAAGGGAGGCCAGATGTTGCTCCCATTGCTCAAGCAGCTCCCACTGGTCCTCCATGCCTGAAGCTGCTCCCTTTCCCATCTTTTCCAGAACCCAGGTGTTATAATTTGCTCCATCAGGGCACCAGCTACAGAGTGAAGAGCCTGCTACCTTTATTCTGAAACTTCCTACTTCTCACAGTGTTCAGCAGCACCTTCCAGGAGAAAAAGGGAAGGGAAAGAAGGACAGGAGCTCAAGCTTTATTCCACAAGCACTAAGGAAGCGGAAGAGATAGAAATGGGGATATTGTGTTTTCCTCTCTCAGGTGAATGGCAAGCAGAAATCAAAGCTACTGTTTAGGAGGAGGATAACTTAACAATGACTGATGTTAACTCTCACTTTTAATGGAGCAATCCGGATGCTGTAAGTCTTTTTTGAAACCTTACCTAGAGCTGAAGACAATTGAGTACAACAGCAAATCGTTTCTTGGTGGTGTTTGCAGGGTGTAGTGATGTGGCTGGGTGCCCAGGGAAGAGGCAGCAGCAATGTCCGTTTGCTGCTGTGCTGTTGGCATGGCTGTGTGGCTGCCAGCAGCGGCCAGTTCCCCTTACATGGTGGTACCTGGGCTAGTTGCCCTGGTCACCCTAGTTATGCTACTAAGGGTTCGTCTTCTTTTATGTTAATGCAATATTCAGATTTATGATCTGTTCATAATAGACACAGGCTTTGGAAAGCTATCCTCTGCTGGGTAAAAGGAGCATACCTTCTAGAGAGACTTAACCATATTAAAGACTGACATTGTATTTCAAGATGATCAAAGCCACTTGTAGATTTGTAGAATTGACTGCAAGAACTTCTTCAGAATAAATGAATTTTACAGAATAAATGAATTTTAAACTCCTTTAATATGTACTAATACAAAATGTACTGAACAGATTATGTTTTCTAGTCTCCTAATATATTTGATAGGAAAGCGATATGAATTTATATACTTTCAAAAGAGCATCACAGGGATCTCTCTTTCCATCTCTCTCCTTTTTTTTTTTTAAACAGGAAATTTATATACACACACAAAAATGTACCTGGCTTCAGCTAATAAATTCAGGCTTATATTTACAATCTTTAGTTTATGCTGGCTCCTTTCTCGGTTTAATCATTCACTTTAACCCATCCCAGGTTTCAGGCCATTAGACATTGTGTGGTTCAGGCTTCTTGAGCAGCTGCAACTCAAGAACTTGTCATCAGCCAGGAATGTAGTTCTCTTTTTCATGCTCTACAAGGAACAGTCACCTGGACCAGTTGGGATGTTCTTTTGTTTCTTTGGTTTGGATTTTCTGTGAGGAGGTTGGGTTTTTTTAAATTTAAAAAAAAATTCTCAAGCTCTCACTTCAATGCCATTTCTCACATATACCAGCAAAATGTACTTCCTATTTATAGCTAGAAGTCCTAGACAGAATTTTTGTAGGAGAAATTGAGGACAGAATTTTAGAAGGCGAAATCTGCTTTCAAGAACATCCTGAGATGTTTAATTATTAAGTGAGTTTTGCAATAATGAGTCTTTGCTTCCAGTACCACAGGGACATCAGGCTGAATCAGAGAATTCAGACACAGAAGAAAGAATTGCCATATTTTCTCACATATGACATGCCCCTAAGTAAGACATCCACCTTGGTTTGGGATGGCAGAATGCAAGAAAAGCAAAAAAAGGAGCTGGCTTTTTCATGTTGCAAAATGGCTGCCAGCTTCAGCCAGCCAGCTCAGAGTAGTTGTGAGAGGGTTAGCACTAAACTCTACTCTTTCTGTCCACTTCTGAAAGAGTAACTGGCATCCATCTTACAACACAACACCTACATGCTTATATTCCAGCAAAGAGAATCAGCTTTCTCACTTAAAGACACACAGCTTAATTTTGGAGGGCTGATTTGGGGGTAGCTATGGGACAGGAAAAGAAAGCTTGATTAGTAGAAGATCAAGACCTTTAAAAAGGAAAGAGGGTCACCATCACCTGTGCTGTGAAGAAAGATTAGGCGGAATCAGGTAGATTAAAGTGACCCATGAAGTCAATTATCTGTGTTCAGTCCTTGGTTCTTAGTATCTAGCCAGTTTATGAAGTTTTGTTCCTAGGCTCACCTTTTGAAGGTTTTTTGTACAGTTCTGTTGACCATGTGGATAGCGAGATCAGAAAGCAAGAGTCTGGTCTGTGGAAAGTGTTCTCTTACATGTGTTTGCGTGTCTCTCTCCTTAACATTTTTCCTGTGATGATTCATTCTGGTCCATAGTTTTAATCTACTTTCACCCACATAGTTTCCAGGAAGGCATCTAGTACACTGGATGAGATGTACCTCACTTTGGGATTGGCATGTGTGGACTTCTTATGGGGGGCGTTGATTGCTGGAGCAGTGGAGATATCTTGACAGGTTTTGCATCTATTAAGGTAAGGCTGTATTTCATTTGATCTCTGTTGATTAGGAAGGACTTTGCTTCTGACGAGTTGGGCAAAGTTAAGAGGTGGTTTGAAAGCCAGGAAAAAAAGATATCACCCCTAAACATCTTTATCTCTTGCAGATTGTGTTTGGTATGATTTACTGATTACCTAAGCTGAAATCATTCCTCTAGAAACAACAGGCATTCAAGGACAATACTAACAATCATAGCAACACATTACTAACAAGTTAATTTCTTTGTGAGATCATGGATTTCACATCCTGACTATCTTGTGTTTCTGTACTATACATGAATAAACAGCAGAAAAGTGGCCTTGTATTCCTCAATGACAGGAAACCTAATTATTCCAACCAATGCCAGATGCTTACTGTGTGAACCTGGGGAAGTTTCTGGTTTATGCTTCAGTTTTCTCTTCTATAAAATAAAAATAGTACTTCTTCACTGGGTTGTTCCTTTGTAAAATTTTTGACCTTTTCAAAGGCAATGTGCTCTAGCATGTGTACTTAAGAGTCCCAGCTGTTTTCTGGTGGCTTTACTGGTTTTTCAATTCCACCTTGCTGTAGCATTAGACAGAGGGAATTCAGTGAAAATATGTATTCTCTTAGTTCAGATCACCTCTCTTCCTAGTCCACCAAACCACAACCAGAAACTGCTAAAGCTAAGCTTTTCTTTTCAGTGAAAGTCTCTGTTCAAAAGCCTTCATGAACTGTTAAAAAAAATATCCTCTTGATTTGAGGAAAGTGTGAGTTCAGATTTGAAGGAGGACAGTTTGCGAGGCAACAACAAAAAAAACAGTCATCCCTCAGACTGTGTCTGGGAATGCCCTTCTGCCTCCATATGTGCTTGAAAAAAATACCTCCAAAATTAGTATTTTACCAAAAAATCTCTTTGTTATTCCCAAATTAAAATCTCTCTGTATATCCATGATGTGCATCACACACACACACACACACACACACACACACACAACTAAAATCTTGTGCCTGCAAAGTGAAATATATGACAGAAGTCTTTAAAACAAAATCTCCACAGAAAACTTGTGTTTGAAAAGGCTGTCATTGGAAAGTCATTCCTGGTTAACTACTTGCCTTAGGCACCCGAAATAGCATGAACTTGAACTGAAAAATAACACTAGGGGTTTTGTGAAACTGAAGTTGTTTATGTATGTTTAGTTATGTAATGCTTTACATAGTCATTAAAGATCGCTATTGCAGATACTCACAGAAAACCAAATGAAAATTGTAGCTTATCTTAATGATTAGAATACTTTTAGGGATTCTGACAGAAAGCGTTTGAAGGCCCAACCTTATTTTTCAACACTTGTCTACCCTTATATAAATAACAATCTTATAAGAAGCACCAGTAATATACCAAGAATCAACTTCAAGCAGGTAGTAAAAGCTGCATATGACATTTAGACTGCTCAGGAAACAGCACTGCATCTTGCTTAGTGGATCAAATCAGTTTATATTAAGAACATGAGTAAGATAGGTTATTTCTGTCTGGTTGTAATATGCATCCGAGGAGGATTTGGGTCACGTGGAATAATTCCAGGATAGGTAGTAGCCACAATGTGGTGGGAAAGTATCAACCCTGATTCCTGTATTAATCCCTGTAGCACTGAGTACCTGGCAAGGTATAGAGGAGCTACAGTAAAAAGTTTGGCTACAGTATATAGCCAAAGGTTTGGCTACAGTATATAGTTGGCTACACTGGAATATACTGTACCCTCTCTAAAGAAATGCAGACATAAAGGTGGCACCCTAGCATGCTTGTACACATGACATGGGTTTAGTCCCTTAAATTGAAATGGTGGGTTTTTAATTGTGGAGATTAAAAACCCACCATTTTAATTTAGGGGCTTCTGTCACCGTTACAGCAAGGGGCCTAATACCTTTTTTTTTTTGCAGAGCCTGCCATATCTCCCGTGGTTGGGGGGCAAGCTGCCAGCGGGCCAAGCAGCTTCTGAGCTGGTTGGGGGGGGGGGAACTTGTCCTTCCCTCTATGTTGGTGGTGACCTCTGGGGCTGCCTGGACAGGATGCTAGTGAGCTAGGGGCTGCCTCCACTCAGAGGCAGCACCCACCAGAATCCACTCTTCCCCAAGCCCACCTGAGGAGCTGTGCCCAGCACACTTCCAGTGGGTGGGCTCGAGGAACAGTTGAATCCAGCGGGGTGTTGCCTCCAAACTGGGGCAGCCCCCAGCTCGCTAGCACCCTGCTTAGGCAGCCCTAGGGGGCACTGCCATTGTAGAGGGAAAGACTGGGGCCCGTGCAGCTCAGGGGCTGCGTGGACTGGTGGAAGTTCACACAGGCAAGCTCTGCCAGAAAA
>NW_017729025.1:117123983-117128734 GCF_001723915.1 Gavialis gangeticus | reverse complement strand
GCTCAGGGGCTGCGTGGACTGGTGGAAGTTCACACAGGCAAGCTCTGCCAGAAAAAAAAAAGTGGCAAGGGACCCTATCCTTTTTTTGGGGGGGGGGTGCAGCCTGCCTGTCTGTCCCATAGCTGAAGGGCAAACTGTCAGCAGGCCCTGAGTTGCAGGGGGTCCTGGTCCTTACCTCCACAGTGGGATTTAATCACAATTAAATCACAATTAAAAATCCACTGTTTCAATTTAGGGGACTAAATCTCTGTCACTTGTACAAGCACCCTAGGTAACTATTTATGCAAATGCAGGTATGGTAAGTATATCTTATTTTGTATAAAGCAAAATCTGTACCGACCGAGTTTTCTTTATCACTAATATGTAACACCGTTGAAGGCTGATCACAACAGTATAGAGTGCAAATTGGATTATTTCAACAAAGACGACCAAATAGTCAACAATATTATACATGCAAAAAACTAGAACTCTCATTTCCTTAATTATTCCAGCTTCATTTTATTGTGGAGCCACATAGATTCTTTCTATGAAGGTGGTACTCTGCAATTTGAATGATGTCTTTTATCTTAGGCTGCATTTAACTGGGGTATGTGGTAAAGAAAGAACAAGAGGTCAGGGTCAGCAAGAGAGGTGGCTTGCCAAAGGTAGCACATTAGCACATTTTACCAAAAGGCACTTTTAAGTATAGAGACAGGTCACAGACTGTTTTGAAAAAGACATGCAAAGAGAGAAACTATTTGGAATGGGATTTAGTTCTCAATCTATGCATAAACAGAGATGTAGTATGTTTTCCTTTGATTTCTATGTGTTTATGAAGTATAGTGCTTGTGAAAAGGTCCAGACAGTCCTGAAGACAGACACAGGTAAGAAACCTTAATAACCAATCTAAGTCACAGCAGCATACAAGATAGCCATAATATAGTAGGTCATTGTAAATTTACTGAATTTTAAGAGATACCTATAGGAGTTTTTTCCCTAGCTCTGATGTTTGAAGGCTACAACAACAAACACTATATTTTGATTGCTTACTTAAGTGGTATGTTCAGACTAATAAAAGAAATTCTAGGAGGTTTCTACTCTGTCATATTCAAGGGCAAGTCTCAAGCAGATAAGACTCTTGGCCATGACACACCTGAATTTGCTTAGAAAGGTTCTAAAAGCCAGCTTCTACCTTACTTTAATTCCCTATATTATTTCCTTTTATGCTGTGGTTTAGAAAATTGATATAAACAGTGTTTCCTGGGATCTGTGCTTTTATAAAACATTTAAGAGAAGTCACTGTATGCAGGTTGAAAATATTTTACAAATGACAGGCTATAAATTCTAAGAACCATTTGGTCTAAAGTTGCAGCAACCAGTAAGAGTTTCTTCTGAAAGAACAGGACATTTCGTCTTTGTTTATGACACAGGTTTGGTATAAAAAGGATCTTTACCTCAAGAAAATGAGCTCTGTAAAATATTTAAGTTTTAAAAAATTCCAGACTTGTAAAAAAATGAGAGAGAGAGAGAGGGCACCTGTGCATGTGTGGAGGGGGTGGGAAGACTGTGTTATCAGAACACATTCTGTAATTCTCTATAGGCTTTCACCCACTCCCTTTTTTAGGAGGTGTGGAGGGGGGGAAGCATCCTCCAGTGTGAGCAGTCTCTAAAGGTGGCATTTTTAAAAAATTAAAAGGATTTTCTTCTATAAATTCTCCAAAGCCTTTATTTATAAATTTGTTTTCAAAAAGCCTGATAATTGGAAAATACATTCTACAGATGCTGATGTTTACATTTATCTAACTGATATTGCTTCAAAATCGTGTAAATCCGAATGGTTTCTTACATATTTGAGGCAAAAAGCTTCTTTTGAGATCCATACTTGCAAATATAGCATGTTTATACAAACTTCCACATAATGATCTCCTGATGGGCTATTGATGCAAAGAGCAAGATGGCTTATATATAACTATAGCAAAGTCATTTAATGTTACAGCTGGTTAGTAGACCGGGAATTCTCTGGTCAGCTCACGGAGGCAGTTAAGTCAAAGGACATGGTCATCACCGGTAACCTAAACTATCCGGACATTTGCTGGGAAGAGCAGTCAGCTAGGTCTGACCACTCATGTAGGTTCCTAGTCGTGTTACAGGATCTCTATCTAACCCAGGAGTGTACAGTCCCACCAGGGGAAATGCCTTGTTAGACGTGGTCCTGGCCACAACCAATGACCTGGTGAGGGGACTGCGGGTGCTCAATCACCTGGGCGACAGCGATCATCGCCTGCTAGAATTCACCATCCAGTGCAAGGCGGCAAAGGCCTGCAGCAAGGCAGCAGCCCTGGACTTCAGGAGGGCAGATTTCATTGAGCTAAGCAGACTGGTCAGGGAGGCACTGAGGTCCCAGAGGGGTGGGGAGTTCGGAGTCCAAGAAGAGTGATTGTTCCTGAAGGAGATGATCCTCCAAGCCCAAAGGGTGGCAAGCCCAACACGGATCAAAGAGGGCAAGAGTGCTCAAAAGCCCCCATGACTCATCAAAAGCATCCAGGAACATCTCAAAGCTATGGAGGAGGCGTACACCCAATGGAAGGGAGGGGCCATCACCAGGGAGGACTATACCTCCATTGCTCAGGATTGTAGGGGGGGTGTTAAGAAGGCCAAGACAGAGATGGAACTGAGACTAGCAACCCAGATCAAGGATAACAAGAAATCTTTTTTTAAATACATAGGGGGTAAAAACAAGGTTCCAGGTAATGTGGGGCCTCTATAGGACACTCTTGGAAATCTGGTGGTCTCACCAGATGACAAAGCTAACCTATTTAACAATTTCTTTGCCTCCATTTTTCTGAACAGGGACCAGGTCATCCCCCACATCGGGATCTTCGATGGTACCAGAGGAGGTGCAGCCAGGCCCAGGGTCAGAGAGGACCTAGTCAGGGAATTTCTGGTGGGACTGGATGTATTCAAATCAGCAGGTCCTGACGATCTCCACCCCAGAGTGCTGAGGGAATTAGCAGAGGTCATTGTGGGACCCCTGGCACAGCTTTACGAGCACTCATGGTGCTCTGGCAACTCTCACTGTAAAGAATTTTCCCCTGATGTCCAGTCTAAATTTGCTTTCCGTCAGTTTGTGGTCATTGTTTCTAGTTACCCCAATGGACTCCCTGGTAAATACTGTATCCCCTATTTCCTGCTGTCCCCGCCCCCCAGTGAGTTTGTAGACAGCCACAAGATCACCTCTCAGCCTTCTCTTGTGAAGGCTGAAGAAATTCAGGTCCCTCATAGTTGGTCCAGTTAAAGATATTACACCCTCCAAAAAACCCTTGTCTCTCTGAAAATGAAATTTAAAACAATTCATTTGAAAAAATGAGTAAGAGGCTTTGTACTTCTCTGAACCAGAATTTCAATTCTTATCAAGTCCTGATGAACCTAAATCACAGTATTTTGTCTTATACTCTGTACCCCCAAGTATAATATGCATGTTGTTTTTGTCTACTTTCTGCCTTCTGATGAGGAATGGAAAAGTACTGAAAGGAGGGTATATGTGTCGGGACAGGATGGGAGATATGGGTGAAGGCCGAGCGGGAACAACACGGCGGCCTTCAGAATAAGCTTATCAGGAGACAGCTTGAGAAAACGCACCTGGTTCAGCAAGACACCAGGATGAGTTGCTGGCAGACTGCCAAGAGTATGTTACGGGGAGGGCTGATCTGTATGTGACTTATCAGTATATAAAGAAGTCTGTGCTTTTGCTTTTGTTGAGAATTAGCCACCCCTTGCTTTTTCTCCGAGGGCCATGCAAAATAAAGCGCTTCTGATAGCCAAACAGTAATCCTGTCTGAATTTCCACTTCATCTTGGGGGCTCGCCCGGGAGGTGTCCTCACACAGACCACCCTGAGTAGGACCCTTGTCTTGGCTCTTCCACTCCATCGCTCCAAGAAGGCTATCCTCGACTCGGTTCTTCGGCCTCGACACCTGGGACCCTGTTCTACCATCCGTCTGTTTGGCTCTGGAAAAATCCCTGGCCAGGGTGAATTCCTGCCTGTTTTGGTGTCAGTAAGTCCTAGGCGTGACAATGGGTAGCGGGACCTCTAAGGTCCCACCGCAGGATCCCACCTGGTTTACGTATCTGAAATATGGGTCCTGGTCAATGCAGTACTTAATGAAATGGATCCAGTATACTGATGGTGACCCCAAATTGCACTGGCCCTTGATGGGTCATGGGATCATCATATCCTCAAACATCTCCAAGAAAATTTGGAAAGCAAGCACCCTGTTCAAATGAAAGTCTGGTACCTACGGGAAAACGAGTCCGAAAAGCGCCATAAGCGCTCCCTTGTAGCTTTCTATAAGGATAATGAAGAAAAATTCAAAAAGCAAAAGCCAGAAGAATATCCTGCCGACTACTATTCTCGCCTGGTCCAAGCCTTTAAGGCACATTCTGGCAGTCAGGACCCAGAAACTAGCCTCCCTGCCATGATTATTCAGACCTTTGTTTTAGGGCTGTTACCTAGGATCTCCGAGTCCCTGCAAAACACTGTGATCGGGTGAGAAACTCACCGAAGTTTTGGCTGCTGCCACTCATTTCTATACTAAAGCCCAGCAGCAAAAATCAAACGCTCAGGACAAACTGATGGCTTTGCAAATCAGAGCTCTCCAGGGTGGTGCCAGACCACGGCGCCCTGCAGGACCATTTCACTCGGCCCAACCACCTGGTCCCTCTGACATTCGCAATGATGTCTGCCGCTACTGTAAGCAAAAAAGCCATTGGAAG
>NW_017729025.1:117115266-117118983 GCF_001723915.1 Gavialis gangeticus | reverse complement strand
GGTTTCTAAAACTGACAACCTTGTCCTTGGGCACCCCCTTACTATTGCCGTCCCACATGCTGTCCTCACCCTCCTCCAACATGGCAGGACTCAGCACTTGTCCCCTGGCCGTCTAACCTGCTATGAGGTGGTTCTCCTGGCTGCGGACTACATGATCCTTGTCCGCTGTGATCCCCTCAATCCTGCCTCTCTTCTTCCTTCACCCTCAGACAGACAACCCCATGACTGCACTCAGCTTGTGGACTTTGTTTCTCTTCCCCGTCCTGATCTTTCTGATACCCCTTTGACTAACCCTGACCTCATCTTCTATGTTGAGGGGTCTCGTTTTCGAGATAATCACAGCATTCTCCAAGCTGGCTATGCTGTCTGTTCCAATCATACTGTTATTGAATCTGCTCCTCTTTCTATTACTAGTGCTCAAGCAGCTGAACTCATAGCTCTCACTTGTGCCTGTCACCTTGCCTCTGCTAATATCTATACAGACTCTCACTATGCCTTTGGGATCTGCCATTCTTTTGGACAGATCTGGAAACAGCGGGGTTTTCTCACTTCTGCTGGGACTCTCATCTCTTACCATCACCTTATTACTGCTCTCCTGGATGCTATTCTCCTTCCCTTCACCCTTGCTGTCCTATGGTGCAAAGTGCACGCTGCTACTGATGATCCTGTGTCTCTGGAAAATGATAGAGTGGACACAGAGGCCAAGACCGCTGTCCTGTCAGAACTCTCAGCTCCGGTCCTTCAGGCCCCTCTCTACCTCTCTTCCCCTGTCTCCCCTGACCTTCCCTTTCTCCAGGATGCCGCCCCAGACACCAAAAAGGACGCCTGGATCTCCACGGGCTGCTCTCTCCACTCTGACTCCTTGTGGCAGCAACCGTCTGGCCGCCTTGTAGCCCCCAGGGCCCTGCTATCCCTCTTGGCTCAAATGACCCACTCAGTGGCCCATTCGGCCAAAGTGGGGATGGTAGCCGAAGTTGACCGCCATCAGTATGCCCCCAATTTTTCCGCCATAGCTGCCCATTTTTGTCACCAGTATCCGCAGTGTCAGTGACACAATCCTGGCCGACCACCCAGCCAGCCACATGCATTCCACAGACCTTTAGGTCTTTACCCCTTTTCCCATCTCCAGATGGACTTCATCGAGTTGCCCAGGTCAGGACCCTGGAAGTATGTGTTGGTCATTGTCTGCCCTTTTAGTGGCTGGCCTGAGGCATACCCTTGCTGATGGGCTGATGCCCTCACTGTGGCCAAAAAGCTTCTTTTTGACCTGCTGCCCTGCTTCGGTCTACCCCTTTCCCTGGACTCAGACCATGGCTCCATTTTGTTGGCCACGTGGTCCAACCCATTTGCAAGGTCCTTTCCATCTGATACCGGCTCCACACCCCAAATCATCCTCAGAGTGGGGGTAAAGTGGAATGGAAAAACTTTGATATTAAGCTTCGCTTGGTGAAGACTTGTGAACAAACTCATCTAAAGTGGCCCGAAGCCCTCCCATTGGTACTTTTCCAAATCCAAAATTCTGTTCAGAGGTCCTCAGGTCTGACCCCTTTTGAGATTGTTATGGGTCGACCCATGAGGGGACTTGCTGCACCTTCCCCCCAACACCTGATTCATCTCTATGATTCCTTATTAACCTACTGCCAAGAGCTCACCAAGGCCCTCAAGGTTATTTCGTTGCAGTTTGAGGCCACAGCGCAACATCAGTCTCTAGATGGTGGCTCAGTTGTCAGTCCAGTCCAACTGGGAGACTGGGTCCTGATTAAGGTCCACCAGAGGAAGAATTGCCTGCAGCCTCGGTGGAAGGGGCCTTTCTAGGTCCTGCTAACCACCCAACTGCTGTGAAAGTTGCCGAGGTTTCTGCTTGGGTCCATACCTCCCACTGCAAGAAGGTAACCGCCCCAACAGAGTGGAAGGCTTCTCTCACCAGCGATACCTCCATGAAGATCCAGAGGGTTCCCTGTGAGTGAAGATCAGACAACGAAATCTTGAAGAGGTTCCTTGTGAGTGAAGATCAGACAACGAAATCTCGAAAAATAGCCTGCACGATTAGCAAAGTTTTACTTGAGCCTAGGAACTTTTGTTCTATGCGCTGAATTGCCTTTAATAATTTAGTATGAATCACACTAACCCTTGGGAGGTCGCAGATAATTACGTAGATTTAGAAACTCCCCAGGGGGTAACGCTGTTCTGTATTCTTGTGGTCAGTATTTTATTGGTAGTAGTGTGCTGGAGGCCAAAATTTTAGTCAAGGGTAGCCCCTCAAAGTTCCAAGGGATAGCAGCATTTGGGATACCGCTCGAGTAGGCCCCAAGATGTTACCTTTTCTTTTACTCTGCTTCATGCAAGGAGTTTTAGTCAGGGCATGGGAGGAGAACAGTTCCTGGGGCAGAGCATTGCTAGTGCAGGCAACCTTATGAACTGCTGGGTGTGCATACATGGGCCTACACACCCAGCCAGAGCAATCCCAATGCTTGGGGTGCCGATTCCCTTTGAGGATTGGGGAAACAGTACCAATACTAGCTTTGTCAGATTTTCTTCCCACTCTAATAGAATGCAGCAGTCGATCCCTGAATGGTGGAAAAAGGCTCGAGACAGCTGGAGACCATCCTCTAGACTTGAGGCAGCCCTCTGTTATAGGTCCAATGGGAGTGGTAGGAAGGCGAAGCTGGTTACTCAGTGGGGCACTACCCCAGATGGCAGGTAACCTTTGATTATCATTCCCATAATACATCTGGGTTCTGCTGGGAAACACGTCCTTTCAGTGTACCAACGGGTCTCTCACTATCCATAGAACCCTGGAGAATACCCATAGTCTGGCAATGAATGGGTCCAAATTTTACGTGCTGTTAGGTTCTATTTCTTGTAATCAACCAATATCTCAGTGCAGGTTGGTAGGAAGGCAACGTGCCCGTTCCTATACCTTACAGGTCAATCGGAAGTGTCAAACTGGAAGCACGACCTGTAGGGACCTCAGCACTATAGCCACTCCAGGCTTGTTCTGGCTATGCAGGAATAATGCCCACAAGATTTTGCCATGGCATTGGGTCGGCACCTGTACCCTGGGGAGACTCATCCCGGAGTTTGATTTACACCCAAGCCTCTCTCGGCATGAGGTGTCTAATCTCCCACCTGGCTTGCCCAGACATAAGTGAGCTGTTGAAAACCCACTGGTTTGCTGACCCACAGGATTCCATCAATTTACTAGGGAATTTCTCTCTTGGTTGGGGGTAGCTGAATTAGAAAGGACCATTGTAAACATTTCGAGAGTTATGGAGGAATTTTTTAATGCCAGCGTCAATGCTTTAGAAGCTCTTAGTGATTAAATCACCCAGATAGGACAGATGGCTACTGAAAACCGTATGGCTTTGGATTATCTCCTAGCCATCCAAGGAGGGGTATGTGTGGTAGTGAACCATACTTGCACCTGGATCGATCAGCACCAAAGAGTAGAAAAAGACATCTGTACCATTAGAAGACAGCTGCAGGTGATCCATGCAGTTGCAGAGAAGAAACTCTTCGATTGGTGGGGGTGGCTACCAGATGTAAGGGGTGGTGGAAATCCCTGCTAAAATGGTATATTCTGAGTTTATTATACAGTTTTGCAGTTTTCATTATTATCCAAATGCCTCTTTGTTGCTTACACTGCTGTTTATCAAAAACTGCCCAGAGTGTTTCTAGGCTCTCTAAGACCGAGCTGCAGATGATGGTGCTCAGGGA
>NW_017729025.1:117100704-117115076 GCF_001723915.1 Gavialis gangeticus | reverse complement strand
ATAAGCTTATCAGGAGACAGCTTGAGAAAACGCACCTGGTTCAGCAAGACACCAGGATGAGTCGCTGGCAGACTGCCAAGAGTATGTTACGGGGAGGGCTGATCTGTATGTGACTTATCAGTATATAAAGAAGTCTGTGCTTTGCTTTTGTTGAGAATTAGCTGCCCCTTGCTTTTTCTCCCAGGGCCATGCAAAATAAAGCGCTTCTGATAGCCAAACAGTAATCCTGTCTGAATTTCCACTTCACTTCCAAAAAGATGTTTCCAGAGTCATGGCCTACAGCTGGATTTTTTCATGGAGAGGCTGTGTTACAAAATAGCTGCCAGCTTCCCTCAGTCTGAATCACAATTAATAACTACTATATACAGAATGAAAGCAATACATAGCAGTTACAATCTTTACGGTGTGTGTTGCTGTATAGAATTTTCAATTTTTGAGACTAGGTCTACTCTTAGAATCATAAAATCATAGAAAATGAGGGTTGGAAGGGACCTCAGGAGGTCATCCAGTCCAACCCCCTGCTCAAAGCAGGACCATCTCCAGCTACATCATCCCAGCCAAGGCTTTGTCTAGTCAAGGCTTTAAAACTTCCAAGAGTGAAAACTCCACAACCTCTCTCACTGTTCCAGTGTTTCACCACCCTCCTAGAAAGAAAGTTCTTCCTAATATCTAACCTAAATTTCCCTTCTCTTAAAAGAGACTGGAATACCTCACTCAGAATTAGTGGTGAGTCTTGTGTTAGTGTATCACAGGTAACTAAAATAGTTTATGGAAGAAGAAAGAATGGTTAGAATTGTGATAATGTCAGAATTGTGACATTATACATAATATATACATTTTTTTTGCTTTTCTATACTACAAAATTTGAGCAAATTAGTGAGATAAAATTGCTTGGTACATTACACTTTTGTAAAGCACGTTTTACCACATACTGAAGTCTCCTTATAGCCACAACACAGTAAACACAAACAGAATATTACAGTCTTGTCCACACTACTCAAGCAATATGACTAACCTGGACCCAGAGGGTAGATTTGGCTTCTCATACGTAATCAATCTAAGACACAATGTTAATTTGATGAGACTGTCATAGTGAACTGGGCCTTAACTGGTGACCCAGAAGTGAAAGGCTTCAGATCCCACTGCTGATACTCTAAGGAGTCTAGCATTGAATAAAAGCAGATGTTTAATGTAAAGGCACATGCGCGACCACCGGTATGTGTAAACAGATTTCATCAAGGAAAATCACCAGTATAGTAGGCTAGAATCTCAAGCTGGTGTGAATCCCAGTAGCTCCACTGATCTACTGTGAAAAAACAGAGGTGAAGAAAGTTCCTGATGGGAAAACTGTGCATTACTTTACATTTAAAGCGGAATCTAAGTTCAAACTTATATGCTCCCTAAAGTAGTACACCATACCACACTTCATGCACTTAAAAACTTACTTTATACATACATTGGCTGCCTTTCTATTTGCATTAATTTAGCATAAAGAACCAGCTATTTAGAATGTTCAAAATTAAATTAAATTAAATTAATAGCTAAGAAGTATGTCAGTGTTAATGTTACATTTCAATGATCTGCCCTTTTTAGTATTCAATTCAATTTAATTAATTTGTACAGCATTTAGTTTTTACCTTCACATAGCAATATACAAGTTTTATATTCCAAACTTCATAAATAAAAGTGTCAATCACAAATTCCAAAAAAAAAATTAAAAACTTAAGTAGGTAATTTAAATTATACAGTTTTGTCATTTCCTATAAAGTTTTTGGTTCAAAAAATTCACCCAGTGCATTCTGGGTTGTCATTTACAAATCAATGGAAGTGATTTTTCAATTGTATTTGGCACTGATGAGACCTCACCTAGAATACATTTCAAGAAGGATGTGGCCATTTTGGAAATAGTCAAGCACAGATCAACAAAAATGATGAGAAAGGATTCATAACCTAAGAAGGAAAGGCTAAAATAATTTTGATTATTTATTCTGGAAAAGGGAATACTGAGCAGGGATTTGATAACAGTCTTCTAACACCTGCAAGGCGATTATAGAGAGGATGGAAATAAACTTTTCTTTGTGGAAAACAGGGCCAATGACCTCAAGGTGCAGCAGGGGACATTTATGTTGGAGACAAGGAAGAACTTTATGGCTATGAAGGTGGTCAAGCACTAGAAAAGGCTTCCTAGAGAGATTATAGACTCTCCTTCTAGCGTTAAGCAAGGACCTGGACTAAATGACCGTGTAAGGTCTCTTTCAGTCTTACTTTCCTATAATCCGATGAAGTAAAGAAGTTACATTTTTACTTAATATACCAAATCTTCATGCATATTACTTTTTCTTTCCTATCAATGACCTTAAGTCCTTTTGCTCTCAGCTCTTCACATATGGCACATTTTAGTATATTGTACAATAGGATATAGAAATTTACCTTCATCATAGGTAAAACACCAAAATTACACTCACCAAATCAGCCATTACCTAACCCTGGAAGTACCTAAAACTCACTTGGTATGTCCCATTCAGCCTCATGGAGAGACAGCAAGCTCTATCAGCTCCTGCTAGGCTGAGCTCTACTAATGCCCAGTACTTCTGCTCTATCTCCTCCCACAGTTGGCCCTCATTTCACTACAGATACATCTATGCCATGTCCCCAGTGCTCTCTAGGAAGGATGTTCTTGAGGTGCTTCACCCACCTGCTCTCGTTCACATGCTCTTAAACCACAAATGCAGTAGTGAAGCCATTCTAGAGGTGCCTGCTGTGGCCATTCCTGAGCACACTGAAGACAGAGGTGGTTGAGAAAAGCTATGGGGAGAGAGGAAGTTGAGGCCAGGGGAGGAGTGGGAGTCAGTGAGGAACCTGAAAGGGCTCCACTGCCATATTTCTGGGTTTGGAATGGGAGTGGGTTAGGGTACACCCAAAAACATCTGTCTCTGACAGTACCAGGGAAACAATGTAGATGTGCCTAATTTGGCCCACAGTAGATGAATGAAGTGCAAGCCCTTAACAATCCCAAAAGGGATGATGCACAGTATATCCTGATTACTACTCAATGCTTTTGTTAACAAATAAACACTTCAGAGGTGAAATCTGACTATAAAATTCAAATGCTGGTGGAAAGAGTGTACCCTCCCATAGTAATTTTTATACAGTTCTATAGCAGAACAGGCCATCAGAACAGCATGGGTGTAGGATTCTGAGCTGGATCCAACACAAAACTTACAGGACTGCAACGTAGGTGCTGCAAAGCATAAAAATGTGTGCGATTCAATAAAATAGGCTTAGGCTCCTAAATTCTCTACATAGACAGTGGGGAAAATTAGGCACCTCCTGGGAACGATCTACAAAAACCTACACACCAAGCACAGACACACCCAGAGCTAGCCAACAGGAAACACCTAGCTCCAGGGTTTTTCTGAACCTCAACCCCAAGGTTGCTTAAGTACTTTATGTAGACCTGCACACCATGTTCCTCTCAACTTGAGATTCAGAGACCCAAATGGTTTTTGAGGATAGAAGCCACAAGCTTGCACTTTCTAGGTCATAAAACATAGAAGTGGTTCTTCTAGATGCAGATGTTAGGAGGAGAAGCAGGGATAAAGAAAGGCAGAGTTTTTTTGGTTATTGCATTTAGAACATAATTACAAGAAAGAAGATGAATAACTTTTCATTCTTGAAAATGTGGCCTGATCCAAAGTCCCTTGAAATCAATGGAAAGATGTCTATTGACAAAATGGGTTTCAGATTTAGCTCTAACTGAACATTTTCAAATCTATAAACAAAAAATGGGAGCTGAATTTTTCTCTTATTTAGATTGTTACCCTTTATTTCCCTTCCTTCTTAAAATATATTAAATTGATTTTTTTTATCCTTTACCAATTTGTGCCAGAAATCTGTTCCAACCATTGTATTAATATATAAAAGACCAGTTTTTGTATTATTGGTGTTAACATCTGTGGCATCAGTTTCCTTCAGACATTTTGTCCCCAGCCTTTATGTGTGGGAAAGGTGTACCAGTGGCTCATACAGTAACTGTGCTGACATGTTTCATCAAATTCTGGAATGGGTTGTTAGTAAGAAAACAGGCCTATGGTAAAATGTGCAATACAAATGATAAATTTCTCTGTTTAAGTCATATGCTTACCTTAGCTGGTATTGTAGGGAAGGTAGTATATATGTGATTTAAACTTTGCAGATTTTGCTGCAGAGCTTTTTTTACTCCTAATTTTTAAAGCTATTCAGTGAAGATTTATTGATAAAAAAACCTATAGGGCTCTCAAACAAGTTTAAGTGGTTCTACTAGAAGATAGATTTATTTCCAAATATTTAACTTTAATGTACTTCCTGTAATCAAAATTACATAAGAAAACAAAATATCACAGAATCATAGAAAATTAAGGTCAGAAGAGACATCAGGAAGTCATTCAGTACAACCCCCTGCTCAAAAGTGGAACTGTCCTTTACTAGATCATTCCAGCCACAGCTTTGTCAAGCCGGGCCCCAGATCTTAGATTGTAGAGGTGCACTGATATATCAGTCCAATACTGGACTGGCACAGATATAAAGCAAATTGAGTGTATTGGAAATTGGCCTCATGTAACCGATAATTTGGCCAATAAATGCCCATGCATGTGCACAGCCCAGTGCAGCATGTAGGCAATGAGGAGTATAGCCCAATAACTTGGAGAGCTGTGAGCAGCTGGTAAGCTTGGTGTGGTGGAAGGGGAGGAGGGAGAGAACAGGTTTGGTGGAGGCAGATCAACACTCCTGTGGTGAGGGAAGGAGTGGGGCTGAGGCAAGGGCAGACTCTGCCCAGCCAGGGCAGGGCAGGGCAGGCATGGGACTGAACTGCAGTTCATCCAGGGGGCACGGGTGGGGGGGGGTTGCAGCCTGGTTCCCACTGCTATGCACAACCAAGGAAGGTATAGGGGGGTATGCCTCTGGGTCTGTGAGGGGCGAGGGTGGGCTGGGCCTGTGCTGGGTTCTTACCGGTGCATGGCGGGGGCAGGACCTGAGCTGAGGCTGCGCTTGGGGCAGGTGGTGGTGGCACTGGGAGGGAGGGTATGGGGGGCTATGGTGAAATTTGGGGTGGCTGCAATTCCCCACATAGCCCCCTCCTAGTGCTGCCGCCACCTGCCCCGAGCACAGCCAGCCCAGCTCTCACCAGGAAGAGCCTGGTGCCACCCTGGCCCCAGCCCGCACCTGCAGCCTGCCCTCCCTCACCCCACACAGATCCAGGGACACATGCCCCCCATGTCCTCCCAGGGTGTGTGCAGCAGCAGGAACCGCTCCCTACCCCATGCCCCGCCAGATGAGCCCTGACTCCATCCCACACCCCGCCCGGCCCCACCCCTACTCCCTCACCACAGAAGAAATTGATCTGCCCCTGATCTGCAGACAGAATGATCAGACAGAAGCAATTCTGTTTCTGCCAGTGCCAGCCTAGCTGATAGTTAAAACTTTCATATTGCATTTAGACAGGATTTTCCATTAATTATAGCTAAGTACTTAGGGTTTCTATGGTACTTAGAGATATCAATGATCTATGCAAATTTACCAAGGCATAAAAAAGGCCAAAACTTTAATTTGGTAAAGTCAGAAAAATATATCTTGATACTGAGTATTATAGAATGGTGCTACAGTTTGCTAATCTTGAAAAAGTTTTTCACCCGAGTTTTCAAGAGATCAAGAAATGTTTGCTTTTGGTTTCTGGCAGTTATTAAGGAATGCACTTCTTTAAGTTGCTTGCTAATTTCAATTTCAGGCCAACCATTTTAAAAACAAACAAACCCTATCTTCTTTATGTGCTATGGTACAGCAATTACAAACAATGATTAAACATAGGTCTAAGTCAGGAGATCCTTTTCATGTTACAAGCTGTGTCACTAAAGTGTGTATGACATACTGCAAGTCACCTTATTGTATCTGTATTTCAACTGTTCTATCATTAAAATGGAAATATTTTCACTTACCTACATTTTAAATGCTTTGAAATCTATGAATTGGAAAACACAATGTAAGCAGTAAGTGTTATGGCTGCTATTAATACAGCAGTGTTTGAAAAAAAAATTAGAAAGCAAACTGTCCATTCTCCAAAAATCAGGTCAGGAAGGTTTATGAAGTGTTTTAATAGGCCAGTATTTGATCCCTTCATGTTCAATGGGAGTTTTGCAATTGACTTGAGTGGAATAAGGAATAAGCCCCATTAAAAAAAAATAAAAACAAAATCACAAGCTACTAAAAACTATTGAAACCACAAGCTATTTCTACATTCCTAAAGCACAGATAGCATCTTTGCATTTTCCAATGTAGCTATGTCATTCATACATTCAGAAAAGCAATAGTAAATCTCGAGGAAAAATAAGTTGCATCTCTGAACTGAATTTTACATACCAAACAAGACAGCAAATATATTATACCAGCTAGGTTAGCCAGAATGGAAAGAATCAGTGGGGACTGACTAAAAGAACTAAAGGAAATAACAGTAATCAAAACAACAGGACTAAGATCTTACTTTCTTTAAATTGCAGAGAATCTCCTACATAATGTCTTCCCACCACACCCCTGAGTACCTAAGCAGCAGGAGAAAAACTTGAAAGAAAAGTTCTGATGAAATCATGTCAGACATACTGGAGATTTAAACATTAAGAAGCATCACACACTTCAGTCAATTATTAAACACTCGGTAATAACAACCCAGAAAAGGGAGAATATGAATATGTTCCAAAATTACCGCTACCTAATTTACAGATTGCAGACACTTGTCTGTTACTATTACCTCTACAGGAGCAGTTTCTTGCCTCTGTGTGGCAAAACTATAGAACTGGATATGGTCTAAATACTACATTCTGTGCTAGCAAAGCAAAGTAAATGGCAAAATTATACTAGTATTTATATAGTTATATATGACAACTAAATAAAATTATCAGTTATATATGACAATTGAATTGACAACAATACAATAGTTTTGCTTCAGAAGTATCTGAAAACTTTATGTAAATTAGGGGGTGGCTGGTTGGGACTTCAACTTAAGATACAACAAGGCAGAAGAATTTAATAGAAGCTTTAACATTTTGTAAAACTGCAATAAAATAATTATAGTAATAAGATAGCTATAGCAATAAAAACCCACAGAAAGTAAACTCTAGATAATTTAACATTTTTCTTCATAATTTAATGAAAACTGAATAAATCTATTTGAAAACTGAATAAATCTAATCTAGTTGATAATAAGAATTCTAAAGTGTCTTTTTTTTAGACTCTTTCACTGGATTTTTTTCACCACAGCACTCCAAAAGGCATTTACTTCCACACAAAACAAAAATTAAGTAGCAATGCATGGCACCACTTCAAAGTTACTCTCTAATGCAAAAACATATTGAGCTTCAACAGTGCTAAGGCAAAATATTTCCCCAAATAAATGGAATATGTTAAAGATGTGCCTATCTGTTAACAGAAGAATAAATCACTTAAATATAATCACTTAATAGAAGAATAGAGATCACTTAAGGCTTTGCATTAGAATATCAGTTTGAAGATCCTTAGGTATTTACTACTTATTGATATGATGGGTGCTGACAGACATGCAGGCCCCCACTCTGACTCATGGCACTTTACATAAAGCACCATGAGTTAGAGCATTCCCTCTGACCCAACTGATTTTGTCTGCTGGCTCAGGGATGGGGGAGGGGAGGAAAGCGAACATGGCTGCAGGAGCCCAAGGAGACTGCCTACAGCCAAGGAGCCTCCTCTCCCCCCTCCCCCCCCCCTCCAAGCACTGGCATTGCCTTCAGCAAAGGAGAGGGAAGGGGACGGAGCTGCTGGCTGGGATTTGCCTGCCCTGAGCTGGAGAGGGTGTTGGCTGTGGGCAGGCTGCGAGGTGGCAGGGACTCCAATCCACCCACCCCTCTCCAGCTCAGGCTGGGCAAACCCCAGCCAGCAGCTCTGCCCCCTCCCTCTTCCCTTCCTGCAGATAGCCCCAAGGGTGGGACTGGGATGCATCAGCCCAGCCTTGATCATGCCACAAATTAATCCTAGTAAGCACAAGTTCCCTAAGCGCTCCAAAGCGCAGTGCCTTCATCTTATCCTTCATTTGATGAGGGTTAATTTGTCACAGGGTTAGACACTTTAAAAGCGCTTTGCAGCTATGCACGTGTCATAGCACAGCTATAGAGCACTTTCAGGGGGCCACTCACACAACAAACAACTTCTGTCTGCACCCAGGATGTCTATTATAGGTAGAATTGGAAGGCTTGTGGCATGTGGGAGTGACAGTGTTGTAAGCAATGTGAAAATGGCAAAAAGGTTGATGCTTGTCCTTTATCTCTTACGTCCATGTTGCTTAGGTTTTGTGTTGGTAGGAAGTGTCCTAATGCAAACTTAACTGTAACTAAACAAAAGGTTAGCCAGTTAAGAATGTTTAAAAGTACTTCGCTGAGTATGGATGAATATCACAGTGTTCTTGCAAATGCCTCCTATTGAAGCTATAGATGGAGTTAAAGATATTTTTTCTAACTAAACTGGTTACTAATCTAGAGTTGGCTGGCCAAGATTAAAGAAAAAAAGTCTGCCTAAAGTTAGGGCCCCTCTACAGGTAAAGGCATAATGGGATCTAATGCGCGATCCACACAATTACACCTCCTGCCATGCCACATGTGCATGACAGGAGATGTGATTATGAGATTGTAAATCAGATCCCATCACACCTTATTGCTGGTGCAAGGAGACACTGGTCCTGGGCTGAGGCATAATTGAGGTAGTGTCCCAACCACAAGGATGCCCCAGGGCTCCCTGCAGCTGGGAGACTGCAAAAGAAGCAATGTCCTATCCATGGCAGTCCTCCATGCACCCCAGTGACTGGCAGACCACAGCTAAGGCTGCTCCAGGAACCCCCATTACTGTGAAACTGCAACTAAGGCAGTGTCTCAGCTGTGGTCTGTCAGCCACTGGGGTACATGGAGGAGCTTGCATGTGAGACCAGCCTCCTATAAGATAATCATAGCACAACTTTATTCCATAAAGTTATCACTTAAGTAAAAAATAAATAAAATTATCTAGATATCCAAACATAAGATGCATTAGATTGAAGAATACATGGCTGGTTGATGTTAATCCAAATGGAGAATTCATTTCTAAAGGATTTATACTTTGAATGCTTGAAAAAGTCACAAACAGTCATAGGGAAGTGATAACAACCCATATTACTATCCAAGAAAAATAAGAATTTAAGCACAGGATTATGCAAAAAGGCTGCAGCTGTAAGAGAAGTGTCTTTTCTCTAAGAAAATTTAGCACAGGAGCTTAGGAAGGATAGAGGCAATAACCTGAAATATCAAGTGAAGAAATCTAAAACCACCAACAACAATGTAAGAGCACTAAAGAAGTGCATTTGGGATTCAAGGTAGGGGCCTTGAAGGAGAAAGAAACTGGCAATTCAACCTGCTGCCTCTCTTTCCAGCACTAAACAGTAGCTATAGGTAAAATTATACAAAATACAGTCCTTGACAAAGGAGTTGATAATTAAAAAGGAAAACAAAACACAAGTTGTGATGAATACCTTGTGACGAATAGCCAGAAAAAAAATCAACTGACAAAAGCAGGTACAACAAAAAAAATTGCAAAGCTTATATTTTATATACTGATTCTAGGCATCAGTGAATACAGCTGAGACAAGTCCCCATACAAAAACATCAGATGAGGTGAAGAGAGGTCCTATGACCAAATCTGAAAGACACTGACTAAGCCAGGAAGCTTAAAGAGTGGGGATTAAAGATTTTATTAGAGAAAGAGAGCAGGAAGTCACAGGCCAATAGAGGAAACAAGACTGGATTTGAGCAATCAAAAGACAGAGAGAGAACTGCCTGCCTGCTCCCTGAAACTGAAAACAGGATCCATGGCTATAACAAAAGAAGCTGGCTAAAACAGCAACCCTCAATAAACAGAATTCCCAATAAAAAAAGAAAAAAAGATTGCAAAAATACCAGCTGTGAGTAATAATTTTTTCTTGTAATGCTATTCGCAATTTTCATAGCTCTTTATATCCCAACATAACTCAGTGATCTTCTGACCCTAGCCAATCTTCTTCTGCATGGAAGGCAACTAACAACGTACAGCTTGCCCCATAATATTAATAAGGTCTCTAAAACAAACTAGCTGGAGAAGTAGGAGGTCTCTGAGAATGACCTTTACTACTTCACCTGAAATATATGCTTAAACCCAAGGCAAAACAACATCAGAAGAAAGTGAACTGCATGTACTACATCACGGTGACTTCTCTGTCCTGTTCAGTACCAATTCAACAACTTTTTTTCCTGATTCAAATTCCGAACTAGAAAATCCAAGTATGGCAACAGAAGTACAAATGACCTAGGTTTTGTATGTTTCAAATGGCTCTCTTAACAAAAGAAGTCACATCACACTTTTGGGTGAACAGAAAAAAAAGACAAAAATACATAAACACACAGTAAGACTAATAACCTGGCACTGATAACCAAAGGAAAACTTAATTGTCAGCACTGCGAGAAATATTGGTTGTGAACAGAAGTAGCAACTAAAATATTTCCAACACCTCTGAAATGTGTCAAGGGCCAGCTGGACAAATGTGCAAGCCATTTAAAATGTTTCAGAAGCAGCTGAAGCACTTCCAGAATTCCACAGAGCTTTGTTCCCTGCCTCCCCACCCACCTACTACATGCATGCACATGTGTGCACGTGCATACACACACACACACACACACTCACACACACTCTATGGGGAAGGAGGGAGAGTGAGGAGGACTGCCAGCCTACCAGCTGTCCAGCCACAAGGTGCTGCTCGGTCCCCACTCTACAGCATGGAGCCTCCACTGCTTTTATAGATCCAAACAAACCCTTTGCCAGACCCCTGTCTATACTCAGGGTCCTCCACCACTGCTCCAACCCCAGTTCCCTCTACCTCTCTGTTCCAGAGGATATAGGGCTGGAGAACCGGAGTCCTAGACATGTACACAATTATTTGAAAGTGCATGGAAAAGCAGGAAAGGCAGCACCTGCAGAGCTTGCCAGCTCGGGCCCCACTGCCAAATTCAAGAGTTCCACCCCCACCACCAATACTGACAGTGGTGCCTGCGGGTACCCCCCCAGACTCAGAAGGCACCAGTCACCCATGGGTGGTACTGAAGGAAGACATCCTCCAAACAGGAAACAAAAACATTTGGGTCCAGTGTATGTTATTTTGCATCTAAAAAGTTAATTCCAACATAGTTTCTGGCACCAAAGGGGAATTTTAAGTAAGTTCTCCTCAAAGGGTCCTTTCTACACATGCAGGTAAAGGCATGATGGGATTCAAACAATCACACCTCCTGCCATGCCATAGGTGCATGGCAGAAGACACAACTGTGGGATTACATATTAGCAAGCTCTCATTGCTGGAAGCTCCATGCACCCCAGTTGAGGGGCTCCTAGCTGCAGGGGTGCCACATGCACCCCCAGGGCCTGAGGATCACAACAGGGCAATCCTCCTGCCCAAGGGTGTGGGAAACCCCTGCAGCTGGAAGCCCCAGGGGTTTCCCACACCCCGGGGCCTTAGGAATTGAGACAGCCATGATCCCCAAGGTCTAGGGGTTTCACACACCCACACGCCCTAGGGATGAAAGGATCTGTGATCCCCTTGGTCCAGGGATTTTCCACACCCCCAGACCATGATGATCACAGCTGTCATGAACTCTAGGGCTCAGGGTGTGTCCGTTAATCCCTAGAGCTTGGATTTTCCCCTAGGCACAGTGTACTCCTGTGGCTGGGAGCCCCATCAGCAGAAAGGGCTCCCAGCCACAGGGGAGACTCTTCTACAGGTGCAAATTAAAACTCAGTAAAAACCAGCTATAAAGTTAGTATGCATTTTCAAGGTCTAAATGTAAGGCTGGTTGGAGCGTCTTATGGTGTGGCAGCTACTTTGCAAATGTCGCTGATCTCCAGGTAATTGTGGAATGTACCTATTGCCTAAGACATGTGATGAGAAATCAGGGTTCCCTTTCTGTCCACTGTAACCAGCCATGTGATATGGGGATAATGATACTTTCCTTCCTCATCTATAAAATGTTTGAAAGATACAGTTTTTAAAAGAAGTCCTTATCTTATTGTAACCAAAGTATGACCAACACCCAACAACAGGAAGGAGACTGGTTCTGGAACATAAGAGCATTTGAAACAAAAAGATTAGAATCCAGAATATTTATAATCAAGGTAAGTGGGAGTACATGTAAAGATCACGCCAAAGAGGAACAGAACTGATTAATCAAATATAGAAGCCAGCATATAACTTAGTGACAATCTAGTGAAGGTTGCTAGTAATCATTTAGTAGTACAGGGATGACTGAAACAGAATCAAACACAAGCCCACTGGGAACACAGGGTAAGCATCATATAAACAGAACACAGTGTACTGCAGCAACTCAATGGAGGTAACAGGCATTAAACAGAATTATAGCCACATTAATCCAGACGTCCCAAAGAAAACCCATAAAGCACTTACTGTATCCATCAACTGTACCTAAGCTAATCCACAGGCTTTCCTGCTGCATTGTGCACTTATTTTTACTTTGTTATGTGTGAAGATGCTTACCCTGCCAAGCAAAATTTCATCTGCTTTTCTCTGACACAATTTACCTAAAATTGGCAAGCTAGCCAACTGTGTATATTGTAGGAAAGGAAAACCACGCTATCACAAGAGCCACAGACCATGCTTCCTTTTTGCTCACTTTTCTCCTGTTTCAGCATCCATGAAACGTAATATCTATGATCTCTTCTAAGAAATTAGCAATTCCCATCCATGTATAATGGAGGACTGTTATGATGGTCAGTATTTGGACCTCAAACACTGATGAAGAACAAGTACACAAACAAGTCAGGAGTCTTCATCTACATATGAAAACTATATGGAGACACGAGACAGAAAATAAATTTCAACACATCTCCAAGTTTCAGGGGGAACTGGAGAACAAAAATGGTGACTTTCTCAAATGCACGCATAGAAGGGATCAAATTTGGCTTCAGGAAAATACACACTTCATAAATAGTATAATAAGTGGCAAATCTACTAACAGAATTCAGATCTAACATCTTGTCATGTGCCTTCCTCTCTAGGAAACATGGCCTGCCTTCTTCCTTGCCCCCTCCCTGACACCATCTATATACTGCATTTACCATAGTGTTTCTAATCACATGAGCAGCTTAGTAATAAATCTAAATTTCCATGATGTTAATTTAGTAATTCTTATCCAATGAAGTCTATGAGTTACACAGCTTACTCCTTCCCTCAGAAAATCTGCACCCCTCAGAAAATCTGCAATAGGGCTACCAGTACTTCTGATGATAAATTCACCACAGAAATTCTCCTGCTACTGGCTCTTATAAATACCACTCTAGGGACTATCAGACTGAGTATCCTGGCTAGCCTCAGCTATGTCAGTCACAGCATGATTTTGATATACAACACTAGGAAACTGTTACAGGCTGCAGACAAAGACTACTTAACAGAGATGTTAAAAATTAATAGTCATTTGGATATTTAAATATTAATAGTTTAATTTAGAAGGAGACAAAAAAGACCATTCCTTCTGACACAGACCCGACCCCATATTCTGGATGACCAAAAGATGAGTATGACAGGTGGAACAAATTAGTGCAACTCAAAATAATTATCCGGGACCACAGAGAATTTTAATATGACACCAAGGGCCTTCATAAGCCAAAGACGGCCATCTTGTGCGGTACACCTCACTAGGTTCAAATGAAGTTCAGAAAATTAACAACATAGAAACATGTTCTGAATATTTAATTAGAGGCAAAATAAGGTTAACCAGTGACCAATCTTTCAGTGGAAAAAATAATATATATACTGTATTGATTCTTTAGCAATCCTGTAATGAAAGGAAAGCAAATATCTTCCATAAGAAAAGTTTGCCTAATTGATGCATGTTTGGCATCCTAAACAACGTTCACATTGAGAAAGACAAATAACATGTCACTACCTCTGTCACTAATGACCATGACAAAAGTAGTAACCTTGATATATTTTCTAAAGAATTTACAAGCGGCAACTTTGCAAAGTAGGCCTGGGGAAATGTGCACAAACAATTTAAGGTCACTGGAATTAGAGACCTGAAAGTGACAGCTTGTGGCCTTGCAAAGCCTCTCCCAAGGTGCTTGCTCTCAACTGGAACTATAAGTTAAGGCCATGTATGGAATGAGCCCAATACTGGAATAAAGAGAAGAAAACCCAGGAATATCAGGATACATGAGAAAATACACGAGAATACGGTCATAGATTTCATAGACATTTGGGCTGGAAGGGACTTCGGAAGATCATCGAGTCCAGCCCCCAACCCAAAGGGCAG
>NW_017729025.1:117087230-117100693 GCF_001723915.1 Gavialis gangeticus | reverse complement strand
TTTATCTACACGATCCCTCCTGTACAGGGTATAGCCATCTGCACCCGAGGTCCAGTCACAGGTGAAGTCCCACCAGGTCTCCATTATCCCTATGACTTCATAGTTATTTGCATTGAGCAGGAGGACGAGCTCGTCCTGCTTATTCCCCAAGCTCCTGGCATTTGTGTACAGGCAGGCAAGTGTTCCCTTGGGGGCTCTTGCCTTGCCCACAGATTGTACCAGGGCTGGGGAAAGGGTGGGCTCCCTTAAGTGCCCTGGCCTGCTGGCTGTTGCTCAGTGGGTCAGCAGTGGCGGTAGTCCCCCCATCCCCAAACGAGCTTAGTTTAAAGCCCCGTGGAGCAGTCGGCCAGTCTGGCTGAGAAGAGCCTCCTCCCCAAGGGAGAAAGGTGGAAGCCATCTCTTCCCGGCAGCTCGCTGCCTCTCTTGCCAAAGAGCGGGCTGTGGTCATGGAAGCCAAAGTCTTTGGTTGACTATGTGGATCCTCCTCTCCCTTCTCAGCCCATAGCCCGAGACTGGGAGGATCAACAAGAACACCACCTGTGTCCCCAGACCCTTTAGCTCCATTCCCAAATTCCTGTAGCACCTCATGACCCAGCTGGGAGCGCTCTGAGCCATGTCATTGGTGCCCACATGAATAAGGAGCATAGGACAGTGGTCTGTGGGCTGAAGAAGCTTTGGGAACTTCTCCACAATGTCCCGGATGCGGTCCCCCGGGAAGCAGCAGACTTCCCGGACTAAGGGGTCGGGGCAGCAGATTGCCCCCTCATGATGGAGTCTCCCACAACAAACACCTTCGTTTTGTCTTGGGGAGAGCAGGGATGGTAGCTGCAGTTGAGCCTGTGTTGCCTGTGGGAGCTGGCAACTCAGCAGGCTCTGCTGGAGCAGAAAGAGGTGTGTACCTGTTGCTTAGATTCGGTGGGGCAGGGGCCTTGGTGCGGCGGGCCTTAGGGCACTTGACCGCCTTGGCCCATGCCCCTGACTGGACAGACTGGACAGAATGGGAGGTCCTGGAGTCCTCCTTTGTCCTGGAGGGAGATGGTGGTCTACCCTCCGGCTCCCAGGGGAGAAGGGCCTGGCAGTAGGAGTCAATCTCCTGCTCACAGTCCCTGATGGCGCACAGTCTCTGGACTGTGACCTGAAGCTCCTCCAGCTGGCATGCCAGAGACCCCAAAAGGGAGCAGACCCCACACAGGGAAGTGGCCATGCTCCCTGGCACCAGAGCCTGAAAAAGGGACAGGCAGCCTGCACAGCCGAGAGCCAGAGGCTCCATCTGCGTGGAGCCCGGAACAATGGGCTCCATCTGGGTGGTGGTCTCTGAGGTGCCCAAGGTACCCGAGGGGAGGGCCACAGAGCCTGAGGGGACCCGAGGGGTGCAGCGCATGCCCATCCGTGTCATGGCTTTGGTAGGCTGGCTACAGCTGGAACTGTCTACCCTGGGGGGTTCGCAGGCAGGGTCTCAGGCCCTCCCGCGCCCCCTCCTGCACAAACTCCATGCTAACTCACACACCAGCAGACAAGCACGCCTGTTTGCACAACCTGTTTGCATGGCTCCCTGGGGGGCTGGGCAAAGTAGGGGCCTAAGCGGGGCTTGACCCAGACTGGATCCACGCAGCCACCTCCTCCCCACTCAGAGAGGGGTTAACTCCTTCCCACCATGGGCCCCACTTGCCTCTGGCTGTGCTGGGGATCGGCGGGGGGCTCTGCGGCTGCTGGAGGGTGTCTAGGGGGCTTCAGGGGAGCGGGGGCACAGTGGGCTTTCACCCGCGCGTCTCTCACCGCTCCAGAGCCTAACTGGGGATTTTTTTGCTGTTGGCGGGCCCTTTTAAATTGCGTGCATGTGCAGTGGGCCCACCGTCGGGGAAAGCTGCTCTTGGGCAAGGGGGGGCCCTGCCTGGGATTTGGGGGGCCCTGCCCTACTGAAGGGGGACTGGTGAGTACCCCCTCCTACCTTTCTCTCTCCCTGGGGGGCTGGGAAAAGTAGGGGCCTGGGCGGGGCTTGACCCAGCCTGGCTCCACGCAGCCGCCTCCTCCCCACTCAGAGAGGGGTTAACCTCTTCCCACCACAGGTCCCGCTTGCCTCCAGCTGTGCTGGGGGTCAGCAGGGGGCTCTGCAGCTGCTGGGGGGTGTCTAGGGGGCTTCAGGGGAGCAGAGGCGCGGTGGGCTTTCCCCCACTCATCTCTCGCCACTCCAGAGCCTAACTGATGAGCTATACGGATTCATAAAAGAAGATGTACTTAAAAGAACTGAAAATGCTTATCATGGCTAAGTGATGGCTGAAGTGCATCAAAATCTACAAAAATTTGGAGGATATAAAAACACCAAGGAGGTAGACAATTTAACTTGTGTGGGGAGAAGGAAGAGAACTAGAAATAACATCATAAAATAGAGGAAACTATTGGGATAAATTCCTGATATTCAGGTCTTTCTTTATTGCAGGAGTGTAAGAACTACCTCCCAGAACAAATGGTGGGATACACATTGCTTGGAGTGCTTTAAAGTTGACAAGATATGGCATAAACAACATACTACAGGAAACAGATCCCTCTGAGATGAGGATAAACTAGTTAACCCAGCAAGACATTTCAATTCCTATTTTCTAGGATCGCCTGTGATACCTGAACCAATGGACAGCTTATAATTTAATGTGAGTTCAGATTTGGATTGGCTGAATGGTGGTTATATCTGGACCCAAGATTCTTTGGATCCCCTACCCCCCCACTATTGAAAAGAAATGAGATAAAGCATTGCTTTACAGCTTTCTTCCCATTCTCCTTCTTATCTAAGCAGGCAAGGAAAGATTTTGTTTTGTGCCTTGTCACCCTCTAGAAAAATTACTTGAGATATTATAGTCCATATATTGTTATGAAGTTTTCAACAGTTCTTTCATATTGCAATAGTCATTTAACTGTGAATATTCTCTCCTGTCCACTGAATATCACTTCTTGCCTGACAAGACACAGTGTAGATTCTGTAATGACAATATAACTATCAAGAAAGGATTCCTCTACCACAGCATGCTCAATACCACATCTGCTTGAGCCATACTTGACCCACTTGCTAGGTTGGCAGGAACTGGTATCTCTTATGATTCCTCATAGTAGGGGGACTATAGGATAAGGTATAGGATCAAAGTATGGTTGATTCGGCTCTGCTCATTAAGAATGAATGAAAGCAAAAAAACAAACAACTCTCCCCACCCCCACCTTTGACCTTTCCTACCACAAAACAGAGTCCTTCCACATTACATGTACAACAGAGGACACCATGTGTCTCAGATGGGCTTCTGTATCTCAGAGGGAGAAGAGAGAGGCAGAAAAGACTAGGAATAAGATATAAACTACTTAAATATGCCAATAACACAAGATACAAAACATCCAAACAAAAATAGTGTAATAAAACGTAAATAGGTATGGATCCACCTTAAAATGGGCTGAGAGAGAAGTAGAATTTGATATTAACTAATTTAAGATAATATAGTGGAAGCTCAAAAAGAATAAACATCAGTGAAGAATAAATTGAGATGAACGATGGAGGATTTTTTTTAAAAGTAATGTAGGTGTTTTGTTCAAAAATTTTGTTTAGAGAATGTGGTTACAGAACTGGTATGTCCTACAGAATGCAAGGATGCATTACTATGACAGTGGTTGTAAGTAATTCTTAAAATGGTGAGGAAGAACTTGAAAAGGCAGAAAATTATTATCTATGCCTAGTAATGAATGTCAAGAGGATAGAGAAGATAGAAATACTAATTATACATTTTTGAGATGTATGTTTTCTTGAGGCTAAATTTGACCCCTTATATGCATGCATGCATATAAGAAACTTACTATAGTAAAATAAAAGGGCTGACAAAAAACCCATGTGATTAAGGAAGAGGGTTATCCCATCTCTAACAGAGTTCCTGTTTGACCTGTACTTCATTTGTAATATTATTATTGGTATAATTATAATTGCCTGCTTCATAAATGTATTGGGATACTCAACCCACAATTTTTTGATCAGATGAAAGCATCATAGAATTGCAAACAGTTATTATTAAAACACCTCCAACCTGTTATTCTCCCCCCATTTTGTCGGTTCTAACAGATTGATTTAAATCACATTAAATGCACATAATCTAATCAAATTCATATTTCATAATGACCTGACTGCCTCTTCTGGATAATTTATTTTTAAGATTTCAGTGATCACATTTTTTATGTTAGAGATTAAAATCCAAAACACATTTGAAATAATGTATTATAGCCAATTGAAATTATATTAACAAATAGAACTGGAAGGATTTAAACAAATAGCAGCAATTATCCTTTCCTCTGTTGAGTGGAACTGTAATGATAAAAATGGTTATTGCTTCAAGATCACTATAATATTCATGTACCTACTTAACTTGCTTCCGCTGAAGGTCCCATTTGTTTTCTTTAAACAAATGAACATAGAGATTTAAAAAGTTATTATTCCACACTCTACAAGAAACTGAATAAAAGATATGAAAATAGTATGTAAAATGCTGAATAATATAAAGTAGGTCCCCCTCTTCCAATGTCATAATAACTTTATACTAGCTGTAATTAAAAAGCAAAAAAATAAATAAATAAAAGGTAGACAGGAGGTAATCTTTTCCATAAAACAGCATACGTAGCTTATAAAACTCTCTGGGATGATAATATTATGGCAAAGGCCTCAATAAATTTCAAAGCATTTTTACTTTCTATGAATGTGAAAAACATCTACAGTTACATTAGCAAGGATTTAAATAAGGCATCTATCACTTTTTATGGTGCCAAGCACAGGTTGATCCAGAAAGACATTTCTGCTCATGATACATTGCAGCTGAACAGGGTCTTACACAGTCTTGGAAACAATCAGCTTACACCGTCAGAGAGAAGATATTAGATGGACTATTCTCCAGGATGGTAGTTCCTAATAAGACACCAATTAATTTTAATCTGAGCAGTGGTGTAAACTTTCCTCAGCACTGACTTCGTGAGGAAGGGTGGAGAAAAAGCATCTATTGCCGGCAGCCACTTGTTTGTGTTTGCAATCATGAATGGAAAGTCCCCACCTCCTCTTTGCCCTGCGCAATTGGCTGCATTCCTTCACTGCTGTATTTGAGAAAAGAAACAATATGAACTTAGATGACTGTATGTAGAGATCTTAGCTGTCACACAGATTTGATTTTTTTGGATTCAAGTCTGAAACCCCCAGCCTTCCAACTCAGACCCATTCCCAGATGGTCTCAAATCTCAGCATTCAATCTTCAGCAAAAAATAGCTTTACAGTCAGTCTGACTGTGAAAAGGGAGGAGGAAGATTTCGCTAAGCCACCTTTCCACTGTATTCCACTAGCTGCAGACTGAAATAAATGGGGACTGTTCTATATTACAACCACTGCAGCCAGGTGCTGTAATATCAAGAGAACTTAACAAGGCTGTGTGCGCTGCTTGCCCTCTCCAATTGTAGGATATTCCCTAATGGGCAGGGAGCTACCTAAATCATGGCGAGACAAAAGGATTTTCACAGGCTGCTCATGGAATGCAAAGCCAATTTCACAGTCTTTTCACAGCAAGCCTGGCCCTGCCCCCACCCCCGATTGGGCTAAGGGCCCCACTAGCCCCGCCCTTCACTATTGACTGGGCAAAAGGCAAGAACCGTGGCATAATTAAATAGCAAAGTCTGTGTAAATATCAAATAAATGACTGCATTATTACAAATGTAAGTAATAAATTTAAATCTAAATTGAAATATATTATGTAGGGTTGTTAATCGACCAGTCCAATATTGCCAATTGACTCAATATTTTTTGACTAGTCAAAGATTATAGCAATTTTACAAAAAAACTACTTTTTTTGTAGTTTTTTTGACATATGATTCTTTATTGTTTGTTCACACATTTCTTGATAAAAATTTTGTGTTTTATCTGTGTATTATTGGCAATTTTTATGCTGATATTTGACCAGCCAATAAACCAAATTTTATTTGACTGGTCAAATACCTAACCCTAAAATTATTAATCTAAATTTATACACATTGCAAATTGTAACTAATATCATAATTAATTATTAGAGTTCTACAAAAAGTTTAGTAATACTAAATAATGCTAACCTTGATAGAAACAATTCATGGTAGTTGTTAAATGCTAGCATGCAGTATCCACCAGCAATTGCGACTGACATCCTCCGTCTCTGCGGTCTGAATACTTGTCTATACACTGAGATAAGTCTATACACTTGTCTATACATGTTCTACATCCACTGAATGGGTTGGAATGGTACGGTAGCATTTTGCCACGTTGTAGAGTTGGGGAAACTGATCAGAAACAGACTCCCAAAACACAGTCAGTCAAAAGCAACTAGCACTCTTTGACAAAGTTCATGTAAGCAGCATGCTCCTTGTCACATTCTTTTTCCCATCCAGGCTTGATTTCAGTAGCTGAGAGTCAAAACTCAGAAAAGGTACCTGTTTGGAGTAAAAATGTAAACAGTATTAAAGGACGCAGCCAATTGGTTAAACCATGGTCGTAGTGACTGATTGTATTTGCAGTACTGATTCAACTCCGCAGCAATTGCCTGGAACAGTTCTCGTCTCCGCTGATTTTCACACTGACAGTTTGAAAGTTGTTGTGATGCCATGTCTTCGACCTAACTTAGCAAATCCATCAGCTTGTTGGGTGCCTTCAAAACCTGCTGACTTTCAAACCACATTAGAAGCTCCATGAACCAGATCGTACTTTCACCCAGAAACATAATATGATCTTCAGTATCACCCGGTCTTAAGAGATTGCATAGTTAAAGCATGCACTGTGCGCCGGGTGTGATTTTAGGTTTCTCATACACAAATTGTTGATAGTACTTCATATTCTTTGTATGGTAACAAAGTGCACTGAACCACACATTCTACCTTGTAAGCACTGGCTCTGGTGGAAGTGACACAGCCAAATGTCAATCCCCACTTTCATTGGCAATGGATTCCCTGTATGGAAGCATACGGCCTGGAAAACTTTTGAATGCTTTTTTTAAAGAGAAAACCACATCAGGAAGATGCGTTTGCCAGACGTCACTTAGTAAAGAAAAAATGGACGCATTGCAAGTGACATGAATTGCATTGGGCATCATTCCATAGAGCACATCAGAGAAAGTTTGGACATATACATTGCATTATCAGACAGAAATGCTGAGATCTTGTTAAATTCTAAGCTGTAGTTTACAACAGCCTTCACTATGGCTTATGCCATGGTAGAAAAATTGACAGATGTGAGGTGAACCAGCTGTTTGAAAAACAGGTCATGGTCTTCCCAGGTTCCAGGTACAAATAAAATTTGCAGAACAGTTATCTTGGGCATCAGCTGCCTCTTCTATTACATCGAGATTTACTCATATTCTGCCACTGCAGATTTTCTAAACTGAACATGTAAAGCAATAATTACTCCTGATAGATAATCTTGGCAAAGCTTGTTCATACACGGGAAACTGCCAGCACTTAGCACATGTTTGTTCAAGTAGCCCCTTAATTTAGGGTTATCAATTTTCTCCAGAGGAATGTTGGAGCCCATGGATGCTTCCACTAGCATGAATACAGCCTCTCTTCTTTTAAAGATCAAGGACATAATTGCTTGTTTCTTGCTCTGACCTTCAGCCTCCACAGCAGCCTTTTGCTTTCTATATAATTTGGACTCTAAATGCTGATCAAAGCTGTTTTTCCGACACATCCAGAGTCACATTGCACGATGAACAAAACAATTTACCACCATCTACATGCAAGGTTCCTACATAGAACTGCATTACACGATCCAGACCTGAAACATATTTAGCTTTTTTGGATTTCTTTTCACTCATCATCTTCAGGCTGCAACATTGCTGCAGCATTGCATCTGGCTTCTTAAAAGATGGTGCCTTTCGCTTTCCTGACTGATGCCTTCAATTGAATCTACATCACTAGTTCAGCCTCTCAGTAGCTCTCTCTCAAACCATGTGCTCTATGGCTGCAAGAATTGCCACACTTTTATGGTATTCTGGTAAGCTTTTTTTTCTTCTTCAGGTGATTGTGTGAAAATTGTGTGAAATGTCATTTTCACAGTGATTGCAGAAACCGCTGTTTTTCACAGTTTCCATGAAAATCATGAGATTGTGATTTAAGTATATCCCTATTAATGAGGTTAGGAGCACAAGAGAAGCAAAAAATGCTCTACACAATTTGAAAGAATTCTCTGCTGCTGCCCTGTTCACAGAGCTTTCTGGCTGTTCAGTCCTATCTTGAAAGGGGCTGATATTATAATTGTATATATCCAGTCAAGAGCCATGCTGATATAACATCTGCAGTAAGCCCTGCCTGCTGTCTTTAGTTCTGATGTCAGAGGACAACCTCTAAGTGTAAGAAAAAGAGTTCAAAGACATTAACTATTTGAAAGAAAAATATACAGTTTTTGAGCAAAACAAGCTCAATAAAATTATCATAATCTAGAATTGCTCATAAATGGCATCATAATAACAGGGACATAAATTACATCAACAGTGATAATCTTTAACTTCTCTTATAGTGTTTTTGTATCTCCATTTTAGATATAGATCAAGCTAATGCACAAAAATTAAGTATTTGCTCAAGATCACACATCAAGATAATGGCAGATTCAATACCTCCCCCAGGCTAGTCCTTTCCACATTATATATGCACTTTTCTGCATTACAGAATCTCAGGAAAGCAGGGCTGGAAGGGACCCAGAAAGTCCAGTTTCCTGCTCAAGGCAGGTTCATCCCTGACTAAACCATCCCAGATAAGTATCTGTCTAACCTGCTCTTGAAAACAGTCCACAATTTCTTTCTTTAAGTAGCCTGCTTCAAAGTTTGTCCACCACCATAGTCAGAAAGCACCTTCTAATCTCCAACCTAAACTTCCCCTGTTGCGGGTTTCAGCCATTGCTCCTAGTCCTGTCCTCTGAAGTCAGAGAAAAGCCCATCTCCACCCTCTCTCTGTATAACTGTCCTTGAAGTATTCCTAGACTCTTATCAAATTCTTCCTCAGGCATCCCTTCTCCAGAATAAATAACCTTAGTGCTTTCAGCTTTTCCTCATAAGTCTTGCCTCCAGGGCCCCCAATCAGTTTTGTTGCTCTGCAGTGGTTTCTTTCCGATCTGTCTGCATCCTACTTGAAGTGCGCGGCCCAGACTGAACACCGTACTGCAGGTGACATCCCCAGCTTTGAATCTTCTAGATACCTCCTTCATTCAGAGTCAATATCAGGGTGGTTTAGCTAAATCACGTAGGTAAACCACCCTTACTTATATTGACTCTGAATGAAGGAGGAGTCATTTTGCTACACCTGCATTGCTATAGAAATGTGTTGCATTACCAAATGATATTGGTATTCTTTGACATCAATACAGTTGCTACATATGTCAATACCCATAGTTTGTTTTTGATAGAGGCAAGCAACTGAAGAAGCAGGGGAACATCTGAGACTTAGATGTGTCTGTGGTACAAAAGCTGAATCACACCTTGCTAAGATCTGCATCTAAAAGCAGATCATGGTGTTCTAAAATAAGAGTCTTAATATACGTCCTATCTCCTATATTCTTAATCAGATATTTTATATATGTACCTGTCATAATAGCAAATAGAAAGGGTACAGAAATCTCATTTAAAAAAAGCCATTGATCTAAAATTCAGGAGTCTATTTCAAAACAGTGACTGTAGCCTTATATTCCCAAGTAGAAATTTAATTGACAGATATAAAAAAAATGGTTTAGATAAGGTCTGCCTGAGGTACTATTTTCATTAGAATCCAAGATGACAAAATGGAATTAAAGAAACAAATTCAGGCAGATATGAGTAAGACTTTTCCATGTAGAAAATTACTGTGCGTGCAAAGCTGTCTCCCAGAAGAATGCACATAAACAGGAACACGCAGGAATCATTCAAGAAATGTTTAGACAACACCCACAAGCACCAGAGTTTTTAACTGTTTTCACTAAAAGCGCAGCTTTCTTGTGCCAATGCAGTCAAGATTATAGCTTATTCTCAGGGTGGAAATTTATTTCTTCTACCTCTTCTGGCTCATTAAAGATTGTCTCAATTTTGATGGTTTCTATGAGAAAAGCTATTTGCACTTTTCATTATAATCCTTTAAGAGAAGAAAATTGTTTGGTATGATAAAAAATTAAAACAAGGTTCAAGTGCTGATGGAGTTAATGCCTGTAATCGCAGTTTAAGATAGGTTTCTTTTTTTTTGTCCTATATAACATGCAGGAAACAGAGATGGGCACACTAAGGTCCTAAAGTTAGGGAGCATTCAAATTCAGCATAATGCAAAGGCCTATTATAGAGAAAGTCTCTTAAATCTGATTATGGTTCTTAACTTCTCACACAATTCATGAGGTATGATAGATCTGGCACAGGAATTAATATGGTGCAGAGGAGACAATGGTACATTTTGATAAATTCTGCCACAGGCAACTGGTGGGAGGGCATGTGCTCCCCCCAAGATTGGCCCCCAACTTGGCACTGCTCATGATGGGGCAGTTTTTTTTGCTGGCGGCATGGGGGTGGGGAAGCACTAAAGCTGCAGCACAGAAGTATAGGAATGGATATGTGTCTTTTGGCCCACCCCTGGGCCCACCCACAAATTGTGCCTTTGCAGACTCAGGAGGCACCAGTCACCCCTGAATTGTGCTTTAATCTCTTTCTTCTATTCCCCAAACTATTGTATTCTGCCTACACTGATGTTCCATTAATTGATTCAGCCTATGCTGATGTTGCCTTAACAGTCCCATTTCCCCATATACTTGAGAAATCAGTTACATTACCTTTAGATGAAAACCATACTTTACTAACAATTATTGGCCTGATTCTACAAGATATCAAGTACTGCAGGAGAGGAATTGACAGCCTTAATTTGATCATTAATATCCAGGAAGGGGAAGGTGTTTAGAGTTTTGAAAAACAACTCAGCATCTCAAAGGTTCATGCCCAGTCTGTATGTGTGGGTATACAAAGAATCAGCACCACGTGCCTCTGAAGTCCTGCATCTTCGCTATGTCAATCTGAGCAAGGGAACTGCACTCCGCAGAATCCTTCCCTTGACATGTGTGGTACATGTGATTTCTGCTAGCCCTTTGCAGAGATATAAATTGTAAGTTTTGGCCTGATGTGTATACTAAAATTGTGACTATTACTGTACCACTCTGATATGACAGAAGAGCTAATAATACAAGTACATTAGCATTAAGCCACATGTTGCACGAAAACTTATATAACTGTGACAAGTTATAGCCAAATACTCAAAGCAAATTTTCCAGTGTCCTTCAAGAGCTGTCTGAATATGCTGATGTGCCAAGCACATTAAATCAAGTACTTAACCTTCATGCAGCATTAATTTCTATACCTTGTTGTACTTTGCTAGCCTGTCCTAAATTCAAGATCTCTGGTAAAATTCATTTGGACACTAAATTTTCCATCCAAACAGGAAATTCAGAATATAATGTAGCAAGCCACTTGCAATAATTTAAGTAAATTAAATAAAGAAAAAATCCTTAAAAATATAAATATTATCGGTAAAGCCTTCATGTTTCAAGCTGAACACAAAATAATTTTGTCAGTAATTAATCCTTTGCCTCCAGTGCAAAAACAAAAACCACTAAAGGTAGTAACTGCACTTGGTCCCGAACCCAATATATGGATCATAACAGACAAGTTAATGGTACAGATTACTTTAATATACAAATTAGCCTCACTGGAACAAATCAAATGTAACCCCTCATTTAGGAAAGGCTTATTCCCTGAAAGTAATTTGAAAGAGCAGCAAAATAACCAGCTACAGCTTGATTTCTAGCAGAATATCACTCCAGCCCCTGATTTTGCAGATGTGACCTTAATATTCACTATTAACCTGGTGACTATTAGCTCAAACTTTCTTGTCTGAACCCATGTGTCAGTGCAGAGAAATTTACCTGCTATTTCTATCTCCTGTAGCTCAACAGAGGGGGAAAATGTACATTAATATATTTCGCAAAACTTGCAAAAAGGATGGCATCTCTGAACATCAGGCCCTGTGTATTCTTGTGAGAATATTATAGACTTTTTCTCTCACTCTTCTCACTTTTTGTTTCTAAATTTCAGTAAGAAGGTTTTTTTTTTCAACCTTCATTAAATCTTGGATTAAGGTCTTTCCAAAGGACTCTATCTGATCATTCCACTTTTTTCAAGTACTGCACCTCATTTATTATGAGGAATATGAGTACTTTCTTCAATCAGTCACTGACTACGTTTTAACTACAGAAGCTAAATTCTTAAAATCAGATATATTTTGTGGACCTTACCAAGCAGAATTGAACCACTGTTACATTTATAAAAATACAGTCATTCTTACAACCATAGGAAAGCAGGAAGGGATGTTACATGGTCATCTAGTCCAGCCTGCTGCTCAAGGCAGGTTGATCCCTGACTAAACCATCCCCAGACAAGTATCTGTCTAACTTGCTCTTGAAAACCATCAAAGATGGAGAGTCCACAGTCCTTTCTTTAGGTAGCCTGCTTTAATGCTTGACCACCATCATAGTCAGAAATCACCTCCTAATCCCTGACCTAAACTTTCCCCTGCTGCAGCCTGCAGCCACTGCTCCTAGTCTTGTCCCCTTGCAGACACAGAGAAGAGCCCATCTCCACCCACTCTATAATTGCCCTTGAGGTATTCATAGACTGTTATCAAACCCTCCCTCAGGCTTCTCTTCCCCAGAATACATAGCCTTAGTACTTTCAGCTTTTCCTCATAAGTCTTGCCTCCAGGGCCCCTAAGCAGTTTTCTTGTTCTGTGCTGGATTCTTTCCAATCTGTTTGTATCCCCCTTCAAGTGTGGGGTCAAAACTGAGCACAATACTACAGGTGACACCTCCCCAGTGCTGAAAAGACTGGAAGAATCACTTCCTTTGATTTGCAAATGACATTCTTGTTAATACAACTTAGTATAATATTGACTTCTTTACAACAGGAGTACACTCTAGGCTCACATTCAGCTTATGGTCTACTGTAACCCTCAGGTTCTTCTCTGCGGTACTGCAACCTAACAATCATTCCCAAGTCCATATCTGTACATGAAAGTATTCAGTCCCAAGTGAAGGATTTTGCATTTGCCCTTGCTAAATCTCCTCTTCTGGTATTTTTCTTAGTTTTTACATACTTGTAGAATCCCTTTGTATTGCCTTTTATGTCTTTTTCCAGCTACATCTCAAATCATGCTTTGGCCACCTTATTCTTTTCCTGCATGCCCATGCAGTACTCTTATACTCTTCGCTAACACAGTGACCAAGTTTCTAAAAAAAAGAAACCCACTCACTGGCTCCTGCCAGGTGGGGTGGTGATCCCCGTTGCCCCCCACTGCCCCATGCTGGGGGGGGGGAGTCTGCCACAACCCTCCAGAAGCCCCAAAAACCACTGCAGCAGCCGGTGAGTGTGGGGCTTTTTTTTTTTTTTTTTTTT
>NW_017729025.1:117080601-117087014 GCF_001723915.1 Gavialis gangeticus | reverse complement strand
GGTCTGGGAGAGTGAGCAGGGGTCAAGGGGTACTCAGGGGAGCTGGGGGAGCAGGCAGGGGATGGAGCCTGGTGGGAGGCCCGCCATGGTTCCCTTCCCCCCATTTAGCACCCCCAATCTCCCACCCCCTACTTACCAGCATGAAGTCTAGGTCCAGCTCCCTATGGTGCAGAGTGGGGACTACCTGAATCTCTACATCTCTCTGAACCTTTTCTGAATTGATGCAGAGAGCTTTGAATCAATTTGGACAGTTTTATTGGTCTCCTCATTCAATTCAGATTTGGAGATTCAGCCACCGAATTGGGCCGAGTCTCCTCCGAATCGAATCAGCACCCAAAGCTTTGCACAGAAATTTGCTGGAGTGCTTCTGAAGTGCTGTGTTTCCCTACCAGAAGATGCCCTGATAATTAAAGTCTTCCATTAGGACTGTGGCCTGTGATTTGGAAGTTTTATCAGTTGTTTAAAGAAGGATTTGTCCACCTCCCCTTGGTTTGAAGATCTGTAGCAGATGCCCACTATAAGATCGTGTGTGTGCGCGCGCGCACGCGTGTGTACACATGCATGCACGCACACCCTTCCTCCCTTTTTTTCTTCTGCCTATCCTTCCTGAACAAGCAATAGCCATCCACGACCATCTTCTGAAAGTGTCAATAACCAAAAGAAAAAACATAATCTAGGCTAACTTGTTTATCGATTGAGATCAAACAATGCTGCCTAAAAGACATTATCTATATTTGTTTAAGACTTCGGATTCACATAAAAGCAAAACCTTTACTATGCAAATCCAGGAAAGCAATGACTGAAATGCACATGGCAACAAATTTGTATTTTTTGCCCTAGAAAATAAAATTTGAAGGAAAGTGTAAGCGTCCATATAAAGCGTGGTAACAGGAAATGGAGCCTTTCTTATTTCTTTATCAAATCTAACAACAGCAATGACCAAAAGCTGCTATAATTTGCATCACAGTCCCACAATTAGACCTACAGTATGCAGGCATATGCCACTATGTATTGTTTCATTCAGGCTGCACAAAAGGTTGTTTCCCCCACACATGGAATTATCAGATGGATTCGTAAAAATCACATCATATTTGAAGAACTAGTAAAGAACATTTATTAACTCTGTGCTTAGCAATTCTCCTTGTTATGTGTAGTAAATGCTATGGTGTTTTGCATTGTGTTAGGTTTGCCACAGCTATTTATTACAAATGTGACTTTACTTTCAACATCTTTGCAGTCATGTTTATAGCATTAGTAAAATCCTGTGATTTATCTGAAAATTGGATTATAGCTCTATGAAAAAGCATTAACCAAAGGGTGAAGGTTGTTACAATTACAGAATTGTTTCCTCTGTTCTTGATATGAAAGTGAGTGTGTGTGCATGTAATGACAATAGAGGGTTTAAAGATTAATGTAATATGTTCAATATTCCAAAAATGATTAAACTTAATTTTTGTGATATTTTTAAAGGGGGAATTAAGCATGTATTTTTAAATCATGCTCCCAGACCTTTTAAAGATACAGCATAAATGAACAAGATAAAGGTTGATAACCCATTTTCATTTTTATAATTCACTATTAAGTATATGGCCCTGTAATTATTGCAGAATTGGCAATCATATTTTCAAGAAACACATGGCATGTACTCAACTTTCTGCTTAGGTGTGAAAGTTTTGTCCAGACTATTCTTTACTAGGTTTTATCCCACTGCATAATACCCACCAAGTCATTTGACTCTCACTCTTGGCCTATGACCCTGTTTTCCAGATGTTACCCAGTTCTGCTGTTGTCTCTAATGAAAAGAGAGGTTTTGTATCCCTCTGAAATTAGTGATGACCCCACCCTAACAGCATCAAGAACCCAGTTCCACTTGTCTTCCAATTCCACTTGCCTTGTCAGTAAAGTGGTCTTTACTGACAAATCATAGAGATAGAAATAAATACATTAAAGTTCAATGGAAACATTGTTCTAATTACATACAGGAGGATAGAGAATTTGTGTGACTAGATCAGGGGTTCTCGATACCTGGGCTACAGCCTGATGCCAGGACGTGAGGTTTGGCTGCCGGTCCGCAGCACAGTCAGCTGCCAGCCCAGAAGTGTAAAAAGAATGAAAGTTGAGAAAAAGCAAGGAGATAGAGAGGTTATAAGGGACCCACATTTAACATCATTTGATGTTCAGTTATGCCAAAAGTAAAGCTGAATGTTACATGTTGTAAAACTGAATGGTCCTACCTTAGATATCCTTAAATTGGTAGAGAAATCTAAGCTGCATGGTGACCTACCATGACCTGCATTCATCACCCAGCTACTGAAAACTTGAGCAATGAGGTGCATCACCCTGAAGGTTATTTGAAGCTTTATGCATTCACTTGTGTCCATAAATATGGGGTTTGTTAGACTGGGTTATTGGAACTAAACATCCGTCTTGCTATTTATCTCAAAGTCCCTGTTCTTGGGTGAGACTTGTAAAAGCTTGACATCTAAAATCTAGTGTATATTGAACCTCTTATTTACCAGGGAACAGTACTTATGAATGGAACTCAGATCTACTGACACTCAGCGCATCATCTTAGTCACAAGCCCATCCTTCTTCCATTATTGCACAATATTTGTTTGGTTCTTAAAACTTTTCTCATGTATCTTATTTCAAGCTGAATTTTTCATATGTTTTTTGAAATCATCAGGGAATTACAGTAGGACAAGATGAAGCAAAACATATACATTTTCCAGAAGGATACATTCGGTGTGAGCAAATGAAGCATGGAAGACAATCAAAATTATCAGCAGTTTTCAAATATTCTTGTATCTTTTATGTTTAAACATTACACATGCATGTGCGCACATTTCTCCAAAAATTACAAACCCGAATGAAACTGGTCAGGGCACATTAGACATCTATCTTTGCCTCTTACCATGAAGTGGCCGCAGAACGGCAAACTGTGACCCCCCACAGCCAGGCAGAGAGGCAGTGACTCCTTCCATAGGGCCCGCAGCAGCACAGGGTTTGGCCCACCTCCCCCCATCCAGGGAGGGAGGGGTGGTATCCTTACCTGTCTTCCAGCCAGAAATTCCGGCCACAGTCAGCTGTAACTGCTGGGCCATGGTTTGCCTGGCCGTAACCACTTCTAGGCCATGATTTGCCAGGCTATGGCATAAAAATTTTCAGTAAGAGCTGCTCAAAGAAAGTTTTAGCCTTCCATTAAAAACAATTATTATATGTAGGGACCTACTCAAATCACAATTTCATGGATTTTTTGGAAATCCCAAAACCAGGCTATGTTCACAAAATCTGCAAGAGGGGGAGAGGGGAAGGGTAGGAAAACAATGTACTAAACATAAAATGTTGACTCCCCAGTGGGATGCAGCAGTTCTCATAGCTGCAGCCCTGCTGTACGGCCCACCAGGGGTGGGGGAAGGAGGAGGGGTCTGCCAGCACAATGTGGAGCAGGCAAGATGGCTGCTGCCCCCACCCCTCACCACTGATTGGCTGAGAGGGTTGCCTGTCATGCAGCCCCGCTCTCTCCACCAATCAGCAGTAAGGGGCAGGGTTGTATGATGGACAGCTCTCTCTTAACCAATCAGTAGCAGGAGGCAGGGCCACCAGGGCCCTGTGGCTAATCAGAGTCATGTGGGCCTTTGCTGTGATAAACCCACGAAAATGAGTCTGTCCCATAATCTGCCCACAAAATTGTCTGCCTGTCTCCTCAATTTAGGGAGACTCCTAACTATCTGCGACAATATTCCTATGCAAAAAGTGTAGTAGTTAGATTTTTACCTTCAAGTGTTTTAAAGTGGCAAATAGTTCACGTACAAAGCACAGAAATATTACCAGCAACATGGCAGACCAAAGATTCTCTTTTAGCTCAAAGGCTGCCTGTCATTGTCCCAAGCAAGCTTGCCTCTTATCAAAGCCCCAGACCTGAATAAGGGTACTTGTGCCTGAGAGGTTGTCTAACATCTCTCCCAACTATACAGGTTTTCCAATAAAAAATATTATCCCCTCAAACTTTGCTCCTCGTATATTTCCTAAACCATCAAGGCTATAACAATTGTCTAACCCTAGTACAGCAAATGCCTCAAAAATGTAAAAAGGAGGAGCCAAAATTCCACCATTTCCACCATTTGGCTGTTTAACTATTCTGAGTCTTACTCCTCCCTGTCCAAGACCCTGAAAATCCATTAATGAATCTAATTTTATAACAGTACCATTAAAATGGAGTCACAGGAAAGCTGCAATGAGGAACAGAACTAGCCCACCTTTCCCATTAACAGTTTTTTAGGGACTCCAGCAGAGTGGAATAGGATCAGACTTTTGTACCTTAATCCATTTACATACCTAATGGGTGGAACAGAATGTGGCACAACGTGTTTTTCCTTATTTTGCTAAATGTGTCACTTGAGCCCTTCCCTACCTAAAAAAAGATAAATGCCACTGGTATATAGATCAGTGGTTCTCAACACTTATGGACTTCAGGCACCCTCACTGGACTAGAGTCACCCCTCTATAACTTTTTGAAGTGAGTGTCACCCAATTCCAAAAGAGAGAGAGAGAGAGAGAGAGAGAGAGAGAGAGAGTGTGTGTGTGTGTGTGTGTGTGTGTACGTACACGTGTATATGTGAGTATTAGTTTTTGAAACTGGGTGCTACAGTGCTTATCTCCTTTCAGAGGGTTCTGGCTGGGCAGTTGCGGTGGGGTACTGGCCAGGCACGGCAAGCCTGAGGCTGTGCTTTTTGCTTGGCTTATCTGTTTATCTCCTCAAACCTCACAGCACTGTTCAAAGGATCTGGCAGAACTTCAAGGTGCCTTGGCACCCTGATTGTGAATTCCTGACATAGATCAGTGTCCCCTATGATACTTACAGATCTGAAAACAAAAAAACAAAATAATCAGAAGGGGCAAAGCTACTGGCATAGATCCAAAACTATTTTTTGCTATAAAATCCCTTTCAAGAGTTTACAGAGCACAACATGGGACACACTGGATTGTTAAAAAAGAGTGAGAAGATTCACCAACAAGCTACTCCATGCTCCTTAGCGATAAGAAAAATCCTGCTCCAATTTATGTCTATTAAAAAGCATTTTTAATGCCATTTAGGAAACTGAAATGTTAGTTTTGCTCATCAGCAGTGTGAAAAAGAATGGGACAATTTGAAGCAGGTGGCCAAATAGTGCATGCAAAAAACCCTAACCACAGAACTTCAAACACAGAACAGATGCCCAGTGTTTAACTAGTGTCTCAAGTTCTTTTCAATATCAATCTAGGCATGTTCAAAAGGAGATTCTTTGATCACTTGTACAGTAATTGATACTCAAGAGTCAATAGCCATTAATAAAACATTATTTTGTCTCAGTCAATATGCAGAAATCCATGAAATATTTAGCATGAGTATAAAAATAAAATGAGATCATAGTAAAGTACTCAGTGTTAAAATGCTATTTCCATGTGTGTAAAAGACTATAAAACACAAATTTTGATTAAAAATACAGGATTAAAACTTGCAAAAATTTACTGCTGTATAATACTTACTTACAATACATGTAGTCAGATCCAAAATCCAATGAATCTGATGGATAGATTCCCACCGAGCTTAAACAGACTTCGGATGAAGCTTATAATCATTTGTCTTCAAAAACAAGAGTTTGCAAAAGATGACACAAAGTCCATGGAACAAACACAAATTTTCAAATGCAAACTTGCTAAGCGTCACAAATTTTACAGACCTGTCATGTCCTTCACTTTGCTACGTTGCCTTTCACAGAAAAAAGCCTAAATCTTGAGCTTGTTTAGCTACATTAACACATCATGAATTGTCATCTTCTCTTGCAGCACAGATAAAATTTACAAATCCTATTACTGACCAACCACTTGATAGTTTGTACTGTTGTCTAGTAGAGTGATAAAAATTCTCTATTTGAAATCTCAGTTAGATGACTTTCATGCAGACATCACTGCACCCTAAGCTGTCCCTAACCATTAAACATATATTTTGCTCCTGAAGGCAAGGCTCCCAATAACCAATGTGTAATTGCTAGTTTATGACTAACTGTGTAATCCAGTGATAAGGAACGTCGTCGCCTTCTATGAGCCAATCCTTGCAAAAGATAAAAACATTACCATCCCTCAAAACCTGAAATGGTAAAGGTTGCAAAACATTGTGGATACAAGCCTAGATAATGTGGCTCAGAAAAAGTTAAAATTTAACACTATCTAAATTATTTTATATTATGAAATGTTCCAGTTAGACCTACATTTAGGTTTTGTATTAATCTTGGATACATTTGCAGAAGAGGGTAAAATAATTTTTGCTTCAAAGAAATCAAATGCATGTGAGACGTATGACAATTGGCTTGTTTGGGTACAAAGGAAAAGGCAGCCCCTGCTACTGCAAACTCCCAAAAGATCAAAACCCT
>NW_017729025.1:117068282-117075601 GCF_001723915.1 Gavialis gangeticus | reverse complement strand
TTGGGGACAAAGGAAAAGGCAGCCCCTGCTACTGCAAACTCCCAAAAGATCAAAACCCTGTTTAATAAGCTTATTTGACTAAATAAGCTTTCCTTTTAAGATGTAACAGTTGCACTTACTAAAGACTGGATACATCAAGGTATACCAAGGGAACCTCAGAGCGTGTAGTAAATCTCTCAGGTCCTCTTGTCTGATATGTTTTTTTACCTAATAATAACAGCCTTTTTACTGTAAAGCCATGCCAAGCAGGGATACTCTCAAACACACTGCACTGCTCTGTACAAACTGCCTCCTAAGCCAGAAACAGTATAGCTGTACACATAAGCTAATTGACATTATCATCTCTGCACACTACTTGTCCACAGTGTTGTGCAAACATGGCCATATTGCTTCCTTTTTACATTTCTTACCCCAGGAAGATGTCCCAAGTCAGAGCTAAGGTATGCTATTTGAATAGTGTATGTGTATACCAGAAGACTGCCCTGTAGCTTCCACTAAATAATAAGCCCATCAATATGAATAGTTACTTTAAAAACAGAGTTTATATTCATATGCAGAGTACTCTGCAATATGCAAATTACTTCAATAAGTAATTTGAATGAACATTGTACATGGAGCAGCACAAAACTTGGCAGCTATTAAGATCTGACAAATGCTAATTATCCCTAGATTGTACCATACACGTTTATCTAAATTTCTTGTCTTAATATTTGGAGGACTACATAGTTGTAAGAAGAATAAATATTTACATTATTTGAGTTTGGCTGTTGTATAATTATTTGTTATTATTATTAAGTAAAAAACCAAACATACCAGACAAGAGGACCTGAGAAATTTACTGGGCTGCACTAGCTGATGTGTCGCGAGCAGGGCTAAGGAAGTGATACTTCCTCTCTACTTGGCACTGGCAAGACCCCAGCTGAAGTACTGTGTCCAGTTCTGGGCACCGCATTTCAAAAAAGATGTGGAGAATCTTGAAAGGGTCCAGAAAAGGACCACAAGAATGATTAAAGGCCTGAAAGACAAACCTTATGAGGAAAGACTAAGGGATCTGGAACTGTTCAGCCCGGGGAAGAGAAGACTGGGGGAGGGGGAACACTTGGTGGCCATCTATAAGTATGCAAGAAGTGAATAACAGGAGCTGGGAGAAAAACTGTTCACTAGGGCACCCCAGGGGAGGACAAGGAGCAATAGCCATAAACTGTTACAGGAAGGTTTCAGGTTGGATGTAAGGAATAACTTCTTTGCAGTAAGGCTGACCAGAATCAGGAATAGACTCCCTAAGGAGGTGGTGAAGCCTCCAACCTTGAAAGTCTTCAAGAGAAGGCTGAACAGGCACTTTTCTGAGACCATTTGCTCTCAGCAGTATTCTTGCCCAGAGCAGGGGGTTTGGACTCCATCTTTTGCAGTCCTTTCCAGTCCTTAATTTCTATTAAATGTTCTGGACAGTCTAGCTCTATGTTCATGCACAAATGATATGAAAATGTTTTGATTCTAGTAAATTTCTAAGAGGCAGATATGTAACTGAAAATGTATTTATTTGGTATATGTTTTCTTCTATAGCGAAAAGTTTCAAGAACAAGAAAGAAGCCACTCTCTTCTGAGCCACATAGTGGGTGGGGTTGAGGGTGGGAATTAACACGTATGCAGGCTCAGATCAGGGTACAGATAAGATGCAAGAAAGGGAAATGTTTACAACAGGATCATGTGGTTAGTCCGTTATGGCTTATGCACACTATGCTTGAATGTATTTTTTATGGTTGCTCTCCTATGTGGTGTATACAGAAGTATAAAATAAATCACACCATTGACTTGTTTCTTCTGGGCAACCTTCTAGGTCTTTTTGTATTCTAATTTTTTTAGAATTCTCTTAGCTGACTTTTTCAGAGCTATCCCCATCTCAGAATGAATTTAGGCAAGTTAGTCAATTTCTCTGCATCCTCTTTTCCAAAGCAGTATTAAAATACATGATGGCCTCATACAGGTTTTGAGAAACTACATTAACGAATGGTAGTACCACATCTTCCAGTCTTTAGAAAAAAGGGAAAAATACTCTACAAGCACTATTTTTAGTATTATTATAAATAAAACTTTGCCCATGGTATGTGCGCACTACATACCCCATCCATAGGATTTATCTGAAGCCAAGTTATTTCAAGTGAAAAACTTCCATTGAGTTAACAGTGTCTGGATCAGGCCCTATATAATCATTAATCATCTAATATGATTTTGCCTATGCTACCCACTTTTTAGATTTGCTAGTATTACACATCATTATCTTCTTTGTTGACTTAACCTGCAGAGCAGACATATGCTGTCTGATGAAGGCTGTGCCCTTCAGTGGGTGCATCTACACATGCCCCTACAGTGCCGTTATTACTGTGGTGACACAGCGTCATGTGTAGGCACGCCCAGTATATACATTATCCGCTACTGAGCTTAGTCAACAGCCTACTTGGATTCTCAAACAACTGTTTCTGCATTTTAAGGCATCAGCAGCTAAGTAGCAATTTTCTTCACAGTTGTAAGGTCAAGTACCAAGTTACCACTTAAACGCCAGGAAAACAGTACTGTCCTGCCCTCTGATACCTGATGCAGAAATCTCTGGAAAGAAAAGTATCAAGAGACCAACATAAATATATTTTACAAGGAAATGTAATCACTATATAGTTTAATTGTTTGAAAACAGGAAAAGCAAAGTACTGCATTTACCTGAATCCAACTTTGAATTTAAGATGACCTCCCTATGCATTAGATTTTATGTATGGAAAATGTATACATTTGTTACAATTTTCCAAGCATGGAATGTGATTATTGCAGGGTATTCTTAAATCTGGATTCCCCCCTGCTACAGAGGGGAAGCCAGTGGCAGGCAGGCACAAAACATACAATAGCTCTGGCCCCAGCCTGGCCACGCTGCAGTGGCAGCAGCTCTGGCCCCATGAGGTCACCGACACCGATGGAGCTGCCATGTGCTCTGTGTCCTAGGCCAGAATGGGGGTGGGTCAGTGACTGACAGTAAGCAGTAGGGGGCATGCAGAGGGGTTGGCAATGGCTATTGTTGCAACTGTGAGCCCAGGTCAGGGCTGGAGTTCAAATTAGAGCAGCCACCTCTTCCCTCCCTTCCCACCCCCCATTGGTACTCAAATCCAAGACAAGGGGCTTTCCCCCACCCCCCATGATGCAAGGGGAAAAGAACCTCATCTTGGGTTTAAGTAAATATGGTATTTCAATAGAGGCTGCTCAGAGCCGTTGGTTTCTCCAAATTTAAACATTCTCCATGTGACATTGAATGTTTCCATTCATTAAGGGCCAGGATGTTCAACATGAAATTTCAGGCATGGTGAGTTAACAGCATGCCTCATACATGTAGAGCAAAATGTCTTTGAACTCTTATTCTGTTTGAAGGAGGGAAGGTCACTTGAGACAGCTTCCAGATGCATTCAGGGGTAAATATTATCTTTGAGACAATATAAGAAATGGGAGATGCAGAGTTTCAAAGGAAACTCAGGGATGCAAATTGTCCAACGAGCAGTACATGTTATCCTTTTGGAGACCTCATCCCTCCTAGACCTATTCTACGGATTTTTCCATGTAAGAGAATAGCTATAAGATCTGTGAAGCTGGTGTGGTTCTCCTCAGTTTGTGAGCGAAAAATATAGCACAGTGGGGCCCTAATGTGTTCAACAGCTCTACTGGCTATTGCATTGTAATAAATAAACTAGCACCGGGCCAAGGGGGGAGGGGGAGAGGGAGGGGCTGAGCATTCACTCCCCAATCTGTGCATGGAGACAATACTTACGTAAAAGCTTCCCTATACAATCCTAACCATATTTGTATATTATGTGTTTAGAAATTGAAATACACTAAAAAACCTTCTTATCCAAAAACAGTACATTTCAATACAACACCAAGGGCAATATCGAGGGCATACCCTCTTAAAAGGTTTCCAGTCTAATATTTCTTTGCTGCTTACTGACCCAGATTTTAGGTGTTATTTAGTTCATGTTGTTCCATTACTTTCAATCCATCTTAGTCAACTGCATATTTAATAAAAAACCCCCTCAAACACTCAAAATGTTCCCATGGACTTAAGTGACCCATCTGGCTGGCGTGATTAAGGCATGCCTGTTCCTGCAGCCAACAGCACACACAAGAGCAACACCTGGCCACCTCTGACCCTCCAGGCTGAATGACCAGGTACCAATTACAGCTGGTACCTCTGGGCTCATAGTTAGACACCTTTACTGCCCTGCCAGCACACTGTGTCCATAGTGATAGAATTTGTTTATTGAGATTTATGAACATGCATCACACATTGTGCAGATCTTTAAAAAACTCTACCTTTAGCTTTAATGTTCACTGCTTCCTTCTCTAATGGTTATTTAAATCACCAAAAGAAACAAGGGGAAGAGAATGGGGTTAGCAGAACAGATTTCAGTCACAGTGTTTTCGTTGCAAGAGTGACTGTATTATCAATCAGCTGCCTAGATTTAAAACCTTCCATTCCAGTCCTATTTGTCCAAGATCCTGGATAAGAATCCAGTTGTCTGTCCTTTCAGATTGCCACTTCACCTATGTGAAAAGCTGCTATATTATTATTACTATTACCAGGTCAAACCTGCCCAATTTCTGACAGGTAAAGTACAGCCACAATGATCTAAAGACATCAATTATTAGCAAAACCAAACAATTTCACCAACATTTCATCAAACTGTATGATCAAATCCTTTCAATTTTGAGCTAGTATTCTAGGTGTTTTTTCCCTTGAATCACAGCTTTTTCCAAACTTCAGCTATTTCTGCACCTTACTCCCATTCATTTTATTGAAGGAAGCATGTAATGCAAAGGTAACAGGGATTGCTTTGGAAAAAAAAGTATGATTCCAAATTGAATACTATGCCAAACACCACAGGGACCAAGAGTGAAAGGGCTCAAGGGATAACCCTATTTATGACACAATTAACACATTAAGCACAACATACATACAGAATGTAGAGGAAGTCTCATCAAAGGCATTAGTTTCTGTTATCGCCTTTTGTCTATTCATGCTAAACAGCATACAATATATTGTTATTTTTAAAACAATATATTTCTATGAAAAGTCCCTTTATCACAAATTAAAAATAAAGGATTTATTTTGAAAAATCACTTACTGTAGTTATAGTAGGCAAAACTATGCTCTTTGGAAGTACTATGTAATTTATTTAGTGATTCATCACTTCTATAAAGCTAAAGGAAAAAAATATGAGCACAACAACCCAAAATGAAGACTGACAGGTAATTTGGGGATAAGTACTGTAGTAATATTATAAACTGCAATGATATCAGGTAAATGTTACAATTACACAAACTTCACTTAGCAGTAATAAAATGTGAACAACGGTTCTGTCTATCTAAACAATCAACATGTCTATTGCACCCATCACAATCGTGCCGAGATAGTAACGAGGCCAAAGTACAAATACAGAAAATTGCTTTACAATTTTCTTTAATATCTCTTCAGGTTTTTCACTGTTTGCTATAGGTGTTTACTACATTTATAGGGGGAAATCAAGGATCATTTGCATCCCTTATTGAGGCAAAATTGCCATTGGCTGCTTTAGGATTTTTGTGTCCAAAGGCTCTAGGATTCATCCTAGAATCAGATTTACTTCTCCTCGAGCATATTTTCATGCAATACATTTGAGAAAAATTACGCAGTACTGAATTTACCAGGGCAAGATTGGTCATATAAGAATAATCTATTTGGAAAAACGGAAGAGGAGAGGGCAGAAAATGGAAGCAGAAACTAAACAAAGAACTCACTGATTTAGGAATGAAAAACTCTGCCTAAAGGGATGACTCTCCCCTTTCAGCTCAATTCTATTACTCAGCATGGTAATAGACAAGAAAGGGTGAAATTAGGCCATTTAGGCACAGCTCATCAGTTGCGGTAAATGCAGTGTCACATGACTTTAGAGGAAACTTGGGAAGGACCTGAGCTTCACAGAGGCACAACTTCTCCCCGGCATCCTTTGTGTACAGGTGCTCCATCTTTTTGCATGCGGCCAATGCTACCCTTATTTCTCCCAATGTTTCAGCATCAGTCAACTGCTGCCACTGGTTTGGAATCATACTGCCCTCCCTTCCCTTTTTCAGAAATATGTCCTTCCCAGAAGCTAATCAAGAGACCCAATTTCCATGCTCCCCTATGAGCACTCTTTAGTGGAAACCTGCCCTTTAGGGAGGCATGCAACCAAGGGAAGGAAGAACCTACTTGACATGCTCACTTTCCACATACCCTTTTAAGGGATTTTGCTCTCAGCAATGCATCTTTAGTGAAAACACAGTGGAAATTTAAAGTCACTGAGGCTGCTGCAATCCTATTAGACTGGCACAGTGCTAAGTATCAAAACATCTTTAACAAAAAATGGATTTATGAAGGTTTCAAATTTCTGCTCCCCCACCCCAGTAAAAATTCTGCCAATCAAGCATTAGCACATTAATTATTCTCAGAGCTTGCAGAACCACAAAGACCATTATGATCATCTCACCTGACTGCCTGCACAGGACATGCAAGTACTATGTTAAAATTCAACAGGCCAGAGTCTGTCTGTTCAAGATAACAATATTGTATGTTTAGATATTAGAATTTGGAGATGTATTTATGGTTTGATAAACTGAGAGCATACCATATAGCATCTCTGCTACCACTTATGGAATAAGCTAAGGCATGATTTAACCGACAGAAATTAATCAACCAGTAATTACAATGAAGGAAGACTGCAGGAAACTTCCTAGTCAAGTATAACTTTCTTTAATAAAACTGTTTTTCATTGAAAGGCTTAATTAACATTCAGAAATCAGAGCTCCAGGAATAGGAGACTACAAAAATATTAACATACCTTTGTTGATGTATGTAGGTCAAGGGTACTGAGAAACAGAATAGACTGATGAGAAAATATCCAGGGGGGAACCCCATCATAGTGGCTCTTTAAGAGATCTAATGCTGTTTAGTCATGCTTATATATTACTTCATTTTAAAATGGAACTTTAGGATTTAAAATAATTATGATTTGTATTCAACTTATTGTTTTAAATATATAGCTTCATGCCTTAACCCTATGGACTGCGTCCAGACAAGCACGCACATGCCTCTTGCCCCGCCTCAAACCCCTTTGAGGCGGAACAAGAGGCATGTGCGGGAACGAAAAAATGGATATCCAGGGGTCTAAAAAAAACACTCCATAATAGAGCGGAGCAAGGCATGGTTCCAGACCGTGCCCAGAGCCAGTCCTCCAAAAGAGATGCTCTGGTTTTGGCCAGAGCATCTCTTT
>NW_017729025.1:117055508-117068209 GCF_001723915.1 Gavialis gangeticus | reverse complement strand
AGTCCAGCTGGTACAATGGGTAGTGTCCCCAGGTGCCAATTGGCTGGGCCCCAGAAGCTCCTGAGAGTGAGTAGCCCTGAGCTGCTTGCCAGGGCAGGTTTTTGTACTGCTGGAGCCAGCACAGGTGCTGGCCCCAGGCTCTAGCTCCCCCTGGCTGCAGATCTGGGAGGAGCCAGGCAGGGTTATTTTACCCGAAGTGGCACAATTTGCTCCACAACAAAGTGCATTCCCGAGCATGTGTGCGGAGGCAAAAATCCCCAGCTCAAATTTGCACCACTGCTATTTGAGCTCCTGCAAGCGCACGTGCTTGCATGTGTGGACGTTCCCATGGAGTACAACTTGTGATGTATCAAAGACCTTTTCCAAGTCTTGAAATATAATATGTAAAAAACTCAGATACATCTCCATGTCCAAGGAAAGTCTCGTTTCACAAACAAATGCAAGCACTGCAGTGATTTGATAAGTAAGATTTTCAGGGGTTTGCCCCAAACAACACAGCTCACTAAAACCACTTCATATTTTTCCACTTGCTTTGACCCAATAACTAGGAACACTAATGGACAAGTTGGTAACTGATTAATTTAATGATGTTTATAACGAGATGGATAGTAACAGATGAAGGATAAGCTATGGATTTGCCACAGGAATATTCTAAGTTACAGGCACATATTTTTTTTCCCTTTTTAAATGCAAAGTAATAAGAAAAGGTTATTTCCTCTATTGTGAAATACTTAATTTAAATGCATTTATTATAATGACATTATTTCTAGTTATAAAAGGCCAATGCACCCAAGCTCAAATATGTTTAATATGGACCTTATTGTACCCCTAATGCCAGAAGAGAAAATGTTTCAGTAAGGTAATGAAAACTGCAAAAACTATTTGTTATCTCACTCATTTCCATTCTTTCCCATTTTTACAGGTTTTTTAATTTTGTGTGTGTTTCTGTCTGCGTGTGACTCATTATTGTCAAGCACTTTGTCTTATTGTTTCACACTTTTGTTGTACATCACAACTACCCTGCTTTCTAACCTGTTAACATGCCTAATGACACTGTCTTGCTGGAAGAAAGGAACATTAAGGAATTAGTAGTGACTGTCTGGAAAGCAAGTGTCAGATGATCAAAGATATTTTACTATCATTATAAAAAGTGACTACCACACTCAGTGTGTGAGGTTAAAGAAACACCTCCCATGAAATTCAGCATTTCAGATTTTTTCTTTGTAGAGGTTTAAAAGAGATCAAATAAAACTTGGTGCAGTTGCAAGGTACAAAAAGTGATTTAGATGCACAATTGGAGGTCAATTGTTCACTATCATCCTCTCTCAAAAGGTGCGCAGGACTCCTCTGAAGCATTTCATAAGCTACATGTAGTCAGGTATAACAGTAAGATACACTGTCATCAGAAGAATAGATATCCTATGATAATACACACATTACAACATGATTTCCAGCATGGAATAATGCCTCTAATATTTACGCTTCTTGACTATCTTTCCACTTGAGAAAATAGACAGCCCAAAACAATCCTAAATCTGGGGTCGTGTTAAGCTTACATATTTCCATTTCAAAAAACCTGTCCAAAGCTAGTCTTCTTCTATTAAACTGGAGCATACCAAAAGGGGTCTGAAAACAGCCTTGAACAAGGGCTCACTGAAGGAGGCTATCAATTTAGTTGTGGATAAAATGAAGCATTTTAGGAGCTTCTCTCACATTCCAAATGTATTATTTTAAAGACTGCTAACAAAACTTCCTTAAGACTTATAAATAGAAATAAGACCCATCTAAACTTCCCTAAGACTTGAGGATTGATTTTGCTGACAAGTATTAAAAATTAGTAACTTTAGACATCAAAGCCATTGTTTTTGTTCTCTGTTCTTAAATTATCTGCATCATAGTCTCAGAAGCACTACAAACATCAAGTCTCAGCATTAACCTTGTTATTTTTCAGGCTGTCAGACAAGCACATGCTTAAGAAAATCACATGCAAATACACATACACAATGTCTACATCTATATCTGTGTTATATATTGTTATAAAAGTCTTTTTTCTATCCTAGAATGTTCAGAAACATCAACTGAAAAGTTTTTTTTACATAGTATTTTTATATTTATAACATTGTTTTGGGTCATTTATAGGTACTGCTTAAAGTGAGTTAATTTGCTAATAACTTCCTGCTTTTTTGAAGACATGTAGAGAAGGACCAAAGAGGACTAAAGGCCACTTATTTTACAAAGGAAACGATACAAAAATACTCTCAGTAAAATTATCAAATTCTCAGAATAATTTTGATCAATATATCGGTAGCATATATACCCTCCAAAGCATGCAGGACAGTGAGATAAAGTTTTAATCAGTGTTTTATATGAGCTACATAATTTGCCAAGGATGCAAAACTGCAGACTATCTCACCTGTACTTTGTTCATTAAGCCATGCCTCTAGGAGTAATTCAAACCACTGAGCATCCTCTTACTCACCCAAAAATGTGTCAACCCCTTTTCTGCCCATCTGGATCAAAATTACACAAGTCCAAAGCAAAGAGTGAGTCATGTTCACATGCATTAAGTGACAGGTGTGTTGCAGGAAATCCCGGTAATTATAGGAGACCCCACAGAAAACGGATGAAGTACAAGCTCTGCCTACACTCGGTCATTAGTGTGGACAAAAGAAGACTGAAAGGAGATTTGATAACAATCTTCAAATACCTTATGAGTACAGAGATAAACTATCATTTGTAGCCATGGGAGATGGGGGTAGAAGCAATGGCTTTAAGCTGCAGCAGGCGAAATTTAGGTTTGAGATTAGGGGGAACTTTCTAAGTATGAGAGTGATCAATATATAAAGAGCTATTCAGACACAGCACCAGAGTTAACTAGGCTATTCTTCACACCTTATCACTGATTTGCACAGACAACACCAACTATAACTGGGCCATTGTTTCAGAGAGGAGATCATTTACAGGCTCAGTCAGTACAAAAGAAATATCATATCATATGATTCCAAATACTCACCTGTGCATGAGAAATCATCCACACGGACATATCCTGGAACACAGTCACAACGATATGATCCCGGCAGGTTAACACACACTGTATTGGCATGACAGTAATGCATCTTAGCAGCACACTCATCTATATCTGAAGGCAAAAAAGAATTAGCAGGAATCAGTCAGAGTTGAATGTCTTAGAATGACACAACATTGAAATAAGATAAGAGAAATTCCAATTACAAGCCTAAGAAGAACCTCAAAAGACAACACATTTTAAACTCACATATTAAACTACTGAGTTTGTAGTAGAAAACTCTCAAGGAAGCATTAAGACTCCTGCAGCACAATAATGTACAGTTCACAGACATTTCCAAAAATGTGAAGTCTTGGGAAACTGAGAAATATTCAAGCCTCCGCCCCCACCCTAATATTTCCTGTTTAAAGCATTAAAACAACAAAAAGTAATCACATAAACAAACCAAGTGATGCATGCTTCAGGTACTGCTCTTTCCAGTATCACTGGAACACTTTAAGTGTAGACAGAAGTGACAATCTGGCCACACAAAGCAGTTTATAGCTGTGACCAAACAAGTACATGGCTGCAAACTGCTTAAAAAATGGCCAATTAGTTGAAAATCTGACCTGTCATTGCATGAGATATCAGATAAAGATGTCACAAAATGTAGTGTCTTCTGTAATTTGTGTCTGCTGAGCTCCCAGCCTACCCGTTTTCAGCATGGAAGGGAGAAAGGGTGCAGAGGGAGTTCAGTCTGGCGGGTTTTCAGCCCCACCTACAGGTTGGGGCAAGTGTATAGCAGCCCCCCTCCCAAGGGGGGTGGCTCCAATTCACCCACCCCACCCTCCAGCAACTTCTGTTCTGTCTGGAGTAACATTGTAACTCAGAACACTTTGCAAAAATCTTTCTGAGTTACAGCTTGGAGCTGCACTTCTGTCTGCACTCTTTTTTCATGCCTCCTTCCTCTAGCTAAGTGTGACACACCTTGATCCCAGGCACACTCCCAAGGCCACACCTTCAGGGGTGCCCCTCAGCCCCAAACCTCTTTTATCATCTGCTGCTTCACCACTGAGAAAAGACTGAGATGCTTCAAAGGTCACCTCCCTAATCAAAGTTACCTCAAATGATTCAACTCAATCAGGTTTTGCCAGCTCTTAGCAGATTTTGCCAACTAGAAAAATCACACCCCAGAAATGATAGATTCCCCTCTTCCTCAGAGGAAGCCTGCCTGTATGGTCAAATGTTCTGAAATCACACCTACCATTAACAGCAATGATTGTAAAAGACAACAAAAGGATTTATTATGAAAAGAAGGTCAAACACAAGAAATCAGTAACCATATGTTGAGATAAAGATCTAAGCATAAACCAACAAAACAAAATATCAAAACAGTACTATAGTCTTGTCTTGCATCTGACACCTAATATAGCTTCAATTCAGCTCAACAAGTTAGAATGTAGCTCCCTCCCCCCGACCTTCCTGACAGGGCTCCATGAAACTTCCCCTGTCTTCCTGTTTCACTGCCTTGTTGCATGATAATTTTAGGTGGCTTCTAGAGCTCTTAACCCTGGGGTTGACTGCATGGTACCGCCTTAAATGGCTTAAGGCATTCATTATATCGATTAAAGTTATGCCACTCCAGCGCAGGATTATTTTTAATTCACCTAATTTTGTTCCTGTTCCATTAAGGTATGGCCACTTTCCACAGCTATTCCACCCAAGCTGAAGTCCTCCAGCATCCAAGGATGTAGTGGGACCTCCTGAGACAGGGCTAGCAGATCTATACTCTTATTTACATCCTTTCAGACATAAAGGGCATTTATACACGTGATCTGGGAGATGGGGAGAGAGGCGCTTTATTTAGAGTGGTTTCAAGGGTCACTCAGATTAAGACGTCTGGAACATCACGTGTATCAGCATCCCCACACTGAAAAATTGCCGTGGGGGAGCTTAAACTAAAGTAAACGGGGTTTAGTTAAAGCACCCCTGCCGCCACTTTCGAGCATGGGGACGTTGATACATGCAACGCTGGAGTCTGCTGGAGCACAGTAATTACCACGTTGCAGCTATAATTACAGTGCATCAGAACATCTTTGATGCATGTGTATAGGTGCCTGTCGCAGTGCACTCAGGTGCCCTGCGCCTGAGAGCGGGGACTGCTCTGGGGAGACCCCTAGTGGCAGAAAGGGGGAGGCTCAGCTGCCAGTCACCAGGGCTGCACAGGTGCTGGTTGCCGGGACAACTGGTAAAACCAGCTGACCAGGAAGGGGCAGGGCTTATCCTTTCTTAAGCCCAGGTAGGAGGCCAGGAAGGCAGTCCCTCTCCAGCAGCTGTGGGAGCAGGGACTCAGCCCAGACAGACAGAGGGGAGGATTCTGGCCATGAGAGCATCCCCGGGTCACTGCTGAGGTTGGTGGAGCCCTTCTTCCCCCACTCCCTTGCTCTCTGGTAGGGAGTAGATTTTTGTTCCACGGACGGTCTAGTTTTTATGTTGTAGCCCAGGGGCTTTATGTTTTATGTTTACTGTTTTGGCTGGAGGACCGGGTGAGGCTAATAGGGGTTGGAGGAGGCCTCAGTGGGGCTCCACAGGGGTGGGGACCCCGGTGCCAGTGAGGGCACCGCATTTAGGGGTGCACTACCCCAGCCCTGAGAGAGGACACAGAGGATTTAGGGGCCAGGCCCGGCTAAGGCCACCTGAGCCCCAATTGCAAGGAGCACCAGTGTGGGCACCGGCGAGAAGCCCGGAGGGTGCTCGTGTTGCGCCCCAGGGTGGGCACACATGAATATGCTATAGAGACAAGCCCCAGGGGAGGGCGATCCTATAGAGGCGGGTGCACAGAGAGAGGCCCCGAAGGGGCAAGCGCACAGAGAAAAGCCCCGAGAGGGCTAGCGAGCAGAGGGGCGCCAGTGAAGGGCGCCGGTTGCGTGACAAGCCCGGGGCGCCAGTGAAGGGCGCCGGTTGCATGACAAGCCCGGGGCACCAGTGAAGGGCGCCAGTTGCGTGACAAGCCCGGGGGCACCAATTAGGGCGCAGAAAGGAAACAGACCAGACCACGTCAGCTCCATCTGTGAGGCTTGGGCTGAGGTGTAGGGGAGGAAAAGGAGCCGCAAGTAGCACCCCCTGTCATCGGGGCGCAGAAAAATGGGCAGCCTCCCGCTGATTACAACCATCTTCTAATCAAATAAGATCAAGGTGTGGCAGGCGAGTAAGCAGGCAGTTGGCCCATTACAGGAGGGCAGAGCCACTCCCAGAAAGGCTCCAATATTGATACTCCCATCACAGTGCCCAAAGATTACTAATCCAATATCTGAAAGAGACACTCTCTCACTTCATTTCCCTACTGTGAGGAATGTCTTCTCCTAAATAGCCTGTTCTTGGGTGTTATTCTTATAGGTGTCTTCTCTCAAGATCATGCGCAACTGGTGCCACCTTAGTCGGTGGGGGGCATGTGCCCCCCCCAGCAACCAATCAGCAACTGGAGGGGGGAGGGGGTTCACCCCACAACAAAACATACCAACCAGTGAATGGCCGTGCTGCTCCCGAAAGCGACCACGGCACTCTCAGAAATGGTTGCGCCCTACATCCAGTGCTCCCACTCCCCGGCTGGTCAAGGGGTGCACCTCCTATTCATTCTCACTGCTCAAGATGTAAATTCATCATTGTCTGGAAGGGCCAGTATCACGTGCCACAGACAACATCTACATAAATCTATTGGACTGGCCATTAAGCCTACCTATGTCAGATGCTAATTCTCACTGATTACTTCTCTCAGCTATTTAGGCTTCTCCCAGCTACTAAACTCATTGTTTAGAGAGCAACATCTGAAGATCACTATCATGTTAATCAATCCTAGCCCTTTTATACCACATGAGATACAGTTATATCAAATATCATAATATATATAAGGACAATAAGACTAAATGCAGCTTGATGCTACCTACACAGAGTACACATGCCATTATCAGTAAAACAGGCTCAAGAAAACATGCATGGCATTCCACAAATACCTCAAACTATAGGTTTGTGACACCAAATCTCTGAAACAAACCTGTGTTCAGGACTAGAAGGAAGGTAAGTGGAATTTTACTAGCTACATTGGCTCTGTGACACTGAGATAATGTCTGACACAAAGGAAACCTCAACTGCCCAAAGACAGCAGACGTAAGTTTGCTTTCCATTTTTTCCAATGAAATGAAACAAACAAAAAAGCTGAAGACTCAACCCAGTGCCTCCACTTGTTATTAGCAGATTATTGCAGCTAATGTGAGTCCAGCACTCAATTTTTGTTGTTTGATTAAGGGAACTGAAACTGCCATTTGCTAAACTGTTTAAATGCTATGAAGCTCAGCTAAAGATGATTCTTCCTCCAAAATACAAGTTATTTTTACTTCAGGAGCGAACAATTACCTTTACTGATTGGAACTGATTTTTCACTCATTTTAGGAAGAAGAGACTCTATTGACTTCCCAAGAATTATTCTAGAGTGCCTGCATGCCAGTGTAACAGAATGAACAATTGGGCCTATTTTTTACTGCATTCTCTTTACAAGTTATTTTTTATTGACGTTATGCTCAATATAGACACTGAATTGACAGCATATCTGAAAATAAAAGTCTCCTGTTTCCTCTGTAAAAAAGGTGCAGAACAGACAGGTTCTCAAACCCTTCTTATCACACACATGCCTCAATCCGGCCTGGAAGAATGTCCATAAATGTGAAAAATACTTCCATTTTCTTTCTGACAACAGGCCTTTCCTATTCATAGCAGCTCACATAGACATATACAACCTAGCTTTGAACTCCCTGGTTTGGGTGTTACTAAGCTTAGTCATGGCAGCAAGGAGCCCAACACAAGCTAGAAAACCTTCCTGAGATGCTCTGCTGAGGTTATCCATTGGTGCTGCTTCCATAGCAACACTGCTAGCAGTACCAAAACTAGTTAGATTAAAGCTAGTTCAGAAATGTCTATCCATGTTTTGCAATGTAGACAGACCTTCCACAACCTCTGTACTGAAATTACAACAAACATGCCAACAAACATTCTGGTTTCTGCACTATGGACATCCATTCCATCAGGAACTAGAGGGACCACTAATTAAATCGTTTCACATTGGCCATGAAACAGCTGTCAGTTGGCACCAACTTTTGATCACTACCAATGCAGGCTGAATTTGAAATGATAGCCTAAAGGCAAAAGATTCTATATTCCATTACAAATACCTTGAGCTATCCACTTCCTTCATTCTGGTTGTTTCTGATGCTGAACCTCTTGATAAAATGTATAAAAATGTCAAAAGCATCAGTATATGAAAGAAAAATGGCAAAAAAAAAATCTTCCCATATCTTCTTATCACACCACTGCGCAGTGGGGCCACCTGGGACATGCTCAGGTGTTGATATGTTCACACTACTCTGCTTGTCACCTCTTTTTAATAGGCTTTTGGTTCATAGCTTTGAGGGGTTTTGTTCTTGCATATCTAATAATTTCTGGCATAAAAGGAAAGGGAAAGATGCCTGAAAAGAATGCCTAGATCTCAAATCAGCAACTAATTCACCTGAAAATTAATCTGACATGGTGCCATCTTTGTCTTTAGCCATCTCTGTCTTTAGCCATCTCTATGTATTCACTGGACAATGACCAAGAAAATAAAAATGGAGGTATTGAAAAGTCTTGAACAGGAAGGAATTGATTAGCATTTTGATTCGCTATAAGGGAAAGCACTATCAAAAGAATACCACCCCCTTTGCTCCCCCTCAAACCACCAGAAGTGAAAATGAAATTCACAATCCTGAGTGGCACCTCTCTGCAGCACAATGATCCTGCTGAATCTCATAAGGAATACTAACAACTTTAAGCATTGTTTTGATTATAGATGAGTAAACTGACAGCTACCAGCACTAGCTTGCAGCACTAGTCCTCATGTTCAAGAGATTAAAGGACTAAATTTGGCCCTGGCAAAAGAGGTGAGGGTGAAGTGAGGGTGCCTTCCCTCTTTGCTCACCCACTGAAGCCCACCCTCAGGCTTTCCCTGTGTCTCTTCTCATTTCTCATATGTTCACCTTCACTTCTTTATATTTTCCACTGCCCCTATAAAAGTGTTAAGCCTAATCTACATACATCTCTTTTACAGGGGACAGTTATGGGAGGTCACAAATTGGTAAGAGTATTTTTCCAGACAAGTTCTGTAGATAAGTGGTCCAAAACTGTTAGTCCACAACTCTCTACAAAACCTTAGGTAAGATTAGGTGTCCATGACAAACAGCTTTGGGTTTTTATTTAACATTGTTACAGTAACATCCATAAACCATACCATAGTATATATCATCTTGAATGTAATGGAACTCAAATTGTGATTCATGCGTATAGATTGCTTGTCGCATTTGAAATATTAGAGCTCATCTTCTGGTGGTCTTTTGAGGTGATAAAAATACATGATTTATGTTTCTCTCTGGGCTGGTGAAGTAGTTTGTTTTTCTTTTTAAAAGGTATACTTATGGCCTTTAAAATTAAACTTGACATGGCATAATGATCCTTCACATATCAGCAACTTCCATCTACATAATCTCGTTCTCTTCAATGACAAAGACACATTTGGGCTACAGCTTTTCAGTGAGGATTATTGCATTAAAGTATAGTTTGGTTTGGTAAAAAGAACAAGACCATTCTTTAACTAAATTTAAAGTATTGCCTTAATAGGTATTTAAGAAGACTTCATTGCCTGTATAGGACTCCTAAGGTAAAATGCTCCCAATATAGCTGTGAGGTAAAGGCCATATTTCCTCTATTTCTAATATAATTCATGAACTTTCAAGGATGAAGGTAATGACACAAAAAGGAAAGAGAACAATATTTTGGGCCAAATTCCCAGCAGGTGAAAATTAGCATAGATGCACTGACCCTAACCTCCACTGATATAATTTGGTATAGCTCAAATCAGGATGCCTGATAATGAATAGTAAATGATTTGTACATAAAAATAAAAATATACTAGACAATTAACTGCCTTATCATTGTACCATCCTCTTTGTCCATAATAGAGTCAGAGTAAATTATAGCGTCAAAAAAAAGGAACTCCTATTAAAAAGTCAATTAATTACAATTATTATACTATTTATTCATTTATATTATTTGAGTGTATTTGATTGAAATAAAACTGGAGGAAAACCATTTTATGCAAGTCCACAAGTACTGAAGAAAAGTAAACAACGTCTGAACTAAGCCCCTAAGAAACCATGCCTGCTCCAAAAGAAAGGCAAGAAAGTTACAGTAGCACATTAAATACCCATGCTAAGTATATTTGTAGACCCAAAATGAGAAAGTATGCATGGCCAAACCAGAAGGGATTTTCTTTTGTGCAACTCATTGGGACTAGGGAAACAAGTCCTCAGCCAACTCCATCAGTAGTCTAGTCACTAACATGAGTCTGTCACATGCTTGGTCTTTGTTCATTATTAATCACCTCCACTATACTGTAAAAAAGTTACTACTTCCAAAAGATCATCAAACTCTCTAGATCCTCTTTTTAAGTGCCTGCTTTCCCTCATGAAATGATGGGACTTTTCATACCTATCATCAGGTCTGCTGGGGTCATAAAAATATGCAGCCTGTGAGAATAACCTTGAAGGCAAAACAATTTAAATGACTACCAGAAACTGTATGCATTTTAAAATAACTTTCTTGGACAGGGTTAACATCATTACCAGTTATTTGCAATTCTAGCACAAATCTAATGCGAGGCAATAACACAAATGTATAAAAATAAATATTCCAGCATGCCAGTAGGTGATTTTTTTAAAATCTATGTAGGATCTTTCTATGTGCTGGCTTCAATTTTGGAATAAAATACCATCATTAAAAACAAATCCTCCAAACCTACTGGATGTTTCATTTGAGATCATATGCTACCATTTCTCATCTTAAATTGCAGCCATTTTGTACAACCCAATTCTCTCATGAAAAAAAAATGTTTTGATTGTTTAAGCCAATATTATGGTTTGTCCAATCATGTTTACTGGCAGATATTGGTCTCGGGAGACCATGGAGATTGTGCCTTTGGTGGGTTACTGGGTACCACCACAGCTTCTTCAGTGGCTGAGGAGTCCAATGCATAACAAAAAGACCCTCCAGCAAGTTGACATACAAACTCAGTTGAGCTTGCGCCAGCATACTGTCATTTTGCCTTGCCTGCCTCTGATGCCTTTTCTCTATCTTATTATTGACCCTCTCTATCTTGAAGTGATATGGGCCCTGCTTCATGGCAGTATTCCACTTGCAGAGATCTGAAGCGATTGATTCCCAGTGTTAGCAATCGATGCATAGCTTACACAAGTTTTTCTTGCAGACATCAGCAAAACGGAGTTTGGCCATCCACACTGATGTTTCGGTTCACAGTAGAGTATGTCCTTGGGGAATCAGCCATCGCTCATATGATTCACAAGTCCTAATCGACAGAGGCATCTCTGTCTTAGGAGCATGAACATACTGGGTATCTAGGCTGATTCCAGAACAGCAAGGTTGGAGATTTTGTTATGCCATGTTATGCCCATGATATGACAGACAGATCAAAGATGGAAACTGTTCAAGTTTCTTTCTTCCTTGGCATAAAGAGTCCATGATTCACTGTCAAACATTAAAGAGCTAAGTACACAAAGGCTGTAGAAGGACATCTTTGTTGAAAATGCAAGTGCTCTGCTTTTTTCAAACTCTCTTTTGAAATATAGCCACAGCATGGCTTGCCTTTCAAATGCAAGTGTTAAGTTTGGCTTCCAAGCCAAGATTTTCCGAGACAGCGGAGCCCAAGTAAGTGAACTTTTCAACCACTTCCAGGCTTTCATCATGAGGATGGTCAACTTGTTGACCCATGACTATGGTCTTCTTTAGGCTAATGGTCAGAGAAAAATCATCACAAACACAAGAAAAGCGATCCATGAGAATTTGCAGCCCTGCCTCTTTATGATTAACAACTGCTGTGTCATTGGCAAAGAGCATTTCACAGACAAGAACTCTCTCAGGTTTTAGTTTTTGCTTTGAGATGAGTGAGGTTAAAGAGTTTCTGCATCAGATCTTGTCCAAAGCCATACTCCTTCTGAAGAGTAACTGAATGCATATTTGAGTAGAACAGAGAAGAAAATCACAAAAATTGTCAGAGCTAGGACATAACCCTGTTGGACACCACTCTTGATTTCAGATTCTTCCAAATGTGACCCATCAAACTGCACTGTTCCATGCAGACCAATGTGGAAGGACTTCATGATGCTCAGGAGCATAGGAGGGCAGCCAATCTTTTTCAGGATTCAGAACAAACCATCTCTGCTGATAAGATCAAAAGCTTTGATGAAACTGACAAATGCTATGTACAGAGATTTCCTTTGTTTATGGTACCTTTCTTGAAATATGGTATTTCTCACAAGGAGAATACCATATCCATTGTGGATCTACCAGATCTGAAACCACATTGAGACCCAGGGTAGTTTCTGTCTGCAAGGGTCTGCAGTCTTAGCAGGACAACTTTGATGAACAGCTTCCCCGTGATGCAAAGTAAGGCTATACTGTGATAGTTTTTGAAGTCACTCATGTCACCTTTGTTTTTGTACAGAGTGACTACGCTTGCATCCAGAGACAGTCCTAACAGGGTACGGGGTGAAGAAGCCAGCAGGGAAAGGGGGGGGGGGGGGGGGGGGGGGGGGGGGGGGGG
>NW_017729025.1:117050968-117055431 GCF_001723915.1 Gavialis gangeticus | reverse complement strand
AATTGGGGGGGCAGGCAGGGTCCACATTGGGGGTTGGTAGGGTCTAAGTGGGTTTGATGGGATATGGGGGGAGGTGTGGTGAGCGGCTGGATGAGAAGCCAGTGGTGGCAGCGCAGAGTCGCCAGCACTAGGCAGGCCCTACAGGAGGGACCGGGGCCGGGGCTCAGGCCACTCCACTCAGCTTCACAAGGGCCCCAAAGCATGGGGCCCTAGGCAGTCACCCTGATTGCCACCCCCCCCCCAGGTATGGCCCTGCTTGCTTCCTTCATATCTTGAAAAGCTTCACCTTCTCTCCAATACATACGTATTAATTCATGAAGACGGAGGAGGGAGGAGGAAGGATTTCCCACACTTAACAACTTCAGCCAGTATGCAATCCACACCTGGGGCTTTATCACAAGCAAGCTGATCAATGGCTTTTTCTACTTTGTCTATAGTAGGTTCATGGTCAAGTGCTGTCAGGGTTCAGAGGTCTTCAAGTGCATCAAGAGCAGAGTCATGGACCACTTTTTCACAAAAGTAGAGTTCTAAGTAATGGTCAACCGATTGAGCCATCTGCTTATTGTGATGATTGATGACTTCACCTGTGGAGGATTTTAAAAGGGCAGTCTTCCTTGCAACAGGCCCAAGAGCTTTCCTGATGCCCCCATACATTTCTTGCATGTCACCTAGGTCAACAGCTTTTCAGATACTTTCACACAGTTGTAGCCAATAAACATTTCCATACTGTCTCACTGTACATCTGACCTTTAGCTGGATTTCTCAAACAGCCTGCAAGTTGGAGTGGCTAGGGTCACACTTATATTCAAGGAGAGTTGACCATTTCTTTTCTAGGAGCAGGATCATTTCAGATGAGTTCTCATCAAACTAATCATTTGAGCGGTGATGCAAAGTACCACAAGGGTCCAAGGCAGTTTGACAGATGGCTCCTTTGAACTGAACCCATTTCTCCACAGCAGTATTACATGGCCTAAGAAAGGATAGAACCCCAGAGACAGTTTTGATTAATTGAGACTATGTGTCTTTGGCTTTCAGTCACATGGCATTTATTTGAAGTAAGGAGAGTTTCTTGCTATTCTATAATTTCCGGGGATGCAATCTGACTTAAGTGTACAACAGTGAATGATCTGTATCACAGCCAACAATCTGACAGGATCACATGATGATTACAAACTAAAGATTGGCAAAATTAGCAAGTTTTCAGGTTTAAATACTCTTCCTCAGGCTGCGGGCACATCTACAGTTGATCTGTGCTCTTCCTGATTGGGCTGAATAGTAAAGAGGCCAGAGGGTGGTATGCATGTGCAAGAAAGCCAGTCAGTGAAGATGTTAATTGAAGAGTCAGTGGGTGAGAGACCGGGGGAGTGGGGGGGCAGGGAGGCAGAAAGGGGAATGAATGCAACTGATGAATAGAAGAGAGATACCTGGGGGGAGTCAGACGTTAGGCAGGTTATAACATGTCATAAATCCAATGCTTATATTTAGTTCATGATTTTTTTGTATCCAGAAGTTCATAGGCTCAGCTGTAAAAAAGTGTTTTGTAAATTCCCTTTGCAGATGCAACTGTGAGATTGGAGAGAGAATGGTTTTCTTGTGAGAAATGTGCCCACACAGGTAATGGGTATTCTTGTCTTTCATAGATTTCTGGTGTGTGTTCATTCTGATACACAGTTGTTTGGTTTCTCCTACATGTTTTCCATCCGGGCATTTAGTGCACTGGATGAGATATATTACATTTCTGGAGGGGCAGATGTCAGAACCAGGAATGGTGATAGTTCTGTTGTGGGGTGTAGTAATTGTGGGGGTGATGGAGATGTCCTGGCAGGTTTTACATTTCTTGTCATGGTATGGTCTGGATCCATTCAGATCCATTTGGGCCACAGCAAGTTTGCTTCTGGTGATGAGGCTAGCAAGCTTCCGTGTTTGTTTGAAGGATGGGATGGGCAGTTCTGGAAAGATGTTTTTAAGAATTGGGTCTTCTTCTATATGGGTTGCAACTGTTTAAGGAATTTCTGTATAGGTTTGAGGGAGGGGTGATATGTCATAACCAGTGGTGTGTGATTCATGGTGGGTTTCCTTTCTTTCTTCTGTACTACAGTAATTCTTCACATAGTATCCAGGTGGCTCTTTCAAATGTGCACTCTATCTCTCTGGAGGAGGGTGCTTGTTGAGTGAAAGCCTTTCTGAGGTTTGTGAGGTGGCAATCCCAGGTGTTCTCCTCAGTGCAAATTTGGCGGTATCTGAGGGCTTGGCTGTATTTTGTGTGTTTTCTTTGTGTGTTTAGAATGATTACTGGGTCTGTGCAGATATGTATGTTGGTGTGTGGCTTTCTTGTATAACATGTCTGCATTTTACCATTATGGATATTGATCATCATGTCTAAAAAGGAGATGCTGGTGCTGGAGTATTCAAGGAAGTCAGATGGATGTGTGATAATTATTGAATTTCTGATGGAACTCAATCAGAGATTGCAGGTTTTCAGTCCAAAATGATGTCATTGATGTACCTTAAGTATAGCAAGGGCTTGATGGTGCAGTCCTTGAGGAATTCTGATTGTAGATGCACAGATTAACTGGATCTGCTAATCTTTCTAATTCCAGCTCCTGTTAAAATTCAACTGATGTGCAAAGTCCCCCAGACCTGAGCCAGGTAGGGAGCATCCCACCTACAGGAAAAGTTCTAACATCTCCAGTGCTTCAGGCTGGCACTGTGTTATATTTAATCCCAGCCAGAGGATCCTATTTATACCCAATGAAAATACATAATTCCAAAATATCTTTGCGTCAAGAACAGAAATGGGAGGTTTAATTTGGAAGACCCGCTCCTTCCTATTTTCTACTGTTCTACTTTTCAGGCACATAAACAAAAACATTCTTTACCTACTGGTACAAAGGATCCTTTATGACAGCAATTTCCAAAGTATAAAGGATCATTTTTTTAGCTGCTGGAGCTGAAATCTTTTACCTCTTGGTTATATTTCGTGCAGGAACTCACTCTTGTAGCTGATCGGTTGCCGTTCAGACAGACAGAAGTCTTCTGATATCCCTAAACTATTTGCTCCCTCGGTTACAGTTAGGAGCACCCCAAAAACAGCCATTTCAGAAGGTTAGTTCTGTATAAAGGTTATAATGACATGAAGAATTCAACTATATACTACCTTAGGAACTAGGGTGCAACATCTGTTCACCTTTCCACCTTCCCCCCTCTTGATAATGTTTGAAATGAGATACACCAACTGTCTACCTAGTGTCATTATTGTGTGGTTTTTACTTGTTAAAGCTGTTCACAACTGAAGCCTCAGTTGATCTAATTGCCCCTTTTTACCTATTATGTGCTAGTTGAGACTCTCTCACCATTTCCCCAGAATGCTATCATCCTGGAATACAAGCACATTATCCCTTTTAAAACTCTCTCTGCCAAAAAATATAACTCATAATTCCACTCTTTAAACCAGCCTGAATACTCCTTAGATTTTTTTATTTCTATCATTAGCTTGGCAATGTAGGATCTATTATTAAATGTCTGTGTATATTTTTGAAGTGCCCTAAGATCTCTTAGCATAATAAGGGGTTATAAATTGAACTTGTTGTGGTAAAAAATAATTAAAATTACTTGGAATGCTGCCTTTTCTGTATTAGCACTTTTTAAAATCAAGTAATATGTTTTCTTTTTCTCTTTTTTTAATGAAAAGGGGCTATTTTCTTAACTCAAGTGAATGGTTCCAGTCATTTGATAAACACATTAATGGACAATATTCATAGTCTTATAAATATTATTTTGTTAAAAAGACTTTACTGCTATAGCTCTCAGGGATGGCTGATTACTTATTCATAAGACATCTCTGACTGTTACAAATAAATTATTTTTAAAAATATGCAGTCAAAATTCACATATGATAATACAGCTTTGAGAATGCAGATTAAAAATAACCACCAAAGGCAGAATGGAAGAGTTTGAGGGAACAGGTTGTGGCTAATGGCAGTGGCTCAGTCATTTGCTCAAACATGCCATAGCAAGTGTTTTGAAGAAATCCAAACTATTTCTTATAAATTGAAAATATCACCACTCTCTCTAATGATTAGAAGAAAACTGAAATTCCATTTGTTTCTAGCCAGGGTTACTCAGACTTTTATTTATTTATTTTAAATTATTCTTTGAAAGTATGCTTGGTGTATTTGCTTAGAAGGCAGGAGAGCACAGCAAGTTATTAAGCCAGGGGTATTTGTTTCATAGTTTCATAGTTTCTAGGGTCAGAAGGGACCTGAGCAGATCATCTAGTCCGACCCCCTGCCATGGCAGGAAGAGCACTGGGGTCAAATGACCCCAGTAAGGTGGTCATCCAACCTCCTCTTAAAAACCCCCAGGGTGGGAGCCTGCACCACCTCACATGGAAGCTGGTTCCAGACCCTAGCCGCCCTGACCGTGAAGTAGCGCCTCCTGATGTCCAACTTAAACCTTCCCTC
>NW_017729025.1:117038788-117045968 GCF_001723915.1 Gavialis gangeticus | reverse complement strand
CCAGCTTCCTAATGAGAATGGGGTGGGAAACAGTATCAAAAGCCTTCCTGAAGTCTAGGAAAACTATATCCACTGCCACCCCTGCATCCAATGATTTAAAATTTTGTGGAAGTATATATAATATATATCTCTTCAAAGCCACCATTTAATTGTATCTACACTAATATTAAGAAGGGCATGTAGTAAGAGAACTACTCTCTCATCAGTTTGGATCTGTAAGGTAATGAGCATTATAAACTCCTACTCCAGTTAATGGCTCCTACCATCAGGCATGCTCTTGCTGCTCAGCACTGGCCAACCAGAGCATGTCAGCCTGAACCCCAGAAGACCACACCCCTAGTGAAGCACTTTTGCAATGGCAGACTCTTGAGCTATATACACATGCTCAAATAATCTGGAAAATTCTTCCAGGTTTGTTCTTATGATAGAAAAAAATACCTGCAGGTGCCTAGATGGGCATTTGAATGTCAAATCCTTGCACAGCAGAGAGCTTGCAGCCAGAAGCTCCATCTGCATACATCTCAGCATGTTCTGCAGGCTCCTTCAACAGGATAGCAGCAGTGCACAGGGCAGCCCTGATTAGTTGATCCAGACCACTCAGAGTATGAACATGGAACTGATTTAACCCTGATTGTTCCCAGGTTATTTTTCTCTTGGAGCAGCCATTTTTATTTTGTCAGAAAAATCCTGACTGTCTCTATACTTGTAGTTTGTCCTGAGAGACCAATGATTCTCCCAGGAGAAACTGAATGTCTGTGGGCAGGCATAGGGTTGATATAAGGCCTCCTTATAACATCAACACTCATAACTACCAGCAGAAAGAGGGATGGCTGGCAGTAGAGGAACTAGCCAAGTTTCCTTTAGAAACCTAAGCTTAGGAACCCTGGAAGCTGCTGCAGGTTAAACAAGGACTGCTTGAATCTACACATCAGCCCTGAGGGAGTACAAAAGGCACTTTTGTGTCTTTCTCAGAGATGACAAGCTCTGTTCAGCAACAGGAAGGAACTTATCCTATTGGTTTTCTTACATCCATGAACTAAAATGAAGTTGTTCCCAAATTATACAGTTTTAATTTAGATTTGGTCTAAGTTAGGAATAGGAGTTGTAGGCTCTCAGCACCTTATAGAACCAAGGCTCATTCCTGGCAGAAAAAGTTGTCTTTTCTGATAACACTCAAAAGGTGGCTTAGTGGAATGCCTAACTGTTATGGTTTCAGTCAAAGCAGAACTATTTAATGAAGTGGTGGGAACTGTACTATGTGCACTGCCTCCATCTGTAGACAGAGTAACACTCTTAACATCATTGCCAAGGAGAGGGTAATAATAAAAAGGGATGGATTTATAAGAAAAAAATAATTCAGAGAATGAAAGATCAACTCAGACAACAGATCCATTTAAAAATATATATTTTAATAAGGATACAAACATGCTTGTGTGGCACCTGTTCCATACTGCCATTAGTTGCTAGCCTGTCTTAAAAAAAGTGACCCAAAATGGTTGCTTTCCAAAAGTGGAGACATGCTTCTGTAGAATATGCTAATGCTCCTTACACATTTGTTCCAAACGTGGGAAATACCTACAATTGTACATGTCAGTCACAGTTTAAAACAGACCATGGTTATCTAAATCTCAGCCTTCCCAATACTAATAAAATTTCCTATACAAATATTTAATGACAGCAAAGAGCTCCAAGGTGAGTCTTGGAAACATGGCAAATTCTGGGCCATGGATTGTGGCATGCTTCCTGTGCAAGTTCAATAAAGACATTCTGACATTTCATCAGAAGTGGTATAATTCTCAATAATGGGAAAATGGCTGGTTCTTTTCACCTTGCAGAAGGAGCAGTGCCTTCTGCAAAACTCCTTTCAAGGTATCTTGCAGATCCTACTCAAATATGTAAAAAGTTTGGAAATCTGCCAACTGTGAAGGAAGGAAAGTCAAGTCACATTAGCAGCATTGGATATCCACCTACCACGGTTCCTAAAGGCAAAAAGTTTAGGGCTCATTTGATCTCTAGTGCTAGGAAGCCAAATGTCTTCTACTAAGCATGATTTGATAAGCCGAGTCCTGTAAATTGTTAGCTGAAATGTACCAATCACCTGTAGCTGCTGCTGCACAGTAAGCAGAAGGAAGGCATTGATCTGGCCAACTGAGTGCTCTAAAGAATACAAACAACATATTGAAACTATTCTTTTTTATTCCCTTGATGAAACCTTGAAATGGATTAAATGTTTCTGACCTGCTCCATCCTCCTACAATGAATTAATACATGAAGGTCAACAAAAATGTGAACAGTCTATAAAGACTTTTTCAATTACGTAAATGGTGTTCATCAGTGCAGTGCAATTTGCCAGTCCGGAACACAGAGAGAGTTAACTGCCTTTCCTTGCCTTTCCTTGGCTAGAACTTTGGATATAAACTACAACAAATTACCACAGGAATAGAAGTAGTAAGAGCTATATCTAATAAATCTAACTGGACTACTCTCCCTTAGCATTTTATTATCACTCTTTCTGCCATTTCTCTTCTTCACAGGGTCTTTTGGTTTCAGATATTCTAAATCTAGCTACTTCATGCTTGGCTACAAGAGTTTCCATTATATAAGTCTACCTTAGATAAAAAATAACCATTTTACTGCTCGTAAATATATTGTAACCTATTAGAAAACAAACCTATATACTCACTTCTCTTACAAATCTAGCTGCATTCTCCAGAAGGACTGCCTCTGATTTTCTAATTATGCACAGGACCTCTCCAGCCTTTTGATGCTTTTTATGGAACTTTCTTTTTGTATCTCAATAAGCAGTTACCAAATAAATATTGGCGATGGTAAAACCCCTTACAATACTTATCTAATAGTTTTACATCCTAATTTGTCATTTTGTGTTAAACCTTGTAAATATTTCTCATAGATTTCAAAGGATTGTTATTCAAAGTTTTAAGCTCTTTCATTCACCTACATTAGCTTGGCAAGTAACATATTAAAATAACTATATCCATTTGCATTTAGCTGATACTTTACCTTCTGCATCCTTTATGTGCTTTTACTAATGGCTCAGGATGAACAACGTATTACTGTATTCAAAATGAATAATTCTTTCCTTGAACCACTATACCCAGAGCAATTACATTGAAATACCTGGCACCATCAGCATTTATCTTGTACCATCCCCCACGATTTTTGTTTTGCTGATCTATTTTTATCTCTAATACTCTTACCCAGTCTGTGTCCTTCTATCTGTGTCCTGTGATATTGACTAGCTTACTCTTTCAAATCCACATAGATGCTATCTTCAAATGATACATTGTAGCAGGCTACCCATATAATTGATCTAGAATCCCTGTGCCCTCAGCAACCTTTTACTCTGGCATTTTGAAGGACTCTATCTCTGAAAAATTAAATGCTGATGAAAGCTGTGATTTTTTTTGTCTTTACCATACCTAAGAGTATCTACAGTCCCTGAAGAATCAAACACTGCACCTTGTAATCACATCTAATATATACCTTTGTAACAAATGAGAAATGAGATACATTAATAGCCCAAACAAAATTAATGCCCCACCACTTTGCTACTGAAATAATTCATTCATTGAATGACCAACCTGTGTGGTACAAAGCAGTATGTTATTAATGAAAAAATATCATCCTACTTTTGTACCTATTTATTGTGCCCTATCTTTCCTATTTATGACTTTCACCAAGACCATTTAGAGTTCCTGGATTCTCTGCATCTGTTCAAGCTCTTACCACAAACCATCACTCACATCTTTCAGGTTGGTTATTTGTCAAAGTGTCTGTCCAATCATACAGCTCTGCTGCAAAATCCAGAATGTACTAGCAAATGTTATTTATTAATTACACGGTAGAAACCTAACCGCTAGTATAAGTAAACCTTGTACCAGCTTCCTTGGGAAACAGGCAAAAATCATACCAGTTAACTTAAGATGCCAGCTGATTTACTAATTTTCACCTGATGGGTCCCATTAAATAAATGTTAATATTCCACGTTAACTAGGCCCCATGGCAGTTTGGGGGGCAAGCATGCCCTCTGACAGTGAGGGCTGATGTACTCAGAGATCCCTAACAGCTATTCACATAAATAAACTTAATTAAAACAGTATTATTTCCCCCCTTCCCCCCTTCTTCTGCAGATCCTATTTTGGTATTTTGTGGAGACTACTGCACTGCTAGGGAAAGGGTAGCATTCTTCAGTTACTACTGACCAGGAACATAAGGCATATTGTAACTCTTCAGAATAGTAACATAGGTACAGTTAGCCCTCAACCTACTTTGGGATTTGTGGATCTAATTTTCTTCCTCACATACACAGAACTACCTATCACCTCCATCAAGCGAGAATTGTGCCTCAGTATGTGCACTCATCCCCTCAACCTGCATGCCAAGGGTAGTGTTAAATAGTGATAGAGAAGTCAAAGGTAAGCCAAGTTTAGATGATGGGGAAGCAAGGAATGAGTGGAGCTTTGCTACCCACTATGGACATAATAGCCACCAACATTACTTTTCCAAAAATGTGGGGTGTGAGATGCATATGTAATAGAATTAGAGATCAATGAGCTACAACATCTTTCTTGTGATGTCTGACATTGCAAAGCAGCATGCTATATGTCTTACTCTGGTCTGTGCTCCTGTGGCACAATCTAGTGCTTATTGTTTATGTCAGCAGTGTTCTATCTTTTGGCACTGTGGGCCAGATGAGTGGCATGAGGCCAACGCATGGACCAGACTGGACCCTGTGCCACTGTGGCAGGTGCTGGGACACCCAGACTGAGCACCATGCCACCCCTGCCTGGCCCTCCACACTGGGATCAGGCCCTGACTCTCCATGTCGCCTCCACCCAGTCACTGCATGCTGGGATCATCGCCCATGCCAACCCCACATGTCAGAATTGGGCTCTGATACCCCATGCTGTCCTTGCTCAGCCCTGTGTTCCAGGATCAGGCCCTGGTGCCCCATGCCACCCTCAACCAGTCCCTGGACACTAGGATTGGCTCCTAGACTGGCCATGGTGCCCCATGCTGCTTCCACCTAGCCTTGCATACCAGGATTGGGCCCTGCACTTCCCCATAAGCTGGGCCCGGACCCAGTAAAGTCCCAAACACCCAATCAGTGCTCAGCTGTCCAGCCCACATGGCTCCACACAGGTTTGGAAATCTGGCAGCAGGGGAGAGGGGAGCAGCAATTAAAGTTACCACCACTCCCATGTCACCAAATTTTCAGACCAGTAGATGACAGCCACGCAGGAAAGATCTAATCCACAGGCCAGGGCTTGAAACCCTGGTTTATGAATTTCTAAATCCATGCACACTGTTCATTTAGTCTGTAAAGTATAAAAACAACCACTTCGGCACAATAAAATCCTGTTTTTATATTTAAAAAAAAATTGCCTCTTGTACCAATTAAGGTTATGGTTATTACTAAGAATATAGGAGACAGATTTCTCATCCTTGCAAATTTGGTAATGGAGTGTGATTTATAACATTAGTCACCAGAAAAAGCATTTTTGTTTTCCAGATCACATCAACACTAAATTCCTTTGGCATAACCTAAGGTGAGTTCAACTAGAAAAGCTGTAAAACACAAAAGAAAAAACCATATCCAGCAGATGATCATAAAAGACTCTCTTCCCACCCCCACCACCCTCATTTTTGCTTCAGTGCTTAGTCAGAAATTTTATTTAATTGCTTTGCTTTTGGCTATGAAACTGAACTGGCAATTTAATTCCTCTGTCTATGATAACACAGTCAAAGTTCTGCTGTAGTTAAAAAACATTAACATGAGATACTCTCAACTCTTTGCTATTTCTTTTCTAATAACAGTGAGAGTCCAAGTGATTCTATCCAGTATCACCATAACCTGTCAGTGCAACATGTCCTCCCTTGTATTAGATATATTCGAATCATGTTTTGATCCATTTATTCATATCGTTTTCTTCTTAAGCAGACTGCATGAACTCAGCAGAACCACTCAGGGAGTCTCAGTTTCCCTTGAAAATATGCCGGCCTGAGAAGATAAAATCTAGAATCTACAGGATTACAACTTTCACATCTTCTGACTTCTGGGAAAGTACTAGCTGTAGATATAACAAGACAAACCAAGCAAAAGACTGCTGCCCTACAGAGAAATGGTTTTTTACTCCCTGAGGATGAGGGCTAACTGAAACTATGCCTGCTATTTGAGGAGGGGGAGAGGAGAAATAGCACAGGGGTAGTTGAGCATTTTGCCTATGCTGTCCAAAAGAGCTAAGCATCCATCTGAAAAGACTGTTTTGAGGTATGAATGCCTTGAGAGTCTCCCAAAGGAAAAAATTTTATTCACCCAAATACAGTATAACCTGATTTGTAACAGACCTGTGTGAAGAAGCAAGCATTCGCATCGGATTTGGCCGATTCAGAGGACAGTGATTCAATTTGGAGATTCATATCATTGTCCTGATGCAATTCAGCTGAATCAGATCCGAAAGATTTGACACCGCTTCAGAGATTTGGCCATAAACTAAACAGGCAGCTGACACAGCTGCCTCTAGTTGATAAGTCTGCTGAGGTTAGGAGACGGGGGAAGGAAGGGGCATGGAGGAGGGAGAGACCATAGTTGGGGCTGGGACAAGCTTCCCAGAGAGGGTGGGGGCGCATGTTACTCAGGGAGTGGAGCGTGGGATACGGGTGCAGCAGCATTCAGAGCGGGGGCTCTGCCCTACTGCCGCTTGCCCAGCCAGGGGGGAGCAGGGTGTGGATGCAGGCGTGGCTCATTCCAGGCAAAAGGGGGCAAGCAGCAGCAAGGCATAGCCCCTGCACCCTCCCACGCCGGCTGGATAAGTGGCATCACGGCAGAGCTCTCCTCCCAGTGCCGATGCAGGCACAGCAGTGCTGGGAGCAGGGACTATGTCCTGCTGTCATTTGTGCCCTTTCACCTGGAGCAAGCCACACCTGCATTGTGCCCACCCCCCATGCTGCCTGGGCAAATGGCAGCAGGGCAGAGCCCCTGCTCCCAGCACTGCCACACCAACATCAATGCTGGGAGCAGGGACTCTGCCCTACCGCTGCCTGCCAGCCAGGGCAAGGGGCAGGGTGCTGCCGTCACATGCCAGCCCACACATCAGAATGCAGGATGTGCTGGGAGTGGGGGCTATGCCCTATTGCAGATTGCCCCCTTCCACTCGGA
>NW_017729025.1:117028932-117033788 GCF_001723915.1 Gavialis gangeticus | reverse complement strand
CCTCCCCCAACCCAAGCGCTGCCACGCCCACATCCCGTGCCCGCTCCCCGAGGCCTACACCCCCCAACCCCCACCCTGGCTGGGCAGCTTGTCCCAGCCCCAGCCCCAATCTCTTCCTCTCCCCACCCCAACAGACTTACCACCTGGAGGCAGCTGTCAACTGCCTGTTTAGTCTATGGCTGAATCTCCAAATTGGCTGAATCTTTTGTGAATCAATTTGAAGGCTTCACATCGATTTGGAGCTTTTAACTGGTCTCCTGATTCGATTTGGATTTGGAGAGTCAATCCCTGAATCAGGACAAATCTCCTCTGAATCAAATCAGCTACAGAAGCTTCACACAGCCTGATTTGTAAGTGCAGTTCTGAAACAGGCCCCTATTACAGTGCTATTAACAATGGAGAAAAAATATCAGAGCCTGAATTACCAACAAGATTACTCAAATGGTAATCTTGTGGCTACGCCAGACGAGAAAGCCGAAATTTTTAACAAGCTCTTTGCCTCTGTTTTCTTGGACAGGGACCAGGACAGCTCTCCCACCACAGGTAGGGGCAATCTTGAGGATAGCACTGCCAGTCCTCAGGTCTGCGCAGAAGTAGTTAGGGATCTTCTGGAAGGGCTGGATGTTTTTAAATCTGTGGGCCCTGATGCCCTCCACCCACGGGTGTTGAGGGAGCTGGAGGGGGTCACTGCTGTGCCCTTGGCCTGGCTGTACGAGCGATTGTGGTCCACAGGCCAGGTGCCCAGAGATTGGAAACTAGCTAATGTGGCTCCCATCTATAAGAAAGGGAGAAAGGAGGACCCAAGAAACTATAGGACCATAAGCCTCACATCGGTCTTAGGGATAATCCTTAAATAATTATCAAGGATCACATCTGTGAGGGGCCATCAGGGGAGATCATGCCCAGGGGAAATCAACATGGGTTCATCAAAGGCAGGTCCTGCCAGACCAACCTGACGGCCTTTTATGACCAGGTAACTAAATCCCTGGATGATGGTGTCGCCGTGTACGTAGTCTTTCTGGACTTTAAGAAGGCCTTTGACACTGTCTCTCACCCCATTCTCATTAATAAATTGAGCAACTGTGGCATTGATGCCTACACAGTTGGATGGTGTTGCATGCTCAGCTCAACACCATAGAAGTGCAGTTAAAACACAAAGAGACAATCAAGAGGTTTTGCAGATGTTAAGTGCCCTGTCAGCATTGCAAAAATACTCTCTTTTAAGTGAGGGCTCTCTCCTAATATGTACTAACTTTAACAGGTCTCTACGTTCCAGCGATTTGCAACTGCTGCAGGTGAATGTGTGACAATGCCTGAAAGACCTTTAAAAGACCACACAATGAATGAGCAGAAAGAATGGAACTAAAACTCAGCAATTCTCCGGCTCTAAGCCCTACACTCAGCTCAGCAAGCCAGTGCTGCCTCTCACATTCTAAAGTTACAATATGTTTAATTTAAGGGTGAAATTGTGATTCTGAGATGGACACTGATGGAAGACTGGTGTTTTTGGTTTCCGGGAAAACTTGTTATGGAACTGCTGTAAGCCTCTATAATGCACCATGGAGTAGAACACTTCCATATATACCTACACATTCCTGACCTCTACTAAGAAGTAAAATTATAGTCAGACTTCACTGGTAATTTTACAGTTTATAGACTGTAAATAGCCTATAAACATTTCAAGAAAAATCTGGAAAAATTAAACATTATGTGGGTATAAAAAAAAATCTAGAAATTGAAATTTAAAAACTTCTTTATCTCCCACAATCCTAAATGTTCACCTATCTCTGCATACAAGACATTTCAAGCTATCTTAAGAGGCTTTACTATACTACTTTAGACTAACTGCATTGTCCTGAACAGCGTACGGTCACCAACAAGATACTATTATGTAGGATGCAATTTCTTTTCCCAAAATGTGTAATCATGGACAGAGCCATATAAAAATATAAGAACATGGTGTTTCCTGAATAAAAGCTCTGGATGTCCAGTCCCAAAACCAAGTAAACCCAAAACATTTAAGTACCTCTCATTCCATTTCTAAACTAAGTTTCGGGATCTTATAATTGAAAACATAACTTTGAAAACAAAGTCTATAATTACCCTGTGTTCCTTTATGATACAGTGCATCATGCTACATAAAGACAGCACACGGTACAATATATTACTATACCAAGGGTTGTCAAACAGAGGTACACATACCCCAGGGGGTACTTGAGAAGGCTTGGGGATAGACGTGGGTGGGTGGGGATGGAGCACCACCACGCATCATTCCACGCTGCCATGCAAGTGCCACCCACCTGGCCAAACACAGGGGCTGGGGCAAGCTCGCACGTGGCAGCTGCTGCCACTCCACGTTCAGCCACACACATCCCGCCCCCAGCTCCATGTTTGGCTGTGTGCCACCCCTTTCCCCCCCGATCACACCCAGCCATCAGGGGTGTACTGCTCCACATCCAGCCACAGGGGATACACTGATCCAAAAAGGTTTACTATGCTATTCCACAAGCATCCCAAGAAGGAACAGTGGCTCTGAGAACAATAATTATATCCAAGTTCCTCCTTTGTATATTATATACCGTTACACTCTACAAGATGTAAAGAATAAAAAAAATTTTTGAAAGTCCAGATATAGTATATCACCTGGATCCCCCTTGTCTGCATGCTCGTTAACTCCCTCAAGGAACTCCAACAGATTGGTATGGCAAAATTTCCTTTAAAAAAACCCTATGCTGACTGGTCTCCAAGAGATCATATTTGTCTATGTGACTTGATTTTATTCTTTATTATAGATTCTACAAACTTACCAGGAATGGAAGAATAGATGGTAATCCTTCCAGTGTCACCTTTGGAGCCCTTTTAAAAGATGGGCGCTATATTGGCAACCTGCCAGTCTCATCCTCTGTCTTGTGGTTTCCCTCTATACATTTGTTTCCCTGATTTCATTTTTCCCCATCACTGAGATTCTGTTTCATCTCCAGTGTCTTCAAGTACTGAACAATTTTGTTACTTCTAGTCCCTGTCACATAAAGGATCCCCTACTTTCTCCTTTTAGTCCAGTCATTTCAAGTGTAGCAAAACCCCCAGTTTTTCTTCTTTTTTTTGATTTATTTTAAAATGCATTCCCTTCTCTTCCCCAACCATTTATGACTTTTTCTCCCCCTCTCTATTCCCTATAGATAAGTATAAGTAAGCCAAGATGTAGGATAAGCTTTAACATTTTTATTTTGGTAGCAAGTTTTTGGTTTTAGATATCCACTGTTTTATATGTTATTATTATTAGGTTTGTATTGATTCTTACTGTTGTATATTGTATTATTATCATTTTCGTATAGATTTTTATTGTTTCATAGGGATATTGCATGGTTTAGGCCTCTGTTTGTAAGTGAACCAAAGTCATGTCAAGTTTCCATTTTATATGTCAAGTCTCCATCTTATGTCCTCTGCCCAGGCATCCCCTGTATGAGTCACGTATCCCTCCCATGTAAATTGGTTCCCGGATGAATGAGTGTAACTGGGAATGATTGAAATACAATGATAGCCGGCCTCTACTGAATGGCTTGTAATGACTGGGCCATCACCTTGCACTGATTTATCCAGGAACCACAGACCTCACCCAGGAACAGAGACAAGAACCCAGCATTTGAAAGACAAAAGACCCTGAAGAACCAGCAACCCTCACCATTACAGACACCCAAAACTGCACATCCCTGCATGGAGCGCACATGCTCAATATGCCAGGGGCTGACCCTTGCCTAGGCATGCCTCCTGTCACTAGGGTCACACAAGGTCTGCCCCTATAAAAAGGGGCAGTGAAGACAGATGCAGTGGGATGCTGTCTCCATCTGGACCAGCACCATGCCACACCACCTATCCACCCAGAGGCCCTGCCAGCAACCCTGCTCTGGACAACATCTACTGGACAAGGACCCCTTTCCAGCCTGGATAAGTACATATTACCTGCATACCTCCTCCTACAGTTTGGACACTCTCTCTCTCTCTATTCTGGACTTCAGTGGACTTCAGCCCCTGCACCAAGCCTCTCTAACCCCTGCTGCCATTGTGTGTGTGTGTGGGGGGAGGGGGTGCAAGGGAACCAATAAGACATTGTTTCACCATCTCCCCTGTTCAATAAAACCACCGTCATTTGCAACCCGAGTTGGGTCATGTTTTACTAAATCCCAGACCCTTCTTTATCTTAAATTCCAGCCTTATTCTCTCTCTCTCTCAGCTCTAGCCTCCACCCCTAGTTTCCCGATCTCCTCCCAATTCTTACTGCCTTTTCCCTGTGACTTTCTGCTGCCTTTCTCTGCTTTCCTGTTGTCCCTGCTACCTTTCAGTCTCTCCTGCTGCTTTTCCCGTGATTTTCTGCTGTCCCCCTGCTTCCCACACTCTACTGCCTTTTCCCTGTGACTTTCTGCTGCCTTTCTCTGCTTTCCCACTGCCCCTGCCACCTTTCAGGCTCTCCTGCTGCTTTTCCTGTGATTTTCTGCTGTCCAGCTCTCTGTTTTCAGGCTTCCCCTGCACCTTCTATAGTCCTCCCTCCTCCCCTTGCAGTTTCCCAGCTCCTCTTGGCTGTCCTGAAATTTTCTCCAGCAGCTGGAGCCTTTCTCCAGCTCCCAGCACCTACTGCCGCTCCCTGCAACTTCTCTAGCTGCCCCAGAGCCATCCTCTGGCTCCCCACATCCAGAGCCCCTCTTTAACACCCATACAATTCTCCTCCTCCTTCCCCTGCCCCCCCCAAAAAAAACATATTCCGTCATTTCTACCTTTTTGCTTCAAATCATATGAACTGCTTTATACATTTTGTAAAACGATTGGACATGTCATGCTGGCCTAGGGTTATAGCCTATTTG
>NW_017729025.1:117028454-117028922 GCF_001723915.1 Gavialis gangeticus | reverse complement strand
AGGGTGCAGCATTTGGGGTGCACTGACCCCAGCCCCAAGACAAGGGGGGCAGTGAGGAGCCCAGAGAGAGGGCCGCGAGGAGCCCCAGAGCAAGGGGGCAGTGTGAAGCCCCCGAGCAAGGGGGGGCAGCGAGAAGCCCCAAGGAGGTAAAGGAGAGGGCCAAGTCGCAACAGGGCCCAGGTTAAAACCATGTCAGTACCATCTGCGACGTTTGGGCTGCGGTGTAGGGGAGGAAAAGGAGCCACAGATAGCACCCCCTGGCACCGGGGCGTATAAAGTAGGCAGCCTCCCGCTAAGTACATCAATCAATTAAGATCAAGGTGTGGCAAGCGAGTAAGCAGGCGGTTGGCCCATAACAAGAGGGCGGAGTCACCGATAGAAAGGCTCCAGTAGCGATACTCCTGTCACAGTGGTATATAAATTTAGTAATCCACGTATGTGTATTGAATGTGCAGGTGTTGGTAACTG
>NW_017729025.1:117026198-117028247 GCF_001723915.1 Gavialis gangeticus | reverse complement strand
TATATATATATATGGCATTGTGTATATGATATACGAATTAGTGATCTGTGTCTAACTTTTGAGGTGTATAGTATGTGCTTGAATTGGTAATAGGTATGCCTGTGCCTAAGCTGGTTTAAATGTGTATGTGCCTGAGCTGGTAGTATGTGTGTATATGCACCTAATTGATTTGTGTGTTTGTATATGTGCAATTGTACACCATGCCCATGTCTAAAAATGCAATATTGAGATCCTGAGCGTTGGCCTGACCCCTCAGGGCAACACAAGCTGTAAAATCTTGTGCCTCTCTGTAAAAAGCCCTGAAGATAAACTTTCTGTTTTATACAACCTATACATAAGGCTAAGTCATGTCTTCAAATCTCTTTGTAGCTGCTTCTTACTGGAGTCAATACATCAGGGTCCAAGTAAATCATCATGACTTAGCTATTAGTCCACATCAGGGGTATCATACTCATTTGACCCTGCAGGCCAACTGAGTGGCCTGGAAGCTGTCTATGGGCCATATCAGGCCCACAAACCTCCTTCCCACCCTTCTTCCCTCCCCTAGCATATCAGATCCAGCATCCAGTCCAGCTGGCCTGGTTCCTGCAGTGGTTGAAATGGGAACTGGGTATAGCTGTGTTCCTGGAGTGACAGGAATGGGTGCTGTGTGCAGTACAGTCCAGCTGGAGTCATACAGGATTTAACACAGACTGGCTGCAGTAGGCACCATGCTGCATGCAGTGCCTGCCTCAGCCGGACTGCACCACAGTGCCTACTCTGGGAACCATGGTGCACATGTCACCTCCAGCTAGCCCAGGACCTGCTAACAAGCACCACATACAACACAATTTCTGGACTGGCTGGAGCAAACTCCACATGTGGCAGGTGCCGTGTGCAAAACAAGGCTTGAAGCGGGTGCTGTATATGGCTCAGTTCACCCAGGACAGATACCACATGTGGCAACTGAAGTATACTGGTTTCCTGCTTACATCCACCTAATAATGGCTTATAGAACCATAGCCAATCTGTGTCATACAAAGCAGCTCCCATGCTATGAAGGTCCAGGAGTGGCATAAAACAGTCCTAAGATCAAAGTGCTATAACCAAGCAGAAACTAAGAGTCTAGTAGTGTGAGTATAAATTAAATTCATGCTCATGATGCATTTCATACCACACAAAACCCTAGTAAGTCAGGGTGCAGGCAGAAAGAAAACTGCTACACATATCAACATTTTTGTTACAATCCATTTGAAATTCAGTTTGTCCAAGAGGAAGTTGTGGTTAATAGACACACAGATATCAGACTGCATCAATATAACCTGAATACCACAAATGCAAAGGGGAAATGAGGCAGGCACAATCATTACACTGACCACTTTCTAAAACATTGATATTAAAAGATATAAAAACACCACATCTTCTTACTACACACTGCTAAGAAGTTTTCTGCCACTCTCCTCAAATAGTTTCCCTACTCTAGACTTAAATGGACTGAGTGATGTCGTGTACATCCCTTCCTTGCTTGGCTACTTCATGATCTAACTGACCTGACCTAAATATTCTTTCTAACATTTAACCTGAAGGTAATTTTTGCTGTTTTCTTGTATATTTCTTGGTCTCATCTTTCATATTTCCATGGGAGGGAACTACTATAAACATTTCCACTTAAAGCAAATTTTGAAATCCTGAATTCATGCAGGAATTTCTGTACAAGGACAGCAGGATCAGGTCCTGAGCATTTACACCCTTCAAATACTTCAAGATATCCCCTTTATCCTTTCAGCCAAGCTACCCAGATTTCACTTTTAGTCTTTCCCCCATATCAGTCCCATCCACCCTTAATCATTTTTACAGTTCTTTGCTGAATACTTCTCATTTATGAATATTAGATCAGCTGATTACATGTGACATTTGCCTCAACTTCTCTGAATTCTACTCCACAAAGCTGAATAACGATTAAATGCACATGCTGGCCTGACCTTGGAAAACAGGTTCTGCTTAACAGAAACACCAACAACATATATACTGATTTTGAGGTACTGCAAAGAAAATATAGGCATCAGAGTC
>NW_017729025.1:117006896-117021198 GCF_001723915.1 Gavialis gangeticus | reverse complement strand
AGCTGAATAACGATTAAATGCACATTCTGGCCTGACCTTGGAAAACAGGTTCTGCTTAACAGAAACACCAACAGCATATATACTGATTTTGAGGTACTGCAAAGAAAATATAGGCATCAGAGTCTTTGAATTCCTTTGAGTTTTGCACAGAGGCACACAGATCTTCTAATCATAGAAAGCTGATGTGATGCTCTGATCATCACAATTATATAGCATGCAATTTGTGACCACCTGCAGATTCTAGGCTACACAAATCCTTTTGCTGTTTATCTGTAATATATTAATTTAATCACAGCAACCCTCCTTAAAGCTGACACTACTAGAAACATAAGGGAAACACTGCAAGAAACTGCTGTGTTTGACTCAGCTTGTCTGATGTCCGTGGACCAACCCATGGACCAATCTTATTCTAGCTGCAATACTGTCAATGGAGCTACATGGACTTATTCCTTGCAAGAACTAGCAAACCTCCAGTCAGCCTCCAAACCTCCGTGTAGATCTGTGCCTGCAAAGAGGCAGTGGGTCCTCAGCACAGGTGTAACAATCTACCTCAACACATCTGATCAACTTATTTCACCAACAAAAATTTCCTTATCTTGCTATCCTAGGCAAAAGCAAGTAATTAAAGGAGATGACAGTTGAAATTATGCAGAAATTAGGATCAAAAGATAAAACACAAAGTTCATGTCTTCCCAACTTTACTTAGACAATCAGAATACTATGGGGATATTTAGCTGGTAAAGAACAATATTAGGAGTGTGTAAAATAGAGTATCACTCATACCCTGGACTCTTCCCCCAGTTCTGAATTAGTAAACTAAGTTTGCTTCACTATCCTACACTATCACTGATATGGCTAAAGAATGATGTTAAAAAAAGATGAAGATTGTCTTGAATATTCAATGACAGAGAAATATTTTGCTTTTAAGGTGATAAAAGTAGAACATGTAATTCCTTACTGAATTTCCTTTATGTGTAGTCACCTCATTACAGCTTTGAAACATAAATTCTTCCTTTCCCTCTAACATCCCCCACACCCTCCCTCCTTAAAACAATTCCTATTTTTCAGTATAAATCTTCTCAGCAATTTATATTTTTGTATTGCTGCAATTTTGCACTATAACTTTAACATGTAATTTTTACCTCCTGTCTATACAAATAGATAATAATTGTCCATGCATTGCATTTTGTGTAGAACTATCCCAACATCTTGAAAGCATAAAAGAATCTGCTGGACAGCAAACTGTTGATATGAGCCGATGTACAATATGAAGATGCATGCAGAGCATTGTTGGTTACAACAATAGTGTCTGATTATCAAGGCTTATGAACTAGCAATCAAACCCAGAAAGGGCCAAGATTCTTATACCAAAGACACTGTTTCATACTGATTTATTTCATTTGGTTAAATACAAATAGTGCTCATTTACATCGCAGAGTGAAAGATAGAAATACCTTAATTTCTCTTATCCACACACATGTATACACTGCTATTCTGTTATTTCAGGTAAAAATTACTCCAAGTTAAAAAATAGTTTCCAACCATCTCATCATCACCTGCTCACCCTGTGCACCTTGCCAATGAAAAACCAAACTCTGAAATAGATTGAGGGAGACTGATAGCACACTTTAAATGCCATCTGAAACACATTCTCCTCTGTATACAGTGGTGACAATGTCCGTGTTATCAAGCAGTAACACAATTGTATTCTTCTGATACGGAATACAATATGGAATCTGTTGCTTCCAACTGTCATTGCTTTTTATGGAGTTTCTACCAGCCAGCATGACCCAGAAATATAACAATCACATGCCAGGTCAATGCATTTGAATGCTGTGAAATATGACATAGGCATTAGTGGAAGATAGTACTACAACACCTGACAAAGGATAGATGTCTTGATTTGGATTACTTCACATTGTATAAAGAACACAGCCTATAAAGATTCCTGTTCGTAAAGAAGAACCAAATTCTGCACTTAGAGCTCTGTTAGGGTCTGAAATTTTGCTCTGCCTATAGGCACAGTTTTCCCACTCAGCTCAAGTAAAGTAATAAATAATTCTGTTACCACAGGCCAATGAGTATATTAAGGCAATTAAAAAATCTTACAATTTTTCTGGGATGGGAGGAGAAAAGAAGAGAGGGGTTCACAGCTCAGAAGCATAGGATAAAGATTTTACGTCTGTGTGGGATAGGTAAAGCATCATCTTCTGTGCAGAAGTATGCTCAAGAGATTTTGTTCCACCTATTTAGGCTGAATGCCATAGTCTCCCCAATACTAGCTTGCAACCATTCCCGGATGCAAGGGATGACAGGGGAAGTCCCAGACACCTTTCCCCACTCCCAGTCATGTTCCTATTTTCCTGGACATTTAAGCAGCAGCAGTATTTTGTCTGTTCCATATGTACCTGTGACAAGGAGCTCCCAGCATGCTGCTTCCCCTTACGAGAAACTACCAGGAACAGCCCAACTGAATTTAGTCAGACATTACAATTCAGCAAAAAAAGTATACTGGCTTTCCTTTCTCCCTCTCTCTCATTGTTGGAAACTTTAATAAAGATTGGCTATGGAAATCTGTTCATAAGCCTTCACTTATATCTGACAACTTCTTGATCTATCGAAGTTGCTGATAAAAAGCAGCTTTAAACCGGCTTGTCATCTTCCCAGTGTCTCAAAACTAGAGCTCAAAGAGATATACTTCCTGTGATCTCTCAAAAGAAGTGACAGCTTCTGAAAAAACATCAACAAGTGGAATTTACTCTATATAACAATCTTATGTGCAATGAACAATCCATAGGTGAAAGATATTTGCTTCAGAATTCACAGGCCTTTTTTCTTGTGCTAAGACCTGAGGTTCTACACAAAAGAGAAAACATTTCATTTTACACAGAAAAAGAAAGAAGCCATCATTAAATAGTCAACATTTGGCATTTTCTATCACCTAGTTACGCAGTTACTACAGCTATTGTATGCAGTGTAGTACTATAAATGAAAAGGGGGGCGTTAACAGTTAGCAAAATGTTGCCATTTTAAAACTGCTAAATGTGTAAAATTTATATTTTTATGGACCCTTAATAAGGCTGTAATCCTACTGAATTGTTACTGCTGGACTGGAGTAAGATTATACTCATTGTTAATAAGGATGACTCAAAACCTGGCTCTCTGTATCCAAATATATATATTTTTCTAGCATTTTTCAGTCTTCATAGGCTCCACAGTATAACCCATCATTTTCTAGACTTACCTTTATTCATTTTCTAGCCAAAACAAAGTAAAGTTTGAGGCTGAAAATGACGTGTGTGTCATCGACTGGAACAGAAATAGGGAAAACATATAACCCACAAATTTCCATACCTACTTAATAGTGAATTATTGCATGCCATGCTAATGTAGTGTCTGGTATGCCTGACAGACTATATTCTCCAGTCACACCAAATTGTATTCTTCATCAATACAGACCTCTAAATGCTTTACAGCAGTTTTCAACCTTTTTTTTTCCATTTGCAGACTCCTAAAATTTCAAATGGAATTTGAATTTTAAGTGTGGGTAGTCACATACTTTTGATTGATCATAGTCATCTTTTACGGATCCCTTAGACAGCCTTCGGACTCCCAGAGGTCTGTGGACCACAGATTGAAAACCACTGCTTTACAGAATGCTTTACAAGGGCCTGAATGTCCCATAGAGCCCACTCCTGGGAAGCCTGGCTGAAGCAGGCAGGAGCAGCTTTGAAGCTTCTCCAGCCCCCAATATAGCAGGAAAAAACAGTAGCAGCAGATGAGGGTCATGGGGAAGGGAAGGGGAGGAAAGGCACCTGCCTCTGAGCATGAAAGCAAAGGGGTGGGAAGATTCTTATATGCTTTAGGGCTCCCAGGATATGACCCAATCTGAAATGTGGGGTGCAGCTGCACCACGGCTCCCCCTTTAGATCCACCCCTGCCTACAGGTATACATCCCCATGTTTCCATATGACTTAGAGCAGGAATTTTAGACAATGGCCTCTTGCCTCCCAGAAGACCACTGCTGCTTTCTCCTCCTGGGCTTTGTAAAATCTAGCTCTTGGCTGGCTTTTATTTAAAAGCACCCTAAAATGAAACAATTCATTTTGATAAGAGCAAAATGTTTTTATTTAAGCCTGACATGATTTTTTTTCTTCATTTCAGAGAAAATGCAATTGTTTTGGAACCAGTTTTGGCCACCAGATCAATAATTTACACAGCCCTAGGGCTGAGTATCATCACCTCCTATTGACTACCTCTTGATTTCAATTGAAGGAATTAAGCACCTTCCAGGAGTGAGCCTCCACTCTTCCAGTAATAAATGTGATTACTTCCGCTGGCTTAACCCAGGTTCAGTACCTCCAGGAACTATGACCAGTAATTATAAAATTGATTCTGTTTTCTGCAGATGTTTTTCTATTTGCAATTACTGACTTCTCTTTGGTTTCTAAGTGTGTGGAATCTTTGGGTTTTTTTGCTTTAACTCTTTGGGATTGAATAATCGTGTATAAATGGTGATCTAAATCATACAGTATGCATTCTACTCAATGGCCTAACTTTCAGGCCAGGCTTTCATTTCAAGCTTTTAAAGAAACTGATGTTTATATGAATTTAAGCAACTATAGATATTTTGACAAATACATGCAAATAATCCAAATGCTCATAAATAAAATATATAACATTGCAGTATTAGAAGAATCAGGTTTGGGGACAAATCCCCCTATACATTATCTCACTTTAAAAAACATTCTATTCAGGTTACCTCTGTAGTTTCAAGTTATGTTCCATTTTCCTCATTTTAGTCTTTTCTTTTTGTCTACCAGTAGAGTAGCTCCAGTATTCTATTCCATAATTGCTTCTTTTTTTTCACTCTGGCCACCATGATGCTTTCTTTGTGATTAATTTTTACTAATTTTGACAACGATTTTTCTTTAAGCCGTTCATCTGAATTCTGAATCATTTCTTTCTTTCCATCATACTGAGCCTGTCAACTGTCTTATCCATATTAAACAGAGACATTTTTTACATTCAAGTCTAATGAAGGATATATGGACTTCTTAAAAATGCAAGATATACTATAAGTCTCGGGCCTAAAAGTATGAATGTTTAAACTCCCTTGTGGAGGCAGAATCTAGGACACCTGAGTAACTTCTATGCCCACACATTCCTCTCTTTCACTCACATTTCTGTTGTACATTACTAATTCGCTCTTGAAAAATATTACGTTAAAAGAAACACTATGTTAATAATATGCAAGTTTAATTAGGAAGAGTCTTATACTCTGAACTTCTAAGGCTCTGAACTTCTCAAAATTAATAAGCTACACAGAGAAATGCTAAGTCAGCATTTACACGGAACACTTCCCAGGAATGCCAGGATGTATTGGATATAAGCAATTCAATACATATAGCACTCTTTTCCTGGATTCATTACTGATCCAGTGCCCCTATAAAGTGAAGAAGCACTGCTGGTCATCTTTTGAATAAAACATAAAACAGAAAGGTTAAGCAAAGATCCTACCATTCTTTTTTTCCAAATGTCTGATAGATTTTTATTCTTTACTATTTCCTAATATTAATTTCCGGGCCTCAGTAGGACATTTTGCTTCCTTTTCTAAAATGTAATCTAGCAAAACTGTAATTTCCATATAATTACACAGCTACAGCTCAGAATCGGTATTTATGCCATGATATCCAAAATAATTACTAAGTGTGAATATTGATTCTTTCTAGAGAAAGGCCTTATATAAATATAAATTATTTGATTGTATTATAGCAATGCAGAAAATAAGTTTATATTTTGTTTACCCTCACTTCATTTGTTACCTGGTTTTAATGAAAAGTTACAGTAGTAAAAATTTTGCCAAGCTACACATTCAGCAGGACTCTTCTGTGTCCTCCTTTAAAATTACTAGGATGGGCAAAAAGCGATACAATTTATCTTCCAAATGTCCAAATTAAAAAATCCATTATCTTATTACTAGAGAAGATTCCAAAGCAAATAGGCAAAAGGGAGCAATAAAATTTGATGAATTACATTCACAGAACTACACACTTTGTAAAGATGTATCAATAGAAGTTCAATTCTTAGAATTTTAATAATGTTTGAATATCTGATGCATACTTAAAACAAGACCTATTTAAAAATCTGATACTGAAGGTGCCCAGAATGGTTATGAGAGAAACAAAAAGAGAAAGGAAAATAGAGCTAGAAATATAATCTTACATTATTCCCCAGAGTGTAAACATAGTTCAAATGGACTCAACAAGTTACTCCAGTTTTACAACAGTCTTAGAGATAATTTTCATAGAGTATTTGAAGAACATTCTCTGGAAAAAAGACTTTTCTCTTGAGAGACAAAAGCTAAGGTTGCATTGATCTCAGTGGAAACTGCAATGTACTATACTGTTTTCTTTAAAATGTTGTTATCTCGATTATTAGTAACACCTCAGATCATTAAATCTGAAAGCATTTTTAAAATCCTGTTTGAGTGGCTTGTATACTTTTTCCCTTTACACACCCAAGGAAAAATTACAAGAGACCCAAATAAAATGCTTCCAATGGTTTCATATTTGTCTTCCTTAGATGGTCAGCAGCCTTACAAAAACATGCACCAATATATTTCTTGCCAAGGAGGTTTTGGAGCATGGCTGGCTGGGGCCAGAAATTAGAAAAAAAAAAGAGAGAGAGAGAATTGAGAATTAAATTATTACAGGTAATCTTTTTCCCTCAAGTTTTTAGCCACTCTGGACTCTGAATGGGAATAGAAATGTCACTCAAACACTCTTGTATTGATAAGGTCTTGCACAGGTGGGGGTGACTACAGCAAAAAATGGTATTAAAATTCCCCACACACATAATTAGGACATATTGCTACAGGTAATATGATTATTAGAATCAAAATTAAGCAAACATAAAATATTTTTCATCATGGCAGATAAAACTGATATATTGTTTGTCAACAAACATCACTATTTTTATCTACTGGGTAGCATCCACAGACTGTGATAGATTAGGGTCTCAGAGTGCATTTCAATAAAGAATATGGAAAAGTAACTAATGCTAAGCATTTAAATCAGTTTTTCTAGAATATGTCATGGAATGTTGATTATGTAAAGAAAAAAAGTTGAATGCTTATTCAGACATGTATTTAAAGCATTTGAAAACACACCGTGACTTTGAGCTTCCATCTACTGACCTTTCCTATAGGATATCTGGGATATTAAGTATCTTCTAAGTTAAAAAAAAGTATAGGAGTTTACCAGAACTGTACAAAAATACACTAAATACCAGAAAAAAAAAGTACAAGTAATTTTGTGACCATCATTTTGCAGTAGGAACTGAAGGCTTATTACTTGCACACTCTGTGTTTTAGGCATTGTGTTAAACAACAGAAACATACCGGACCCAGAGAACTCAGGATTTTGAAAAAAGTTAATAGAGAGGGAAACCAGGAAATAGCAGTAATAAGGTAACAGTAGCACCAAGTGCATTTGCACATTTTTGTAATCAGTGTAGCCTCAGCAGCCATGGCTTATCAGGTTAAGAAAAGGGCCCCTAATCTTTATTGTCTCCATTTTATGCGTTAATTTTAACAATCATGTGAGACTAGCTAGGATTGTATTTTGTAACAGAATGTGGTATATATACTTTCCTTTAAGAGAGGTGTAAAATTTTCTATAACAGTCAATGGACCAAAAGGCAGGGAACAGAGTCTCTGGCAAGCGTTTTAGATCACAGGAAGTAAAATGCATGTTGTGTAACGCTACAGAAGAGAAAAGTATCTTTCTTCATCCACTGCAGTGATTACCTTATTCCCTGAAGCATGACAACTGATTATATTCATCTGATCTTTCATAACTATAAATGCTATTATTGACCATAAAATTATCCAAGCCTTTAAAAAAGAAATCAGTCACTATATTTGATTTGATGACCTCCTACAATGGTGACAAGCAAAAGTACACTCTGCATTTTACATCTGGTTGGTAATTTGTTTTAAATTACCTTGTGTTGTCATATTCTGGAACAGGGTTAAAAGAAGCATCTGTACAGTTATATCATCTAATTTATTATTCTGAACATCTTAACCAGATCTTCCCTAGGGTTTATTTTGTGACTATGTCCAGGCAGAGCTCTCAGGGATAATAAACCCAGATTCTCACAGGCTACAAAAACTTAATCAAGGGAACATGGAAAGCCAAACCTCCATTTGCCCATGCCTCATGTATCAGCCATCACAGGAGTCCTGCCAGTATAGACTGGCAAGAAATTGCTCCTCTCCAAATTCCTGACTTCTTGGAACCCAGCAGTAGCTGAAGGTTTTTGTGAGCCACCATATTTTCTGGGGAACTCCTATGGATGTACAACTAAAGGACTGCTTCTTACTCAGATACATTAAAAAACATTGCCACAGCCCTTACTGAGCTTTGCAGGAAAAGAACCCAATATTTAAGCTGACAGAATACAGAGTATTTTTTCTTTTACAACAACTTTCATCTCTACGAAGAGCTGCCAGTAACTAACATATTAAAATTTTGCTCCTCCTCTTCACACATGTATGTATTCCCTTTCACACAATCAGTGATTCCACCAGATAGATCTCAGAGGTAAGCAATAAAAAACAAATAAAAACAAATAAAATTAAGTTTTCTCAAACAAACAAATTACACTTACAGAAAACTGATTTGCAATTTGCAAGTTCTGCCTGAAACTCACTTAAATTTCTGTTGTGTTTACCAAGGGAAGGAAAAAAGAAAAAGAAATAGAAATACTATTTATTCCACTTTTCAATGAAAACATGAAGGGAACCAAACTGAAAAGCATACTTGTCAAAAGCAATTATCTCACTGAAAGACTCAAGGATCTTTTTCTATATTACACCATAATGCAAAGCCATAATGCAAAGCATTAAAGTGCAGTTCTGTAAAATGAATATCTACTAAAAGAGTAAACCTAGTTAGAAACAACGTTTTCTATGCTGTGGGTCCCATGTTTAACAGGTTGCTTGCTTGCTTGCTAGTGAACCAACACAGCAACCACAACACCATTTGGTATATATTCTGCCCTCAGGAAACAAAGTACCTCATTGAAGAAATAACGACTATACAATAAAAGGCATTTTAAACAAGGTAGGTGAGCTCCTGGACTGGGTTCCCTTCCTTGCTGTTTCTTTACCAAGTCATTATCCATGTAAATCTCAGCATGATTATGTGACTCAATAGAATAATACAACATGTGTAGGGACCTACTTAACCTGTAGCGAGACAAAGCCATTTTTGTGGCTTTGTCCCAGCACAATGAGCTCATTTCATGGGCATTTTGCAGCAGTTCTGCCCCTTGGCACCGATTGGTGGATAGGCCCTGCCCTTCAGCATTGATGGGTGGAAAGGCCCAAGTGGGAGGTGAGAAGAGGAATGGCCACTATCTTGTCTGCTGGCTACCCTTCATCTAGCCCTGCCCATCAGCACTAATTGGCAGACAGGCCCAAGAACATGGTGGGGAAGGGGAGTTGGGGAGGCAGGAGGTAGGAGTAGGGGTAGCCATCATCTTCTCCACTGCCTGCTTCATGCTGCCCTGGAGGGGAAGACTTAATAAATACTTATTTTTATGAAAGGGATTTCTTTTCACTAATTTCGCAGGCTACCCCAGATTTTGTGGGCAACCCCAGATTTCACAGTTCCATGACATCTGCAAAACCATGATTTAGCTAGGTCCCTAAATATGTTCAGACCACCCTCCTGCTCCACATACACATTCCACTTTAAAAGCCAGACAGCAGCAGCAGTTACAGTGCAAAGGTGCACCATGGGATTGGAAAGGAACTGAAGAATACTAGCAACAGCTGAAATTTCAAGAGTGGACTTATTAAACCAGTAATTTAGCAACAATACCAAGGGTAACACTCAGCTCTTCAGAACACTGCTCCAAAATCTGTAATAATGAAAACTAGTCCTGACAACAGTTTTACTGTTTTTACTCATATATAAGATAACTCCCCAATTATTAGATTCTATTTATGGAAAATTTATACAATTGTTATAAGTTTTTCAGGTACAGGATCTAATTATTGGAGGTTTGCCTTGAATTTGTCCCCCTCCTACTGCTAGGAGGGAAAATAAATCTGGGAGAGTCAGATAGCTCCCTGTCCCTCCAACTTCCTCAATTTCTTCTCCTTGCAGCCCCTTCTGCCCCCCTTCCCCCACCCTTACTGTCAGACCCTCCTCTCCCAGAGCATATGCGAGTGAGAGGCAAATCTGAAAACACTGACTTTGAAATAAACATGCCTGTAGTAAATTACTATGGATACCTATAGAGTTAGTTCATCCATTTTACTTTTTTTGAAACTGCTGCAAGTTTTAGCACAAGGACTCTATAAACATACTTCTAAGCAGCACTTTTGTACCCACTTCTATATAGTACAAACTGTGCATGATATAATTAACCTAAAGTCAAAATGCTCATGATTTATCATATAGTCCATTCAGCTGGGCCCCAGCAGAGTCAACCGTGTTTCCAGCCATAGTGGCCCCACCACTCAGCACTGCTCAGTATGTGCGTATACTCCAGATACCCCCTACAAAGGGTTCATGTGCTAATTAGCACCCCCTACTCATGACTGGAAATGTGTGTTCTTGTCACAAGTCCTGGGATCCTCCAAAATTTATATGAAGATGAGGCACAGGGCAACTTAGTCAGGTTCCACCTCGTGGAGAGCAGGACCATACTAATCATATGAGACAGGCTGAAAGAGGGGGTGACAGACAGATTCTGGGTGAACTGTTTCGGCCTGTGTGGTGGTATTTGCCAGACATTTAAGACTGGTAAAGAAACAGGAATCATTGGAAATGGAAAAGAAAGGCATCTCCTTCATGAGAGTGAACAAGAAGTTGAAATGTATTCAGTGTAGTAACTTACCATTACTTGAAAAAGAATCAGCAGTGAGTGGACTCCCCCCCCAATGGGTTAAACTATATTTCTTATTCAGACGGGCTGCACTAACTTAACCTTGTGGTAGGTTACCTGGTAGGAGAAATACCCTGACCGAGGTAATGCAATTAAAATGGCACTGTGTAGGGGAGGGCTGCACCCTTGCCTGCTTGCCAACAAGACTCCCTATGAGAGCCTCACGGTTAGCTTCCCACTGGCCAGCTTCCAGTGGGAGGATCTTGGCTACACGCCGACTTTATGGAAATGGAAGACTTCTCCCATATGGGCGAGGACAAGCCACACTCGGGGGCATCTGAACTCCAAGCTTCTGGGCATGGGCCTGCACATAGGATGCCTGCCAAAGGTCTGCAAGCATCTAAAGCCCCAGGAGGGGGTACAAGACGTTTGCCAGTAGTAGGGCCACATTTGGTTCTTGAATGGCTCATGGATTTGGAATTGATTTGGCTGATTTGACTTGGAACAAAAAACATTTTCCTAAAGAAAAAAAAGAAAAGGTATGTTCCCCTCGCTTTATGCTGTACAGGTTTCCCTCACTTTATGCTGCACATGCTTTCCTGGAAAATGGTGCATAAAGGGAAACCAATTTACAATGTCACAAATAGGGATACATACCAAGACCTCAACTGTACTGACCCCCAGACCCATTTCTACCACTTTTACAAGACAATTTTGGTACTCATCAACAGCAAAAAGAACACACGAGCACGGGGCACTATCATAATGGGGATGGCAACTACAGAAACACATGTCACAGACAACGAGTGAGGAGCAGATCTGCACAGGAGACTATATTTTGGTGTGCATCACTCCCACAATACACCGCACTAAGCAGCTGACTGTGGGCTTCCACCACACTGATCACATAAGTGTGAATTTACCTCTCATATAACAATTTTTTGGTATAAAAAGGGTCATTGCATAAGAGCAAGTGCGCACATACAGAACCTGCATAAAGCAAGGGAACCTGTATGTTTGCCCAATATGGACCATGTGTTTTATAGTCATGCTTGGTGTTGACTGCATTTGATCAACTTCATAGACGGTTTCCATTACTGAGCACATGCTGCTTCTGGCAGCAGTTTAACGATAGACGATGTATCAAATGATGCATTCCTTATATGAGAATTAAGATGAGGAGCTTTTTTCCCCTATGTTAAAACACAGTGCCACAATCACTTGTGCACTATACCCTGCTGAAACTATTGTCCAAATGGAAAGTAGTTATCTGGAACTCTTTCATTCACATTCTAACGCACCCCAACCTCACTTGGTTAGCTCAGTGTCTTTCAAGGTCAGAGATTATCATGGTATTACTCCCAGATGAGTTCACTGATCTCCTGGTGTTATTCTACATATAATCAATGTCAAAAGGGGAGGGAGGGAGAGAAAGAGATAGGGAGAGATCACAAGGTAAATGAAGTCCTGCATATATTATGCAATCATACCATACATGGAAACACAAGTTTTAGTTTCATACTTGATCTGAGTCTACTATATAAATTTTAATGTACACAGTAGTTAGACTTCTGAAAATGACCAATTTAGACTTACACCATCCTGAGCGTTATATTTATATAATTATGGTTTTTAAATTCTCATTGCTGACTGTCGGTTTTCAAAATCATTAAATGACTATCTTACAGAAAAAAAAAATAGTCCAAGCAAGCTCCCCACCACTCTCTTTTTGTAGCTTTTCTTCTTCACACCTTTACTAATGGTATCTCAAGGCTAAAAAATGTTATATATCAACTCATGCAACAAAGAAGAAAAAAGCCAAGATAAATAATAGTGCTGACAATGGCAGACTGCAATTATTTCCTCTTTTTGATATAAGAAAAACTTCCATTCCTTTTAACTCACAGGCTATGAATGTCAATGACTGATTTTTGTGTTTCTAGCAGTCTCATCAATTGTCACGCTAACAGTTTATTAAGATTCCCTCATTTTTAAATTTAACTTTAAGGTCTTGCATGGAGTTACACAGCAGGCTCCTGCAATTAATTACTAAGATGTATTTGCTTTCAAAAGACTTTACATTTATGCCATAAGTGATTCCTAGATTATATTTCATTTTATATTTTGGAGTTTTTTCCCCTTTTTTTCTTGAAGTGAGATGTGATAATCAGTTTTGAATGGGCACTTGGAGCCAAGCACACCTTTAATGGAGATAACGTTAATTGTTTAATAGCATTGCTAGTAGAGAGAATGTTAATATATGTACTGGATTTAAGTAGATGATATTATATATATACATATATAATCTAGCTAAATCCTAATATATCTACCTAATTCCCATGCATTTCCATTATTGACTCATTTCACAAGGCCCTGAATTTATGTTAAATACACTTTCTTCTAAAAATCTGACACACTGTCATGGGCTGCTTATTAACTGCTATGATGCTTTAGAGAAAACCAAGAAAGACAATTACTGTGCTTACTGATTCTCTGATACTGGTGTCAAAATATTACAAATCGAGCCACATATTCTCTTGCAGGTAGACTTTAATGTGTGATTCTCCCATCAGCAATATAACAATACTCTAAAAGGTTCTTTTAAAACATAGTTGGGAAGAGATTTCGACAAGCTGTGTGCTGAGAGTGGCTCTGGTGCCAAGCTTTACAGTGTTTAAATGTAAAAGTGCTCCATCTGGGGATGAACAATCCCCAACATACTTACAGGCTGAATGGTGCCAAACTGACCAGCACCATGACTGAAAGGGAACTGGGGGTAATAATAAACCATAGTATGAACGTGAGCTGTCAGTGTGATGCTGTAGCCAGCAGGGCAAACAATACTCTGGTACATATCAACCAATGAATCTCAAGCAAAACCAAGGAAGTGATTCTTCCACTTTACTCAGCATCGGTGAGACCACAGCTGGAGTACTGAATCCGGTTCTGGGCACCGCACTTCAACAAAGATGTGATAAAGCTTGAGAGAGTCCGGAGAAGTGCTACCCATATGATCAGAGACTTGCACAGCAAGCCATACAAGGAAAAACTGAGGGACTTAGGTCTCTTCAGCTTAAAAAAGAGAAGGCTGAGAGGGGACTTGGTAGCAGCTTACCAATATATCAGGGGAATACATCAAGGGCTCAGCAAACAACTGTTCACCAGGGCACCCTTGGGGAAAACCAGAAGTAATGAGGACAAACTCCTGGAAGACCACTTCAGGTTTAACACTAAGAAAAACTTCTTCACAGTTAAGGTGTCCAAAGTCTATAAACTCCCTCCAGAATTGTTGCAATCACCTACCCTGGAAATCTTCAAGAAGAGACAGCCTAGTGCAGGGGAACTGGATACAATGATCTTGCAAGGTTCCTTCCAGCCCCTTACAATATATGAATGT
>NW_017729025.1:116995113-117001896 GCF_001723915.1 Gavialis gangeticus | reverse complement strand
CAGGCTTAGCACTAAGAAAAACTTCTTCACAGTTAGAGTGTCCAGACTGTGCAATAAGCTACCTCTGGAGGTGGTGCAATCACCTACCCTGGAACTCTTCAAGAGGAGACTGGACAGGCATCTGACCCCAGTTGTCTTTCCTGCCTAGTGTAAAGGAGCTGGACCTAATTCAAGGTCCATTCCAGCCCCTTACAACCTATGAATCTATGAAAAGTTATAAAACATTTTTTCATCACTCTAAATATAAATAATCATTCGTATACAATCCAATCTCAGGATATATATTCTTTCAGCCTCTGGTTGTAATTCTGGTATTCTCTCTCTTACACAATACTACCAAACCAAAGACTGCGGGACAATAAACAGTAATGAACAGTAATTGCTACAAAAGACAGAATGTTTCTTATTCTTAACCACCTATATCTACAACAGTGAGACTCCAAATGCAAACCAATTGCTCCAGAGATTTATACTTAAACTGACATCAATGATTCACAATACAGTAGACAGCACAATAATCTTCAATAATCTCAATCCACATGTATAACGTAACTAGATACATGAATTCTTCTAGGTTGTGGTGTTCCAAAATTTGGTTTCAGGTGGGAGATTTGCTTAATCTAAACAGCAGCTAATGCTGATGACAAGTGCATCACAGCTGAGCAAATAGTACGGCAGGATGGTAGGACATAAAGAAGTAACTTCTCCATAGTAAAGATACAGGTGGCTTGCACAGCATTACCATACAACAGTAAAGACTAACTCTGGAGAATATAGAGTTTGAGAGTCATTTAAAATAACTTTATCTACAAAATTCAGTCTGATGTATTTTTTTCTAATACACTATGATTTGAGAAGTTATGATCCACCAAAAACAATATACAGCACTTCGAAAAGATTTCTTTTATCAGACAAGGCACAGAAATAACTTCTAAGGGCGTAATAAATGGAGAGTACCAAACTGCAATCTGGGAAAGTATTTTAGCATTTCCCAGCTTTAAGCATCTGAGTAATTCCAGGGAATTTAATGGGACTTGTCATGTGCCTAAAGCTAAACATGCTGAAAGGTCTCCTGCGTTGGGCCCTACCAATGTACACCAGTTGAGTATGTGATCCTGAAATTCCCACAGGGCATGAAGCCCCCCATAAGCATTCTTATTGCAATGGGTATAATCAATCAAAAATGTTTTGCAGAAAGACTGAATAACACATCTTGAAGCCTCCAGGTAGTAATAACTTTAGCCCTGACAATGTACAAGGTATTTTACATGCTCATTTCGTGTGCCTGCCATTTATTCTTCCCGCAGTCATTCAGATCAACTACTAGTTCAGAAAGGACTAGTATTACTTCTCAAAGGTGACAACTAAAAAGAAACAATTCGCATGAAATCTACTGTTTTAAGAGAGCATCTAAGCTTATAATAAACACTAATTTTACTAATTAAGCTACAATGATTTGCAATTAGACATCACTGAATATCACTGTGGATCTACAAAGTTAACGCCAGCAAAGTCAAACAGTTTTGCTTGTTCTAGCTAGCTTCATTTCTGCCTCATGGACTTCCCTTTTAAGTTCCCGCTGTAGGAGAGTAGTGAGTCACAGCAGCCCTCCAAAAGCTGTTTAGGAACTACATTTTTTTTTTCTTTTTTGTGAGAATTATTGTTTGAGAAAACTGTTTTAAGCCTTTCCTGATAGAGAAGGAAATAGATCTAAATAATTATAACAGAAATTTAAAAGATTTAATGATCTGTCCTCTCAAAAAAAATTATCTGATAGTGCTTCAATAACAAAAGAATAAATGCTGAGTGGGTAAAATTTCTTGTGGCAGCTTTACAAATCTCCTATCTCACACTTTATGATGGTAAGCCACAATTTAGCTATAGCTCTGGTGGAATAAGTTATTCATAAGATTTGGTATGGAGTCCAGCCTGCTCATAAGAAGCTTAGATTTAGAATCTGATTCCATTCAGATATCCTGACACTCAGATATTCAAGTGATGTGTGACATGTAACAGCATAGCCAAACTTTGAACTGAGATTATTATCCCAGCGTCTCCCTTAGAGTTATAAATAAATAGGATGACTTCTAAAAGACCTTGGATCTTTCTGAAAGATGACTAATAGCTCTTTTAAAGACAAATCATAAAACTTGTCATTTTGAGAAAACTGAATGATCTCAGTGGGTAGGGGAGTGGGGAGACAGAATTCTGTCTGACAAGTCGAGTAGAATTCCAAAACTTTCTTTGAAAAATATTTCAAACAAGGGCATTAATTACTTTATCCTTGATGAGGATTGTAAATGAAGGATGAGCCAAAAGAAGTGTGAACACCATAGAAACTAGACAAACCGGGAGGGAAGGGGGGTTAATTTTCTACCATAATATCACATTGAAAAATATTTCAATTCAGTGTAATATTCCTAACAGATTTTTTGCTGAATTCTAATAATATCAGTTTAATTTCTTCAGAGAAACTTCTGACATTACCCACAATCATGAATCCATAATCCAAGCACCACATACCGATATATATCCTCCCCCTGCAACAAGATTCTAGAGACTCCAGCAGACTCATACCTGCATATTTCTACATGTTTTTATACCGATTATTGCTATTCATGGTGGGCAGCTTCACTGTTATACAAAGGGGACTGCAATAATCAATCCTACTCGTTATAAATGTGATCTAATCTGTGCCCATGGCCAACTAGAACAATCTTCTAGATGGCCGGAATTAGAACTAGGGAGTTATCTAAGTACGTAGGCAATGTGGATGAATTATACATGAGTGACTGGTCAAACATGCATGCATCTCAGCATCATCTGAAATCCTTTTCAACATGTCCCTCCAATACCATCCTAATTTTTTATGAAAGGTATTCTAGGAAGCTATTGTGCATCTGGAAAATAAATCAGAGTTTCCTCTTTCCTGTGTTTGGTATAAGATGCATGATTTCCAATCACTGAGGTAGAACAGTTGTAAATTTACTAGTATATTTTTACTTCATTCATAAAGGCAAAGGAAAAACTTGTTTACTGTGTAAAATGTATGCAAAGCCAAGCCTTAAAGACCCTCAGGGCCAGAGGGAAGAAAAGAAAATTAATATGGCTTTTTTACTCTGGTGGTCAAAGCATTAGACTTGGAGGGGAAAGATCTGGATTCTAGATTTGTGCAGGTGAATTATATAGGTCTGTTAATCCAGCAACTCAATCAGATGGCACTTCTGAGAATGATAAAACATTCCCCAACTCATGATCCTTGTCCCTGTCCAGAATGCATAAGCTCTATGGGTGCAGACAATATTTCCCAGGTTATTACCCAGTCTTTGATCTCTGCACTGAGGATGTCAGCCATGATCTTATTATTGACACTTTAGATAATTGTCACAGTTCTTCCTCAGGATAGTAATTAAGATCCACAATCCACAACTTTTCACATGTGCACACAATAAGAATGGTAAAATCTTTTAGCCAGCATGCCCTGGAGCTGGACTTCAAACTATGGTCTTAAAGTCACAATTTCCATTTATTTTATTAACAATTATTTGTCTTATTTGTAGCTTTGCTTCAGAATGGAATTTACAGTTGTGAATTTCATGTCACAGCTTCCTGTGTGGGGAGAGATGTAGGTACCTTAGAAAATAGTTTCTCAACCTGTAGTACGCGTACCCCTGGGGGTATGCAGGTACCCCAACACTTTCTCTCTCGCCCTCTTTTCCTCTCTCTCTCTCACCCCTTCCTCCTCTCAAAACTATGGTAAAAAAATTGATGTGCTTTAAATTCCCCAATAATAATTTGGTGTGCCACGCTTTGCATGGCACTGGGTTCAGCCCTCCTAGCTTTGACCAACATCACCTCTAGCCCAGGTATATACTTGAGTTGTGCACCCTTGGTGTAAAAGGTGGCAACCCTACCCACACCAGATCAGACATCTGTCATATCAGGGCCTTATATACACACCCCTTCTTCCAACATATGGCAGACATTAGTCTGTAAATATAAAATCCCCTGGAAAATTGAGTGTTGGGGTACTCATTAAAATTTTCAGAAGTTAGGGGGTACTTGCTACTTAAAAGGTTGAGAAACACTGCCTTAGAATACAATACACAAAACCAGGTTGTGGAGTGAAGAGCCACCTAAACTGATAAAGGGAGAGTGTCTTAAATTTCAGTTATGTCCAGGTCTTATGCACCTAACCGAAGACTGGATGGAGAAACCTACCTCCCACTGGGATTAACTGAGACGACCCTTTCTCTTAGGTTTGGATCCTTTTGAAAACCAGGGAGTTGCAGCAGGTTCTTCTCTATAAACATGCTCATTGGTTAAATTACCTATTGTGGACATAGAAAACCCAATTCTACTTTCTTCACCTGCCTAAATGGGTTCAAACTCAAATTTCTAACCTTCGACAAGAGTGCCCAAACCATCAGGTTAAAATATATTCTGCTAGCAGTCTCTCTTATCCCCCCTTCTTGCAGTTGTTCCACTTTACAGAAAAGTATTAAAGAACCATAGGGCCAGAGAGAGAGAAAGAAGAGAATGAGCATGAGTGTACCTTACTGTCTAGAGAACTTACCTTGGAGGGCACAAACTTCAATTTTGGCCACTGCTCCATTTTTCCTTAGTCCCTAGGTGGAATTCTTAAGCAGGTCCTTGGAATGCTCCTCTGCCAGTGTTTTAGAATGAAAGCAGCAGCTACAAACATGTGCACAGATCTATTTTTTGCCTACTGAATCAGACTCCTCATGAAACATACCTAGGGGATCCCACAATTTGTCCCAACAGGACTTAAGTATGAAATAAGTGTTGAGCTACTTAGTGATGGCAAGACTAAGATGCTCTTGGTCATATACAGAAGCCAAATTTGAGGTACTGAGGTATCTTTGTGGCAGAAAAACTTACATGCCTATGTTAGGCACTTATGAGTTTAGACCAGGGTGTTTGAGAAGTGCCATTCTGGGCCTATATGCCAAATTCTATTTCAGTGTCTCAAAAAGTTAAAAATTAATGTGTCAGGAGGGGGATGGGGGGAAGCATTACAAAACTTAGGAACAGTCAGTTCAAGGTACAAATGAGGAAATAATCAGAGCACTTAATTTATGCACATGAAAAGATGTATAGATATGGAAGGGTGGGTACAATTTGTTTTTATAATAGTCTCCTATATATCATATTTCCATGAAGGACTTGCTTGCTGACCCTAAAAGAAATATCTAATATAATTTTAAAGTTCAATTCACAAGCTAACATTCAGTGACCCAGACTGTCACCTCTCCCAGATGCGCAGAGTCCTGTCACTTAAAGTATCATAATAAGTCTTAAATAACTTGATTTAACTAAGCCCCAGTGACTCTCTATACCATGCTGAGCTTTTCAAATCATGCCAATTAGATTGTGAAGATTCCACTTTTTTTTTATGAAGAAAAATGTTCTGTAGTAGCCAATTATGTTCCTAAGTATAGCTTTTCTTTTGTTAAAATATGTCACTTATTCTGCATGTACTGCATTTTTTTCCATCTGCATTGCAAACAGCCAGGACAATTTTAATTTTCTAGTTGCCAGCAGTGCCCCAAGCTCTCACTGGCAAGTTACTGCATCATTACCGCTCTGTGAAGTTAACTTCAGGTACCTAGGGGAGATATTCTTGGAATCCAGCACATGGAGGACTCCAGCAATAGAACAATAGCAAGCCTCTGCAATAATTCTTCTCTTTGTTGGATCCCTTCAAATTCTGGTTCCACAGAAAGCAGATTTTAAGGATCACAAGCCTTTTTTGTATATTAGAATAGTATTTTATATGCACTGACAAAGATTGGCATGATAGTAGAAAGCTTGGGAAAGTATTTGTTTTTATTTATATTGCATGTTAAGTTAGCCTTTCAATACCATCACAAGCCCAGCAATGATGAGCAATAAGGTAAATGCTGTTGCAAGCACACGATAAATCCAAGGATAAGTCATCAATGGCTAAAACTGGGACTGCGCTTTTAGACTAAATGCACTTTGATCCGTTTTGGTAGAATGCATCGAATCACCCAGAAATTTCAGCTAATAGAAAGAAATCTATTAAAAAGTAAAAATGACAGGATGGTTATGCAAGCAATCTGATCAAAGGGGAACTTGGGGCTTGTAGCAAATTTGAAATGCACTTTAAAATAACTATTGCCGGCATTTAGAGAGAAAATGCACAATTTACAGTAAGAGAAATTTATGTAAACCATGAAAAGCAATAACAAGAATTCTGTGAGTCACTGAGCTTTGTTCAAAGGTGTCAAATGCATCCTTTTCCTACATCTCCTGTAAGATTTGTGCAGATTAAAAAAGGAAGGAGAGAGACAAAGGAAGGCAGAGCAGCAAGTTCAATTCCTTTCCAAATAGTGCCTTTCTTTAAAGGGCAAAGGTGACAGGCAAATAAGTTAAACCTTAGCAAAGGAGTTTCCAGGTTCAAAGCTCGCAGAGATGGGCAAAAAAGGTTTGTTTTGTTTCGTTTTTCCTCCCCAGCAGCATGGATAGGATTACATTCATGAAAAGCATAACATTTGTGGAAAACTGATCAAATATCAAGTTTTGATTAAATTTGAGAGATCTAATCATCAGTTACAAATACATACATTAGGTTAATGCAAAGAAAGAAAAGGAGCTTTTAGGCTGAACAACACCTTCAGCACATGGATAAATAGTTACAAACTGGTATGATGCCAAATCCAAAACAAGTATAGATAAATAGATACCCTGCCTCTAAAAAAAAAAAAGAAGAAGTGAGAACTAGTACTTTATAGCATT
>NW_017729025.1:116982502-116990113 GCF_001723915.1 Gavialis gangeticus | reverse complement strand
TAATGTAAAGAAAGAAAAGGAGCTTTTAGGCTGAACAACACCTTCAGCACATGGATAAATAGTTACAAACTGGTATGATGCCAAATCCAAAACAAGTATAGATAAATAGATACCCTGCCTCTAAAAAAAAAAAAGAAGAAGTGAGAACTAGTACTTTATAGCATTGAGTATGGCGATTTTCCTCAGATCCTCTGAGTCTGTTTCAAACAATTACTTCTCTGGCACTGCAGCTGCAGGACACTGGCAGCACCTCTTCCTTCCCTGCTTTGTCGCCTAGCATGCTATAGGGAAGGGGATGGCAACTTATGGCCCATGGGCTTGGAATGGCCTACATACAGCTTGGATTCAGCCTGAGAATGTCTGATTTAAAGAGCCCATGTTAAAGTGGCTACTTACAGCTGCCTGCTCCATATCCTTGCTGCCAAATCTGTTGTTTCCCATTCATGATCACTGTGGTTTTTGGCAGCACTCAGTAAAAAGAGGTATATAGGAGGGAAGGGATCAGAGCAACAGGGTAATGGGTGGTGGAGGCAGCAGCCCACCACTCCAAGAGGTTGCCATTCTCTGCTATAGGGTATGTTTGGTGCTTCAACTATTACACTTTGTGCACAGGGATTCCTTGTATAAGTGACTGCATTTGAATGCTGTGGACTGGACTCAGTAGCCCAGGAGGCTCCTTCCAGTCCAATGCAACTATTTTTCCTTTAAACCTTCCACCTGAGTTTATTGGTTACAAATGAGGCATCAGTCACATAGTATAATAAAGCCCCCACTGATTAAGCACATCTTACTTGTTCGGTAGGATTTGGAAGTCCATTGGGTACCACTGCTTAACAGAGAGGGCTGCATTTTATGAAGTCTTTGACCCTATATCAGCAGTTCCCAAACTCTGACTGACTGAGTACCACAATTCAAAACAATACAAACCTAAATACCACCAGCAAATTTTTCATACATATAAGTATATAACAGACTATGTATTAAAACATCAAAACCTTTAATAATCATAAAATATTGTTTTATCAGTTACAGTAGCCATATAAAAGTTAAAATTTAAAAAATGGATTGTGATTAGTTGCACAATTTAAAAAATTAGTCGTAATTGTGATTTTAATCCTACAGCTAAAAATACAAAATTATGTGCAGAAAAACTCAAAGTTATGCAGGTACTTTGTATGGTTGGGGGGGGTTGCATGTGTGGGGGGTGGAATTTGTAAAGGTATGGGGAGCTGTGGGTCTGTGTGGGGCGTTTGGAGCCTGCGGGTTCCCGCATGCCCTGGCAGCATGCAGGGTACTATGGGTCAGGAGTGAGGGGCACCAGCAGGGCTGACTTGAGAGTGATAGATGCACACGCGCGCACACACACACACACACACACACACACACACACACCCCCAGCAGGTAAGTCTGTGGGGCGGGAGGGCCGGGAGGAGAGGGGCAGATTAAGGCCCCCACCATGAGGGGTGAAGTGGAGCAGGGGCAGGAGTTAATGGGACCCTGGGGCCAGAATAGATCATGGGACAGAGCCATGGGCAGCTCATCCAGGGGCAATGGGGAAGGCATGGCTCTCCACCATTGCATGCACCCTGGGGCAGGCATATGGGGTACATGCCCCCAGGATCTGTGTGTGAGGCAGAGGCAGGCTGCCCACTGCAAACTGGGCTCTGCATCACCCTGCCCCTGCCCCAGGAGCCTCGCATGATGCCATGTGCCTTCCATGCAGAAGCTGCACTGCATCCCCTGCCTGCCTGGTAGCAGCAGGCACATGGCTTCCCGTGTGGCTCCGGAGGCAGCTATAGTGCTGTGCAGAGCACAATGCAAGCCCGCTGCTCCCCAGGACTTTTCTCTCCTTAGGCCAGCTCACCCCATCCCCATGGCAGGGTCTGCCCAAAAGCAGCCTGGGCCTTTCCAGGGACATGGGGGGCTCCCCCTACTGTGCACACCCTGGGGCAGGCATGGAGGGCACATGCCTCCCATTCTGTGCGGAAGCGGATGTGGGCTGCATGCTGGCCACTGCACCCTGTGGTGTTGCTTCCACACCAGGTGGGCAGGGGCACTAAGCTAGAGCACGTGGTGTCCCGTACAGGTCCGGAGGCAGCAACAGCAGCAGCACACAGCCCACCTCTGCCCATTGCATGGATCTGGGGGGCACATGCCCCCCATGCCTGCCCCAGGTGCATACAGCAGCAGGAATCCCCACACACCTCACTCCCTCCGGAGCCCTGCAAGACACCATGTGCATCCTGCATGCTGGCCGAGTGCCTCTGCCCACTTGGCAATGGCAGGCAGATGGCATCCCATGCAGGTCCAGAGGCAGCGCTATGTGGTGCAAAGCCTAGCACACAGCCCGCCTCCACCCACACACAGAACAGGGGGCATCTGCCCCCCATGCACACCCCAGGGTGTGCACAGCAGGGGGAGCCCCCCTGCATCCCTAGAAAGTCCCAGACAACCTTTGTGCCAACCCTGCCGCAAGGATGGAATGAGCAGGCCCGAGGGGAGAAAACCCCCAGGAAGCAATGGGCTGCTGCTGCACTCTGCTACAGCTGCCTTTGGAGCTGCGCAGCATGCTGTATACCTGCCACCACTGGGTGGACAGAGGAGGCAGCGCAGCCAGTGCATGGGAGGCACATGGCATCCCACGACACTCCCAGGCCAGTGGCAGCATGGTGCAGAGCCAAGTGGCAGCCAGCCTCTGCCCCATACACAGTTCCGGGGGGCGTATGCCTCACACGCCTGCCTCAGGGTGCACACAATGGCGGGGAGCTCCCCCACGTCCCCGGATGAGCTGCCTGGGCTCTGATCACCCCACCACCCACTATGGAGCCCCATTCCCCTGAACCCCTACCTCCCTCACTGTGGGGGCCTTGATTAGTACTCCCCCATTCCCCTGAACACACTTACCGGCTGGGTGCTGCCCCACATCCAGTGCTGTGTTCCAGGCCGTGTGCAACAGGCTGTCTGCAGCAGGCTGCTGCTGTGCTCTTGGTGTATGCGGCCCCTCCCCCGACCTTCTGCATACCACTGGTGATATGCATACCACAGTCTGGGATATGCTACTCTGTATTGTTTTGGGGTGGGAGGAAGATGGCTGGTACAAATTACACTTCCCCTGAAATCTAACAAAACTCTAGCAAACACCAATTGCTACTTTAGAAAATGGAAGGTTACAGTTTATTATTTCTCCTGTGTGCATTATTTTACTTTTATCTGGCACAAATCATGCCCATAAATTCTATCACATTAAAATGTATGTATTTGTTTCTCTGATGTATTAATTATTGTAACAAGATTACAACAGGCAAAACAAGAGCCTAAAGGTACAAATGTTCCTAACATCTAAAATATACTAATATATAAATATGTATGAGCATGCATGTAACTATGGACTGCATTTATTTTCAAGAATCTCACATAATCAAAGCTCTTCTTAAACACCTGATACCTTCAAGTTTCAAAAACAAAACCCCTCAAGCTCTTTTCCCCAACCCCCAATAAGATCTTTTTTTGTAATATATTCTAATGGTTAAACACCACCCACAGTTAAACCCCACTCACTACAAGAGTTGCACCGGCAAAAAATAAATGATATCAATAAGGAAACATATATTATATGGTGCAGTAGTTAGATAAAGTCAAAGAATTATGAGATCTGAAGCACTTTAAAGGAAAATGTGCAATTAGACAGACTAGTACAGCACATAATTATTTGATCACATTCCAGCATTTCTCCTGCACTCAGATAAACATTAAGGCAATATTCAAGTTCTAAAATCACACGCATATCCCTCTGTTCCCACACTGCCATTCAAGCCAGCCACAGTGTTTAAATATTAAAAGGACTGGAATGAGAGTGCAGAGGAACATGAAAACAGTGCTGGATATTAAAGCCACAATTAATTTAAATTCTTTACGCAAGTTTAGCTTATCATTATACAGTTACAACCAGAGGAAGTATGATCCCCACTTCATCACACATGTGCATAAAGTGGGAATCACACAGAACTTTGTACTGTAGTTCACTTGTATTTTTGAAGTGCTGAACAGTCTATGGCAAGCATATCTCCATTCTCAGATTGTAATGTTAGTCACTGTTTCATAAATAAGTTCATAAGGCAAGAATAGCTAACTCTGTGTTGACTAGAGCTGTGCTACAGCTCAAGAGCCTTGAACTTCCTTGGGCTGCCAAGACCATATTGATGCTTGTTGTGGCACTAGACTTCCCAAAAAAGAGGTGAAGCAGTACTTTGTCCTCAGGTTTGACCCTTTCCGAACTAGCCAAAAAGTTTGGTGATAACATCCTACAGTCCACTGAAAGGTATGTGCTGTGAGATCTGCTCTGCTCACTCTGATTGTTACACCTGTACAAGTCAATGGAGCTGCTCCAGACTTGCACCAGATTCAGAACAGAATCAAGTCATTTGAATGTGCGTTAACCCTCTCTTGTTAAAATTTCAAACAAGCATGTTCACTTTTTCTCCTACTCAGGAGTAGGGCCCTGTGAACACCCTCACAACTGATTTATGTACAAAAAATGGGTACCTGTTACCTATTGCTATTCTGAGGCCACTACAACATCCTTGTTTCCTTGTACTCTCCCTCCTGTCTGCTTTTTCCATCCTCCATCTCTTGCCTTATATTTGGATTGTAAGCTCTTTGAGGCAGCAACTATCTTTTTTATTCTCTGCTGCTACAGCACCTAGAATTTTGAGATCCAGAACTAAAACTAGGACTGCTACATACTGCATTACTAGAAATACCAATTACAATAATAGTATTCCACTATTTCGTCTTTAGAACTCACTATGCTATAGCTTCTCTATTCATGTGCTGGTGTAACTATCCATGAATAAAGAAGTAGTACAGCTAGCATCTCCTTATGAGGCCCATCTGGAAAAAATGTGTGCACAACACAAATCAAACAAATTAACCAAGATCAGAGCAATAAATTACAACTCATCATAAGAGTGTGTGTGTGTGCGTGTGTGGTGTACATATATATCATAATCTGCAAACAACTGACCCAAGTATATCTGACCCAAGAATATATCCGTTAAATCCTGCCTGAAAAACAAAATAGCATGCATTTTTTTTATTTTTGCCTGGCTGGTTGCTGGCTAAACTGAAAGGGTAATATTTTCTTCTGAATTTTGCAAGAACTGAAGATTCATTTTTATATATACCATGCAATCATAATCTAATATGCCCCACCACACAGAAACAGCCTGTGTTGAGACACATAACTGACACACAGTAAAACAAAATTCCCCTAAGGTTTAAATGTACCCCTAATCAGGAATATCAAACACTAGCATCTGACACTTCTGTGGTTACAACAGCATTAACACAGTTTGTCCCCTGGAGCTCCAAACAGTTTAACAGATGATAGCCTTTCTGTCTACTAGCCAAAATATCTCCTACTGCTATGTATGTATTTCTGGGAATGAAAATGCCAGCTTCCATGCTAGCTCTTGAGTGATTTTTTTCCCTCTCCTCAAACACAGCAACACATCTTTGGGGGGGGGGAAAAATTTGGCAGACAAAAATTTGCACCAATAATCAAAGTACCAAGCACCCGAACAAGATGCCTAACCAGCAGTTTTGTTAATATTAAACCATTTAAAATAAGTTTAACAACCTTCAAATGGTGAAGAAAATGATCACTACTTGGCTAAAGGAAATTCTACCTGTTAAACCACAAGTAGACCATTATGTCACATAAGGTCATATAGATCCTTAATGAGAAATGGAAAGGCCCCAAGCCTTGATTTTCTTCCCCCAGAAATCATGAAGGATTTCACTGATTGATGGCGTTCAGTTTTGTCTGACATTTTAATATAATTATTAGAAGGCACATATCCAAAGTATTGCAATACAAACACAGTCCCGATTTTTAAAAATGGTGATAAGAGAGATCTGCACTGTACTGCCCTATTAAATATTATGTGTATTCCAGTCAAAATATTTGGGAGGCATTTCCTTTTTTTTCTTCAGACATGGTTTCATGAAAATAATGTTTTGGGAGAAGAGCAGGATAGTTTGAAAGGAGGCTGTTCTCATACGAATAACTGCTTAATCTTGCACTACAGGCAGTCCTCAGATTTACGACACAACTGGTTCCTGAAAACCACATCTTAAGTCGAAACATTGTAACTCGGAACCAATTTTCTCATAAGAAACAATGTTATAAATGGGGGAATAGTTCTTGAACTAAGATACCCTATTTTCACCAAAAATACCCCAGAATTTTATACTCGCTCAATTATAGATGAGCAATATAGCTACATTAAGAGCCACAACATGGCTACAACCTACACCCCTGTAACATGAAAGATATTGAAGTCAGCCATTTGAAATGCAAACTGTACAACATGAAAAAGAAAGAAGCCAGACGCACCAGCAACACATATTTTCTAAGCCTATGTAAGAAACACAACTCATCCCCTTCTCTCCCCCCCCAACCCAGCCTCTCTCTCACCCATTGACTCCTCAATCTACATTTTCACTGACTGCCTATCTTGTATGCAGACCAGCCCAGCCTCTGGCTTCTTTACTTTTCATTCCATCCAGGAAGAGCACACACCAACTGCTGAAACTTCATCCTCAGCCTGACGAAGGGTTTTTGAACCCGAAAACCTGCTTAAAATTTTTTTTTCCAACTATTTAAGTTGGTCTAATAAAAGATATCAGATTCGCCCAAAGAACCTCATCTGCCTGTGTCCTTAGACCAACAAGGCTGCAACCTACACCCCTATAGCTACATTAATGTATTTATATTGTAAATAGCAATCATATTGATTTGGAAGGATTTCTTTGAGGTGACTTTGTTGGACTTTTTGAAGGGTTCTTGGCTGGAGTCTTCTCAGGAGTCTTGGCTGCAGCTTTTTCTGGAGTCTCATCTTTCTTAAAGAAAGTGTCCAAGGAAGTTTGGACAAATGTTCTTCAGGGAGATGAGCGACACAGAGAACTTGTTCGCTGGTGTGCCATCACATTGGATCAAGCATTGTAAAGTCGAAACTGATGCCATAAAGTTGAAACGGTGTCAATTTATAAATGATGTAAGTGCAAAACATTGCAAGTCATGTAAATAAACAAACTCATACATATATAGACTTCACAGATCTAAAGGGAGCTTTTGACTCCATAGAGAGATTAAAAATTATGGGAGAGATTGGCAATAACATCAATGGATAAAGCTCTCTTACAATTAATTATTACCTACTATTCAAATACAGCATCTACGGTGTGTTATGGGATCAATGGTGCCAAGTCCAAAGGTTTCCCAACTAAGACAGGGGTACAACAAAGATGTTTGCTTACTTCTCTACTTTTTAATTTATTCTTGGGTGATCTAAAACAGGTGCTAACAAGGCAACAATTCCATACACCCAGAATATTGAATGACTCTATCCTTGTCTTGCTTTACGCAGGTGATGTGTTACTAATGTCATAATCCCAGCTAGGTCTCCAAAGGTTATTAGATGCTTTTCAGCGGTAATGCACCTCAAATAGCTGGAAATCAGCAAGCTAAATCCAAGGTATTGCTTTTTGGGAATGAAAGCAGGAAATGAGCTTGGTTTTTACAGGAAACCAGAGGTGGTATCTTATTTT
>NW_017729025.1:116973247-116977502 GCF_001723915.1 Gavialis gangeticus | reverse complement strand
CGACACAGAGAACTTGTTCGCTGGTGTGCCATCACATTGGATCAAGCATTGTAAAGTCGAAACTGATGCCATAAAGTTGAAACGGTGTCAATTTATAAATGATGTAAGTGCAAAACATTGCAAGTCATGTAAATAAACAAACTCATACATATATAGACTTCACAGATCTAAAGGGAGCTTTTGACTCCATAGAGAGATTAAAAATTATGGGAGAGATTGGCAATAACATCAATGGATAAAGCTCTCTTACAATTAATTATTACCTACTATTCAAATACAGCATCTACGGTGTGTTATGGGATCAATGGTGCCAAGTCCAAAGGTTTCCCAACTAAGACAGGGGTACAACAAAGATGTTTGCTTACTTCTCTACTTTTTAATTTATTCTTGGGTGATCTAAAACAGGTGCTAACAAGGCAACAATTCCATACACCCAGAATATTGAATGACTCTATCCTTGTCTTGCTTTACGCAGGTGATGTGTTACTAATGTCATAATCCCAGCTAGGTCTCCAAAGGTTATTAGATGCTTTTCAGCGGTAATGCACCTCAAATAGCTGGAAATCAGCAAGCTAAATCCAAGGTATTGCTTTTTGGGAATGAAAGCAGGAAATGAGCTTGGTTTTTACAGGAAACCAGAGGTGGTATCTTATTTTAAATTAGCATGCTCCAGCAGCCTCGGCCACACTTCAGCAGGGGTGCTTTAACTAAAGCTTGTTGAATGAGCTTTAGTTAAAGCGCCCCTGCTGCCATTTTCAAGCACAAGACACTGAATACCTGAGATGCAGTGGGTGCTTTAATTAGTGAGACTCCCAAGAGCCACTCTAATTATAGCACCCTTCACCCTGGAGCACGTGTGAATATGCCCTATTTTAACAAAATTCTAAGCTGAAAAGCACACTGGAAATATAAGCTCTAGAGCAAAAAAAACCCCAGAAAACCTTAGTTGGAGTTTTATCCTGTTACAATAAGAGGGCAGAAGAGCAGTTCTGGCAGCATGAAAGGTCTATAGACCTTAAGTCAAATCAATTTTATTGTATGGAGCAGAACTGTGGGGAGCTGACCCTAAGATCCACTCAAAAATAGAAAAGATCTCTAGTTCCTTTTCTCGGATCACTTTTATCCTTTTTAATTCTATGATGAGGAGTGGGGGCACATGCACTCTGAAACAGGAACGAGAAATGTGAGCAACTTACCTGAATAAAGAATTCTAAAATATTGGATAAACATTAGATCTTTTATGCCTACTAGATAACCTGGGAATTGAATAGTAGAAGCCTCTGCTTTATCAAATAAACCTTTGCTTGAGTGGTTAAATAATATCTATATTCTCCATCAGGCAAATTGCCTCCGAAGTGTACCGAGGGGTCACTGACTTAATATTTCTCCTATATCTAAAACAAGACATAAATTTATGAATTACAGGTGCCAGCATAAGACAGACATGCAAGCAGTGAGACTTTCTCAAGCTTACCCTTTTTTTTAGGTTAATAAAGCACTCTCCTTTGGCCTAGAAACCAACCTATCTGCAGTACAACACTGTAAGTAACGAGGAGCCATTACTAGACTGTGAATTCACTCTAATGAGATCTGCAGTTGTCATGAGCAGGTAGTATCGGACCTCATATTCAGGCAGAATATGTTCTGTTATGGAAAATGGGATAGATAATTTGAATAACTATTTGTGGTTTTGTATTTTCTTTCAAGAAATAAGTGGAAAATGGATCTCTCTATTAACAGAAAATGTTCAATATTAAGGTAATGAAGAAAAAACAATTTGGCTTCTCACTAACAACTGAAGCCTGTTGTAGACTCCTTTGGTGTATTTGTATTATTTGTACAAAGAATAAGGACCAAAAATGAACAGAATTCCCCTGTTTCATTTTATGGTCAACGGCTCCATTTTATCCTTTTTTGTTATGCTAAAGCCACTACAGTATGCTATGTTGCTGTGGTGCAGCATTCACTACAACATATACTATTTTCTAATTTTGTGTAAACTGATAACATGGATAATATTACTGTATGTTTTTAGAAAAAAATAAAATTATACAAATGTTATGGTATCACATATAATATGTATTGTTCATGTTACTGTATTGTTTCAGTGAAAGCTGTAAATAAAGCACTACTATTAGCACTAAATATTGGGAATATAAGGAAAATGTGAGTTTGACTATACAGCATGATCTCCAGCATTATTTATTTTTAATTCCACAATGCCTTTAGAGAAATAGGCTGTGTAAACTAAGGAAAGGTAGAAAACATCTGCCACATTGTGCAACACAGTGTTTACAGTAGTTATTTACTGAAACTTAAAAGAAAAAACTTAATTACAGTTTTCCTCACTAGGATACCCACATGAGATGAGCCGCACTTCATCAAGCACTGTAGACCAACATTTCTCATATTATTCTTCAATATAATATAAACAGGGACCTACTCAAATTGCAATTTTGCAGATTTCAGAGAAATCAGGAAATTGGGCAATGTCTGCAAAATCCACAGCCAGGGTGGGAGGGGAGAAACTTACTAAAAATAAAATGCTGGCTCCCCAGTAGAAGCCAGAAGTCCTCATGGTCACTGTGGCCTGGCTACACAGTTCACCGAGGAGGAAGTGCGGCAGGCAAGATGGCTCTTGCCCCTACCCTCTGCCACAGATTGGTGTTGGCACAGGATTTATGATCCAGATACCTTGTTCCAGGTGGACCCAAACCCTCAGACTGACCACAACCTTTCCATACAATAATAGGCAAATTTTATTGATACATTGATAGCAGATAAGAATGCTGCAAGAGCTGGAGCTGTCATCCGAAGGAAGGTATTTTCCCCCTCCCCAGTCCCACAGTGAGGTGGGTAAGACTGTCCATGGTGGTGTGCCCAGTGCTGGTGTGCCCTCTGTCCATGGTGGCCTGCTCTGAAATCCCTTTTGTATTCTTTTCCCCTCCTGATGACTTTTTATTTCTGGCCACAGCTGATTGGTCTCTCTGTGGTCAGCATACTGTCCATGTTCTGTTCTGTCAGCATATTCCTTTGTTTCACAAGCCCATCGCATGCATACATCCTAATTTGAGCTTTAACCAGTCTTCTCCTAATTTGGTCTGTTCCCCAAAACAGAAATCCCAAGAGCTCTGCAGCTGGGCACTGTGACCTGGTGCCACCTTATCTCATGTTATGGAACAGTGTAGTACATGGCTTCAATTCCTCAGCCTGTGTGTCTGCTCACTGCTTGCCTGTCAGATACAGCAGGCCTTGAAGAAATTCTCTCAAGACAGGCTTCTTAGAAATCAATTAACCCTTGTCGTTGCCCTGGACCATTAGTCTAATACATAGCTACTTTACCTATAAGCCAATTCCCAAAAACAAACCTCTAAATAGCATTTTCTAGTCATCAATTGGCTGAGGGGGATGCCTGTCACGTGGCTCTGCCCCTATCCACCAATTAATGATGAGGGGTGGAGGCAGGCCACATGATGGACAACCTTCTCAGTCACACAGTGACAAGGGGTGGAGCAGTATGACCGAGAGCCCTCTTAACCAATCAGTGGCAGGAGGAAGTACCACCAGGGCCCCTTAGGCAGAGGTGTGTGGGACCCTTCTGAATTAAGCACAAGAAAATGGTAGCCAGCCATAGGACCTGCCCATGAAATCAGCTACCTGCCTCCTCAATTTGAGTAGGTCCCTAAACATCAGCTATGGTCCTGATCCTTCTTCTTTCTTCCTTACCTACTACCCCCGAGGTCAAGGATATCCAGGGAACACAAACTCAAGCACAATATGGTATAGGACAGGGTGGGCAAAGTCTAGGCAGTAGGCTGGATTGGGCCTGCAGTGAACTATTTCCCAGGAGCCCTTGCCCACCTTATTGTGGCTGGTTTCCATGGAGACCCCAGGAGAGGCAGGGACATGACAGCACAGGACCAGGGTTTCCATGGAAACCAGCCTGAGGAGCACTGGCAGGACATGCAGCTGAGCAGGATGGCGCTCCGGGGTTAGGGCTGGAGCCAGGATTTTGTGGTGGTGACAGCATGATCCAGAGCCGAGGCAAAGCCACAATCCGTTGCCCACATGCCCCTGCCCAGAGCACATTGGCAGTGGATCATGGCTCTGCCACAGCTGCGGCCTGTGGCGGGTGCAGAGAACCCACCTCAGGAACACAGTTGGGTATTCGTATCCCTCTGCTGTTTCCACCACTTGAGGCGGGCCAGTAGGGGGTGCTCCTGCATTGAGCCACCCACCTCCCTGCGCCCAACCA
>NW_017729025.1:116966330-116972207 GCF_001723915.1 Gavialis gangeticus | reverse complement strand
TGTGTCCAGTTTTGGGCTCCGCAATTCAAAAAAGATGTGGAGAAGCTTGAGAGAGTCCAGAGAAGAGCCACGCGCATGATCAGAGGTCAGGAAAACAGACCTTATGATGAGAGGCTGAGAGCCATGGGACTCTTCAGCATGGCAAAGTTCAGGGACGACCTGATGGCCACCTATAAGTTTATCGGGGTACTTACCAGGATCTGGGGGAACGTCTGTTCACCAGAGTGTCCCGGGGAAGACAAAGTCAAACAGTCACAAACTCCTCCGTGACTGTTTCAGGCTGGACACAAGGAAGAACTTCTTTACTGTCCAAGCCCCCAATATCTGGAATAGACTGCCACCACATGTGGTTCAAGCACCTACTTTGAACACCTTCAAGAGACATTTGGATGTTTATCTTGCTGGGATCCCATGACCCCTGCTGACTTCTTGCCCCTGGGGCAGGGGGCTGGACTCGATGGTCTTCCAAGGTCCCTGCTGGCTCTAGTGTCTATGAATCTATGAAAAGATGCCAGTGCCAGCCCTGGAGCAGCTCCCCGCCAGCCAGTGTCCATAGAAACCCTGGCCTTGCACTGCCATGGCCCCACTGCTCCTGGGGGCTCCATGGAAACCAACCAGTGAGACGGGCAAGGGCTGCTGGAGAATGGAATATGGCTGCCTGCCAGATCTACCATTTTGCCTACCCCTGATATAGGATATGCCCATCAATAACTGTAGGTAAAAGTGAAGAATCAGCTCATCATGAGTCAGAATAAGGAATGGAGAGTTTTGTAACCTGAAATTAGTACAGAATGAATCAGGTGAAATAATGTAATCTAAATGTTTAAGTTTAACTCTATTTAGAAAGAAAAGAATCCTAATGGATCCTGAACATTAATATTAAAAGATAGTGAATACCTGTGGCTAACTCACAGGCTCAGGAAAGACCAACATCACACTGTCTATTTTGGGGACTTGACTCAAGGAAAAAGACATTTATTAAACAAAAGAGTTAAGGAAAATAAAGCACCACCTGGGATTCAGTTCCCTGAGGCCTCTCCCTAATTTTCTCTAACCCAAGCACTCCATTTATTCTTACAGTTTCCAGTTCAACTGATCTCTTGCTGGCCATGACTTTCTTACCACTCTCTTGACTGCTAATCCAACAGCTTCATTTTATAATTAGTCACAGGTAGAGTTAGGCCTCCATCTCCACGTAAAAGGATCAGTCACCCTGTGGTAATATAGCAGTTAAGCAACAGTTCATGTGTCACCATATCAAAATAAGGTTCATGACATTCACCTTAATTCACACACACACACACACACACACACACACACACACATGCTGGAAGAACAAAAAAGGCCAAAGTTCCCTGAAGTTAGTGTAAATAGTCTCATCGACTTTGCTGAGATCTGGCTTAGACCTATGGAGAGATGTGAAGATACTAGAACTGAAATTCCCATACTTGCATTGATAACAATACAGACACATTTTCAAAATAAGTTATTTTATAATGAATTATAATTTAGAAGGCCTTACAAAGGAAAATATTAAATTGTATGATTATAAGGGATTATGATTAAAGCTAGAATCTTTCCAAAATCAATGGGAATATAACAACACAACTGACAAACTATCGCTTCATGGCGATTTATATTGATTCAAGTTCTATGTAATTCAAGAGACAACTTTTTTTTCCCGTTGCCTGGTTGGTTCATTTCAAGATTCTATGAACTGCAAAATGGATCAGATTTGGCTCGACAGTTATTTTGTTAATCAGGGAAAAAATAATTCCACTCACTTTGCAATAAAATTGTTTGTTCCCAAACACTTAATATAAGAGGATAGTTCATTCTACCTCCACATTCATGATCTGCTGCCCATTAATGAATATCCAATAATGCCAATACCAGCTAAAATCAACTGACAGAAACTCTTACCACCCAAACTGAGGTGAGTTCTTGCTTTAGCATTGTACTCCCCAAGCAAAAGCAGATACTTCATCTAACCCACACAAAACATGGAGCTTTCTGTACAGACAGAAGGACTACATATTCACATAAACCAATGTTCAGTGGCCTTTTTCTAGTATAACACTGACAGTAAAAACAAAGATAGCAAGGTACTAATTACCAAACAGCATGCTAGTATGTTGTACCTATAGTGCTGTCAAGCAAAAAATACCCCAATGAAAAAGCAAATGTGCCACGTTTTACTCAAATTTGATATGAATACCTGTACAGAAAAATTATTACATGAAAACTACATGTAGTGGCAGCACCAGGCTCTGAATTCTTTCTTGTGAGAAAGAAAGACCAGAAACTGTGCCATACAATCTGTTGCAAACTGAAGGCACTTCAAAATGCTGCTGACCTTTTCACAATAGCATTGATTCTGCTAGCAAGACTCAGAAACTAAAAACCAATGAAGTCACCAAAGGGGTAAGAGGTTAAAAATAAGCAGCAGAACAGAGTAGAAAGCTTGACCTTCAAAAGTTCAAATGTCACCTGCCCTCAAACCAAATGGAGGAAAGTTTTCATCCCCAGTGCAGCTTCCTTAATAGGAATCATAATCACAAAATAACAGACTGTATTCCACTGAAAACAATCCATATGAATAAGAGTGATGCCTGTACGCTCTGGCTCAGCCATAAGTTTTGACAGTCAGATGCATAAGGGTCAAAAGCCATTTAAAAACGGTGGGCCCGATTCTCCTTTAAGAAAGTCTTCACGCTAGGCCTGGTTCTCAACTACTTCCTATTTATTGCAACAATATAAGCACAGGATGAGTGCCATTCCTCAGGTCTAAAAAAGAGGCAGACACAGGTTGAGGTAAATATCAAAGGATATCCTCCATGCAAATACAAGCGGTCTTCTTGGAGGGATGGAAGAAGGTTGTGGACTAGCAGTAGAAAGGTGTAATAAGAAGCTGTCAGGCTGGGCAGACCCTGCTGTGGTGCCAATGGCCAGTGGCTAGATAAGCCCCCTCCTGCTGGGACAGGGCTTGCCCAGAGCACATAGAGGCCAGTGCCCAGCACTTGGAGCAATGAGCAGTGAATGACTGTGATGGGCAGTAGCCCATCACGACTTCCTGGAACACGAGCCCCTTCTCAGCAGAGGTGCTCTGCAAAGTGCAGCAGTGCTGTGGGGGGCTTGCAGGCCTCTGGCCTGCTTGGACCCCACTGCTGCCGCACACAGCCCACCGCAGCTCTGCCAGCCCCATAGCACAACGCTCCCACTGGGAAGGGGCTCGTGCTCCCCCACATTATGACAGGGGCTGCTGCCCCCAACAAGGGCCCTGCCCACTTCTGCTGCAGCGGTGGGCAGGGGGCATGGCCAGGCAGGGCCCCTGAGTGGGGGCAGGGAGCACAGTGGTGAGGGCAGGCAGACCTAGCTGCCAGTGGACGTAGAGAGGAGACTAACCCCACTCCCTGCCCCCCCCTGTGTCAAGGGCCATGGTGCCCCGCTGCTGCAGCAGTGAGGGGACAGCATCCAACAGACCTGGCTCGGGTTCCTGTCAGTGGGATAGAAAGGGGGAAATTAACACACACACCCCCGGCCAGACCCCCGCCCCTACCTGTCCTTGCTCTGGCTAGGGAGCAGAGAGCCCAGCCCAGAAAGCATGCCAGGATGCTGGGGGTCTCTGGTTTAACTTAAACCAGCAAGGAAACTGGGACAGACATTGCACAAACCAGTTTGAGCCAAATCAGTTAAGTTTGATATTACATCCAACCAGGTTTATCTTAAGCCGGTTTCAGCCATTTTGAAACTGGTTTCTGTGCACTGATTGTCTGTTCTGTTACAGATTTAAACCAGTTTCTGATTACTTAAACTGGTTTATGTGTAATGTCTGTCCCTAGCCTTGGAGCCCTGATTACTTAACTCAGCGGCTCAAGCCCATATTGCTCTCTTTGCTACTGGCATTAACGTTAGCTAAGGTGCAGCTACATGTGCCACAATCACATTTTTGCACATCTTTAATTGTAGTACAGATATCTACTCAGTATAAACTGCTTATAAAACCACAAATGTGAATGTCTTTCCTCTTACAAAATATACATTTCTGAGCTAAGACTAAATTCATTTTTATATCTGAAAAGACTTGTGCGTCACTGAAATTGTGATATAAAATATGAATAAGTCCCACCAATTCATCCAGCTACCATCTCTGGTTTAAAGTTTGAAGAGCAAATCTGCCTCACACGTATTAAGAAAATAAAATAATCAAAAAGAGAATGCAAGAAAAACTGGTAAAAAATGTTTGTTTTCTAAATACCATATTTAACCAAAACCAAGGTTACTCTAAAGTTAAGATGGTCCTCCAATAATTAGATTCTGAAAATACACAGATAATGTATAAAGTTCCATATGTAGAATCTAATTATTTAAGAGTCATCTTAAATACACTCCACAGCCCCCACTGCTGCAGCACAGAAAGCAGCGGCAGGAGGGCACATGTTGGGGAGGCAGTAGAGGAGAAGACCGTAGAGGAATTTAGGGAGGCAGGTACTGTGGGGGAGTAGTGGGGCACACACTATGGGTGCAGGTAATGAGAGAGGCAGTAGGAAGGCATGTGGTCTGGGGGTGGTGGAGGAGGCAGTGGGGGTGCAGGTGCAGGCCAGCTGTGGGGAGGCAGTAGGGTTGAGGGTGGTCAAGTAACCTGACCCCTGCCCTTTGCTCCCCACATACTTCCCCCTACTGCAGGGGTGCCTGGTTCCTCCTGAGTCTGGGAGGGGCACAATTTGTGGGTGGGCCCAGGGGCAGGCCAAAAGCCCCATATCGACTCCTATACTTCTGTGTCCCCCCTCCTCCCCACATGCTTCTGTGTCCTAAGCGGTGCTGAGTCGGGGGCCAATCGGGGGGGGGCATGTGCCCCCCTACCAGTTGCCTGTGCCCTGCTGCCCATTCCCCCAACCCTCTACCAGATCCTCCCTGCAGCCTCAGGCTTCCCACCCTCTGTTTCCCCTCATCATTCCGCCCCGCCCAATATTAATTCACTTACCACCACTGAAATACAACTCTCTGTGTAATGATAAATGACATCTATATAACGCACACTACTACAGTGAAGAGCAGTGAGGAAGAAAACTATCATACCCAATAGAAAATTCAAGGGGGAATTTAGATTGACAGGATATAATGAAAAAATAGAATTTGATCAGAATCTCAAGGAGTAGCATCATTTCAAACACTGAAGCAGTAGATGATGAGAATTAGTGTCTTAAGAAGAAAGGGAAAATGCAAAGAAAAATAAATCAAAGACAACAACAAAATTAAGCAAAGTTAGGGGAATATAGAAGAAAAAAGAAATAAAATAAGGCTAACCTGTATACTAAATGTTATATAGAGAGGGATCCTAGCTAGTAATTGGAGCAGTCATAAGGTGGAGTGATACCCTAACAGACACATTTTTCTTTATTAATATTTTTAGCAAATTTGCTAACTCCATAAAAAATGTAATTCTAATAACTATGTTACCTTTCTGGGTCCTGTACATGCTTTTGAAAATTGAAACAGTTCAAACCTTTATATAATTTTTTCTTCCTTTCAAATGGTTCAGAAATGAGAAGCCTGATTTTTTAAATCTATTTAGGTACCTTAAGAAAAAGCTGCCTGTTGGGATTTTCAAAGTAGATAGGTGTATAAAGTACTAAAGTACTTCTAAAGTACTTTCTTCTAATGGATTTAGATAGATTTCCTGTATAAAAATCATATTATATTCTATATAAAAATCATGCTTTATATATGGCATGATTTTAGTTATATAAATATATCTATCTCTCTCTCTCTCTCTGCCTTCCTGTGGCTGCTGGGGTGTGGACTCCCCAAGGGCCATCATTCTGTTACCCCCTCAACATCGGTGCCCGGTGCTGATACCCTTTGCTCCATCCTAGT
>NW_017729025.1:116951462-116961330 GCF_001723915.1 Gavialis gangeticus | reverse complement strand
AAATAATATCCCTTACTGGTTATTAACAACTTAAGTAAAAAAACAAAACAGAATTTACTTCTCACTAATTTTACTGTTTTCTTTTCCACACTTCCTGATTTATTCCTAGGCATCTCTGTGGTGCTCATCATAAGTATCTGAGTACAAAAAGTCTCACAACACTGCAGGAAAGAATATTATAAATATCCCCATTTTGCAGATAGGAAAAAAAGGCACAGCAATTTGCTCAACATCATAGAGGAAATCTAAAAGACCTAGCAATGCACTTAAGATTTCCAGAGGCACAGTTCAGTGCTTTTCTTCCTTACTTGGACAATGGAAGTCTACCAGTCTTGCTTTTACTTTAAAGGCAGTTTCACTATTTGTGTCTTATGCAACAGCATGTGCAAAATCTGTATGAGACTGTCCTTTCCTTTTTTTTTTTCTTAAACTTTTTGAAAAAATATTAAAGAATTTAAAAATTAGGAAATTAATTGATTATCCGAAAAGGGATGAGTTTAATATACTAGATATAAACCTGGTCTTTTACAAAACACAACTACAAAAATGATAAAACTAATTTATGAAGCTGCTGTTGTATACCAACATAACCCCATGGATTTCAGTGACACTACTCCTTGTTAGTACCATAATCAGACTCAGTGTACCTTTACATGAATACAGGACAGAAAATGCAAGCTCTTAGCTTTCAATTGTTTTTTGACTATAGAAAAAATAAAATAATAGCTCTTCTGGTGCAAAAAACTCAGAAAGATCAGAAAAGGTCAGAGTGTTTTTGACAGTGGATTTCTATTTGAAATCTCTGGGTTTATCTTGTGAAGCACATGTAGGTATTTATACACCTAACAGTGCTAATACTGTACACCATTCAGCAGCAACCTTGAAAGGATCTAAGGGCACCCCAAGATACTGCATAAGCCTGGTTGAGAATCACTGACTTAAAACCTCCAGGTATTCCTGCATGAAATATATGCTATTCAAAAGAAAAAAGATGCCAAGAGTGCAAAATATGCAAAGTAAGCCCAAGAGGAGGGATGGATATAGAAGCCACTGTTTCGTGCAGCCCTAGGCTGACAATAACTTTCATTCCAATAACTTCTTCAGTTTTATACATTAAGCCTGTTATATGCACAGTAGCTTTGAGAATCCTGAACCATATCAATGTGTTGCATATTATGTCTCATGGGGAATATATGTCACTATAAATTGATATTTGTTAAAGGTTTAAAAGCTCTTGTATTTCTAGCTGTTTTTGTTTTTCATCTTTTCATATAAATAAAAAAGCAAAGAGTATGTTTACTGTGATAAATTCTACTCTCAATTAGACTAGTATAAATGTTGTGTTACCAATAGCAATATTTGGTTTTAGTTTCTGAAACAGAACCTATATTCCATTTAGAAATGATATGCATTTGTTACATTTTTTCATTTAAAAAAAATTAAAATGTCTCTCCATTTTTTCACAAAAAAGGGGGAGAGGGGGGATTTTTCCAGCCAGTTCCACACTAAAGCGCACTTGATTTTGGACATAGAGATACTAATAAACCTGCCATCACAAACCTGTGCACCAGTATTTGGGACCATGTACTTAATTTCCTTGCTTCAGCCAGATCATCCTTTCTAGCTCCAGCACAATTATTTAGTATAAATGGTTTGTTTTCTAATTTTCAATGGAAATAGAAGCACAAGGTTCAATAATCAACCTCCAGATACACTGGTATGGGGATCACAGAACCCCCATACTGCATTATGGTTAGTGAAAAGTGAGTTGTTCTTGAGAACTGGGGCCTGAATCTTATAGTAGGGAGATTAAAAATGCAAATTCCCAAAGTCCTATTTCCTAAGCAAGCCAGATGTCATCTTTTCAGCAACATGTACGCACACATTTTACTTTAGCTAGCACAAGAAACACACATATACATAGGTTCAGGCAAAATAAGAACCGTGTTACACACACTTCCTCCTTCAGTGTCCTTGGCATTCTTGAGCAGTCTTTAGGGTTGACAGAAGCAGCCCATGATTTGCTTTCCTGTTTGTGGTTTCTCCTCAAATCACGGAGCATCTTTCTTTCCCAGCTTGTTTCAGAATTAAACCAGATATCACTGATAAAATAAACAACTTCTTCTAAGCTTCTCAAACTTTCATCTCTAGCAGTCCTCCCTTCACAAGTCTCTCAGACTCTATCATTTTGAAGCTTCAATGTTAACTCACGGTTGTTTTTCTCTTCTCTTGTTTGAGGATTTGCACTGAACCATCCCAGAAGGTAATCACAGTTTAATAATTATCCATAGCCCTTGATCTGGGAGACTCACAACACAGCTGTAACAGCATACAGCTGACTCTACACGCATTAATCCAAAGATACAACCATTTCATACTTCAACTGGATTCTCAAAACAATAACCATACCACAAATAATCTCAGAACTTGTCAGCCAGAAAAGAAAAACAAAAAAAGTGGTATTACCCAAATTGATTTGTTTTTGCATGTGTTTTATGCAATGCATTTTCTTGTCAACTTAAGCAGTCAAAAAACAGTAGCATTTATATGAAATGACCTTTCAAACAGAGAAATACAATTAGCAAAGCACTCTTGGGTAATGATGTCCTTTACAAAACAAGTGGAAGACTCCCTGCTAAACCTTTGATACCATAATGAAAGAAGGGAACAGCTAAAAAACTTTCTCGTGCATTGACTGACATTTCCATTCACTAGTTTTAAAACTACACTTCTCAAAATACACATTCTTTCTGCCTATTGTCATTGAGACTGGCTGGATATTGCTGTAAAACATCCCCTATATACAGGGATGAATTTTTTTGTGATTGGTTGGGCCACCTCTCTGAAAAGTTTTTAACCCAGCTTCTATTGAAAACTGATCTATGGGACTAAAGTCGAAAATGACATAAAGGCTAAGAGTCTCACACAGTCTGATGAGTGAGTAGCAGTCTGGATATTTGCCCCATACTTCATGTTTCCAAAACTTTTACTCAAAACCTAAGACAAATTCCTTTCCAAACTGGTGGAGATAGTGGTGAGGACATACTAGTTTCATAGATTCATAGACGTAAGGTAGGAAGGGACCTAAGGAGATCATCAAGTCCGACCCCCTGCCCTGGGCAGGAGACAATACTGGGCTCATATAACCCCATCTAGGTAATTATCAAGCCTCCTCTTAAAGACCCCCAGGGTAGGACCGAGCACCACTTCCCTTGGAAGCTGGTTCCAGATCCTAGCCACCCTGACAGTGAAGTAGTGCCTTCTAATGTCCAGGCTGAACCTACTCTCAAACAACTTATGGCCGTTACTCCTTGTTACTCTGGGAGGTGCTCTGGGGAACAGGATTTGAGCTATGACAGCTGAGTATCTTCCTCATCTCCTCTCTTTTTCTCATATTGAGCCTTATTTGAAATCAGTGGGGATCCACACATACAAAGGTAGTAGTCTCCTAAATATTCAGTTTCAAGGAGGGTTAAGTGTTTCTTAGGCACCTTTGTAAATACCACAAGGCATCTAAATGTTCTTAAAAACGTGACTGTGGGAGTCATTACTTGGTTCATACCTGTGTGACCTTGCTACTCTCTAGTAGTTAGGTTTCTTTATTCTTCTGGTCAAACTGACACATTCACACCACATGTGGGAGCCTTTTATCACATTGCAGTCCATCTTACACATGTTAATGTTTGCTGACCCTTTGCAAATCCATGTCAGAGTACTCTCATCTTTATTGTAAATTTACTGGGGTAAATCCTCAGCTGAGGTACAACTCTTACAGCTCCACTGAAGGTTCATATGAATTGCCACAGCTCCATTGAGGATCTCCCCACTATCATTTTAAGAAAGGAAAAAGATTGCAGTACCATGTTCAGAGACTGACTAAGAGATAATATAAGCACAGCAAGGGCTCCTTCTGCTCACAATGGCTAAGACATATGTCATTTAATAATTTCTGGCATTAATTTTCTCTCTTCTGATACTGAACTGTATAAGGGGATCAATTTGCTACTAGGCTACTTCTACTGTAGAGTTAATGATGCTGACCAGTGGGAAGATATAATAATGAAGCTTTCCCCCCACTGGTCAACATTATTGACCGGGCTGATGCTTTTAAATGAAGTCGGCTACTATTCAGTAGCTGACAAGAAATTGCTGTCTTTGTCCCATCCCTCATAAACCTAGAGAAGGAAGATTAATTTTTGTAATAATAGGAATGAAGGCACTGCAAATAAATGAAAGGGCACATGAAGAGCTTGATTAGAAAAAAACATCTAAGAGTGTAAAAGAAAACCTTGATTACAGTAAACTCCCAAGGTTACTGCACATAATATAAGGTTTAACACAAGTACGATGTAATGGGAAAGGAAGATGCATCAGAAACTAAACCACCAATGACTTCTGCAACTGATAATCCATCTGTTGAATCAGCCCACATGATGTTCTTCAGGATGCTCCATCTCTGGCCTATTTCTAAGATGAACAAACATATCTAATAAATAATACCTACACAGACAGCTAAGAACAAAGAGAAAACAAATCGGCAAGCTATGGATTCCTCAAAGTTTCTGTTTCTGAAAATGAAGATTTTATAGGGTCACAACAAAGACCAGCCTACTTTGAATCAGCTCAACTGTCTCAGTACATGCAGAATTTAGAAGTAACATGGGTAAATCTGTACATGGATTGAAAAGCCCATATCAAGTTCCTTGGATGTCTGCTCACACTTAACATTTGTGTCAATAATAAGGGCTGAAATTTACTTGTGCATCACGCAGAGAATAGGAGAGACAAAGTCTGAAGTTAAAGACAGCATTAGATCATTTATAAAACCATTCCATCCCAACTGTTGGATCTAACTAAGGAATGGCAATGACTGGAGAATCATATTTATTGTATGATACAATACGATATGATATTATATGACCCAACCTAACACAAGAGAAGAATACATAAAGCTTCTGGACTAAATGTCCTTTTGTTTTAGAAATCAAAGGAAATACTATATTTACTTATATACCACACCCTGTCTTCCCAAAACCAGCCCTCCAAAACTGAACCGCATGTCTTAAGCGGGGAAGCAAATTTTTTTGTGTTGTAACAGAAAAAAGGAGGAATATCCAAGCACAGTGAGTACGTATATACATTCTAACTTTCTGACAGTTAAGTCAACTTAACTTTTTTAGGTCGATTTAACTATGACCATACACACATATGCGGAGCAGAGTTGATTTAAATGTAGTGCAAGATAATGCATCTCCAAGGTGTATTATCTTGAATTGCATTAGTTACTCTGCAGGAAAAGGCTCCATAAGATGGTTGCCACCATGTCAAGGAGCTGTACACGTGTATGCTCTGACGTGGCTTAACTTAAGTAGACTTAGTTAAGTCGACTTACTTAAATTCCCATAGTTTAAGGCTACTTAGACGTGTGTATGCACTCAGTGTCTGCCTGCTTCCAGCTACCAAGATGGTTGCCACTTGTCTTGGGTCCCAGAGAACAGAAGGGGCAGAGTCCTCCATTAACCCTCTCCCAGACATAGCTATTGGCTGAGCACTGTAGATTTTGCATGAAGGAGCAATTGAGCTGATTCAGGGCAAGTAAGTTGCTGCATGCAGTCTGTAGTCTCTTGATAAGACTGTAGTGTACAAATAACACTATTATTTACATGCACTTATATAAAGTAACAGTCTAGTCTTATACTGCCCTCACAAGGGTCTAGGCCATGTTCTGGAATGCCATACTTCCTAAACACTGCGAGTCCAGATGGACTTACTCTGAGTCACACAGTCTGTTATGACTCTGGAAAAATATTTTTCTACATTCCTGCTTCCAAAAACAAGATGCCAGTCTTACTTGGGGGCAGGTGGTTTTGCCAGAAAATATTGTAAAAAGGCAGGTGGTTATATAAGAAAATATGATAAACAGACTATTTACAGTTAAGACAAAACCATGAATAGTTAACTAATAGTTTACTTCCTTTTCTTCTTTTCTAACCTAGTCAAGCGTCCATTATAAAAGAATTGCACTTTTCAAATCACCATAATGGGTTACTACCTTCAGCACAAAACAGAGCTTAAAAAGCTGTCTGCTAAAAGTTACAATTATATAACATTTATTTTATGATACTGCTCCTCATTTTGTTAAGAGATAATGTGCAAACACAAAGCTTTCGAGTTCAAAGTCTAAGGCCCCTGTCAGACATGAAGACAGAGGCACAATGGGATCTGATGCATGATCCACTCAGTCACACTTCTTGCCATGCCACACATGCACGGCAGGAGCATGATTGTGAGACCACGCATCAGGTGCAGGAGAAGCCCAACATCACCAACCCCCTGCACAAGCAAGTAGCATGCTCCCACAGCAGGCCAAACATTCAATTAATGGCATGATAAGAACCAGCCACAAAGTTGCTACACATTTTTTGTGGAATAACTCTATGCTTATTCCTTGTTTTATTACGTCATTAATTGATTGAACATGTGATGGGGTCACAACTTAAGACTTAATAAACTGGTTAATCATATCTTAAGTATAACATGTGGCAGGGGCCTAAAGGAAATAAACTATGAAAGGTACCTAAAACTAGAAAAAATTCAGTTTGCTTTTAAAGTTTGTGAAGTGATGCCTTAACCCTTTTTTCCCCCACTAAAAAATGTATGGCTCCTAATGGATTGAAGTTAATGGACGGAAGCAACAAGAAGTCATTCATTCTGTAGAAAAAAATGTTCTGTTGCTTCTTGGTAATTAATAAAATATAGACAGTAACATAAGGGTGTTATGGCACGCAATTATCTTCCATGGAAGATGCAATTTTAAAAATAAGAACGTTTGTGGATTTATGGAAGGAAAAATATATTAAAAAAACAACGGCAGAGCTACAAAATGATTTTTATTGCACACTAAGGTGGACTTCCTTGCTTTTGTTTTTGGTTTTGTTTTTAAATATCCATGGCAATAGTTGTAATCTGTTTCAAATGTGAGGAGTTAAATGTAAGAACTGACAGTAGCAAGGCTGACTTTATTCAGAACCATAATTATTCATGGCACTTTATTACAACAACTCCAAAACACATGGTTACCTTATTAGAAATTAGAATTCATTTTCATATAAATCTCAGCATGATATTACACTAAAATAACTGAAGTAACTCCAGGGGACAGCAAATAATTTCAGTTCAACTGTTCCAGTGTTTGACAGTTGCAATATGAAATTTAAACTAATTCATTTGTAAATACAAAAGCAGTTTTGATAACACAAATAATCCATCTAGAGGCAAGCATAGGCATACATGCTTTTCTTTCCCTACAAGATACTGAGACTGCAATATATACAGCTTAGTTTACAAAATTTGTTTCACATTGTCCTTTCCAAAACTTTTTTGGCTGTAACCACATGTACTTGCAACACAAGCAAAAAATCTGACTAGAATTTTTATAACCAACCTCAAGATGGCTAAAGTCCCCCGGTAGTAAAAGCAGATTATGTGCAATTGTGTGAGATTCACTGATTATTTCCCAGAAATTGTTCTTGATATGATATAATAAGATGCATTTGAATTCATGCAGTTGTTCAGGTGGCCACATAGGATGTAATTTATTCCCACACAGAAGATCTGCACAGGGCCTATGTATTACTTACATTCCTCATAGTTCCAAAGTATTGAATTTCATTCATAAAGAATGCAACCGCACCTCAAGAGATATTAAAATTGAACCTCTCAAATAGTTGAGGATAACAATGCAGATTTAACAGTTAAAAATGAGAAAATACACACACACACACACACAAAACTTGCACATTATATTTATATAACACCTGCAAGTTTCTTTTTCTAAAATCTCAGTGCAGAGAGTAAAAGGGAATGGGATTTTAAAATCTATTTTAATTTTCAAATTTTAATTTCCTCATCAGTAAGGAATTTTATTCAATATGATTTAATTTGCTATGTGTCATCTTAAGTACACTTTGGAAGAGGAGAAATCTTTAGCATACCTTACTATGGAAAAAAACCCTGTATACTGGCTGCAGAAAATGTTGATATTTTGTGTGGAATGTTTTTGTGAAGAGAAGACGACAAACAGAAGGATAATCATTAAAAATTGATCCAGAAGTCAAGTCAATGGACAGCAGCCAAAAGTACAGTCATACATCACTGCCACGCAGAAGATTTAAATGATTCCAGATAACTTTAATGTTAGCTCTAGAGCCACAATGTAATGAAACTGTATCAGTTACAATGAAAACATTATTGGGGAGAAAAAAGCAGCAATAGATTGTGCTTATTTATTTTGTGCAGCAGGAAATGTGTCAGTTGCGGAAACTCCGTGTGTTTTAATTGACTTCTAGCCTTAGGCCCTTAGTCAGCACTCCTTACTTTGGTGGTTCTCAAGCTTTTTGAACACAAGGCACCCCTCACTGGACTTGAGGCACCCCTGCATAACTTTTGTGAACTGAGTGGCACCCAATTTCAAAAAGTAATTTATATATTACAGTGCTTAATTCCTCAAAGAGGGGTTCAGCAATGAAGTGGGGCTCACCCTGGCAGAGACAAGCTTGAGCCTGCACTTATCTGCTTATTTCCTAACACCTCATTATCTCCTCCCAACCCTTCAAAAGATCTGGCAGCACTCCAGGGTGCCTGGGCACCCTGCTTGGGAATCACTGCCATACTCATTTCTTATTCAACTAAAACTGTTAGCGATATCAATGGGAACTGTATACACTAAACATAATAGTTGTTCATATGTAGTAAGTGTTTAATCAAAGGATTAAAAACTAGACCTAAAGACAACAGGAAAGAATTCTGATTTTGACAGGACCAGAAGCTATCCAGCATCACAAACAGCTGTTTGTTGTTACCATATTCAACGCAAGATAGCTTAAGAGGAAAATAAAATACAGTATTTTAAAATACAGACTACACCAAATACATTTTCAATATTTTTCTTCTCCATATCTTATCTGCTGTCCACTGACAGTAGTAACTGCCTACTCGGAAAACTGGCCAATTGCCCATCAAGAATGATGGGGGGAGGCACCAGGGTTGGAGCCCCGCATGAACGGCTCGTGCCCCTGGCAGCTGCGGGTGGTTCCCAGGGGTCGGCAACCACCCACAGGTGCCGTCAGCAGCATCCAGCAGGGATTGCTGACCACCCGCAGACGCCACCAGCGGTGTCAGTGGCAAGGTGGTGAGTGGTGACCACCCGCAGGCACCTGTGTCCACCCCCTTTTTGCAGGGGGTGCCTTTTTCCAGGGGGTGCACCGCCACACTCAGGGTACATGTGCACCCATGTGCACACCCTATGCGTCACCCCTGGAGGCCCGTGTGTCCTCCCCCCCCCCGGGCCCACTCTCCCCTTCACCCTGCTGCTTGGAGTCTGGGCCTGTTTCCCCACTCCCCACCACAGTTGTGTGGGGAGGAGAGAAGTGGGTCCAGGCCAATTCAGGGGATGACTGGACCCAAGGGTGGGGAGAAGCTGGGCCGCCACAGCAGGGGGAGCACCAGACCCAGGTCAACCCAGCAGCAGTGGGGGGAAGGGAGGAGCGGGTTCAGGGCCAACATGGGGAGGAGTGGGCCTGGGCCCAAGCTGAGGGAGAAAGCCCACTCCTCCCCTCCCCCAGCTGCTGCTGTGTCAGGCTGGGCCCATTCTTACCCCGCATCGGACCCTCTCCCCCCTCACTACCTTGGGCCTGGGCCCACTCCTCGCCTTCCCCCACTACTACCACCACCGCCGCAGCACGCCTGCTACTTCCCCCACCACCACTGGGTCGGCCCTGCAGGCAGCAATGATGGAAGGAGGGGCAGGCCGAGACTAGTGTCGGTGGCCTCACCCCTTTGCAGCATCCAGACTCCGCTCCCCCCCCCC
>NW_017729025.1:116950213-116951393 GCF_001723915.1 Gavialis gangeticus | reverse complement strand
TCCGCTCCCCCCCCCCGCACTGCCGCTGTCACCTCCAAGGAGCAAGGCGGGGGGAGGGAATGAGGCCAGCTCCAGTGGCCTTGCCCCCCCTCCCCTCCACTCCATCATCACCACCTGCAGGGAGCAGGGCAGGGGAGGTGAGGCCAGCTCTATTTGCCTCCCTCCCCCATTCCATCTGTGCTCTGCTGCTGTCACCTCCAGGGATCAAGGCGGGGGGTGAGGCCAGCACAGCTCTGTCCCTTGTGTCCCCACCATCATGGCGGCGCACTACCACCTGTCCAAATGCTTCTTCGCATTCTGATTGGCTATCTGTCAGCCCATTGGAGCATAAATAAAGCATTACAGACAGACAGACAGACAGACAAAGGCTTTTATAATATTAGAACATTCTCTCTTTCTCATACAGTTGTTTATTTTCATATATACATTTAAAATTGAAAGCAGAGGATTCCGAGTATGGGCTTCTTGACTTTTGAACTGAATTTCTGATCTGAAATCAAACTTTATGACTTAATTACAAGTTGCAAAGCCCATAAGAGTAATTCAAGAATATCTTCAATTTTCCAAAAGCTTTAGCCATTATACCATTACTACTGATTTGAGGGAAATCAAGATATAGCAATGGGATTCCTCTTTATGGTATCTTTTGTGTTTTTTTAAAGACAAGGTAAGGGAGCCCTGAACCTAAAATATGCTCTGATTTGTTATTACAAATTAAGATGCTATAAAGTATGGCTCTAATCTCTAACGTGATTAACAAGGGTATCCCCAGGTTCTATATTTCCCCATCTTAATCCTGATACATATACTGATACAGGGCACGTCTGCAAGAGATACTTAGGTGCAGACTAGCATAGTTTACTGTGCAGCAAGCACATGCATCTACATGTGTGAGTGCTTACTGCACAGGAAAAAACCTTACTTGTGAGTAAACCTGATACCTACAAATGCAGGTATCAAATTTACTCATGATTAGTTACTGCTTAGTAATACACATGTAGACACAACCCAAAACAAATTTTCTCCCAGGTCAGCCCTGCCACTAGGGTGCCAGCCTCAAGCTAGCTCCAGGGCTCTGGGCCGGAAGCCTCTCCTTCCCCAGAGCTGGACTGCCTCTATGGCAGCCCCTGCCTCAGGCACTTAAAAGCCTGCAGGCATTTTGAGCCCTGGGGCACATCAG
>NW_017729025.1:116944210-116945842 GCF_001723915.1 Gavialis gangeticus | reverse complement strand
TCAGTTGATGTATGGAAGTGTATTGTTTGCTCTGCTAACCGTATCATCGCACTCGTAGAGTGGGGGACAGGCAATAGGGGGGCATGCAGCTTGACCCCTGCAGCCTGGCCTCCACCACTTACCCACTCTTACGCCTGCCCTCTCACAGGCTCAGGCCCTTTCCCCTTCTCTTCCCATCCTGCCACCTACTCTTGCTCTGGCACTGTCAGGCCCCACTCTGATGCAGCCTGGGGCATGGAACATGGCACCAGCCCAGCCCCAAATCAGTGGTGCTAGCTCCCCACTGGTGTTACAGGACCAAGCTTGGGCCGTGTTCCATACCCTGGGGTGTAGTGGGGGTGGAGCCTTCTGGTGCTGGAGCAAGGGTAAGCAGTCAGGGAAAGGGAAGGCAGTTGTGCAGAGGCTTTTGAGAGGGGGGCGGTAGAGTAAAGAGAGGATGGAGAGGCTGATGGTGCACAGGCAATGGAGGGGCAGGCAGCAGCTGTGGTTCTGGCTTCATGCCAACCCAGGGTTGGGGCTAGAGCTGGAACTAGTGCTGGAGCTGCAGCAGCTGCCTATCATGTTAAATGGGAAAAAAACCTTGTCTTAGAATTGAGTAAATATGGTATTTCCCACCCCCACTTCCTTACCCCCGTCTCAATCTCCATCCTCACTTCTATGTTACATGCTTTGAATAAACAAACACAACAAGCCCTTGGTTCTACTTCCAAATCCACAATCTGGGATTGACATTATCAAATACCATAAACATTGGAGCACTATATCTATGTTAGGAGAGCTCTAAGAGAAATGCTTATTAGCTTTTAGTGCAGATCAGAGGAAACATTTTCTTCAGTCAGTCTCTTGGAGACAGAGCAAGACAGACTCTTTTTTTAAAAACGTTTTTAATCTTTATTATATAAAGATTAAAAATAAGTGGTGAAAGTGCAAAGTTATATGTGGCCCACCATGTCTCCAGAGACTGAAACCACCCTCTCCCCTACCCTCATGGAGTTACACATGTAGGACCAGCTGAAGGGCTGGAGGCAGACAGGGAGAGGAAAAGTGATTTTATATATAGAGACAGACACACACACACATGTGAACATGCACACACACACACACAGATATACACACAACCAGGCAATGTTTTTTCCCCATTTAACATGGATAAAAAAGCCCCTCATCCTGGATTTGAGTACAAATGGGAAACAGACAGCTGCTGTAGCTCCAACTCTAGCCAAAAACCAGGGCTTGGAATCAGAGCTGCAGCTGCTCCCTCCCCACTCCCCCTCTTCCCACTGGCCACCCTCCCACTGCCTGTTCCCCCTTCCCTGACCTGCCACTTACCCACAGGCCCTGGCCTCAACCCCAAACAAGGAGCACATACTGTCTCTGGCCCCCACCTGGCCACACAGCAGCAGTAGTGGTAACAGCAGCTCTAGTCTGGTTCCAGCTTTGGCCCACAGCCAGGCCAGGGATGGAGCTGTCACTGCTGCTGTGTTATAGCAAAGTCAAAGTCATCTTGGATTCAGGAAAATAATGTATACAAAGACAGACAGTGACTGGATGCATCTACACACGCTATTAACGTGCAGCAAGAAGCTCCAGTGCATATCACACTGGAGTTTATTGCTACCAGGTCCTGCATTT
>NW_017729025.1:116937437-116939210 GCF_001723915.1 Gavialis gangeticus | reverse complement strand
CAAAGTCATCTTGGATTCAGGAAAATAATGTATACAAAGACAGACAGTGACTGGATGCATCTACACACGCTATTAACGTGCAGCAAGAAGCTCCAGTGCATATCACACTGGAGTTTATTGCTATCCGGTCCTGCATTTACATGTGCGCCTGGGACCACAGCACATTACGTGGGGTCAGAGTAGACCCAGCTGGCATGGGACCTGGGGGGGGGGGTGTCAGCCTGCGGCTGCTCCAACCCAGATCAACATACTGCAGAGGGGCTGGCTGGGGCACAAGCATGCTCCAGTGTGGGGCTAACTGACAGCCAGCCCCTGCACTGAAGCACCCTCATGCCCTAGTCAGCCCCATCAGCATCTGCACATGCATTGCTGCACACTGAAGAAATCCACCATAGGACAGTACTTGTATTTACAAGTACTAATCTACAATGGAGTTAGTTTCCTGTGGCCTAATAGGGCTGCATGTGTAGACATTGAGACTTTACTGTGGAGCTAATCAGGCAGCTCCACAGTAAATATCTCATGTAGATGCACTTAGTGAATACTGAAATGTGCTCCAAACATCAGAATGCTTTCATTTGATTACCTGTTATGAATGTACAGCACTAAAAAAATGAGTAAAAGAGCTAATTGTTAAAATATGGAAAAATAAAGTAGTATCAGACCATCCGATACCATTTGATAATTGAGATCTCATTTAACCTGAATATTTCCACTGCTCTGGAAGAACAATAACCCCAGAGACCACATCTGAATTTCACTAGAGTTGCTTCAGGAAATATTATTACTTATATATGCAACAGCTTGTAACTCTGAATTAATGATCTAATATGTAAATTTCTTGGTCTCTCCAAAAAATCACAATAAATTAAACATCTTCAGCACTTTAGCAATTCTAAATATATTTGGAACAAAGTAAAACAAGAAATGATGCTGTGTCCTTTGTATCCCAAACCTGTCACCTCAGGTTTGTGAATTTTCTCAAATGCAACACTTGTCGGGGAATGAAAATAAAAGGCAAGCCCAATTCCTTATGCAAAAATGCACATCTTTGCTGATGGGAGTATAATACACAATGAAAAAAGGCTCCTGTAATGAATGACACTACAGGTCTTAATGACAGTTATACTTTATCATTAGTCACTTACGGCCAGATACTGCCACTCTAATGCTCAGTGAATGATATCTTATTCTATAAGCAATCCAGGTTTTTTTCAATGGAATTTCAGTTTGCAACATAAATAAGAGGGGCAGAACCTAGTCCTTACTGGATATGCTATACAAGCAGGCCTGCAATATTTCACTAATATCAAATTGAAAGTATTCAAAACCTGGTCATGAATTTACCCATACAAGCATAGTATAATACAAGTGACAGCCATCCTGATTTATACTCTTGCAACTGGGAGTGGGCAAACCTTGAAGTCTTTTACCTAACTACAGAACAGATAGAGGCAAAAATGCAGTCTTATCTCACAAATCCAAACAAGGTATAAATGGATCATTTGAAGGCATGGGGGCACTTTGATTTTCATACCACTCAGTCCTTGGCCTCTCAGATTGGGTTGTCAAGTATGCTGTGATTTAACATCCACGGTTATAGTGGTTTCTAGGATGCCCACACACCAGGAAACAGGACTGACACCAGCGGTTTCTTTCTAGTGTTGGGATGATGTAGCTATGATGGTCTAGGAAATAAGAGAAACGAGAAGATTTTTGTACATAATATCTTTTATTGGACCAACTGCATGACTGGGACAGACTATAATAGAC
>NW_017729025.1:116934115-116937426 GCF_001723915.1 Gavialis gangeticus | reverse complement strand
CATGCAGTTGGTCCAATAAAAGATATCACCCACAAAAACCCTTGCCTCTCACAATTTCTTTCCATGTTGTCAGCTGAACTAACATCAGATTATGTTTTGCAGCTGCAATGGACCAGAATCAGACTGAAATGAATAACTTAGAATTAAAGACCACAGTTCTTCCTCCCAATTCACCAAGTCATCCAATTCCCAAGAAGTAATATAAATTAGAATAACTAACATTTAAATGTTGAGAATAAAGTTTAAAGAATATTTAATCCCACAAAAGTATACCAAAATGGCTCCCTAGATGGTTAGAAATCAAAGAAAATTAGCTATTTTCTATTGAAGCTTCTCCAAACAATTTTAAAAGTTTATATTCCCTCATAAATTTATGTACTCATAATTACATATACCCTCAATTCTGGGCTGTGATTCTTAAAAGGTTTAAAAGGCAAACAAACAGGAAGAGTTGCATTTTCTTTTTCATGAAGAAGTACTGAGTAACTCATTGACCTTTCATGAAAAGAGCATCAGTTCAGTTAACCAGAAGCCAAGAGCACCTATGAGATTTTCAGTTAATCCTTTAATTTACAGCCTCTCTCTTTCCCCAAAATTAAAAAAGGAGGGAAACACAGATGAGGATGAGGATGATGAAAAATCAATTTCAATAAAATACTTATATCTGCAATGAATGAAAAGGAACAGCCACCCTAATGAGAACTAAAGGTCAATAACATAATTGCCTCTCCTTAATATCCATCTTTTATTTACCACTAGCTTTTTTTTTTGATATACCACATATGCATAGAGATATACTAATTCAAGTAATAGGTAATATTGGGATGAAAATATTGTACTGAAACATTGGCAACCATTGCCTTTGGGATTAAATACTCAGCCCCTCAGACTGAAGCCATATAAACAGGTCTAAAAGATATTAATGGCTTGAAAATCAGCATCATGAAACAACATTTTCTCACTCTAAGACTGTTTTCTCTTTAATGAATACCAACCAATAATATGTAACTTCCTCCCCAACTTTTCTGTTTCTCTCATTTGTTTCTCCTAGCTTTAGAAGCAACCTCTGGGAAAATATTAAGACCCAGACTCATACAGAGCACTTGTTTGGATTAAAACAAATATATAAAAACTGCTTATTCTTCACATACTCTGTTTTGACTTAACTCAATGGTTACAGGCTTGGCTGAATCTTACAAACCTGAATTTCTAAGTAAAATATTGTGTCATTCTCCAGTGAATCAATCACCAGTAACTGTTGGGCACTAACCAAGTAACGGTTGGGTAGATGAGTAGAAAAAAAGAAATGGATTAGAATAGAGAGAGTTAAAGGAAGAGTACAAGAGGCATGGATTTCTAAGGGTGATATATTTTACTGGACCAACTATATCATTGGCTTAAAATCAGACAAACATTTGAATGCAAGACATTCTTCATCAGAAAGAAATTATACAAGGAGAAGCATCTGAAGGATCTGAAAAATCATAACCAGTTGAGAAGAGTTCTTCAAACCTTGTTGCCACTAGGCTAGAGACTTGAAGGAAGACATTTAAGGACTTAACAACATGCTTCTTTTATATCACAATTTTGCGGTTTTCATCAAAATAACAAAATCAAGTAGTTTTCATGAAAAATGTGATTTGCAACAAAATGCCATGATATGGCCACTTGCTGGAGCCATATCGTTGCAACAAGATGTCTCCTGCAGGGTGGGGAAAGGATTCCAAAGGAGGCAGCAAAAGCCTAGCAGCCCAGAGAAGAAAGGAAGGGGTTGCAAAAGGGAAGGGGGAGGAGAGAGCTTGGAGATAGGTAAGAGAGGGGCTGTTGGGTCCTCCAGGTGGGAAAACTGAGGTGGCAGGGGTTGGGGAGTACAGGTAGAGAGCATACATGAAGGGCTGTAAACAGCCCCTCCCCTGCTCGGTGCCAGGGCCATTTGCCAAGGCAGCTCCCAATCCCCCAAGCTCCAGTTTTCCCACCCAGAGGAACAAACTGGGCCTTCCCTACCCGTCTCCAAGCTCTCTCCTCCCCTGTCCCTTTTGCGAACCCTTTGTGCCTCCCCTGGGCTGGCAGGCTTTTGCTGCTGGAGCAACTATTGAAGCAAACAGCCCTGCAATCTGGGCATGAAAATGGCAGCCCTGCCACAATCAGGCCATGATATTAGTGAACTGAGCCCACAATTTAAACCAGATCCTACTTATGGGGTAAGGCAATTAATTCACCTACTTCTCAAGCTGAGGTAAATACAGGGAAGATAACCCTGAAGATAGGGTCATAAAAGAAAACAGTTACAGCCACTGAATTATATTGACACAAAAGCCCACAAAATGACTAACTCCACATCAAACTCAAATTTGCTACTGAAAAGCAGCACAAACCACATCCAGCTCCCCATTTACCCTGGGCACCCCTTCAAACTGTTAAAGGCTTTGGCTGGAATGTCCAGTCTGAATCATAGACTAATCAACACAGTTAGATCCAAAACACTTTTGTTTTTTACTTTTAAAACACTCTTGTTTTGTTTTTTGATTCTAAGAAGTCAATTCAGATTCACAAAGCTTGTGCTTTATGTTCTTTAAATGACCTGCTGGGACAAAATTTAGAAAGCATGTGTCAGCCAACTTTGTTAATGGGAAAAAAAGCTTGCAAAATTCTAATAGAATAAGAATATGAATCATACTGGCCCCCTTCATTCTGGTCAATAGATGACTCTTTATATTACATCTATTATCAGGGGTGACATTATTATCATCCAGCTAACCAGCAGTGAAAAGGATGTTGTGCAGCATGGCAAGGTATCTGGTGATAGATTACTTTATCATTTTTACTTGGTGTTTTCTTGAGAAGACTTGGGTGTTTGTTGGGGAGGTTAGCACAAATAATTTTATTTTTTAATATGCATGTTTACAACTAATAAACTGCCAGTATAGAACCAGGCAAAATAAGCTCTTAAATAAAAATTACTTATTTCTAATACATTAAAAATGTTGAGAGTATAAAAGATGAAGAAACAAGCTGGGACCCAAACTTACACTTCACTAAGGGCCTCTCTACAGAGAAGCATAGAAAATATGGGTTGGAAGGAACCTCAGGAGGTCTAGCCCAACCCCTTCCTCAGGACTGTCCCCAACTACATCATCCTAACTAAGGCTTTGTCTAGCTTGGTCCAAAAAACCTCTAAGGACGGAGAATCCACAGTTTCCCTGGGTAACCTGTTCCAGTGCTTTACCACCCTCCTCATGAGAAAGTGTTTCCTAATATCTAACCTAAGCTTCCTGTGCTGCAACTTGAGACCATTGCTCCTTGTTCTGTCA
>NW_017729025.1:116928470-116934100 GCF_001723915.1 Gavialis gangeticus | reverse complement strand
TTACCCTGGGCACCCCTTCAAACTGTTAAAGGCTTTGGCTGGAATGTCCAGTCTGAATCATAGACTAATCAACACAGTTAGATCCAAAACACTTTTGTTTTTTACTTTTAAAACACTCTTGTTTTGTTTTTTGATTCTAAGAAGTCAATTCAGATTCACAAAGCTTGTGCTTTATGTTCTTTAAATGACCTGCTGGGACAAAATTTAGAAAGCATGTGTCAGCCAACTTTGTTAATGGGAAAAAAAGCTTGCAAAATTCTAATAGAATAAGAATATGAATCATACTGGCCCCCTTCATTCTGGTCAATAGATGACTCTTTATATTACATCTATTATCAGGGGTGACATTATTATCATCCAGCTAACCAGCAGTGAAAAGGATGTTGTGCAGCATGGCAAGGTATCTGGTGATAGATTACTTTATCATTTTTACTTGGTGTTTTCTTGAGAAGACTTGGGTGTTTGTTGGGGAGGTTAGCACAAATAATTTTATTTTTTAATATGCATGTTTACAACTAATAAACTGCCAGTATAGAACCAGGCAAAATAAGCTCTTAAATAAAAATTACTTATTTCTAATACATTAAAAATGTTGAGAGTATAAAAGATGAAGAAACAAGCTGGGACCCAAACTTACACTTCACTAAGGGCCTCTCTACAGAGAAGCATAGAAAATATGGGTTGGAAGGAACCTCAGGAGGTCTAGCCCAACCCCTTCCTCAGGACTGTCCCCAACTACATCATCCTAACTAAGGCTTTGTCTAGCTTGGTCCAAAAAACCTCTAAGGACGGAGAATCCACAGTTTCCCTGGGTAACCTGTTCCAGTGCTTTACCACCCTCCTCATGAGAAAGTGTTTCCTAATATCTAACCTAAGCTTCCTGTGCTGCAACTTGAGACCATTGCTCCTTGTTCTGTCACCTGCTATCACTAAGAACAGTCTAGCTCAATCCTCTTTGAAACCACTTTTCAGGCAACCCTACCCATTAGTTCCCTGAGCGAGGCAAAATCTGCTTTTCTGAAGTCCAGGGTCCTTACTCTGCTGCTCTCCTTAGTTCATTCCTTTCCTCAGGATCATGAACTCAACCATCTTGTGGTCACTGCTGCCCAAGTTGCAGTCCATTACTACATTCCCCACCAATTCTTCCCTGCTTGTGAGCAGTAGGTTAAAAGAAGCACAGCCCCAAGATGGCCTCTCCAACACTTGCTCCACAGACTTGTCCCCAACACTCTCCAAAAACTTCTTGGACTGTCCATGCAATGCTGTCTTCCCCTCCCATCCAATGTCAGGGTGACTGAAGTCCCCCATGAGAACCAGGGCCTGTGATTGGGAAGCTTCCATTAATTGTTTGAAGAAAGCCTCATCCACCTCATCCTCCTGGTCTGATGCATGTAAAGGCACAATGGAATCTAATGCATGGTCCACACAACCAGAGGGATCTAATGAATGATCCACAAAAGGCGTACATGCATAAAAGGAGGCATAAGTGTGAAATCATGCATTAGATCGCATCACCCCTTATTGCCAATCAGGCTCCCTCTGCAACAGCAAGAAGCAAACTTCCATGGGTGGGAGATCCCTTTGATCAGGGGCTCTCAGCCCTGGTGGTTTCACATACCCCTGGAGATGGGAGAACATGACAGTCATGATCTCCTAGCCCTCGAGGCACCATGCACCCCCAGGGATGGGAGATCGCAGCTGCAACCTACAGCTGACAAGACCCAGCTGGGTCCTGGCACTGGGAGGCTGACTGCCAGGACCCAGCATCCACAGCTGTGGGACTCTGTGTCCTCCACTGCTGGGACCCAGAGTTGGTAGCTGCTAGGACTGAAAGTCCCTTTAGTTATGGGACTTTCAGGCTTGGTTGGGAATGGTACACTTCTGCAGCTGGGTGCCCTGTCAGCTGACAGGGCTCCCATCTGCAGGCAAGATCCTGCTACACATGCAAATTAAAGCTGGATTACCAACCAGCTATGCAGTACATATTTTCAAGGTCTAATTTTATAGCTGGTTGGAGCTTTTTATAGCATGATCAGAGCTGACCCGAGCAGGGTGCAGGGCCCAGGGCAAATCAGCCTGCGCTGGGTCCTGCCCCTGGATACAAGGAAGCCAGCGGCAGATTCACCAGCTGGGAGGGGGGAGTCTGCTGAGCAGCCACACACCTGGATTTGGCAGGGGTAGGAGGAGAGAGGGTGCCGAGCGGCTGGACATGAAGCTAGTGGCAGCGCGGAGTCGCCACAGCTGCTCCGCCCAGCTCCACCGGGCCCCCCAAAGCGCGGGACCCAAGGCGGTCACCCCAATTTGCACCCCCCTAGGTACAGCCCTGGGCATAATAGGTACTTTGCTCGTATAGCTGGTTTCAGTTAACTGTGCAATTAAATCAGTTAACTGCACAATACCAGTAAAGCATAGAGGAGGCCTAAGAAATCTATGGCAAAACATCCTCTGGCTAGAAGGGAAACAGGAGTGTCTTTTTGCTCCCCAGTATCTAGAAGAGAGCCTTGTGGCTAAAGAAAAAGAGCTGGCTGTCAGCTGTTTTAGCCTCTGTTTTCTGCCATTTATTTCTTGTACGAGCGAAGGCGAGTCACTTCACCTCTCTCTGCCTCAGATTCTCTCACTGTAAAATGAAACATGACAATTTCTTCTCTCATATGTAGCATTGTGATTATCTAATTGATACTTGTAAAATGCTTTGAGATGCTTGGACAGAAGGCAACAAAGAAGTGCAAAGTATTAAAATTGCTATTTTTCCAGTCTTGAGAAATGAAAAGAGTGCTAAGATAGATGAATTCCTTCTTTCTAATTCTACCAGTAGCTTTCTGGGCCATCTTGGGCAAATGCAAAGGAAAAAAAACATGTGTGCATCTAAAATGCAACTTGTAATTTACCAAAATCCATCTAACCTCTTAGAGGCCATAGAAACCTGAGTATGGGCTAGTAAAGTTCCAGAGACACCCAGAGTTCAGCTGTTGCATATGTCCAGAAATGCTACATCTTACCTGGATCCAGGTACCAGGATCTAGGATTTTCCTCTTCCCAGGGGATATAAGTGGGTTACAGAATTGTAATCCCTTTTATTTACTCTCTTCTGTGAATGTTTTATTTTTGGCTTGAACAGAATGTGTGGAGGTGCCTCCAACCCAGCCTACAGTTTGAAGTAAGAGATGTGAATTGAACCCCCCTCGGGCTGGCATAAAACCTACAACCCCCTGTACATGTTATATTTATTTCCACAAATAAAAAGAGTGCTACATGTGCACCCAATTTAAGGCACCATAAAATGAGGAATGAGCCATAAAAATGTTCTTATGCTTCACCTATATGGCACCTTAAATTTAGCATGTGGCCAGTGGCCAATGAATCAGCTGATTTTTGTCCCCAACAGAGATGGGTTGGGGGAAGCCAACAGGCTTTCCTCATCTGGGACTTCAAACACTCCTCTGAGCAGCCCTGGTTGGGCTGCCCAGCACAGGGAAGCAAAGGCTCATGGTGGGGGGAAGTCTTTGGCTTTAAACTCCACACAGAGCAGCACTACCCAGGCACAGGGAAGAAAAGGTTTCTCTGCATCAGGCTGCCCAGCCAGAACTGCTCAGTATATGCCTTAAAATCCTGGCAGGGGGGAGCCTCTGCTCCCCTGTACCAGGACTTTCAACCCTGTGCCAGGCAGCTCTGACTGGGCTAAGCTGCCCAGCACAGTGAAACAGAGACACCCAGTGTGGAGGTTGGGGGAAGTGTGACACCCAGTGTGGGGGTTTGGCTTACCCTATCTGTGGGGCTTTAAACTCCACACAGACCAACACTCACTAGGCAACCCAGCAGAAGGACTATCTATCTTCTGGATAGGGCTTTAAACTAAGATTGCTGGGAAAGCATGGGCTGGATCATACCCAGGGACCAGTATACAAGACAGCTCTGTAGATGGGGTCACTAGGAGAGCCACTCTTCCAGGAACTAAGGGAACAGTTCTCCTTCAGTGTGTCAGGAAATCTAGGGTCTCACCTGGAGGACTCAGGTGCCTATATACTGATGACTGAAACTCATGCTAAGCTTGGGCCTACTCACAAAAGTTAAAATGCAGAATAATAATGCTAACTGCATCTTGCAAGAGGATGTGAGTTCATGGCTAGGCCATCTAAGAAGGAATAATGAAGTATCTCTTCCAGCTTATCTTGCTATATCCAGAATGATTTCAAGCAGACATCTAGGTCTCTGGTGTATAACCATATGAAATGTCTATCCTTGATTAATTAGTATGGTAAATATTTCTTTTGTGACTAACTCGTGTTTATGTGCAGGAAGAGACATTCTCCACATGTAATAGATCTCTCCTCCTGATTTAGTATGTTTTTTCTAGCTGTTAATCAGTTTCTTGATATGTTTCAAACCAGATAACCTCTTGTTACCAAAGAAGGAAACTCATTCAAATTAAAAATGTCTGATAACCAGTAATGAGCAGGTTTTTCCTGTCAATTACTGCTTGGGACTCTTTCTTGATTTACACAACTAAAAGAATGCTTTCAAGATGCTAAACTAAGGGTATAAAAAAGACAGTAAAACAGCAAACAGCATGCGCGTTTCAAGAGTGAGAAATCTCTCTGACACCAGTTGCTGATGCACCCAACTTACTCGAGAAGTTGAAGAGAAACAGACCCCCTCTTTGTCGCCTGTTTAGTGAGAAATCATCACCTTATAGCTAATTACTGGACTTTGATTTGGTTTGGGCTCACTTGACTTGATTTTAGATACTTGTAGTAAATAAAGCTTTTCTGTCACTCATCGAACAAGGTGTCGTGTCAATCCCTCGTCTAGTCCAGAATCCTAAGTTTTTATTGCTAACAACGCTAATGACAAGAGTATGGGGAACAAGGAGGAGGAGCTAGCCCTCCTACTCTCCAACAGACCTTACAATCAAGTAGGGATTAGAGACCTGGTGGGACTCCTCACATGACTGGAGCATAGTCAGAGGGCCATACCTTGCACAGACAGGACCAAGCAGGGAAGAAAGGTGAAGGTGTAGCTCTCTACGTGAGGGAACAATACAGCTTCTTGGAGGCCAACATCAGCTCCAAAGAAGAATGGCTTGAAACCCTCTGGGTCAAACTATGAGGAGGAGGGGGCATGGTGAGAGAGACCTAGCTGTAGATGTATAGAGGAAACCCTTGCTATTTGCGGGTTTGGCATTCGCAGTTTCAAATATTCGCAGTGCGCCAAATATTCCCCACACACAGTGAACATTCATCTTGTTACAGCGTGAATGCCAAACCCGCATCTTAAATACACTTACAGAAAACGCTCGGGAGTGCTGTGCTTGCTGTTGCTGGGCTCCCACCGTCGCCACCGCACTCTCGCCAACACCAGCACAGCCGTGCCCTCCCCCTCCTCCCCCACCCGCCCTGCCAGGGGCACACGCCGTTCACGAACACCGACAGTGTTCATGAACGCAGTGCTGTATTCACGGGTTTCGCCGTTTGCTGGGATATCCAGAACATATCCCCCATGAATGGTGAGGGTCTCCTGTACTACAGACCACCAAACCAGGAGAAGGAGCCCCCCACTACCCACTGGGGACTTTAAGCTCCATATTGAGCAGCTCTGGCTGGATAGCCCAGAAAGGGGAGCAGAGCCTCCTG
>NW_017729025.1:116918242-116923470 GCF_001723915.1 Gavialis gangeticus | reverse complement strand
GGACTTTAAGCTCCATATTGAGCAGCTCTGGCTGGATAGCCCAGAAAGGGGAGCAGAGCCTCATGATGGAGGAGACAGACTCCCAGTACTGTGCTGTCCAGCCAGAATTGTTCAGCTTGGGGATTAAAGTCCCCAGTGGGGGAAAGCCTCTGCTCACCCCAGCCAGAACTTTAAACCATGTGCTGGGCAGCTCTGGCTGAGCTGACAGCACAGGGAAACAGAGGCTACCAGTGGATGGAGCCTTCAGCGTCCTCCACAGGGGACTTTAAACCCCATGCTCAGCAGCTCTGGCCAGCTCGGCACCAGACTGCACCAGGGCTGGTTCCAGACCCCTATGTGGTCCCCAAACTGAGCTGACAACAAGCCAATCATGATCCTGAGTTCCCCCTACACATGCAGCATGGCATGAGGGATTGTTGGAATCGTGTATCAAATCCCATCATGCCTTTAAATAAATGTCTACCAGAGGCCTAAGACTCCTATTTCCTGAGCAAGTATTTTAACAAGTACAATATTATACAAAAGACAGCTATCTTGTCATCACCATCACCTTCTGGACTTAGGCACCTCTTTAAAAAATTAATGGTTACATTTGCCCGTATACAAAGGAATGATTTAGGTGTCTAAGTCCAGGTCACAGTTTTGAGTTATGAAACACAATCTCAAATAGACACCTAACTCAGAGGTGCAGGGAGGCAACTAAATCTGGAGAAGAAGTGGGCTCTCTCTCTCACTCTTCTTCAGTGTTTTCCATGGCCTCACTGCTGCCCCATTGCTCAGGTCCTAGATGTTGTCAATCCCATCCCTCACTCTGCTCATTCACTATACATGGAATTTAAACTCCTAAGTTTGTGAACTCTACTCTCAGAATCAGGTACCTAAAAGTTAGGCATGGCAACACTCAGCCCCTTTGGCTACAGAAAGACAGTCAGAAAGCCTAAGACTGAATCAATTCAATCTTTGAAGGTTAGTCTAAGCTGCACAGATTGAACTGATAAGCAAATGAACAGATATTCACTTTTGACTCCAGTAATGCAGCCATATGCATGCACTGGCCACGGCCAGAAGCTGGGGGACATTAGAGCACACCTCACTGCTGGGGTGGAGCAGACAGTTTGGGCCAAAGCTGCCCCCACACCCTATGAATGGGGGTGTGGAGAAGACGTGTAAAGCATCCTGGGATGCTGGGCTACTGAGTTAACTTGAATCTGGAGGGGAACTGGGACAGAAGTTCAATAAACCAATTTAACCTAAATCAGTTAAGTCTGATATTACATCCATCCAGGTTTATCTTAAACCAGTTTCAGTCATTTTGAAAGTGGTTTATGTGCACCGCTGTTGCGTTACAGATTTGAACCAGTTTCCAATCACTTACATTCTTGTGTACATACAAACTTTCCCATTTGCTCTTGAAAAGTGAAGAGATGTCTGGTTCTACAAGAGTCATTAGCTTGTTTCAGTAGCCTCATATATACAAAGTAAAGATGATATTAATTGTCACAGGGTAATGAAAATCTTCACAGAATAAAGATTACACATTTAATTCTTCCACTGAACTCTCAGAACAAATACTCTAAATGGCACAAAGTACATAAGGGCCAGAGAAGCAACTATTGTTTTTAGGGAGTAAAAGCTTAGAGTTTTTTTCAGCTTTAAGAAAATATGAAGGATCGCCAATGACATTCTTTAATCATTCTGGGTGGTTTTTAAAACTATTTTAACTAAAATCACCTTTATATTAATTATATTCATTTTTCCAAATTCATGTTTGAACAGAGATTAAGACCACCGGGGGAGGGAAAAAACAGCTGTTAGCAATGAACAGCAAATACTCTTCTGATTTTCTTTCTTCCTTTTTTTTTTTGATTTGGTGATTTTTTTTAATATATCTTAGCACCATAGCAAACTTTTCCTGTAACAATGAAAATGTAAAGATATAATGTTAAAAGTAACAAAAATACATAAAAAAACAAAAATAGACGAGTCAATGCAAGTTTTTCTAGGAGATGCTACGATGTCGAAACAATGCTGAAACAGGTAAGGGGTGCAAGACAATGGGATGAAGAAAGGCAAAATGACATCAGTGTAAGTCAGCATAAATGACAGTACAATATGGATAATGAAAAACAATACCATGCATTAAAAAATATAAAAAAAAAAAAAAAAATCAAATGCTCTTGGAGGGTATTTGAAACCTGAAAGTTAATGATCCACAATGTTCTCAGTTAAGGTGCCACTTACTAAATATGTCAGAATATGAGATATTTTAACTGCAGTGTCTCAGAAGAACTTATTGTATATGCCATTTATGTTTCTATCCTTAAGAACAAAAGAATTGAATTCAGAACACTGTCAGAAACTCATACAACGATTTCCTTGCTTCTACAGGTTGCGTCTCATTCTATTAAGACGACTATCGCATTTAATATGAACCTGATATACTTCACATATGAATACAAATCTGTAGGAAATCTGATACTGGGTCCAGATACTAAGCCAAATTCTCTCCTTGGGTGCGCATGTATGGCCACCATTGATTTCAGTGGCATCTGTGTATGCACCTGAGAGCAAAATTTAGTCAACTGACTATGAATTGAGTGTTATTCGATAGATAAAGCAGAAAGATGAGAGCAATTAGATAAGATAGAACCTGATCATATACAAGATGATCAGGCTTTGTGTAGGGCTCTTTTATTTCAGGGGGGTGTAGTAGGACTAAGTATTCCTTATCACCATGAACAAGAGATGTCACTAATGGATTTGACAAGCTATAGATCACTCAGCCACAGTACCTTCTCTTCCCCATACCATCCCAAATCACAAGCATTTCACAAAGCTAAATATCAACAGTTCTTTTTGGCACACTATTGTTCAAAACCCACTTTTTCTCTTCCTGACATCAAGCAACAGAATCATGCTTGATTTCCTCCCTTTGGTTCCACACAGATCCATATAAGACAAAGATTTGATATGTTCTGTAAAGTCAGCTAAATACTCTTAAACCAGGAATAGTTACTTTGTTCAGAGAGTTTCCCCCCTCCAGCACTGCTAATTTATAGAAAGAATCTCAAATACTACCATATTTTGAGTCAATATGTTTAACCTGTTATCATACAGAAAAAAGAACTATACAAGATGCAACAAAATTCACTGAAATCTGATTAAAGGAGTTTTCAGGATGAAAATATGTTTTGGTTTTATTTAGGATAGCTAGAAGAGGAGAGAGAACCCACACTGGGTGCTATATTGGAGCTAATAAAGAATCTTTTTAGATTTGAATTGATTTGTAAGTAGCTCTTGTAGCATCTATATAGAAGTTCCTTCCACTATCTCTACAACCTCTTAAAATACTGAATCTCTGCCATTACCCTGTGAAGTAAATCTTTGAAATTATTTTGTAGACTCTAAAATCATGTTTTAATTTTTTTTTTTCTTTTTTTTTTTAGAAGAGAGACTGTTCTGCTTCTAAAACATGAACTGACAGTTCTGTACGATTTATCATTCTTGTTTTAATTTGAAGAATGCCTTTATCCATCATGTCTAGAGGAGTCTTGGTCATTTATATATGATTTTAAAAATCTTCTCGACATATATTTTCATTTTAATTGCAAATGATACCAATGTAAATGTCTCTGTTTCATATTCTTCACTCGTCTCCCATTCCTACCATATAATTCAGCAGTTTGTCAAAAATGTCATTTCTTTTCCATCACCAGCACTGACAAAAGAAGAAAACTGGGAAATATTTCTAAAGATAGTATAGAAAAAGATGCAGGATGGTTAAAATCACAAACAGTACTCCCCCAGCATACAAAGTCTTTATATTTAAAAAAAATACAAAACTAAAGGAATGCCGTTTATGTCAAGTTACACATCACATCACACACATCACATTAAAGAATATACAGCAAGTAGTAGCTACTAAATTGCTCCCATCAAAAACATACAAGCAGGCTGTAGGAAATAGAACTCCACCAAAGAGAAAAGAACGAGAGTAATGCCATGCTGCATTCTTTCCCGAGGTGGAATAATACATCATTAGCAACAGAAAGTATCTCAACAGCATAAAAAAGTGCCTCCTGGGAAACATGTTTATTCTATACAATAGTAAGACCATTCCCAAAAATTATCTTACCCAAAGAAAGTACTGCAGGTTAATGTTTCTAGGTACAACTGCAATATACCCCGTCAGTAAAGGTGTTGTAAATTTCTTTGCAGGTGATGCTAAATAGCATCACTACCAAAGTTACTACCTCCATCAGTGGGAAAATGTATCCATCCTCAATACATTCCCAACAGCAAAAAAAGCTGCTATTAAGGAGATCAGAGCTTGGCACTACAGCTGCCAATGGACAGTCAGGCATCTGAATAGTCCCACTGACTTCCCAACTACCTTGTTTGTAGGCATGTTTGCAAATATAACACTGAAAGAGACAACTATCATAAAAAAGAATCTAATGATGTAATTCATTTTTAAGCCATTTCCTTAACAGTACATTTCTCAGTGGACTGCCAAGAAGATATTCACTGAATATCTTGTTTACCTTCACAATATGCTGAGTCCCCCTGGATAGAGACATAACCACTCTTGCATTCACAAGTAGCTTTTGTGTTCCAGTTTTTGCACTCTGAATTTTCACCACACCTGTGTCCTTCTGCACAAAAATTATGACCTGAAATACAAAGTGGACACAATTTTGTATTATAGCACACTAAATTCAAATAACCAGATTTCATATTTATATCTCACTATGCCACAAAAATGTGTGATGGTATGTCTCAAACATTTTAGTATGGAGGCACAATGGAGGGAAAATGCATGCTAGAGGTTCAAATGAGCATGAATGGAGGTTCAAATGAGTTCAAGGAAATATATACCACTTCATTTTTAGCTACCATAAAGTCAGGATAACAGAAGAGTGTTAATTAAACTACACTATTTTTTTAATGTCACATTATAAAAGATAAACTAAAATCAAAGTTTTACAAGTGGCACAGAGCCTGCACTGCTTCTCCAGCCTGGCCCCAAAGCAGCAGGGCCCACTCCACACCACAGCTGCAGAGCCAGGCTGGAGCTATGGTCCGTGCTCTGGGTTGCAGCACGGATGGAGTCTGCTGGCATGGAGCAAAAGTAGGGAAGGAAGCAGGCAAGGGGGAGAGACTTCTGTGGGGGAGATGGGAGAAAGCGGGAGCTGGGACCTGAGGCTGTCCACAGCAGAAGCAATGTG
>NW_017729025.1:116902935-116913242 GCF_001723915.1 Gavialis gangeticus | reverse complement strand
GGGGAATCAAGACAGCTTGAGACTGGGGACAGGAAGCAGGCACAACTGGGGGAAGTGGAGGGGGGAAGAACAGGCAGCAGGGGTCAAGCTACCCATCCCTCCCACTGCCTGCCCTACAACCTCCACACTCCCTGCCCCCTACTGTGTCTCCCACCACCCCACACTGCTTGCCCCATTACTGCCCCCCCACTGTCCCCACAGTGTCTACCATTTCCTGCCCCATCCTCATCTCTCCCCCCCACCTACCTGCAGTAGTGTGTGCGTGGGGCTGGGGGCGAATTTAAGAAGATCCTCCAATAATTAGATTCCATACATGGAAAATTATAATAAATTTAAAAGTTTCCATGTGTAGAATCTAATTACTGGGGTCATCTTACATTTAGGGTCATCACGTATTTAGGTAAATATAGTAAAGAAAATGTCAGAATATCTTGTTTTGCTTCCCCTGTTGAGACAGGAGATAGAAATCATTTCCTCACTTACAAAATTGGCTCTGAAGTCACTCTACTGGTGTTATACCCATTTAATTACTGGGAAAACTTGGAAATTATATCATACATAGAAATTAAGGGCTGGAAGGGACCTTGAAAGATCACCAAGTCCAACCTCCCTGCTCTGTGCAGGAATACTGTTGAGATCAAATGATCTCAGCAAGGTGTCTGTCCAGTCTCCTCTTAAAGACTTCCAAGACTGGGGACTACAAGGTTGGTGGCGGTAGTTAACTTTCTTTTGATAGTGGTAGTTAATTTTCTTACTGAATTCCATTTGCCCTGGTCATATGAAACAGGATTTTGGCTGCTTCTTTTTTTTGGAAAATATATTTGTTATTTGTTATATCTGTTACATACTCTAACAGAGTCTAATAAAATGGAATTATATTAACTTATACCCACAAATTTTGAATTCTACATCTCAGTCTCAACTGTTTATTCTGAATTCTGATGATAAGGACACCTTTGAGGATTTGCTATAATAATCCCAACTGTATTTATCAAAATTACAAATAATTCTAGAAATTATCATGATATTAAATCTAAATAACTTATTTTGCAAGCATAGTCTCATTCTTTATTCTTCAGAAATACATCATACTTTGGTTTGTCTGAACTCTAGTTCTGCTATTTTTGATTACAGAAGGGAGAGAGCAAAGTTTCCTTTCTGTAAAAGTTCTAGTTCATTGATTTGAAAGTTTTCTAAATTCCCAGAAGAACGTCTATGAAACAGAAGACCTAAAGTTCTAAGATTTAAATGGCAATCTAAGACCTTAGGTGCTTTTTTTCCACACCCTTTGCTCTAACACTGCTTAACTGTACTTTGGGGAACTTTTGAAATCCTTGGTAAATCAAGTTTTTACCTGGTGTAAGCAGGTTTTTTGGTGTTATCCTGACCGTAACAATGTTCATTGTTACAAAAAATATCAGCTTCATTAATAATCAAGTAATAATCTAAAGCATTACACGGGAGGGATTTTGTGCAGTAAAAGGCTGAAAGGTACCAGTCTATAACTGGAATATCAGGTTATTTGGCAAAAGAAACGCTTGTGTTAGTGGAGCATACAATCACTCAATCTCAATGTCCAACTCAATTCTTGAAGTTTAGATTAATCTTATTAATAGCTGCTAGACAGGTATGTATTACTTGTGTTCTGTTCACTTGCTCCTTCAATAAGATCTTGCTTTCAATAAAATATACTTTTCTTTCTGTTTTAAGCTCTCTTAATACAATTTCAAATACTTTTCAATTCTCTAGTAATTTCACAGTCCAGTAAAAAATACTCAAGTACTGCAAGTAAAGCCTTAGGAACCCTGGCTAAACTCTCTACCAATATAAAAGGACACAGTTCCATTGACCGCACTCAAAATTTATGCTGTCAGAGAACTGAACTCCTTACTTCTGCCCTGAAGCATGTGCCTAACTTTAATCAATGCTGAATAGAGGAACCCATCCTTGAAAACTGACCCACTTAACACCAAATTTCTACCCTAATTTCTAATCTGCTGTCAGCCATTTGGTCAACATACCAAGACTAAGAATACTGCAACATTTGCTTTATCACATACAATCCTTAAGTATACTATAGCCCAATCTTTTTGCTGTTCCTCTAGAACTCTACCACCCTTTTGTATTCATATATAGTATTATCATTACTTTGATACAAGTTGATACAATTATGCTAGGATTTGTCATTATACATATTACTTTTCTCATCTAAAACCTGTATACCTGATGCATCCTATTTTTCTCAGCATGTTATTCTAGTTAGAACGTTCCTACTGTTATCTAGTTTTCTGCCCTGGAAGACAAAGATTCCATCTGCTTTTCATCCTTACTTTTCATTATTAGAGTAATGCTCACAAAAGAGATATTTCTCCTTTCTAGTCAGTCAGAGGTTAGCAAATGCAGGTTGATTTGTTTATCCTCACTTCAGCTGTCCATATCTAACTCAAACTTCTCTCCAAACTGTGGAGTCCTTCATTAGTTCTCAGTGCCACAGGATATTTCTAAGGACTTTGTCTTGCTTATTTGTCACCACTGAAACTCAGCATCATTTATGATAATTATTCTTGTTATCCATCTTGTGCCATTACAATTGCTGCCTTTTTAAAAGTCCTCGAGGCAAATCCTTGATTCTTTTGTTCCCCTGCTGGTAATCAACACTATCTGAATGCAACTCTTCTCAAAAGCAGTTTCTTTCTTATATTAAGTTTTTCAAGGTTGCAGACTGTGACAAGATGGCAGAACAAAAAATGTTCCAGCGCTCTAACTTAACTATATTTAATTAGAGACTTTTGAGAATTCTTTATTGTTCTCCTATAATTAGGGAGTTACATTGATAGAATGCCCTGCTCCACACATGGACTGGCTTGGTGTCTATTACAAGACACTCATGAAGCACTATTATCAGCCCTGGATTTTAAAGTATATTGCCTACTGTTAAATTCAACCTCATTGTTTCTCATAGCACTTCAGAAAACATGTTAAATACCACCAGAAATGGAAAGCTGAAAAACATCTCTGTAGAAGCATATATGCTATTTCCATCCCATACATCACTGAGCTTTTACAGAGCAAATTACATTTACTGCTAGCTATTCAAGTAATGTATGCTATGGTACAAAATATTATGGGCAACAACACTTGATCAGAGGCCCTTTAAAGGCATTATTCCTGAGAGGTAAAAAAAGCAGGTATAATGTTTTGGGAAAGCTATGGAGAACACAGCTTGGCAAGACAGTTGTTACCTCTCTTCTAGATCTACATCTCTGTAAGTGTAGGTTTTTCAGGGGAATCAAACCATATATATTTCCTGATTCACTCTCTGGATCTAGAATACTGTAGGCTGTATTGACCTGATTACTTCCCAGGGCCTCCTGAACTGTCAGCAATAAAACTATGGCTATCTACTGAGGGGATAGAGCAATACAATTCCTGTTCTACTCGCACGCAAGGAGCCTATATTCGGCCCATTAAGCATGAGCTAAGGCAATCCCTATTCAGCACAGTACTTAGGCATGTGCCCAACTTTAAATATATACTCAAGACCCATTGATTAATTGGTTTAAGCACAAGCTCAGATGCTTTACTAAATAGAAATGGACTTAAACCCAAGTGAAAATGCTTAGATGAATTGGGCCAACTGAAAATTTATTCATGACAGCAAGTATTAAGCCGTTAGAAAATAAATAATTAGTAGAAGAGTAATAGCAGATTTTTATTAGGGTCTTGCATTATGACAGAACCTTTAAAATAACGTAATATGTAGAAACCACAAACTGAAGCCATATTGTGGTCTTGAAATTCCCAGTTAGTAACAGGGGATACCAAGTAGCAGAGTTCACACACCCATATTGGCCAAGCAAAAATAAATGAACTGTCAAGGCTTCATTAATATGCTGTAATGTCTGATCAGAGACTTTCAGACTTGCACTAGATATAGGAAAAGGCTTTAAAAAATAACCATATCCCAGCAAAAAGGCAGTTGGAAAGAACTTAATAGAAGCACATAAAATCTTAAATAGTACTGATAATCTCAACTAATTTCAGGCCAACACAGATGACAAGGCAAGTGAGCATGAATTAAAATTACAGATAAACACATTCAGAACAGATGTCGGGAACCAATTTTTCCCCCACACATGAAAAGATAAATGTGCAGAACAGCCCTCCAAAGTCATTCAAGACATTCAAGATACAATTAGGTACTACCATAAGGGAATTAACTATAGAAGAGAGTGTCTAGATTTTTGATGGGCTAGATAACCTCTGTTCTGTCTCCAAATATCTCTGATCATGTTACTGCCTATTTTGCCAAGGTTGTTAGATTGTTTGCTTTAATTATCTCCTACTGAGATCATAATCGCATCTATTCCTACTATCTATAATAAATAGGGGTACTTCCTAATGTTACCTGACTGCACAATACATGTTAATAATTTATGCTAAGATAATTATACAAGTAACCAAATTCCATGCTTCAGAACATGAACTGATCACCTGCATGGCCTCAGGAAAAAGTATACAACTGATGAGGCCTACAACTTTCAAAGTAGATTACCTAAAATTAGACACTACAAATCTTACCGGCTTTCCTTTCTAAGCCTCTGGGTACACATAGCTCCCAGTGACCAGGCACTTGTAAAGTAAATCTGGGTGCCTAATGAACCTGATAAAGAATCATGTTACTGTTAACTAGCACACCACAGTCTCTTATATGAACAAGTTTTACTAAGATATGAGCACTGATGCTCTTCTGATTTCCTTCATGTCTTTGGAGATTGTGCACCCAGAGATTAGACCTCAAATAATGTGTTTAATAATTCTTTTCAATTTATATATGCATTGAGACACCATTTCAATAAATGTGCACTGTGCAGTAGCTCTACAGTAACACAAGGGCATCACAAGGTTTAATTAGATAATCTATAAAGCATACTTTGAGGATATACAGCTTTTTTAAAATCCTAAGCATTACTATGATTATGCGTAGAAAGTAACTAATTCATACTTTTCAACCACCACCAGAGCCTTAATAAAACTAAAACCTTGAAATAGCTCAAATTCCCAACACAATGCATGAGAAACATTTGATTTCTGCTTCTGATAAAGCAAAATTCACTCCGTTTTTCTTTTAGTCAGAAAAATCTTGAGTCTCACAGCTAGACAGAGAGATGAGAAATATGCTAATTGAAGTGCCTTCCCAAGCTGCAGTTGAAAGACTCAGAAACCCTTTTTTTGTAACTGATAATGTAAGAATGACAGAAGCCATATTTTTATATTATACCACTGTTTACTGCAATAAAATGCACACTGGATCTCATCAGGAAGATTCTACACTTGCTGCTAACCATCATCAGTACCAGTCTACCAGCCAAACCATATTACTAGATGTCAAATAAAAATTACTTTCTATAGAAGCTAAGCATTTCTCACTACCTCATTATTTTCTCTCTTTTAAGGATGAGAGGAAGATATCATGAATAGCAGCAACCCAAAGTACTCCTTTGAAACTTTATTTGAATCGTTTATTTGAAAGGGAAAGAAGATGGCAACTTCACCCCTCAGAATTAATCACTGACTCTTAAAGGAGGAGGCAGTTAAAGGGAACAATTTTTTGCCTATGCTATTGGTACTACTACTGAAAAAAACCCCAAATATAATTATTTAAGTTGATTGTCATAAAAATGATAAAGGTTTGCAAAAAATACAATTCAAATTTATTCCCTGCTTCTAAATATATTTTTATTTAGATTTTTCAACAATATTGTTATATGCATTGGGACACATACTACCAATGAACTTTCCTGCTGAAGATTTTTAAAAAATATATACTGTAGTATAAGCAGACATTTACATTAATGTTTTCTGTTCTGGTGCACTAAATGGTTAGAAGAGTCCCATTGCCATATTTCTAAGTGACCATTCATGGATACACCTCTTCCACAAGTTCTGATCAGGTGCACTGCTTATATAGGTAGATCCATGTGTAGGTTAAAGCCCTCATATTTTATGGTAGAGGGTAGGGGTCCTCTCTACTGCATTTACACAGATCCTTTCAATAGAACATAGGAATCATGTTCCATTAATGTACTGGATGCCACTGTATTATAAATGAGTGTGGTGAGGCAGAAACAGCAAGGGTATCATTCACAGTATTTACTCTTCTAACCATTTACAACAATAATAAGAGAGCAGCAAGTCTACCAGCTGTGTATATTATAGTATTTGACTGTTATTCTGCTGACTCACAATTTGAAGCACTGTAAACAGTTTTCTTCTTTGATGCAATATCCTATTTTCTTCTAAGCTGTTGTGACTAGTACAATAGAAAACCCTGAGGTAGAGAGGTAGACTTATGCTACACCTTTTATTGTTCTATCATACTCTTACTTTGATATTCAGTCTTATATTCTTTCCCATAGCCCCATATTTATTCTTACAATTGAGTACATACATTTCCTTGCTGTAGTTTAGCAACCAGAAATTCATAGCAAGGATATACACAATTCTTAAAAAGTTATGGATGGAGGGAAAATAGTTGAATTTATTAGGCACCTCCAACTTACATGGCATAATACCTAAAAAACAGATACACGATGCCCACCAGATGATTTGAAAAAAGGTTAGTTTCCTAAGTTTCCAATAGTCAATGGGGAAAAGTAGGTATCTCTGAAGGGCAATTCCATTGACTGGAGTTGACACTGGGGCCCATGGATGAGAGACTGGCCTGATTGGACAATCAGGCTTCACACCCAATGCAAGGCTTGGGCATGGCTAAAATGGGAGACGAGGAGGCCACAGCCTCCGTTTTTTCTAAAGGTATAATTACGTCAAGACATAGCAAGTGAGTGGAAGGGGAAATTGTCCGGTGAAAATAAACATGACAAGGGCTGGGAGGAGCTCCAGGGGCACCACAACCACCCCTGGGGCAGGACCTTGTTACAGTATCCATTTGGTAACTGGAAGTATCTTAGCTGTGACACTGATGCTGTATGCACACTGATAAGTTCTGCTGTATTCTGTTGCAACTGTACTACTGCTAATGTGGTTAGGGCAGTTGCAGTGTGCCTCAATACTGTATTGTTTTATAGACCTCCCTAACTCTCTTCGGCCTGGAAACCCGCAGGTTTACGGGGGACCTGGTGGCTGCTTATAAATACATAAGGGGGGTGCATCAGGATCTGGGAAAACATCTGTTCACCAGAGTGCCCCAAGGGAAAACAAGGACTAATGGTCATAAACTCCTCCAAGACTGTTTTAGGATGGACATAAGAAAAAATTTCTTTACTGTCCGAGCCCCCAAGACCTGGAATAGACTCCCTCCAGAAGCAGTGCAGGCACCTACCCTGGACTCATTCAAGAAACGTTTGGATGCTTATCTTGTTAGGATCCTTTGACCCTGACTGACTTCCCGCCCCAGAGGCAGGAGGTTGGACTTGATCTTTAAGGTCCCTTCCAACCCTAACAGCTATGAAATTTACGAACTCCATGCTATAATACTAACGAAAATATAAATTGATGAAGATATGCAAAAGTGAAGACCTGGCTCTACAGGTTAACAACTATATGCTGACGGATTTGGCATTACATTATGAGTGATACTCAATGACTTCCTCGGTTACCAAGAAATGTTCACAGGAAAACTCAATTGATCATTATTTATTTCAGAAATATCCCAGACAAATGTCTTTTCCTAAAAGACAAAGGTAAATTACTGTGTGTAGGTCTTCATCCTTCATTATTTGCTACAATATTCCATTTAGGTTTTCAATTAATACACCAACTACGAATGACTGCACTATAGTATTTAATTTTTTCAAACTTACTCGTAATCTTTCTATTAAAAAATGAAAGCAGAATTCAGTCTCATCAAAAAATGCTACAAGATCCTAAGCAATCACCCACTCTCTCACTCACTCAATCACTCTCTGGCAGGAGAGTAAAGGCAGCCTGAGCTGCTCATACTCTCCAAACACCGTTGGCAGCTGCTCTGGGGGCTTGAGGGGCTTGTATGACTACAGAACTTTTACCTTTTTAACTTTCATGAACTTTGAAGCTCTATGATTTCAAATGCTTTTAGGTAATGAAGCTAATTTTCCCCGGTTACGCCACATCACCAAACTAAGCCATCTGCTAAGAAGTATCATTAAGAGAGCTGCCCCTCTGAGGGAGGAAGCAGCAACATTCACTGCTAGCTTAAACAGTTACAGATGTTTCTAGAAACTGCTTAAAATTAATGTCTATATTCTTAGGCTCCGATCCAGTAATCTACTTCAAATATGAGCACATGGAGATGCTTGCAAGGTCAGGACCCTAGTAAATGTTTAATTACACACATACACTAATTAAATATTTACTAAGCCCTTGATCTTCCAAGATATAGCTATACAGATAGAAAATACAGATGACAGATAGGTATAGTAATACATAATATAAAGTTTTCCATTAACTAAGTAACATAGAGGTTTTCCTTAAACAAATAATCTGACAAAACAAACCCATATCCAAGCATCCTCAAAATGTGAATCTGGACTAAAATCTTAGCTTCACATTAACTCTTACCCCCCTATAATGAACCACCTCCAAATTCTGTACACAAACTGCCTAGAACCCTAGGTGTTCACATCCTAACTTTGTAGCTCAGGACACCTTTATTTTAAATATAACTATCTCACAACTAGGCCTTATAGGTAACAGGAGAGACTGTCTGGTACCCTCTTTCTCCTACCTGGTTTCTGGTAATCTTTCCTCCCAACAGAAATAGTACAGACTGGTTTATTCAGAAGACTAATTACAGGTGCAGGTTATGTGGGTACCTAATATCTCATTCATTAAATGGTAGCATTAGAGTGATGCTATAGCTGTGATCATTCCAGAATTATGGAAGAGGCAAGAATTTCTTCGGTGGTATCTTTTAGTGAATCAAGTGTATAGTTGGGATTGAGTGAGACAAGCTTTCAAATACAAGACATTTTTCTTCATGTCTTGTAACCTTGCTATTATTCTCTCATAATTAAAGATATTACAGCACACCCCAAAACTGTACTGAGGACATACGTTCCCAAAAGCATAAAATCCCCTGCTTACCTTTACAGACGCTACAGCACTGGCCCTCTGGAAGAACATGGTCTTTTTCTGAACAGTTCAATGGTGGACAGGTCTCTGTTACTTTTACTAAAACTCCATTCTGCAAAAAGATGGACACCAATGAAAATGTATGTGATGGCAAGGATCACGCAATTTTTAATCTACAACTCAGGCAATCTTTAATAACAACAGTAGTAAGCTGACAGGGAGCAAGATAAATTCATTTTTACACCATAATATCAAATCTAAACTTAATCTACTTGGACATTTCTATTCCTGCAGTGTAAGAAGAAACACACTGCACAAACTCAAAATTGCAAAACTACATTTCCCTCCTTATAACTTGCCTGAACATTTGCAAAATCAGCATGTTTTATTCCAGACCTTTTACTACCAATTGTCATCCTGCTTTATACAAGCCTTGTTTTTCATTGTTAATTTTTATTTTATATATACCACAGTCATAAGCAAACTACAAATGAGGCAGATACTGTAGCTCGATATTCACAAGGGCATGAGGTAAACATAGGCCAACTGTATTTAATTATCTAGTTGACCCTCCTTAAGTCAGACACTCCGTAAGTCAGAAACTGTACAACATTCCAACCTCAAACTCAATGCAACTGAAAGAAGCAACCAACCCTCAAATAGCATCACTCTCTCCACATAACTTACAAAAGCTGACAAATCTAGCATCTCTACAGGGTCCAGAAAAACACCCTAATAAAAACACTTTGATGTGGAGAACTAGAAGAATTTTTTCCAATGACTTCGCCTCAAAGAGTATTTCCACAATCAAAATGAATCTACTTCCAACAGCACTTCAACCTTTGACAACCCCCGAGGAAAAGATCAACCCCCCCAAAAAACATAAGACTGGACACTTCACAGTGGATGAAATTAAAACCTTGACTGCTGCTTCAGACAAAGAATGAACAATAAAATAATCAACAACAAACACCACCGTAACAACCTCTCTCTCAGAGAGAAGCGCCATAGAATGCCTAAGATCTAACCACCAAGTAGTAATAAAACCAGTGGATAAAAGAAGAGCTATAGTTATCCTTACCCATGAAGACTACATAAAAGAAGCCAACAGACAACTCGCTGACACCACCTACTACAAAAAACTAGAGGATGATCCTACTCTCCTTTTCACCTTGAAACTCATCAGAAATGAAAGAAAAACTACAAAATTTGATCCTCTCACTACCCAACCCAGG
>NW_017729025.1:116893830-116897935 GCF_001723915.1 Gavialis gangeticus | reverse complement strand
AGTAACATGTATCCAACACAACATCTTTACTTCTTGCTGTCAATTCCTACTACAAAAAACTAGAGGATGATCCTACTCTCCTTTTCACCTTGAAACTCATCAGAAATGAAAGAAAAACTACAAAATTTGATCCTCTCACTACCCAACCCAGGGACTTTTTACATGCTCCCTAAAATCCACAAACAAGGGAACCCTGACAAACCTATCATATCCAGCCGTGGAACCATCACTGAGGAAATATCAGGTTTCATCAACGCAATCCTAAAACCTATCAGCCAAAAAGTTAGTTTTGTCCAAGATGCAACAGACTTTCTACAAAAACTTAAAAACACAGACCACCTTCCTGCAATACCCTCCTAGACACCATAGACATTACTAGCCTATATGCCAACATGCTACAGCAGGATAGAATTCAAGCCTGCCTTACATATCTACAAGGGCAAGATTACAACTCAGAGTACAGACTCAAAGATATTACTGAACTTCTGAACTTATACACTTCATCCTCATGTACAACAACTTCACTTTCAATAATCAACACTTCCTGCAGACCATGGGCACAGCTATAGGCACCAAAATGGCTCCACAGTATGCCAACCTTTTCATGAGCCACCTGGAAGAAAAATTCCTCAAGGACTGCACCATCAAATCCTTGCTAACTTAAGCTATATCGATAACATCATCATTTGGACTGAAAACCTGCAATCTGATTGACTTCCATCAGAAATTCAACATGCATCATCACCCCTCCATCAGTCTATCTCTGGAATACTCCAATACCAACATTCACTTTTTAGACATGACAGTCGCTATCCAGAATGGTGAAATACAGACCACATTATACAAGAAACCGACAGACCAACACACATATCTACAATGAACCAGTGATCACCCTAGACACACTAAGAAAGCTGTAGTATATAGCCAAGCCCTCCAGTACCACCAAATTTGCAATGAGGCGAACACTCATGAGCATCACCTTTACAGTTAGGGCTGCCAGGCTCTGAAATGGGCTCCCAAGTGAGATGGTACTCTCTCCTACCTTGGGGGTCTTTAAGATGAGGCTGGACAGATACCTGGCTGGGGTGATATGATCCCAGCACCCGTTTCTGCCTGGGGCCGGGGGTCGGACCTGATGATCTGTTTAGGTCTCTTCCAACCCTGAGTACTATGATACTATGAAGTCTCAAAAGGTACTTCACTCAACAAGGACACTCCTCTAGAGAGACAGATCACACTTTTGAAAGAGCCCCACAGATGCCACATGAAGAACTGCTGCAGTACAGAAGAAAAAAACCCCATGAACTGCACACCACTGGTTATGACATTTCTCTCCCTGGAACCTATGAGGAAAATCCTCCAACAATTGCAACCCATACTAGAAGGAGACCTAATTCCTAAAGAGATTTCCCAGAATCACCCATCCTCACCTTTAAACAAGCACTGAACCTCACCAACCTCATCACCAGAAGCAAAATTCCTATGGCCCAAATGGATCCGAATGGATCTAGACTATGCCATGACAAGAAACGTAAAACCTGCCAGCACATCACTACCCCCACAATTACTATACCCCAGAAAAGAACCATCACCATTCCTGGATTTTACATCTGCCCCTCCAGAAACATAACATCTCATTCAGTGTTCTCAATGCCCTGATGGAAAATATGTAGGAGAAACCAAAAAACAACTGCATACCAGAATGAGCACACACTGAAAATCTATCAAGAATTTGTCTATCTATCAAGACAAGAATACCCAATTACCTGTGAGGGCACATTCCTCACTCTTCCTCCAATCTCTCAGTTCTAATCCTCAAAGGGAATTTACAAAACACCTTTCACAGACGAGCCTATGAACTTCACTTCATCAATATACTAGGTACAAAAAATCATGGACTAAATAGAGACTTTGGATTTATAACACATTATAACCTGCCTAACATCTGACTCCCCAGGTAAACTCTCCATTTTTTATCAGCTATTCTCATTCCCTTCCCCATCTCTCCTCCCCCACCCTCATCCACTGACTACAGCTACATTCATTCCCCTTCCCTCACACCTGTCTCTCACCGAGCGACAACCTCAATTTATGTTTTAACTGGATGGCTTTCTTGCATAGGTACTGGCCTGTGGCTGTTTTACCACTTTATCCAGGAAGATCACACACCATCTGCAGATGCTTCCTCAGCCTAATGAAGGGTATTTGTACTCAAAAGCTTGCAAAGATGAATTTTTCCAACTATTTGAGTTGGTCTAATAAAATCTATCAGATTTACCCAAATAACCTTATCTACCCCAGAAGTGAAACACTGCAAATATTTATTAATTTCCGAAAAATGCCTTCCAACTTATCTACATTATCTGCTTTATTTACAATTCACTTATCACCCTGCTATGCATTCTGGATTCATATCCTGCACATAAGATATGTAAAATAAAACTAAAACAAAACCAAGGCTAGCACAAAGAAGGATGATAGTCTGGCCCTAGTAGTATGGAAGAAATAGGGTCCAGACCTCAATTTCCACACTATCAAAACAACACACATATCACATCATCTTCCCATTCCAGGACCTTTAAAAATTAGACAGTCCCCTAAGCAATGAGAAGACATGTGGAATCCTTGCCACTTAAGCCCTCAGGATTGAGGGATGTGTTAGGAGCCAGAGACATCTTGAGGATAACCTAACCCGTGACAGTCTGAAAGAGATGCACTTGCTGGTCCAGGAAGTTGCTGGAGAGAATATATGCAGGAAAAGGCTGGTGGTAATCCACAGTGTGGCATAAACTCTATTCAATGCATACTTGCAGCTTTGAGACCACCTCAAATACAAATCCCTTATTGGATTCCTGACCTAATAGCAACCCATTCAAGCTCAACTTTTAGATCCTGTCTCCCAATAACCTCTTTACCCCCCTGTACTTCCTCACAGCACTTCCTCCGTTCCTTCACTAGCTCCTCACCTTCCCTAACTACAAGGCTGTAGCCTCAAAACCTGATTCCCTTTCTATGGCCCTCTGCAGGCTTAGAAGTGTGAAGGAGGATAGAGAAGCCAAAAAGCAAGGGAGAGGAGTCACCTGGCAGCTTGGTAAAACAGGTGTCACCACAGCCCCAAAGGGCTGCAGCTGAGTTCTAAGCCAAGTAATCCAGGTTCCCAGAGTCAAGTTGACTTTATGCAGTCTGGGGCATGATATGTTATCAAGGGACGAGGTTGTCTATAATGTTGCCAATTCTTAAAGTTCTATTGTGAACCTTTTGCTATTTATTTTCCTTAATGCCACAGAAGTTTGAATGCTTAAATGAAGAGATTACATGAGAATGTGAGCTTTCGTTTTAAAGAAAAGTAGTCTTCTACCATGATTGCAGGGGGAAACTTGAAAATGTGATCAAAGTGTACTAAATGCTAAGCAAGTAGAAGACAATTATTATTATTATTATTATTCCAAAGATTTTCACATCAGTTGCATGATTTTAGGGAACTGACTGATGATGTAAGTGGCTCACAAGGTGTGTGACAGCTGGTAGGGCTTATAAATGAATAAGTAAACTTACTCTATCAGATGCAGGGAATACAAAATTCTGGGCAACTCAGCCCTTGACCCCAAACACTGCTGGTCATTATCTTTGGATCTGCAACCCAAAGGTTGAGAAGAGCTTATCTATTTCTGTCTGGTACCCAGTTACACTTTATTGGCACAGACGTGCGCTGCCCAGTGACCTTGTTAAATGTCAGGAGACAAATGTTTCAGTGGAAGCAAGAAGGAAGGGCTTTCTGCCAGAGGATGCTCCCTGTAGGAGAACATGCCATCTTATTGTCCAGGTGTCCACATGAGAACAAGTCAGGCTAAAGGACACTAGGACTGACTCTAATCTCACTTTCAATGGTGCAAAGCAGGAGTCCCACACAGGAATCAATTAGTTAAAGCAGTGAATGGGAGAAGAGAACCAAGCACACTGAATCATCATAGTTTCATAGTTATTAGGGTTGGAAGGGACCTAAGCAGATCATCAAGTCCGACCCCCTGCCATGGCAGGAAAGAGTCCTGGGGTCAAATGACTCCAGCAAGGTGATTGTCTAACCTTGTCTTAAAGACCCCCAGGG
>NW_017729025.1:116874609-116893448 GCF_001723915.1 Gavialis gangeticus | reverse complement strand
GGTCCCGCAATGACCTCAGCTAATTCCCTCAGTACTCTGGGGTGGAGATCATCTGGACCAGCTGATTTAAATACATCCAGTCCCTCCAGAAGTTCCCTGACTAGATCCTCATTGACCCTTGGCCTAGGTGCGCCTCCCCTGGGGCCTGAGGGGGACCTGGTGGGGGAGTTGATTCAGTCCCAGCTCAGAAAAATGGAGGCAAAGAAATCATTAAATAGGTTAGCTTTGTCGTCTGGTATGACTACCAAATTTCCTAGCGTGTCTTGCAGGGGCCCCACGTTACCCGGAACCTTCTTTTTGCCCCCTATGTATTTAAAAAAGGACTTCTTGTTGTCCTTGATCTGGGAAGCTAGTCCCAGTTCCATCTCCACCTTGGCCTTCCTGACTGCCCCCCTGCTTCCCTGAGCAACCGCAGTATAATCCTCCCTGGTGATGGCCCCTCCCTTCCATTGAGTGTGCACCTCCCTTTTAGCTAGAAGACATTCCTGGATGCTTTTGGTGAGCCATGGGGGCTTTTGTGCCCTCCTGCTCCCAGGTCATCCTTTTTTATCGTTGTTATCAAACTACCCAGATAGAAGAGCATGAGCTGCAACTCTCCACTTTTTCAGGCCAGGACAAAATAATTACAGCAGAAAGGCTACAGTATATCACTGTATCAAAAAGTAAGTGTTGACAATAATAAGACAGGTCAAAATGATAGCAAGAAAAATCAAGAGACTATGAAACTCTAATCAGTCAGTCAGTCAAGACAGAAAAAAACTCAAAACCAATTACAACCAAGCTCCTGCCTTCTTTAGTGAGTTACGGAAAAAGAGACATGGTTAAATATAAACTCAGTTGCTTTATGTCAGGAAAATTGTAGTTCTCTAATTTTTCCTAATATTTCATGACTTTGCACCTTTAAAAAAAAGGATGTAGTATATCCAGTAGTCAATTTGTTAGGTAAAAAATATCTTTCAAAGCATTTTGCTGAAGCACTCTGTGGGTTAAAATCCCCACTGCTGTACACTGATGTAGCTCCATTGATACAAATTATTTTCATTAGGTTTCAGATTTAATCCACTGAGATAAATAGGAGCAGTTCACACTTCTCAGAACTACTGCTTCAGGCTGTGTTAGAAAGATACCACTGCATTTGTTATACTCAATTCAGAGTAGTCACAGAGTCCATGATTTCTCATACAGAAATCAGAGTCAAAAGGCTAAATTCTTTGCTAGAATAAATTGGTAAGCTTCAACTGCTACATAAATCCACCTCCTTTTGCATAATTTAAATCTGGAATCTAAGCTTTAACCTTGAATAAAATTAAATTCCTTATGGTTGCAAAAGTAATTCTCCACGCTACAGACCAGTTCAGTACCATCATCTGAAAACAGCCTGAAATGTCTGTTTAAAGAAAGGTGTAAACTGTTCCTGTTCATCTCAGGAGGTTAGCACATGCTATCACGCTTGATAACATAATAAAAATTATGGCACACGTGTCTGGTTCTCTTCTCATCTTTGCTACTGTAACTTTGATTCCTGTTTGATTCCATACGATTCACATGATTCCAATGTGGGGTTCATACCTTATATCAGCAAAAAAGAGATCAGATATATAATGATAACATTTTGAATACTACCACTTTTAATTTTTCAACTGATAATCATTTCAACAGAAAGTTCATGTACAGTATTTATCTTAGCCCATAATATAAAGCTAAACTACTTCCACATCTATATCGGTGCTAAAGACACAACTTCTCTTGTCACAAAATGTAGAACCACCTGTCTGTCTATCTACAGTCTGTCTATACAGATATTTATAATACAATCACCAACTTGGATGCTTACTCCTAAAGGTTATGTAAGGATTTGTCCTCAGATCCATTCTTGCCAATTGTTAAACCATTTTGGGAATAGACCTGACAACACCTAGTGGTGATGGAAAAGGACATGTTGCCAGGAAACAACAGACCCCAGGAGTAAATTCTTGGATCCACTGAAGTCAAGGAAAATTTTTCCTTTGACTCCAAAAGGTCCAGGCTGTCTTATAAGTGAAATGTAAGAAGCTACAGATCTCCTCCAGTGAATGCAGAAAGGTGAAGGTCTTTAAGCTGTATCAGTACATTTATATTTTTGTGGAGGCACCCAAGTGCTAATTTTGTCAGTCTGGCTTTGGAAATTAAATCTGAAGTGTTTTGTGAGTGAGATTCCAGCTGGCAGCATGTGAACAGTTGTCCATCAATAACTTAAGTGTTTATGGTTAAGAAGATGTGCCATCATAAATCCCATTTTAGTCTGGATTAATTTTCAGAAATAAAAAAATCTGCTCATTGCCTGATAAAGAGAAGCTCTGATCTATCTGAATCTGGCATTATTATTATATTAATTCCATCCAATGCAAAAATTTAAATTAAAAATCTGTTAAACTTGCTTAAGGACATACACAAGCCATGCACATAACTAGATTCATGAACAACCTTGCAAACTATTTTCACTTTCTTTAAACTGCCATGCCCATGTCGATCTCTGACATGGAAAATGTTGTCACCTTATACTGGTACCTTAAACTCACTAACTGGATTTTACCAAAGGATTGTGGGGGAAAATATCTGACCTAGGCTTCTTATTTATTTATTTAGAAGTCTGTAACAACACTGATAGTTAATGACATAGGTAGTTCTCACCCCACACTCCCATACCTGCCTCAGAGGTATAACATCCTCCATGCTTTTCACACTGTCCTTTCACCTGCCCTAGCCACATCTCTATACTGCACAGCATGGATGATTCAAGGAAGCAGTGGATTCAGTGTAGCAATGTGAGGAAACAGAACCAGCTGACAAGTCTCAGCAACAGCATCAGGTAACCCAGGCAGAGTTCAGTCAGATATCCTGAGGTAGTACATACTAATTATGTATTGAATTTAAAATTTCCAGCACTGTCTGCCTATATTGAAGATGTTTTCAGAGCATGTGCATATGCAGTTTGCAGTTTGTTTTCTAACTGTAACTGTAGAAGGGGTAATGTTGGGGGAGAAGAAGATGCACAAATGTTCCCTCTGTAACAGTAAGGGTTTGTGGGGAAAAATGCTTGGATAAAACTTGGCACATGCTTAGAACCCCATGAAGGCACCTGAACGGTGGAATTACCTTATCTTGATGCAGAAATCAGACCCACACAGCAGTACTTGCTTTTTAAACAATATACTACAAAGAAGGTGGGTTTAATTTGTCCACCTGTTTTTTGAAGTGACACTAGAACTCTAATCAAACTTCAAAAAACAGTTACTAAGGCCACAATTAGAAAATGTTACAAACAGCTACAGCAACCTTTCCATTTACGGGGAAAATATAAACTGTGACACCATTAGAATTAGTATTGCCATATCAACTTCCCTCCACAAAAAGTGAAATACAAAAGCTCTTTTCACTTTACATTTATGACATGTTTCAAATAGAAACAGTTAACAGCTGATATTTTGGTATTTTTAATCTTCACTGCATTATTCTAGTCATAAATTATAAATATGATGTTTTGTATAGGATATCTTGCATTGCTACCCATGTTCACCTAATGAAATTAGACCTCTTCTGTATATTCAATTTAAAATAAATATCTTCCTATTCTCCCCCATCCACAGTATGCCATTGTCGACTCCTAGGACACTTTGAATCTCTGCAGTACATGTTTTATATGATATCCAAAATTGACCCAAACCCAAAAATTATAAATTCTTCAAGGGAAGGACCTTGCCTTCATATTAGCTTGTACAGTGCCTAGCATCCTACTCTAGATTTCTAGGCATCATCATAATAATAACGTAATTTTCATTCTACATAGTAGACTGTTTTCACAGCATGCCTGCATTAAGTAATTGTCCATTTCCATTCATGAATTCACAACTGATGCTATTTTGTGCATCATGGTCACAAATACATACAATAGCGATATGAAGATAGTCTCTTCCAAATGCTGCATTTTCCACAATAGTTCTAGCTTACAGATCCATCAATAGTTTATGCAACCCCTGCTTTCTTTGGCAAGTTTATCAGAAGTATAATGTAGTTACCACATTCTGACAACTGAACTGGAAGTAATTTAGCCTGTTGTCTATATATTCAAAGGGATGTTAAAAAACAACAAAATTATTAAAAAACTCAGTCTATGGGGAAAATGGATTTGAAATAACTTTTTGTCCACTGATTCATCCTAAAATTATGCAAAAAATCTATTTCACAAAATATATGACAGAGTTAGCTGAGCCATCAGCCTTTCATAAACTACTCCCTCTCCTTCTCTAGGACTAATCTGGTTAAGGACAGTTTTTTTCCAACATTTATCTACTTTCTGCAGCATGTTGGAAAATAACAACATGTAAATGAAACCATTACTATATTTACTCAAATCCAAGACAACTTCAAATTTAAGATGACCTCCCTCCCGCAATAATTAGATTCTAGACATGGAACATTAAAAATGTGTTGTAATTTTCTATGTATAAAATCTAATTACTAGAGGGACATCTTAAATTTGTCCCCCCCCTCCACTGCTGTGGCAGGGAAAGCAGTGGTGAGAGGATGAGACCCCTGCACTCCGCTCCCTTGATCCTTGCCCTCTCTGCCTGCCCCCCTGTCCCCTATGACGTCATACCTACCTCTTGAGATGTTCTCCCTGCCACATGCCCCTCAGTACTTGTGCCTGTACCTGCTCCTGCTCCCTGTCTCCTTGCATGTGCCTACCTTCCCACACCCTGCCTCCCCCACAACTGGTTCCCCCCACAGCCTCCACCCCTTACCCCCCATGCCTGTGCTTGTTCCCCCCTCTCTCACCTCCTGCTACCAAATGCCTGTGTCTGCCCTCCTATCCCTTGCCCCATGTCTGTGTCTGACCCTGCCACCAGTCTCACTCCATGCTTGCACCCCCCGTCTACTCCCTACCCTCCCTTCCTCTTACCTTCTGCTGCAGCTCTGCTCTTCCAGGGCAGTCAGCAGCAGTGTAACCCTGCCCTGGCCCCATCCCAGTCAAGCCAGGGAGAAGCAGCAGCAGCAGCTCCCAGCTGAGCCAGGTTGGGGGTGTAGGGACCAGAGCCTGAGCAGAACGTAAGGGGAGAAAGGGGCAGCTGTAGGAGGGGAGAAGGGAGTGTGGGGAGTAGGCTGCATGGGATAACAGAGGGAAAAGGCGGGCACAGGCAGGCAAGGGGTAGGGGCAGGGGGCAGTTTCCCCCCACCACACCCCAAGGTCTCCTTCCAAAAGCAAGCCCCCTCCTCTGCCAAACAAGCCACTCTGGCCTGGGGCAGGCCGCAGCTCAGCTCCGGCTTTAGCTCCAAACCCAGAGTTAAATCCAGAGTTGAGCTGCCACCTGTTGAATCCAAAACAAGGTCCCCCCCACCACCCCCCTACCACGCTGTTTGACAGGAAAAATCCTCATCTTAGATTCAAGAAAACACAGTACATACTTAGGTACATATCAGCTGCCTGAAACTGGATTACTCACATGAAGTTGCTCTTCTGTTAACAGGAGCAAAGGACATTCCAGCAAAGCACTCAAACATATATTTAACTATAAAAATACAGGAGGGGGCAGATACTTTCAGTTGGTCTAGTATAAATCTACAGCCATTTCAGTTTTAATTCAATGCGCTGGGATCTGTGTCTGACCCTAAGAGTAATCCTCTTGTACAGGGCCCCAAAGGAGCAGACAAAATGGAGAGTTACTGTGTAAGACATTTCACACACATTTCTGTATTCTTAAATATGTCATGTTTGGCTTCATCTGTGTGTTTTCAGTGAGATCAAGGTCACCTTTGGAAGACAATGGACGCCGCATATGCAATGCATGCCTAAAGCAGTATACCAGCTTAACGCTGTCATCTGAGCTACATAATTCATTTAAACAAAATCAGAAGTTTGTAAGTTTCACACTTACTCGGCATTCCCTGCAGCTCTTGGTTAAAACTCGCTGACCTTCTGCTAACATTTTGCCTCCATAGATACATTTAGCTACAATTAAAAAAAAATTCCAACATAAATGTTTTAGCAGTAAATGGATGCAAGGCATAAAACAAATAAAATCAATGCGTACATACTGAGAAAGAGATGATGTAGTCAGTGTTAATTGCTTTAATGCATTTTGCGTTTAGTAGTAAATTCATTTTAAAAAATGGTTACCTCAAAGCACTGTACCACTCAAACTAACAGAGTATTTAATGACCCAAAGTGGTAACAAGAATAGATCATTATACTCTAGCCAATTCATTAACAGAATCATTCACAACATTGATATTTTGTAAATTAGCAACAGCATATTCATTTTATTATATGTCTGCATATAGTACAGATTCTGAAAACACTTCAGAATCAGAAGCAAACATCAATGCTTGTGTGTCAAGAAAATGGTATTCAGATGGGTTTCAGTTAAGACATCAGACTATACTTACGGCCATATAAGGACAGAACCCTCAACTCTGTCCTGCTGGAATTGCTGCCTCAAAAATCAGCAACTACTGCAGTCTATTGAGCCCATGAACTGAAGAGACTGCTGTTGGGCAGACAGTCTCAACAGATGCACAAAAACAAGGATGGCTCATGCAAAATTTCAAAGGAGGTAGTCACAAAGCCTAAAAAATCCCACTAAATTTCATTTCCAAGAGAATATAATGGGTGTAACTGCTGACTCAATTACTTGGATTGCTGTTGGAAGGTGAAGTATATATTGTGCTTTGATCCACTCCAACTTGCAGGGGTTCAACAAACATCTTTTGGTCACAGGTATCATTTTGGCTCATTATGGTGGCTGTTGCTCTTATAGATTCATGGAAGATATACATACTAGCTCTCATTCCCAGCTTCTAGGAAGGGCATCTCTTGCCCAATTTGTCTTTCCTTAAAATGGACTGCATAGAAAATTTTCAATTCTGCTTCACAGCAAACAAAACTGGGAGCAGCATGCTATGGAGCCTGGGATTCCATATATTTTCCATTTACATTTTCACAGGTGCAACTGATTCAATCTTAGTCAACTGGCTCACTTATGCAATCAGCTGCTAAACACTTGATTGTTAACTTCAAGAGATGACTCAGGCCAGATTTTTATTGCTGATGCTAAAAGACATATTGCTTTCATTATCCACCCACTTCCCATGTCACTATCATTCTTTAAGAACACATGTATGGCCATAGTGCTGCAGAATGCATGCAGATTTGCTACTCAGTCCCTTGGTAAAATTACAGGAGCCCAACAATGGTTTCCAGCCCGTCAGTCTGCTATCCATGGAATGCCCTGCATACCTGATGGATCTAAACTTCCTTCTCCTATGGCAGGGATTTTCAACCTTTTTGGGTTAGTGTTCCTCTGGTGGCCAGACACCAGGGGGGAAGTGGGGGGTTGGCACACGGCCAGGTGTCAAGTGGGAGGGGTGGCGTGCACTTGAATGTGAAGTGGCAGTAGCCGCTGTGTACAACCTTCCTCCAACCCCTACATCCATCCAGACAGGCAGCTCCTGTGCGGGATGGTCAGCACTCCATCTCTGCCCGCCCATGCATATCCCCTAGGACCTTCTCAAGTACCCCAGTTGACAGCCCCTGCTCTATGGTGACATTTCTCTTAGAATTCTCAAACTAGAAATGAATTTACACTCTACCAAATATTCATTTGGTATGCACCTTGGTCCTGTACACTTTTTTTCTAGCTGCCTGAAATAAATGTATGTGCAATTTGATTAATAAGATAAAGTATACACATACAATGCAGAAAGTCCCCCTGCTAGGACCCAGACTCCTTGGACTACCTGGTGAAGTCTATAATTCTTTCCATTATATGAAACAGTGCTGCTAAGTTAAGTTATCTCTTCTCTTGATTGATTATTACCACAATGTGACATGAATCTGCTCAACTGCATGGAAGGAGCTAAAAATATGAGTCCTGTAATGACACTAAAACAGAAAATCCCCAAGTTGAAACAGCTGTACAAAGAACATGCAAATCTTCTAAATGCTGCTTGTCAAGGAGGCAATTTAATGCATGTCCAATAATAGTCCTCTCTTAACATGTTCAAGAAAAGTACTGAGAACTGCACATGCTTCGCTTGCTTCAGGTATGAAAGCAGTACTAAATTATTTAACTTTTGATTTCTGTAGCACCTTCCAACCCAAAATCTTACACATTGCTAAAAGAATCCCCCAAATCTCTCAGATGCTGTCCAGCTTCTGAAAGTTCCTATGTTCATATACTTAAAAATAATGCTCACTGAACACAACTAAGCCACCTTTTCAAAAGAACTCAGCTCCCTTTATGAGCATTATATTAGAAAACCTGGCCTTTCCAAAATGCATTCCTAGTTCCTTCAAAAAGTTAACACTGATTGGTGCTCTGCTCTCACTAATGAGAAAGAGTTGGCTGGGGTTCTCTCTCTAGATTGCAACCACAGGACTGTTTTGGGAAAGAGAAGCTAAGGTAATGCGTTTGTATTCTTTTCCTGCCAACTAGCACATTTGCAGCACACTGTTGGATTTACCTGGGACAGAAGAGAAAATTTGCAACTGAGAAGAAAGGCAAAGTTTCAAATTCTAATGTGATCTTTTGTCAGACATTGTTGGGAGGGACCACAACAAGTTACAAAGGTGCAAAACAGAACACCCTAATTTTTAAGCCTCTGTGCACTTTAGATGTTAGACCTGATCGGTGTGTTAACCTGTGGATAAGAAAAGAAGCTGTTCAGTAATCCAGCTGTTCAACAATACTTTGGGACAGAAAATTAGAATTGATGATTCTGTTCAAATCTAAATGGGGAAATTGCAGAGAAATCAACACCTGCAATGTAATACTATTGAAAGCCTCACCTACTGCCACTGCTTACCCAGAAATGACTGAATGTGGCCCTAGCTTATCATTCTGTCAAGGAGCTGGCATTCACAATCAATTTCAATCAACTTTTATACATCTTTTTTCACTGACTGACATGCTGAGTCCTTGTCAGAATAATGAGTTGAATTTGGTGCCAATCACCGACTAAAGGTGAATTTGATTGTTCAACTTTCCATTACAGAAGCAAAAATACAGTCTACACACAGGGACAGAATTGAGGATTGAATCTACAATGTAGTGCTACAAAATTCCTATGGGACAAATGTTGGCTGATGTTTGCACTTAAATGCACATTAGAAAAGGATGCCTAGAGTGATGCTTGATCCCTTGGAACCACAAAGAGAATCTTCCACAGATGTTCAGATTTATATAACAGGGAACCCCTGCCTCTGTTACTAGGAAGGTGGGACAGGGCAAGAAACTCAGGGTTAGAAAGGGCAGTGAGTAGTAGCTGCGCAGGTGGACTGAGCCATGGAATAAGAGGGCCAGGTGGTTAATGATGTTGTTATCTGCAGCTGGCCCCTGGGTGCAAGAGATCCCATCACATGACTGGAAGAAGGCTGGTTTGAGGCATATACACCTAGTCTCTGACCACATGAGGGGCAGTCTACCCTGGCTGCAGGAGAAAAGAGCTCCAGGGAGAGAGCTGGCTGCAGCAAGAAACCAAGTCAGCACAAGAGAAGTACTCAGGGTCTGGCAGGATGGAAGCAGGCCAACCTGCAAAGCAGGGTTTGAGCTCCAGAGGGGTTTATGTTGAAGTTAGGACCAGTTAGGTTGCTGTTTTGTGTTTGAGCTTTTCTATCAGAGGATCAGGTGTGGCTATAGGGGATGAGAAGGCCATGAGTGAGGAGGCCTGAGTGGCACACCCCACTATGGGTGACAGAACCTAGCCCCAAGCCAGAGGAGCTGAGACTGCTGGGGTGATACAGGACCCCCAGAAAGGACTGCTGCCAAGTCAGCACCAATGACTGGGAGCTGAGGTCTTAGAGAGCAGACCAAGACTGAGGGTGTGGCCAGAGAAAAAGAGGGCCACAGCAGTGACAGCTGAAGCTCCAAAGGATGCTTAGAAGCCTGAGAGAGCACTCCCTTAAAGGGGAAGCAATCAAGAATGGGAGAGTACAGACCCCAGGTGGAGCAGACTTAGCCACCAAGGCAGAACTGCCCATTGAGGGAACCAGTGAGAACCTCATACCCAGGGACCACCTCCCCAACAAACCAACATCAGAGTTGTAGCAGACAAAAGATTGGAGGCAAGGTGGGGCTGGGAAACAGCCAGCAGGTGGATTGGAACATAGAGGGGCATCAGGTGCCAGGATCGCACCCCCCGCCCCCAAGGCCTGCTATGACTTGTCATTCTCCTGGTTTTGATCCTTCTCAGTCTTTTCCAGGCTCTCAAGCAGGGAATCCACTTAGTTTAATCTGGGCCAGCTCCTTCTTTATGATCATCACCTTTCAATTTGCCAGACTTGAAAGATGACTACTAATAATTATTGGCCACTCTTGGAGTTGCAAGCTACTCTTCCCATGGTAGAAGGTAACTGCCTACCAGACATGATGATGTTTTGAGGACACCATCACTTGGGCAATGGGGAGAGGTGTATCACAAATACTTATGGCCCTGGCTGAAAATTAGAATTCAAAGAGTCTGACTCACAAGTTTTACAGCATGAACACCCTGTCCCCACCTACCTTTTAGTACCCCAATTATTCAAGTGCCAGTATTCAGTACCAAATGGGGTAACATACAAGATGCAGATTAGGCTAGACAGGTTCAATTTTTGACAGGATTAATGGCTGCCTATTTAGGGGGTAAAGAAGGGGATGAGAGAGTATCTGAGTGATTTCATCCTAGGATAAGAAAATGTTTTTTCCTGTTTCTAATTATTCTTAAATCAGTCAAGAGTTCCACTGATAAGTTTTAATTTTAAAAAGCTGTGCCTAGAATTAAAACGAAGGAAAATGGTTGAGAAGGAAGAAGTAAAGTCTGGGGTTTTCAAGCTACACTCTCCATGCATAAAATGTCCTGGTTCCCTTGGAGCTCACTCACCCTAAGGGACCACAACCCAAAGGGGAGGGGAGTTCAGGATGAGTGGTTGCTCCTCAAGGGAGCAATCCTGGAAGCACAAGCAATGTTTATCCCATCTTGGAGGAAAGGCGGCAAAAGGACACATGAGCCCCCTTGGCTCTGCAGGGAACTATTGGACCTCCTTCAACTAAAAAAAAAAGGCCTATAAAGCATGGAAGGCTGGATCCACCCCAAAGGAGGAGTACTCTGCACTGGTCCAGACCTGTAGGGAGTGAACCAGGAAAGCCAAGGCTGTGACTGAACTCCAACTGGCTACACATATCAAGGACAATAAAACGTCCTTTTTTAGCTATGTGGGGAGCCGGAGGAAAAGCAAGGGTAACACTGAACCCCTGCTAAACCATATGGGTCAACTGACAACTGACACCCAGGAAAAAGCCAACCTGCTAAATGGGTATTTTGCATCCGTTTTTCACCAGCCCCAGGGGACGGCCCTGCTCAATACTATATGGGTGAGTTAGAACTGTTACCTTCTATCAGTATTGACCATGTGAAGGAACACCTGGAGAGGCTGGACACCTTCAAGTCAGCTGGCCCAGACAGCTTATACCCCGGGTACTTAAGGAGCTGGCAAGCATCATAGCTCGGCCACTGGCACAGATCTTTGAGAACTCATGGTGCTCAGGCAAAGTGCCTGAGGATTGGAAGAAGGCCAATGAGGTGCCTATCTTCAGGAAAGGAAAGAAAGTAGATCTGGGGAACTAAAGGCCCATCAGCCTGACCTCCATCCCCAAAAAGATCTTGGAGAAAATCATCAAAGAGACCATTCTTGATAAACTGGCGGAAGGCAACTTCTTGAGGGATAGCCAGCACAGGTTTGTTGCAGGTGGGTCTTGCCTAATCAATCTCATCTCCTTCTATGACCAGGTGACATATCACCTAGACAAGGGAGAGGAGATTGACATCATATATCTTGACTTCAAAAAAGTTTTCATATTAATGATGTGAACATTGGTGTCAGAATCAGACTGGCCAAGTTCACTGATGACACCAAACTTTGGGGAAAAGCGTCCACATCTGAGGACAGGATGGTGATGCAGGCCAACTTTGACAGGCTCAGAAAATGGGCAGATGAAAACCTGATGGCCTTCAATGCTGAAAAATGCAAAGTACTCCACCTTGGGAAGAAAAACCTGCATCATGCTTATAGGCTCAGCACTGCTACGCTTGCTAGCACCACGGCCAAAATGGACTTGGGGGTCATGATTGACCACAAGATGAATTTGAGCCACCAATGTGATGTTGCATCCAGCAAAGCAAGCAAAACTCTGGCTTGCATCCATAGATGCTTCTCTAGAAAATCCTAGCATGTCATCATCCCACTGTACTTGGCCTTCGTGAAGATGCTGCTGGAGTACTATATCTAATTCTGGGCTCCACAATCTAGAAAGGATCTGAAGAAGCTTGAGAGAGTCCAGAGGAGAGCCACGCACATGATCAGAGGGCATGAAAATAGGCCTTATGATGACAGGCTGAGAGCTACAGGACTCCTGGAAAAGCACAGGCTCAGGAGGGGATCTGGTGGCTGCCTATAAGTATATAAGGGGTGTACATCAGGATCACCTGTTCACCAGAGCACCCCGTGGGATGACAAGGTCAAACAGTCTCAAATTTCTCCAAGACCGTTTCAGGCTGGACATAAGGAAGAACTTCTTTACAGTCCAAGGTCCCAAGACCTGGAACAGACTGCCACCAGAGGTGGTACAAACACCTACTCTAGATTCCTTTAAAAGTCAATTGGATATTTATCTTGCTGGGATCCTGTGACCCCAGCTGACTTCCTGCCCCTGGGACTTGATGATCTTCCAAGGTTCCTTCCAGCCCTAATGTCTATGACATCTATGAAAGTACTGAATGTTGAATATTCTCTTCAGATACAGTTTCTATTTGCAGGGATAGTGAGGGAATGTCTCAACAAGGCCAACTGCAAAACATACTTATCTTCTTGTTTTCCATGAATTTATTCTGAAATAATTTTTCACTAAATATAATAACTATGATTCCAGGCCTAATCAAGCTCTTATTTTTTGTTCTCATTTTAAAGAGCAACCTTCCATCCTTAAATAAAGGGTCAACAAAAAATAAAAGCCTGAGTCACTGCATTTCATTATGAAAAGTACAGACTAACTGCTTTGCTCTAATTAATATCAACAGGGTTTAACAGATAAATAGAAATGAGCCTCTTCTTCCTTTGCATAGGCACAAATAGAGGCATGGTTTTCTTCATGCCAACAGAATGAAGCAATATAATTTCAGAAATACAAAATGTTTCATTTTATCACCTAGCTAACTCTCTTTCAGCAAATAGCTACCACTATTTATTCAGGTTTTTTTTATCCAAAGCCGACACTTTGACCGACGTTTCCTGCATTGATTTAGCAGAACCTGTGAAATTCATAGAAAAAAGTGTTCCTACTTTCAAAACAAGTATAACTCCAGTTAAATAGGGGATGGGAGGAAAAGATCAATGCAATGTACTTACACCTGCATATTTTGCAGCACTGGCCTCCCACATGTACTGGCAGAGCATCAGGAGAACAGTTGAGAGAGGGACAGGACATCCTTCGACATTCCACTACTCCACTCTAAGCAAAAGTTAGAAAGATTAAGTTTAGCCATATGCGTTTGTGTTCATTTATATTTTGTATAAAATATAAAACACTGTACCAGAAAAAGAATTCTGAATTTTAGAGCCATCCTTCAGCAACAAGTGTATTCTTATCTGACTCTTACTTATGTGAGCTCGTACCATTCCTATTACCATTTTGATATACTCCATTTGTCTTATCCCACTTACTCGCGCAAAGCAGAGTTGGCAAAAAACCGTAACCCCATCTTTACAAGAACATAAATAACACTTTTTCCAGGCTTTGCCAATCATCTTCAAGATCTTAACAACCAGTTTTCTATTTTCTTGAGCAAACGAAGGCTCTCTTCAGATATTTATCAAATAATTTCAACCAGACAAGATTTACATACTAATTCTCTTCTGTTCCTGTTTTTCAAAATGATAAACACCCAAAACAAAATTTGCATGTTGTTACCATGCAAGATGCAATTGAGCATCTATGAATAAAATTAAGATAATGCTTCCTTTTTAAAAAACTACTGCAGTGAAACAATTCGGAACTGAACATAGACAACACTGTCATTTCCCCCCCAAACGGTGAACTTCTCACAGATATAATTAGAACAAATACGAAAGTGTTGTCAAGGGAAAGCAGATTTTATTTACTAAGTATTCACATAAGAAATGTCAACTCTTTACTGTTTCCCTCCCAATTGTTCACTTTGCAACTAGATGCATACTAAAATGGTAATAATTCTCAGAGTTAGCATTATGTATTCAAGGATCAGTTTCACACTTTAGTTAGGTCCTACCCCTTAAATCTGTTAGAAGATTCTTACTTTGCATGTGCAATTCCTGCAGTGATCATCTTCTACCCATGAGTCTTTGTCTCGATAGATCACTCCATTTACTTGACAAGTCTTCTCACAGTGACAGTTTTCCAATTGACTAAGCCTTGTTTCTGCATAATTTAGCTATAAAAGAAAGTAACTTGATGTAATTTCTGCAATTCATACACATGGTATTAACAAAGTAAAAGAGAGGAGAGGAGAGGAGTAGCTTGATTATTTTTAGACGAATCAAGTTTTATTACACCAGTTGAAATTACACTAAATGGTGAGTCCATTAACTTCAGTGGAGCTACACCAATATTGATAAAAATGATGATCCAACTGATGGGGATCTGACGTACTGGCTCTTCTTGTCTAATGTACCCTAACTGCTAGGGACAGAAGTTACACAAAGAGGTTAAGTACAGACAGTCAAAAAACCCAAGGCTGAATTGATTCAGTCTCTGCTGGTTAGTCTAAACTGCAGAGATTAAACTAACAAATGAACAGACATTAACTTTTTGCAGCTACATGCCTGCAGTGACTCAGGCCAGAAGCCAAGGGGCACTAGAGCACAGCTCCCTGGCGCACAGCCAGCATGAACTGTGTTTGCCTCCTCTTTCTGCTGCTGCCGAGGTCTCTGGGATTTGCAGTCCAAAATCACAACAGGAGGACTCTGCAGGGTTGCTCATCACTTCCTCTTCATACTTCCAGGCCCCTCTGGGATTTGCAGTCCATAGTTGCAGCCAGCAGTAAGTTTAGCAGGGCAGGGCAGCTCTGTACTCAGGGGAAGGGGAGTTTAACCACCCCCCAAGCCCCAGGCCCCAGCCAGGGTTTCCCTGGGGGGGCATAGTCCCTGCCTCCCCACACCAAATCCTTCTCGGCTGCAGCAGACAGCACAGCACAGCACAGCACAGCCCAGGCTGGAAAGCATGGTGGGAAGTTAGAGGGCTGTGATTTAACTTGAACCAGCAAGGGGTCTGGGACAAAAGTTGCATAAACTGGTTTTACCCAAATCAGTTAAGTCTGACACTACATTCAACAAAGGTTTATCTTAAACCAGTTTTGGCCATTTTGAAACTGGCTTATGTGCACTAAACTTCTGTTCTGTTACAGGTTTAAGCTAGTTTCTGATGTTTTAAACCAGTTTATGTGTAACGTCTGTTCCTAGCCAAACTGCAGCTCCCAGACACCTTCCACCCAGATACCTTGGAAAACAGAAGGTGCCCGGGTTGAAGACATCCAGGGGCTGCAGCCAGAGCTCCATGTGCTGGGCAGGAGCCATGAGGCTGAAGCTTCTCCCCACCCCACCCAGAGCAGCATGGCGAAGGGGGCAGAACAGCCCCATCAGCCAGCCCACAGCTGGTTGTGTGCTTGCAGCCCTGGGTGCTGCACAGGACAGGGGGTGCAATGGCTGGGCTTGGGGTCCACCAGTGTCTCCAAACTGGCCTGGGAATCCCACTCCCCAGCCAATCCCCATCCATGCTGCCAGCCCAAGCTCTCAAGCAGCCTCAGCAGGCTGGGAAGGACCCTGCCTGCACAGGGCCCTTCCCAGCCAGCTGGGGCTCCATGACAGCCCCCTCAGCTTGGGCACAGGAAGCCAGAAGCAATCTGGCCATGCAGCCCCTGCCCAGGCTACCCCTCTGCCTCTGCCCTCAGCAATACCTGCAAGCTGGCTGGGCTCTGCCCCACAGCCCCAGCTGCAGCTGCAGCTGCAGCCCCAGCCCTGGATGGATAGCAGAGCCATCCCAGCTGGCTCTGGCCAGGCTCCCCACCACCCGAGCAAGAGCAGGAGGGAAAGCTGGGCAGACTCCAACTGGGTTGCCGTGCCTCCCCGGAGACAGGGGAGTTTAATCCCTGCCCCCTATGCCTGAGGCACTGTCCCAGCTGGTGTCTGGCCTTGGGTACAAGCCTGGCAAGGGCTGCTTCTCCCTACCCCTCCAGGCACAGGCTGGCTGGGGTCCCTACAGGCCAGGGTGGGAATTTAAAGCCCTCCACAATCATACTTAGCCCCTGCAGGCATCTGGCCACACCCCTCTACGTCAGCTTCCCTCCAGACTTACGGCTGCTGCAAAGGAAAGGGAAGGCCGCTCTAGTGCCCCCCAGCTTCCAGCCTGAGCCACTACAGGCATGTGCCTGCATTTCCAGAATTAAACGTGAATGTCTGTGCACTTGCAAATCAGTTCAATCTTGGCAGGTTAACTAACCTGCCAAGACTGAATCAATTCAGGCTCCAGGTTTTTGAATGTCTGTCCCTAGCCAACAAGATCTTCTTGGGAGCCTTCTGATTGTTATTTGTACATTTTCAGTTCAAACCACAAAACTGTATGTACAGGAAACCCTCACTATTCATGGGTTCGGCATTCGTGGTTTCAAATATTCGCGAATGCCAAACCCACTTCTTAAATACACTTAAAGGAGCTCCTCAGGCACTCTGCACTTGCTGCTGCTGGACTCCCGCTGCCATGCTCCCACTGCCACCACCGCACTCCTGCCATCGCCAGAACAGCCATGCCCCACCCCCCAACCGCCGGGGGCACTGAGTTCATGAACGCAGACGGCATTCATAAACATAGTGCCTTATTCGTGAATTTCACCGTTCGCGAGGGATACGAGAACGTATCCCCCACAAATGGCGAGGGTTGCCCATAATATATATTTCTGTATTACTGATTAGCTTGCTTATAGGTAATAGAGAATGGAAGTAGCAGGCCCAGACACCTTTCTTTCACCCTAACTGCCCTGGTTAACCCTTAACTAGACCTGAATTTGCAGGTAATTTTAGGAAGACCTTACCTTGCACTAAGCAAATAGTATTTATAATGAAAAGAAGATATCTAAATATGTTGTATGGCAGATGTTTCCAAATCCTCATTTATAGATCTCTGGTGGCACAGAAATTACAGAGAGCTGGCTGACGCCATATCAGTCTCCTTTCCAGCTACTAAACTGCATTAAAAAGTTGAAAGCATCTAATTTTTTTCCTCTTCCAGGGAAGCAACACTTGCTAGAAGAAGGGCTATATAAGAGTGAACATGGGAGACAGACAGTGGTTCATGCAAAGACAAACATCAGGGAAAGCAATCAAGAGGATAAATTGTTGTCCACACTAAATAAATCAGTTCCTGCTTTCTTTTTGCTACTTCCGATCAGCACAGTGTGTCCAAATAACTTCTCAGTGCCATGTTCATATAGATAATTCTTATCCTTTCCCAACAAAGAATACCTGATAAAAATGAAGATCTCCCAGAGAATAATATCCCTTACTGCAGGCAAACTTCTTGGCAGGACCCAAGTTCCATATAGTATGTATGTAAACACACCATTCTTCAAATGCAGTCCTTTCCTAGAAATCCATGCATCTCAGATCAAGTAGAAATTGCATAATGGCCAAGTTCTAAGATACTTACTCATACTACAAGGAGTAGTCCCCACTGAAGTCTATGAGACTATCTGCGTAGCCGGGGGTTAATTCAGTATGAAGGTATCAGAATCCAGCATAACGTGGAATTAGCACCAGTCATGACTGTCCACCCTTCTATATGGCATACTGTAGTATTCTATACTATGTAATAATACCATATCTTACAATTCCAAACTTACACTATTTAGGGACATGGCTGTAGAATAATATAGTATTTTTATACGGACAAATACCTGCATTTTATCCATTTGCATCTCCATACGTTTCACTCTTTCAAATAGAAATATTCTTATATACACATGAATCCCCATTACTCTTTCCGCCAGGTAACCTCTAACACCAGCAGAATTAGCAAAAAGGAGAACAGAAAATACCAGATAAATTTATTTTCCCCTTCTTTAAATCATCTAGAGTGAAAGCTCCGAGTAACAGCTCTTGATTTTCTTCAAGTCATGATTCTAAGATATCGGAATTATTATCCCAAACCCAGCATGATGTAGTGACTTCAAAAACACTCTCAGCACTTAAAGGGCAAAAATCATCCCCTTTTATTGTGCTCCTAGTCCTCCCAGTTTTCCACAGTAGCCTGAAAAGTTTCTCTATTTCTAACACATAAATTATATTTATTAAAATTGTTGAATCTATGTTTTTTTCTACTGCATCTTTCCTTAATCATTGTACACAGAAAATAAAAATAATCATTTTTGTTCCTTCTAATGATTCTGTGTAAATTGCTTATAGAGAAAAAGGCTATTTAAAAAAACAATTCTAGAAAAGCACTTAATACATGATACTTCTGTTTTGTGTTGATTACTGTAAAAGCAATAAAGAGAAACAAATGCTAATCAACTAAAATTGGCTCTGTCATTTGCACTGTTGTAGAGAATTTATATCAAGTCATTCATAAAGATACCAACTACCTCTAACCTCTTGCTCTGAAAAAAATGTCTTCAAATGCAAAATGAAACTATTTGCAAATCACAGAAATGTAGGTTTGAATAACAACTGAATATTTACTCTTTCCTAGATCTGAATTTAATTTCAAAGCTATTTGAAAATTTCAGCAATATTTGGTTAACTA
>NW_017729025.1:116868919-116869609 GCF_001723915.1 Gavialis gangeticus | reverse complement strand
TCTGATGCTTCTTGCTTATGATTGAGCAGAAATATTGAACATAAAGAATAGCCTGGTTAACTACCCCTCCATCATTTTTTGTCATCTTGTCTTTTCTCTCCCTCTTTTCCTAACAAAAGCTGAAGGCCTAAGACACCAGGCTATTCTTTATGTTCAATATTTCTGCTCAATCATAAGCAAGAAGCATCAGAAATCTGACAGAGAACACTTGCTCTCGTCAGTGTTCCAAATCAATTTTGAAGTCCTATAGGTTCCCGTAGTTCAGGTAAGTACTTGTGATGAAATAATCAATGCTGTTACCTAGGCAGTATATTTACCTGGGTAACAGGTAATATTCAGTATATTTACCATATATTTACCATGTTTTTTTGCAATTTCTTAGTTGGATTAATAAAAGGTATCATCTCTGAACCAAGTGTTCTAGAGTTTTCCATTTCTATTTAGCATGAGTAAATTCAGCCCTCAAATAATTCCATATTTAGCCCAGCCAAACCCAAGCTCTGATCCGTTTGATCTTCACATAGGTACAATTCAGCAAGGAGTAAAAGTAATTTAAAACTTTGAGGACTGTAGGTCTCTAGTGACTATTTCCAATAAAATGAACACCTTGGATTATTAATGTGTGATCTCCAAAGTTTATTGGAAAGCAAATGCAATCCATTTTCAAAGAAATGTCCCCAATTCTCAGAC
>NW_017729025.1:116855874-116863919 GCF_001723915.1 Gavialis gangeticus | reverse complement strand
TAAAATGAACACCTTGGATTATTAATGTGTGATCTCCAAAGTTTATTGGAAAGCAAATGCAATCCATTTTCAAAGAAATGTCCCCAGTTCTCAGACCCATGACAGCAACTAAAGCTGTCTGAGGATACGACTTGTTATATTTAAGAAGTTGTCATCAAAACCTAACTTTCCATATCCAATACATCAGTTGAGCCTGATGAAAAATGACCTGCCCCTACTGTGCCAGGGTAATTTATATTTTAATTAGTTTTGTAACAATTTGATTCTTTTCGGGGTAACAAGATTAAAGAGATGAAACAAAGGAATCTAGAAGACTTCTGGGTGATGGGAAAAGTTCAGATACCCTTCCCACCATGAAAAACCAACTAAGGCTCAGAAAAGCTATCACTTATGCACCTTTAGAAGTTATACCTTTAGGGTCCTGTCAGGAAGTTTGCTTGTGGCAGGGGGTATTATTCCCTGGAGATCTTCATTTTCATTAGGTATGCTTTGTTGGGGAAGGATAAGAATGATGTATATGAACATGGCACTGAGAAGTTATTACATTGACTCCATATCCCTAAGAAATGCAAGGAAGGAAAAGCTAATAGCATCTAGTATCTGTGGCCAAATGAACCCTGTAGGTGCATGAACTGGTGGCTTAGGCAGAATTTAAGTCACAAAAATGGACCCAAACCAATTTCAGCAGCTTCAAAACCAAATAAGCACCTAGAGTCACAAAAGACCTCAATTTTGTCCTTAAAACATCCTTAAATCCAACAGCTTGGACTACTGGACACACTCAACAGCAATCCACATAGGTCATATATTTGCCTAAATTCTGCCTTAACTCTGTTGCAATCCAAGTTAGTGTGAAAAATGCCTAAGTCTGTCCAAGTCCCTGATTGTCTATCTAATACTGATGATGACAGCATGCATGCATTCAAATTGTTACACCCCTCATCCCCCACTTCCCAGGACAGTGCCCTAAACATCAAGCTATTAGTAGACAGGGCCCTGTCACCCTTGCTGTTAAAACTGGGCTACTGGATCAAAAAAAAATTCAAAATTCAGGGGGCCAGAAGAAAAGCAAGCTGGAGGAAACACATCATGGCTCACTGGTTCTAACAGTTCCCTAGGAAAAGGGAGTTCCAGGTTCCAGTCTCTGCTACCAGGACTGTTTAAGCATTTTACATTAGATAATCACTGGATTAAAAACAGGAACACACTAGGAGCAGGGACCAGAGCCTGTAGGCCAAAGTATATGAAGTGAGCCATGTCATCACCACCATCATGCACATTCAAGATTCAGTGATGGATGCTCTTCTGAACTCAATGCTGCCATTGGTTAGGTAGGCATTTTCTCATTTGTCAGCCCAAGAGTTCACAAAGATGCCTCCCTTGCAGCTCTGAGTCCAATGCCGAAGGCTTGGAGAGGGGCAGAAATTCAGACACACACGTTCCTTATCATCTAGCTGCAGGTGTCTTCTTGTTCAACACCTTGACACTTCTTATGATCATTGGAAGGCACTAATGATCTATATAGGGAATTTCGATAGCTAAGCCTGACTACCTGTATTTTACTCCTGGGGAAGTAGCCCTAGTAGAGCCTTGTAGTGCCTAAATAGCAATTAAAGGTTGAGTTAGACTTAGGCCATAGCATCTTGCTTTTCATATTTTGTATTCTCCAGGAATATACATTCACATTTGCACTGCAAACAACCTTCACTGATGTATACGAGCCTGTAATTCAACTGTAATCAAATCCAGGGGTAATTTAAGTCTCAGATACAGTAAAGCCTAAAAGCAACAGCTGGACGTTGAACCATGGGGCACAATTATTACACACTGCCAAGTTCCTATTCTGCTTCTGCTGAAATAGTGCCAGGAGTTAAGGGTCACTGCTCATGTATTTTAGCAAAGAGTTCTCTAACCACCTGCCCTGGCAGAAGAAATCTCCATGGGCAGCTGTGCAGTGGTTCTAAGCCAATGCTGGGCCCTAACATACATTAATACCATGTTGCGTACTTATATCTATACAAATATCAGTTAGGGCCATTTGCCCCTGGGGCTGTAATGTCAAAAACAACCATTAAAACGCCCTTTTTCAAGTTCTCTCATCTTTAATTTGCATTTGTCTCACAATTAAAAACTTCTCCTACTGCTCTGTATGGCTTTCTTTTTTTTCCTGGACAACAGTGTCACTAAAATAAGTGTTTCACTGAGTTAGTTAAACACATTACTATGGAGGGCACAAAAGTATCATCACGGGAAAAGGGACCAGCAACAAAAAGGCATCCCAGCACTTTGGAATGGGAGCACATAAATCTTTAGAATATGAACAGCATGTCATTTGGCCCCTAAAAGTGTATTAGCAAGCAACAATATAATTAACAGTAGAGAAAACACGTTAGTTTGCATAATACATAATTCTCATACCACCAGCAGGGCTCAAAATAATTACCTCTGTTTCACAGTTCCAGCAGTAAAGTGATCTAAAAGCTTAACATTTCTCCTTCCCTGAGCAAGCCTGTACAAAGCATGTCAGCTGATTAAGTAGAGTGTCAGTATAATGCAGACATGCTTAAAAATAAATCCTTTTCTTTTAAGAAGGACAAATTCCTAGAGGCAGGCATTGAAAATCATTTTACATGATAAAAAATATCATGCACATACTACTTTTACATAGATGGGGTTACCGTTAGGTGAATACTAGGTTCATTAACTACATTATAATTAAATGCACCTAAAGGCTACTCCGCAGTTACTCTTTCATCAGCATATATGTGGCACTCCAGATAAAACTAATTCCTGATGGTGAAATTAATCATAAGTCAGCTGGTTTAAAATATTACCAACAGAATGTTCCCTCAGCATAAATAGTCCCTGCAGATACACCAGAGGTTCAATGACTTCAACAGCATTACACCCTATCCAGTCCTAGACTCAACAACAGTCCAGGAGGGTGGATGGGGTTACAGGGCAGTTCCAGAAGACTATACATCCATTCTTCCCTCATGAAAAAAACAAAAACAAAAATAAAAAAAAAGACAAATTCTAATATGAGGCAAGGAGGTTTTGTGATATATTTTATTGGACCAACTGTATAGATGGAAGAGATGTTAGTCTAAAAATGTTGGTCCAATAAAAAGATATTACACAAATCACCTTGCCTTTCATACATTTCCTGGATCATGATGCCTACAACACTCCAACCCTACAAAAATAGTTTAGACTAGAAATATAGTAACTCTTCCATTAATCTCCCTTCACTGTAGAAACTCCATAGAAGAAGATACTGAAGAAAAACGGATGCAGTGGCTCCTTGGGAATTGCCTGGGTATTTTGGTGAGTCATAAGAGGTCACAGATCTGGCAAAAAAACACATAAATCTTCTTCATGAAGTGACATGTCTCCCCTCTCCTCCCTTTCCTTTCAATCTTCTGGAGATGTCAAGGGACCTACAGGTGTGACACACCCTGACCCTAGATTCAATCAGAAGCCCCTTTAATGCACTTCTCTCACCTGATTTCCCCACTGTGAGAAATACCCTTATTTGAAAAGCCTGACTAGCTAGGTGTCATTCTTGCTGGTCTCTCCTTCTAAAATGTAAATTCATCATGGTCTGAAAGGGCCTGGTTCATGTGCTTCAGACTGCATTTGTAAGGTCTGTTTGGCTGGATACTCAGTGGGCACATCTACATAAGACATTTACTGCGGAGCTGTCTAATTGGCTCCACAATAAAATGTCAGTGTCTACACTGCGCCAGAGTTTATTCAGTCAAATTAATTTCACATGTAAACACACCCAGTCATTACTTCTCTTAGCATATAGGTTTTGATCCTCTCCCAGGGAACTCACTTTTAAGGAGTAACACCAAAAATCATTAGCATATTATGCAATCCCAGCCCAACTATAACTTAAAAAATACGTTTATAACAAATAGCACAATGCACATAAACATAAGGATGATGTACTAAATACAACTTGAAACCTCCTACAGAGATCACACATGCCAAATCAGTAAAATAAATTCAAGAAAACATGCATGACATTTTATGAACACCTCAATATATTGTGGGTTTGTGACAAGAAAGATTTTGGGTGGAAAAGATTTTGGGTGGAACCACCGTAGGCAAATATATATGCACTCACAAAACAGTTTGGGGAAGCCTGAATGAAGAAATCCTTCTGGGATTTACCTTTTTCGGGGCTGAACTTAATCACCAACCTGAAAAGTAAAACCTTGCTACATCTTCCTTAGAAGTTAGGCCCTTTACTATTATGCACATTATTACAGCACAAGCTTTTTTGTTTAAAAGCATAAGTGTTCTTTGCAAACCAAAAGAGGTTAGATTAGCTTTGGTAATTTAGCAATTGTGAAGCTATCTGTTTAAATCTATGATACAGTAGCCCTAAGAGACGTAAGAATAAAAATCTATTACAATAATGTAAAGCAACTGCAAAAAAGTGAAAGTACCCATAGAGTGGTCTGAGCACATGAAGGGATGAGGAACATAATGAAGAATTGACAATGAGGTTTAGGTACCTACTTTTGCAGTCATTTTTGCCAAGAGTTCTTGCAAATCCATGATTCCTTGAACCAGACTTAAGAAATCACTGCAGGTTGGGCATGCTCAATAAAGAAAAAAAAAACCTATAAATGAATGAAGTCTGGTAGTCTGATAAACTGTTTAAACATGTGTTGCTTATCAGAACATAAAATGCAATTGCTTAAACAGAGTTGCTGCTTCCTTGGACTGATTGTATTGAAAGTATTCAATGATGATACAGAACAGAGTTAAGACTATCGCATTTAAACTACCGTAATCATTAATATTTAAATTGGTAACTGCTAAAGTAAATAAATTGCTACTTACTGCGATTCAGATTAGGACACTGTGTTATAAATCCATTAGGAATAAAGATGACTTTCACGTCTTGAATGATACCCTTTGTAAAAGAAGAGATAGCTGGTAATAGAGATTATATTCATACAGTAGAAACTGTACAAGCTTATTCACAAGGTATCTGCTGAAAAGTCATGAATAACATCAGCTTATTTTTACTAAGACAGAGCAGTCTAAACTAACAGTTTCAATGAAGTGGGACAAAATATAAATAAAACCTTCCTCTTCTCCATGAAAAAAGTTTACTAGGTGTTGACTTTGATTAAATATGTGCAAGTGTTATTGGCCAGCTCAATCTGTTCTTCTCTTTTCTCAATCAATAACTAGTCTGCTAAACTGTCTCAAAATGACAGAGACTGGTGAAAAAGTTAGGTAATGCTCATTGCTTAAGAACATCAGATTCTGCTTTGCAGCAGCAAAAAAAGGATGCTAGCTAGAAATGTTCATATTGATTTAGCCAAATTACCGTAGGATATCAAACTGAATTTAGAGAACATTCCATATTGATCTTTCTGTTGCTCAGTTAGGAATAAATCCTGGCCCAAACCTGTAGGTAGGAAAGGCCTCCTGGGCATAAGGAAAGGAGGAAGGATAAGGGTTACAGCTTTATAAGTTTCCTTAGCAGCAGCACATGTAAGATTGTGGGAGCTGGACACGGGTAGGTAGAGGGTAGGAAGCTCAACAACTGACAGAATCCAGTGTCCTTCTCCAATATTCAGTGCCTTGCATAGAGTAGCCAATTGTCATGTCACACCATTGTAGAGAGGAATCCAGCTCTTTACTGATTTTCCCAGAGCTCAGCTAAGATGGTGGATGCTGAAGACTGAGTTTGCTTCTTAGAGCTAAATCCTGAATTCCTTACTCAGACTTGAGCCTGAAAGAGAGAAAGCTTCCATAATATTCACTAATGGGAGGTTATTCAGCACCACGCATGATCCTTTGGTCCTTAACAAACTTGAAGACTGAGAAATTTCCTGAAGGACCCCTGGATTTACATAAGATCTCACTATTAATGAAAAACTGTGTATGGCTCTGTCTCCAACTTATCTGGAAGAAGTGCCCTAACTGAAGTGGAAATTTATAGTCAGGATTGCTATTTTTTTAATGAAAAGATTGATTTGGGTGGCTATGTTTTTATTTTCAGTGAAATCCTAATAGAATGGATTCTGCAAATGTAAAAGTAGCTGCTGGGTTGGAATACTGCACTTTTCTATAAATAAAATATAGACCTCAGATAGTGCTCAAAGCCTTTGAAATGTTATGAATAACACTTAACATTTATGTGTTCTGTGTGTTCATTTTCTAAAGCACCAGAAAGTAATCAGCACTGCTTCCTGCTTGTTAGTGCAAGATCAAATATTAACTGAAAATACTAATAGACATAACCAGATCACACCACCGCTCCTGCAAAAGTATATACACTTATTAACCTTTTCATCTATGAGAATAATGATGCCATGAAATTAATGAGAAACGATCTTGTCACTGGGTAAGGAAAGTCCTATAAAACAATGCTAAATGTTATTTTATATACCTTTAGCCAACGACCACCAACAAAAAATTACCAGCTGTGGCACAAAAATGCATCTTTAAAGCTCAGTTCTTCCCAATAAAAAGCTTAAACAAGCATAGGGGAAATTATAGATATTTACCACACTGTATTACATTTCTCATAGTAATCAATCCAGAAAAATATATGGTCCAGTTTCTGGAAAATATCCCTATTCAGAAGTAGCAGGTGCATAAAGTTATTCATTTAAGTATTTAATTGGGCCAGAGCCCCTACCTTCAACCATAATTTGGGGATGTTTATAATTAAATATTATAATGTGTATGTTTTATTTATTTGGATTTAAACCATACTTAAAAAGCAGACTTGAGGTATTTTTACACATCATAAATAATGCAGTCTGAAAGTAAAGCATATATACATATACATATATATGTACATATATATATATGTATATGTATATATGCATATGTATATGTATATACACACATATGCATATACATATGCATATGTGTGTATACATATACACACATATGCATATGTATATACATATACACACATATATGTGTGTGTATATGTATATACATATGCACACACACACACACACACACACATATAAATATATATACTTATATATCTATACACACACACACGTTTTTCTCGGAGCAGCCCTGTACAGCTCTAATTAAAGCCCCACCCCCTCACCAAACAACATGTAAAAATATCCCTTGAGACTAGGGTGGCTAAACTAAAGAAGCTAGGGGAGGTACAGAACTCCACAAATAGGGCTTTCAGGGACATTGTAGAGTAGTCCCATCTCCAGTACAGCAGCCCCCATAGGAGGATGACAGTATCAAGGATGGAGGGCATCAAGATGGCAAGAAGGGAAACTATTCATTAGACAGGATCCATAGTGTGCTCTTACATCAGCCCTACAGGATAGGAAGAAGCAGGTGGTGGTAGTGGAGGTTTTGATTATAAGCCACATGGACAGCTGGGTTTGTGACATCTGGAAGGACTGTATGGTGAATTGCCTGCCAGATGCAAAGGTAGCAGACCTCACAAAATGTGAAGATAGGCTGATAACAGGTGCTAAGAAGAAGCCTGTGGCTGTGGTCAATGTGGGTACCAACGAAATAGGAAAGTGTAGCACAGAGGTCCAGGAAATTAAATTTAGGCTGCTAGGCAGGTTAAAGTCCAGGACCTCTACAGTAGCGTTCTCAGAAGTGCTTCCAGCAACATGTACAGGGCTCAAAAGATAGCCAGAACTCCAGAGTCTTAATTTGTGAATGAGAAGGTGGTACATGGAGCCTGTACAGATAAAATGGCCTACACGTGAACAAGAATGAAACCTAAAAATTAAAAAAGTTGTAGAGTAGCTTTTAAACTAAAAGTTGGGGAAAGCTGACAAGTGAGCAAAAGCACAGAGGTCTCATTATCACAACTCAACTAGCTTCAAGCATCAAGGACAATAGAAGCCCTTTTTCAGATATGTGGGGAGCCAGAGGAAAAGCAAGGGCAACATTGGACACCTGCTGAACCAGATGGGACAACTGATGCCTAGGAAAAAGCCAACCTATTAAGTGGGTACTTTGCGTTGGTCTTTCATCAGTCCCATGGGACACCCGTGCCTGCTATGGGACAG
>NW_017729025.1:116831281-116850874 GCF_001723915.1 Gavialis gangeticus | reverse complement strand
GCTGGCTTGCATCCATAGATGCTTCTCAAGCAAAACCTGGGACGTCATTCTCCTGTTATAGTCAGCCTTGGTGAGGCCACAGCTGGAGTACTGCGTGCAGTTTTGGACTCCACAATTCAAAAAGGATGTGGAGAAGCTTGAGAGAGTCCAGAGAAAAGCCACGCACATGAGCAGAGGTCAAGAAAACAAACCTTATGACAACAGGCTGAGAGCTATGGGGCTCTATAGACTGGAAAAGCGCAGGCTCCGGGGCGATCTGATGTCCACCTATAAGCTTATCGGGGTGTTCACCAGGATCTGGGGGAATGATTGTTCACCAGAGCACCCCAAGGGATGACAAGGTCGAACACTTATAAACTACTGCAAGACCATTTCAGGCTGGACATAAAGAAGAATTTCTTTACTGTCCGAGCCCCCAGGGTCTGGAACAGCCTGCCATCGGAGGTGGTTCAAGCACCTACATTGAACACCTTCAAGAGCAAATTGGATGCTCATCTTGCTGGGATCCTATGACCCCAGCTGACTTCTTCCCCTTTGGGCAGGGGGTTGGACTCGATGATCTTCCGAGGTCCCTTCCAGCCCTAATGTCTGTGAATCTGTAAAAACCCCAAAAGGTGGCATCATTCAGACTCTATACTGTCTTGAAGAACACAGTAAGGGAATAATAAGTATAACCATAGATAATAGTGAGAATAAGTCAAAACATCTAATCAAATGCCTAGTCCTAATCAAATGCCATGAGTAGTAACAGGTACCTGAACACGGATAACATTTATAAGTGCTTCTACCCAAATGCTAGAAGCCTAAAAAATAAGTTGGTGAGGAAAAATGCCTGGTATTAAATAATGACTTTGAATAATAGGCGTCTCAGGCCTGGTATGAGGTAAGGATGATAATCAATGGAATACAGGCAGGCAGCAGCATGCAGACATCCCCACCACCCTACACTGCACTGCTGCTGCCTGCTGCACAGTTCCGAGCACAGCTCTGTAGCGGCAGCAGGAGGTTGTGGAGGCAGCAGCAGTCACTGCCATCACAGCCCTCCAAGTAAGTGACAGCAGCCACTGCGTTTTAGCCCAAGCCCCAGCCACAGCCCCCATCCCTTGCTGTGGCTGCAGCGTCAGCCATAGAGCTCTGCTCCGGCCACATGCCAGCCTCCCTCTCCCCCTCCCCTGGGCAGCTGGCCAGACGGCACGTGTGTGGCCCACACATGGCGGGCACCACCACACTGCCCCCCGTATCACTTGCCCGCAAAGCCCCCTACAGAGGAGCACCCCTGCCCTCACCTCCTGGCCCTGCTTCCCGCTGCAATGTGCTGCCTGGGTCCAGCAGCACCCCCTGCTCCCTCAGCCCCCAACTATCTTCCCCAGCCCTGCCCCACAGCCCCAAAACCCAGGGGAAGGAGAGAGGGAGGCTGGCATGTGGCCAGAGCCTTTAGGAGCCTCTAGGATCCAGGGACGAAGGGCATGGCTCCACGGTGGCAGCACTTGCCCACAAACCCCCCCCACCCTGCATGCAGCCGCCACCACCTCACACCGCCACAGAGCCACGCAGGCAGTTGCAGGGCATGCCGCTGCATGCAAGCCCCCCATTTCACCCCTCAGCCGGGCGGCACATATGTGGCCCACCCACGGTGGTTGCCACCGCGCTGCTGCTGCCGCGCCCTGCGCCACTTGCCCACAAAGCCATTCAGGTGGCCATGGGATGGCAGGGCAGGGCACAGTGGCAGAGTTGTGGTGGCAGCCTCTGTGTGCGAACCTCCTGTCAGGCTGGCCAGCATGCATGTGACCCACAGAGTGGTACCCCTGGCCCTGCTCCTGGGAGTGGGCACAGGGGCACACTCTCCCCTTCTTGACCTACCTACCCCCCCCAGCACCTTCCCTTTTCCCCGCCCTGCTCCGCCTCTTCCCCCCACACACTTTACCTGCTGGGGTGGGTGTCAGTGTCTGTGGGTCTGGTCTGTGGGGGGTTGCAAGGGGCATCAGGAGGGCTGCTGAGACTGTTGGGGGGGAGTGCGGGACACCAGCAGCACTGGGAGGGACTGTGGGGGGCTTTTAATTTTTTATCACGGATTTTGGGTTTTTAACCAAAGAATTTGCCATTTTTAATCAGAGAAAACCAGGATCCCTGCAAATGAGGAAAACAGAAAAGCTTACAAACTCTGGCAGTTCGAGTGTGAAAGAGAAATAATGCCAGGAAAGAATTTAAGGGGTGTCCCACAAAATACATCAGAATCCAGCCAGAGAATTAGGTGAGGCCACGTTGTAAAAGGTACAATCAGGGATGATAAAGCCATAGCAGAGTACCTGAATGAATTCTTTGTATTATTTTTTACCACAGAAGATCCTGGGGAAATTCCCATACAGAATCAACCCGTCCTATTAGACAGGTCAGAAGAGTTGGACCACATTTAAGTGACAACAGAAGAAGTTTTAGAAAAAAACTGGAAAATGAAATACTGAGAAGTCACCAAAACTGGATGGCATTAACCCAAGAGTTCTGAAGAAAGTCAAAGGTGGAACTGAAGAACTGCTAGCAATAATATGTAACCTACCATTACAAATAGCCTCTGTGCCAAAGGACTGGCAGGTTGCCAATGTAACACCCATCTTCAAAAAGGACCCCAGAGGTGATCCTGGGAACTACAGACCAGTAATTCTCTCTTCCATCCCTGATAAGCAGATAGATTCTATAACAGGGGTGCTCAGCCTGTGGGCCAGATGTGACCTACAGAGCCATTGCATCTGGCCTGCCAGGCATCCCACAAGTGGTAGCAGGGCCACCCACCTCCACTGCCAAATTCCCATGCCTTCTCCCCCAGCACAGCCAGATCCAAGCCAGGTTAGGGCCAGGCCACATCCCCTTTCCCCCTGCCCAGCTGAATCAGGGCTGGCCATGCCCCTCTCCCCTCTGCCAGCTGAAGTAGGGCTGGGCCTATACCCCCTTTCCCACATAGGGCTAAATCAAGGCTGCCCCCTCCACCTGCAGGGCTGGATTGGGCTGGATTGCCCCTTGCCCCCTCCATGAAGCTGGATGGGACCCTGCCATGCCCACCCAAGAGCCAGATTTGGGCCACCATCCACATTTGGTTTGTAAATGGAAGGGGCAAGACCCATGTAGCCCACCTAGGAAAAAGGTTGAGTACCACCAATCTATAACAAGGAATAAAATCAAGCAGTCACATAGACAAATATAAGCTGCTGGGGAAGTCAACCTGCTTTTTGCAAATGGAAATCCTGCCAGACAAAGGAAAGTCCTGACATAAATCTGCTGGAGTTCTTTGAGGGAGTTAACAAGTATGTCGACAAGGAGGGTCCAGCTAACCTAATACATTTCGACTTTCAAGAAGCTTTTGACAAGCTCCCTCAACAAAGGCTTATTAAAAAAAAGTGAGTTGCCACCAGATAGGAGGGAAGGGTCTTTCAAGGACTAGGAACTGGTGAAAAATAGGAAACAAAGTGTAGAGTTAAAGGTCATTTTTCAGAATGGAGGGAGGTCTAATAAGGATCCTGGAGAGATCTAGAATGGGCCCAAGTTTATTCAACATTCTCATCAATGATCTAGAAATAGGGGTGCACAGTGAAGTTTCCAAGTGTGCAGATGATACTAAATTATTCCAGGTAGTGTTCCAGGTAGGTATTGTGGTGCTATATAAATTAATAGAACATACTTGTCAATATATATTTTCAAAGCTCCTATCACATGGCATCTAGACACTAATAAAGGTTATTATAAGCAGTGAGATCTACGCATAAGGGAAATGATCTCTATTCTTTTTTGAGTTTAGTCATTGTATTCTCTTGCAAAATATGCTGTTGAGTTATTTTTTTATTTGGTTCTTTTGAAAATATCTTACTGAAGACTAAGGAGAGCAGGGTAAGATAATTTGTTATCAACTTTTGGGAGGGTGTTTTGGAGGTTTGGGACTATTGAAAAGGCTCTTTCCTCCTGCTCCCTAAAAGTTTCTTTACTTTTTTTCCTATCCCTGCTCCAACAAGCCTCAATAGCCAGGAAGCCTGAAGGGTTGACAAACATTAGCTCAGTCTTTCAAAAGGAATAATTTATGTGATTTTTGTTTGGGTTCGCTAAATTTCATGCAATTTTGCTAAGGAAATTTTCTTAGCCTTTCAAGGTAGCCATATCTTGCTTACGTTTGATCTCTTTGCTGTCAGCACACTCCACTGTCCACCTCAAGTCTGATCATGCAAGGGGCAAGTAACTTATACAAAGCAGTGAAGGCTGTCAATTCCCAGTTATCTGAATGGGAGTTTAATTTACTCAGCACATTATAGGGCAGGGGTGCTCAAATGGCAGCATAGTATACTAATACTGTGAAATATTTATTTCATATTTTATCTCTCTAAATATAAAGGGTCAAATTCTAATCCCCTTACTTATGCCATATATCTCTGTCCTCCAGTATTCCCACAGACCCAATGGGACTAATCAGGGAATAAACAAGTCAGAATCTGTCTTCCATTACTTAGCTTCATAATCTCTTCTTGATCCTAACAGGATGTGTCCAGTGTGTGAGAGGTAAACAGATAAATATAACTCAAAATGCATATTTATGCTATTATTATTACTCATATTTAAAAAGAGGAGAGAAGAAGAAAGCAGGAAACAATTAGTTAATTACATCGCTATAATCCTAACATGTTAGGAATTATTATGATTAGACTGAAAATGCAGAACAAAACCCATAGCTTTTAGACAGAAATGCTAACACAGCTCTCCCACACATACCCATTCTTTTTTAACGCTCTTATTTCCCTGCAGATCTCTGTTTACACTGAAGAAAATAGTTCTATTTTTTATATGCTAAAACACTGAAACAAATTGCTTTGAAAAGAGAAGAGAGGTCCTGCTGAGCATGTAAATATACGGACGGATATGTGTACTGTTTATAAACTGGCAAAATCCCAAGTTTTTGCAATGGGTATCAAAAAAAAAAAAAAAAAGATTTCTGAAACAAGCAGGATTAAAAAATGCAACCAATTATGTATTTCTGCCCTGCAGACAGTTAGTAAAATATTCAAGCCTACATAAAGCAAAGAAAGGCACTTGTCGACTTTCATTATGATCAATAAAATCTGGCAGCTCATTAGCATATCATTAACTTCCCTGCTGTTTCCAAAGTGTTAATGCGTAGAAATATTAATTTACAAACGTATAATATCCCAGAGTTCTTAGACTCTGGCTGTCTGCACAAAATAAGAATTAAAGATGGGCGAATCCAATAGAACTTCTGTTTTTCTATGTGGCTATAAACATATGTTTACCATCTGTGGAATTATGGGAAGCAGCTGAGGTAAAAAACAACAGCTGTAGAATAAAATAATACTATCAATTTCACTTCACAGAGACAGCTCAGCTGTTGCAACAAGAAATAAAGTCCAAGTAAAGTGCAATTCATGGCCTCTTATGTAAATTTATGTATTTATTTATTTATTTTTTACAGTCATGGAAGTAGAACCCCAAATGATTTCACCTGGTACAGCTGAGACATTGTTTAGATGTACCAATATGCAGTTATGAATTTAATGCTTTATCTGGATTTTGAAAGGTGAGTGGGATCCTCAAACACCAGTAACCTGTATAATAAGCTTCAATACCAAGTGCAGCTAAACTGGTAATCAACTGTTTTGCTAACGGAAAAACATCTCAAGCAGGGATGCGGAAAAACAGATCACTAATCTATGGATCCATTAAAGGGTGTTCCTTTAATCTGAATGAATCCATAGATTGCTCTGCGGGCCATGAGCTGAGGAACTTATCAGAAAAACTGCTGTACATTGCCCAACAACCGATTATACTCCATGCTCATTAGTCAGCAACAGATTCATTGCTGTATCTATTGGACATGAAATTAGATGCGACAGTTGGGCAGCTTTTGCTAAAACTTTGCCTGTGAAGCACAGTATTAATTTTTAAATTTTACAATAATTCAGCTTAGGCTTTAAAGCCAGCCAAGCTTACCGGAGGATAAAGAGGAGTAGAAGGAGAAATAAAAAACTGGAAAGGAGGTTCCCAGGTTTTAAGGTATTTATCTGCAGTGGCACATTAATTCTGCCCATCTCCATCATCTTTCAACTGGTCTGGTTCATCATGATGTCTTGGGGCATCCCACAAATGGAAAAAGGCTAAGAAAGCCATTATAGCCAGCAGGCATGCTCCCTGTCAGCTACATCAGTGAGAATAAGCTACTGGACACCTAGGCTGCCTACACGTGTACTCGTGGGCGTTCTCATTAGAACATGTCAGAGCAGACTCAATTAATCCAGTTTGCTCTATGATCTAATGAGAACGCTGCAGCGTCACCAGAGCATCACACATATGAAGCCCCCACATGTTTTAAAATGGCCGCAGAGCACTTTAAACCTTGTCGAGTGAGGTTTAGATAAAGCATCCTACAGCCATTTTTAAATGTACAGGGGTTTAATACACATGACAGTGAGGCATTTTAATTAAAGTGGCTGCCCAGAACCATTCCAATTAAAATGCCCCCCACTCCCCACCCCCTGAGCATGTGTAAAGGCAGCTCTACTTATGCCTGGTTGGTTACCAAGAGAAAACAAGAAGTCAGCAGGTTTCAATATTTTCTCACTTCTGTGCAACCTCAGCTTTCAGGATATCAAAATGTAGTTCATGGTTCAACATATTTCCCGGTGAATGACTAACAGATGCAATTTCTTTCATAGGTGGAAACAGGACTAAAAGACAGGAAGCGTTCTAAGGTAGAGTCTCAACTCTACCGGGCCTTTCAACAAGGCACAAGCATTCTGCATGATCACAAATAGCTGTGCAGGTGTGAGGAAAGGGAGACCAGCAAGGATCTTCTATTTGACAGAAGTCAAAACAAGCTTCAGTAATGAAAAATGGAAACTCTAGAAGCAAGCAGTATTAAGAGATGCATTGTTACCCACCCATATTCTATGCCCCAGCATCAGACTTTACCCCTTCGTGATCCAGGATAAAATACAGCAGGAGGTGGAGGAGCTCTTTCCACTCTCTGGGAAATAACAATGTTAACGGCTGATGAATGTTGACGGCTATACTGTGCAATATCCCTTTTGTTAGAAGTTGTATCCATTCTTGCATTTCTCAGAAACCCAGACTCCCACTAAAATTCCAGCAGAGATTTGGAGTATTCAAGGTCATAAGGCAGGATATGCTGTTATCTACCATTTGCTACTGTATATATATGCTTACCTTAAAGAAACCATGTTTCCTATTTCTCTGTCCAAGCCATAAGCTGCTTCCTGGGGTCAAATTTGTTTCTGGAGGATCTATGACACGTTCGTAAATCCTGTGGAGGGAAATATCATCATTTGATACAGTTCTCTTTTTCTCTCTGAAGTTTTTTAATTAAAAAAAGATCAATGATGAAAGAAAAAAGATATAAAGTTGAACCCAAAGAAAAAAATGTCTCCAGAATAAAACATTAATATGCAGCCATTTGCTTAAAACATATTTAATTTCATTTTGTAAAAAGTTTATTAAAAACAAAAAGCACAAAACAGTTTGTATTCTCTTAAAATCTGCATTTAAAAAAAAGAGTGAAATGCACCCCTGTGCAGCAACGCCATACAAGGTCTTAGCACTCCCTAAGGGAAGAGCTGCATTAGCAAGCAATGAAGTCACTGCACCATTGAAGAAGATAAAACTGTAGCCACCCTAGAGCACCCTCTGACCATCAGGCCCCAAAGGTGTTCACAGGCAAACCACACCACCAGTTCACAAATATTAGGACCCAGATGGTACCTCCCCTAACACAAACCATGTATCTTGAAAAATTACAGGGATATATGAGTTTGAGTTTTCAACCAGTATGAAGAACCACTGGAGAAGAAGCCAAAACAGGTTTCTGGACATTAAGGGTGCTTTCTGGAATTATGTCTAGACTCTCTCTGTCCTTGTTTGGCTCCAGCCCTGCTTATTCCATTCCTCTCCCTTCCCCTTTTCCAACACTTCCTCACAGCCACCTCAGATTCACTCCATACATGGTTTTTCTCCCCTGCCCTGTTCCACCCCATTCACTTTCCCCACAAAGCCCCCTTTCCCTTCTCTTTATTTTCCACTTCATTTATCTTCTCCTAGCCATCAGTTAAAAAAAGGGGTGGGGGCATTAGTATACTGCCTATTGCTATCACATAATTCCCTCTGCTTTTACATTACACCTCTTTCTTACCATGTCTTGCCTATTTAGACTGTAAACACTTTGTGATTGGGTGTGTTTTTGCTTGTGTTGTATCTAGCACAACAGGGCATCATTCTTAGTTGGCCCTTAGGCACTATAGTAATAACAAAAAATACTGAATGTTTAATCAGGATTAAAGTACTGCATAAATGCTGCACAGGCCACCTAAAGGGGGTAATTTTCATCCCACATACTTAAAAGGAAAGATTAGCATTAGCTCATAATAAATTGATTCAATGTGGAATTTTCAAAAGTAAGTATTTGGAGTTTGACAGGTTTTTTTTTTTTTTTTTTTTTTGGATAAATTATAATAAGTAATATTAACAATAACATTTGAAAGCTTAAATAGCCCCTTTTATTCTGGATTGAAAAGCACTTTACAGTGGCGAATAAGTATTATTATCATCTTACATATACGAAATTTCAAGTACTGGAAGGTTAAGTGACAGTGGTAGAGGCAGGAATGTAATACAAGACTCTGGATTACCATATCCTTTTCCATATCCTTTTCCCTATAGAGATGCTGCTATTTTGTTTGTTTTGGAACCACAGATGCACTGCCTTGTATCAGAAAAGGCATGTCATAACTGAAGCCTGGGAAAGATGATGAAATAAATTTCCATTACACTAACTTGCAGAGGAGTACTATTGTTCTGTATCAGACCAGTAAGACAGTCAACTGAATAGATTCTGAACAGGTCAAGTCCTGTAATGTATCTGTATGTTTAATAAGAAATGGATGAAGGTTTTCTTCCTCTCTCCCATGTTACAGCTGTAGTTTTAGAATGAATGCTAGAAGGAGGCTTTAAAGAAAAATACAAGTCAACCAGCACAACTCAGTACACAGTTATCCTTCCATTTACACTTAGACTAGTTTTCCCGTCTACTTAAGCGCACACTCACCTAACGTGAGCACTGATTTTTGTGTTATAAGTTGCCATGTTATTTAGAAGTTTACGCATTTTTCGAGACCTAAAATGACCACTGAGTTTTAAGGAACTTTTAAAAAAGCATTGCTAAATTTTAATGTCAAAGTACAAAGAGCCAAGAATGAAGACGTATTCTTCCCATATTTGTTTACCACGAGGAAGAGGAGGAAACAGTTTGTCAGATTAATGGGGGAACAATCTGTCCAAAGAGCCACAGGCAGGAAAACTTTATATTTTTCTGAAATAATAAGAAAAACAAAATAGTTATATTAAACTCTACTGCTAAGAACAGTAGCAAAGAGTTTAAAATAGTTCTTTACATATTTGTGGACATGTCTACACAAGACACTATGTCAACAGAGTGATGCACAACAGCAATGTAGCTCATCACTACAGCAATGAAGTGTGGATGGGCTACAGCGACATAGCTGCTAAAAATAACCATGCGCCATCATTTACTACTTCCTAAAGCAAATAATAAATGATGGTGCAGTAACAGCTGAGCTGTGGGGGCCACGTGTTGACGTGCCCAGTTTGTGTTAATTACTTAAATTTACCTTAATTATAAGCAGCCCTAATTCACATTTCCTAACATGCTGCGGTATAAAAATACATTTCTCCAATGTAAAAATACTTTGCAATCATCAAAACCCTATGATATTTTTGCTTCTGCTAACTAAATACCTATCCCACCAGTAAAATTATCACACTGAGTTATTTTATTTGTTTGAGCATCAAAACAAGGTAGTATTCTTCCAAATCATGTTTTAAGAATTATGGGAATTTTGCATGTATTATCTATATCAATATTTTAAAAAGTAAGCATTTCCTTTCTGCTTAACACATGCAAAATTAAACATCTACTCAAATGCAAAAGTGCTTTAAAAGGCTAAACAAGTAACAGAGTAATTGACATGCTCCTTGAGAAAGCTAGGCGCTGAATTACATGATCACATTAGGAATTTCTCTTCAGATATATAGCACATCTTTATTCATGAGTCGGGTTAATAACGTCCGCTCTGGAAAGCGTATAGTCTTCTAAAAGACTAGTCAATATTCTATGAAGAACTCCATTTTCTGTTAAGAGATAAAGCCCTGATACTTAAAACTAAGCTATACAGTGGGTTCAACAACACTACTTGTGAGGGAATACTGGAGTTTTATTTACTTGTTCTAGTAAAAGGCTGTGAAGAGACTCCACAATATCTATCTTCAATTATAGAAGAACTATTTTTTCATTATAAAACATACAAATCAAGATATATTACACAACAGCGGCTAGTAAAGCAAGCAAAACATTGGCTTGCATCCCTAGATGCTTCTCAAGCAAATCCCGGGACGTCATTCTCCTCTTGTACTCAGCCTTGGTGAGGCCGCAGCTGGAGTACTGCATCTAGTTTTGGGCTCCACATTCAAAAAGGATGTGGAGAAGCTTGAGAGAATCCAGAGAAGAGCCACATGCATGATCAGAGGTCAGGAAAACAGACCTTACAACGACACGCTGAGAGCCATGGGGCTCTTTAGCCTGGAAAAGCACAGGCTCAGGGGTGATCTGATGGCCACCTATAAGTTTATCAGGGGTGACCACCAGTATCTGGGGGAACGTTTGTTCACCAGAGCGCCCCAAGGGATGACAAGGTCAAACGGTCATAAACTACTGAGAGACCGTTTCAGGCTGGACATAAGGAAGAATTTCTTTACTGTCCGAGCCCCCAAGGTCTGGAACAGCCTGCCATCGGAGGTGGTTCAAGCACCTGCATTGAACACCTCCAAGAGCAAATTGGATGCTTATCTTACTGGGATCCTATGACCCCAGCTGACTTCCTGCCCCTTGGGCAGGGGGCTGAACTCGATGATCTTCCGAGGTCCCTTCCAGCCCTAATGTCTATGAAATCTATGAAACAGTTCAATAATAGCATATAAAGAAGACAAATGAAACAAACGAGCAGTTTATCTTTGACTTGCCTGAAGATTTAACACAGGGGGGTTTTTTTGTTTGTTTGTTTGTTTGGGGGGGTTGCTTTTTGTTTTTTTATAGGAGACAGTTGTATTGACCTTTTTTGCAGTGTCCTTTCAGAAGGCCTTATTCATAAGGTATGTTCTGCGGACTCTTCATTTTTTCTCTGGCTGTTGTTCTATTCTAATCACATTTCTGAAGCATCTATCTAGCTTATCCTTCAGGCACCATTCAGATTAAAAATAAATGGTTTCTGTACCTTATTCTATGTATATTCTGATGTTTAGGAGTTTGGGGACGGGGTATTTATTTTCTATTAAATATATCTTCTCTGGATCTTTCAATTAAATGTGTTTATGATTGAAGAGTATATGCCAACTGTGGAAAGTGATCAGGATTCACTTAATTTCTACATTACAGAAGTTGGATTATGTTATTTGGTTCATCACTGATGTGAATCTACCTTATTACTATATATCACTGAAATCAGTGAAACGCGAAAAGGCCCTTGCAAGCAACAGCAACAATATGGCCTATCACTACATTAAATCTTTGATGAATGAAAAATTAAAATCCACATCTGGATTCATAAAGAAAAAAAAGAAGACTTTAAAGACCATCAGTAATGTAACACTATACCCAATTGTGAGCAGTTATATATTGAATCCAAGAGTGACAAGCAGAGCTGACTACAGGGATGTGCGGGGGCCTGTGTAGGAGGGAAAAGGGGGGCAAGCAGCCACAGCACGAAGCCAGAGGCATGCAGCAAACAACTGGAGTTGTGGCGCCCTCAGCACATGCCAATAGCGCTGTCCACTGGACATTTACGACACTGTTCGCTTGGCCCCACAAAGCGCAGGGCCCGGGGAGTTCACCCTGATTCGCGCCCCCACAAGGGACAGCTCTGCTGACAGGATAGATATATGTGCAAAAAGATGCTTCATATCAATAAATACAAAGGTATCACTGATTCATAATAATACTTTGCACTGCATTACATTCACAGTCATAAGATCTAACAAAAATTAAATCAACGGGCTTTAAAATAGTATGGAATGAATTCTTACATGAACACAGATAGGTAACTGAGGCATACCAAGTTGTAACTGACGTAAGTTTGTGACAGAAAGGAATAGAAACCAGACCTTCAGGCTTCCATCTCATGCCTTAACCAGAAGGGTAACTGTAAAATTACCAAGCACTAAGAGAATGGCTTTCAGAAAAAAGAGATTTCACTGATAATGAAGGCTTCTGCCTCTAAGGGAGGTTCATGGTGGTACTTACTGATGTGGAAGCCATCACACAGGGGACAGACTATGGAAAAGAGGGCCTGCAAGCAATGCAAAGATATAAAGCTAAGCACCACTACCCCTATGCTTCTTGCAAATCCATCAAGATTTGTACAACACCTAAGTGATCATCAGGGCTTTTCTGTATTTGGGGAACCTATAAAATGCACATGATAATGATAGAAATCACAGAATCAGAGAAAAGTATGGCTGGAAGGGACCTCTGGAGGTCATCTACTCTAACCCCTGCCTGAAGTAGTATGATCCCTATCCAAACTATGGTGTGTAAATTGTTGTCTAAACTCTTGCTAAAACTACATAAACAACCCTGTTGCACAATTAAAAGGCATAGCACCTTAATCTGCCACAGATAAAGCAAGGAGACTGTGGTGGATAAAGTCCTACTGCAGCAAGAAATGTTAAAATATGTTCAAGAGATTCAAGAAGAGGACCACAACCCCCATAGTCCATACCAATCTGACCATGTAGTAAAATGCCTTTCCAACACCTAATGTGTTGATCGGTCTGACCCTAAGCATTGGGACAGGATCCTTTAGCCAGGACCCTCTGGGTTTGAGTCCCAGCAGGAGCACTGGCACACCCCAGTTAAAATCCTCAGCTTTGGCTGCAGCCAACACCCAATGCTTCTGAGGAAAGTAAAAAATAAACCATGACACATGTAACACCAGGAGGGGGGAAAAATCCTTTCTAGCTCCATATGGCAACCATAAAAGGCCAGAACTCCTAAGCCCATGAAGTTTAACCTCCTTTGTAAAGCACAACAAGATCTACTGATGAAAAACACCATACAAGAGCATATTGCAAATACTTTTAAAAAGTTACACGTATTATGTCGGTTCTCTCACAGAAGGGATATTTGACCATGAAAAACTGTATGTTGTGTCTAACTATATCCAAAAGTCCCCTTCTTGCTTGGAGACTATATAGTAATTCCCCACCCCTTTCTCTTCCCACGCTTTAAGGTAGATTCACATCACCAGGGGATTTCCTCTATACCTTTCTCTAATTTCCTCTTTTTGTGTTGGACTGTCTCACTTACTACCTACGGTGCTTTCCTTCACACCAACCATTGTTATATGTTGTGTACTGAATAGCAAAATTATACCTACCACACTCCTGATTTCTGAAGTGCTGACAGACAGTTCTTCAGAGACTGGGTTTCAAACACATTTGACACTGATGCCCACATGGAGCATTTTGCAAGAGAGGGAATGCTCAGAATGAGGACTCCTGAGTACCGCACACACTAAAATTATTGTGGTCTGTGTTGTCCCTCCAACATCAAGAGACCCAGGTCTTCAGGTTAATGGAAGCTCTGTTCTGTGCGTCAGCATTTTAAGATTTATGACTACTAGCATTTACTGTCCAAGTGATGCACTATTACACTGTTACATTGTTATACTTGTATATTTCAAAATTGTTACAACAGCCCCAAAACAGTGGCAAATCATGCCCTTCTCTGAAATACTCATTGAAGAAAATAGTCCAGATTTATCAAACCACTTCCCAATTTACTTACATTTACTTAAAAGTCAACTGATGAAAGCATATAACATCTCTACAGAATCTCTCTACAGAACACATACTTACATTGCCTGTGCCTTCCAGCTTACCAAAGAATGGCATCAATTCAAGGAATATCTTTTTTAAGCAAGCATCTAAAATTATCACCTGTGCAAACAGGCAATATGATACAAGTAATACAACAATACAAGAAACCTTGCCTGTATAATAATGCTCTTAGGCAGACAAACGTGGCCATGCAGTTATGTGGCATCACAGACATGTTTGCAGCACCACATACTGCACATTCAGCTTTCCTCTGTGCTGCAAGGTAGCAGCATGGCTGATTTTTTTGACCCCTGGATATGCAGAGGTCAAAAAAAACACCAGAAAGAAAAGCGGAGAGGTGCAGGCAGGGACAACATGTGTCACTCAAAACCAGAGCCTGGCAGGCCCAAGCCACACTGTGGCTACCAGCCAGACTCCAAGCGGCAGGATTGCCACTGCTGCAGCCCCAGGAGGCCCCCAGGACCCCAGGTAAGGCTTCGGTGGTCAGTCCAGCGCTGGCCCCAGCCTCCCCTACCCAACCTAGGGTAACCTGCCACGCAGCAAAGGGTAAATGGCACAGGCATTTCCCAGGGACAAACGTATGAACCAAACGTCTATACTTGTGTGGACATAGCCTTAGAGCCAATCAATGGAAGTATATGAGAAGATATACACACATACACTGTTTCATATATGAACATATTCCATTGCCTTAGGTATTATACATGGCCCCAGTTATGTAAGCACAGTATTATTTTTAATGTATTTATTAAATCCACCTCTAAGATAAGGAACTGTTATGAAACCCATTTTACAGATGGAGAACTGAGGCACAGAACAGTGAGGCGATTTATCCAAGTTCACAAAAGAAATCTATGGCCCAGCAATGACTTCATCCCAGATCTCTGAAGGGTTATGCTAGTGCTCTAACCAATGAACTATCCTTCCTAACAAATATCATCTATAGCATAGTGTGACTTCAAAATAGTGTTGAGAAAACTAAGCTGGGTTTGAACCGCTTAGTTCAGTAGTGGTAGTTTAGTCCAGCAGCACAGAGTTCACCATAGGCTGCAGGAAAGAAGGCAAAATTACCCTGTGCTGAACTTTTTGCTATCCCAGACTGCTACAAGCACTGTGCTAGCTTACATAAAGCTACCTTGGGTACCTCTACAATGTACTTACTGTATTCACAGTGCTGTAATAAGCTTCCCTCCTCTAATGCAGACTGCTTATACAGAATGGCAAGTTAAACCTGGAAAGTCTTAGAAGATATATCCATCTTTGCGGAGAGGTGACTTTACTTCATGCATATCAGAAGCATGTATGAGAAGCATTTGGGGGTCATTTGAAATCCTCTGCTATGACAGAAAAAAAACAATGTGTTATTGACATTAACAGGAGATTCAAGCAAATATGGATTACCCAGGAATTGTCATTAATCAGGCTTCTAAATGAATGGAATTATATATTAAAAATAAAACATTACTGTGAGTACTGTAACATTTAAAATCACTACCCCCCAAATCATGGAAATCCATTTGAATCTAAAACAATAGTGAGTAATTAAAGAGATGTAGTTTCCACATCCAGGTTCTTCTCAAAACAGTATAGTTATGCTTTACATGCACCAGATTTATTCCACACCTCTGCTTTCCTTTATCATAATGTAACTAACAGATTTCAGCCTGAATATCACTGTGCCTAGGGTAGATCAGTGCAGAACTTTCATGTTCCAGTCCCTATGCCCGTTTTTTTAAAAATTCTCAGATCTTGAATATTGCTGAATTGTAGATTACTGGACCTCCTTAGTCTAGGGGACTGGGCAGAAGTTCCAGCTCCCAGCAGCAAGGTGAGTTACAAAAAAGAATTTCTGCTTCTCTAAGCCTGACCCTAAAGCTTGATATTCTATCATAGGCCTTTCCCCCCCAAAAATACACATTTTGCCTGTCCTGTCCGTATCTAACTACTTCAGATTCTTTATACCAGCATGTCAAACATAGAACCTGTGGGCTGCATCCAGCCCATGGACATGGGTTACCCGGCCCACAGAGCTTCTTACCATAGCTGCCAGCAGCAAAGGAGTTAATATTCCCACCATTTAAAATCAAGCCTAAAACCTCTCGTGTTGGCCACCAAAAAAGGCAACGTACCCAAAATAAAAGCAATCTACTGAAAGTTTGCCCTGTATGTTTTTTGGCTTCCCCTAATATGAGGAAACTGTTGATTAGATAAGGTAATTAAATAGGTCTCAAGCTGTAAGATTCCAATATTGGCATCCATCTTTATTTCTTTCCTCTGAAAGGCTTAAGAATTATTTTTAGAAAGGGATGCCATGTTGTCCTTACATACTTCTTCAAGGCGCTATTTCTTCCCAACAAAAATGTGTGAATACCAACATGATTTTTTAATAGTATTTTTGAATTAGGACGTGTTATTTGACAAACCTTCAGTTTTGTAGCAAATTTAACTGAATTATTCATCCAGTTTTCAGCTCTGTTTTTGAAAAAAAATAATCTTCTTGGGAAAAATGCTGATGTTTCATGCTCTCTCCCCGTCATGCTATAAAATTTCACAATCGCTGAGCAAGAGGAAAGCAATGTAGATAAAATTTTAGGTTTTGAAGGAAGACTTTCATTATTAAATTTGGAGCATACAATAGTAACTGCCAACTATTTAATCAAAAAGTTACTGTTCAGCTCTAGGGGAAAAATAGAAGGTGTCAAATAATACCATTTGTGTTAAATAAAAGCCTAGAAAGTTCTTGCTCAAATTTAAAGTTCTTTTCAAACTCAAGTGCAATAATTTAAACTGTAATGGTACATTTCATTGATTTTCTTTATAATCACCAAGATAAGTTGAGGTTTCGCTACTTATCAGATTAATTATCCTTTCTGTTGCTGACCTCTCTGAGCTACAAAATTTAAATTTAAAAATAAGTGTGTTCACAAAAAATTCTTAAAGCAGCCCGTTTTTCTAACTAAGAGCATGATAAGGGATAAGAAAAAGAAACTACAAAAGAAAACTGAGATGTTTTGAGCACAGAATGTTTTCTTTTACAAAAAATCATGTAAGTAGGGCAAATTCAGAGAGATGCTACAGGTCCTGCTTGAGCTATCTTTTGTCAGATTTTTACCTGAGAAATATTTTCATTAAATATTACATAAATCAAGCATCACATTGTAAACAACTATACTATTTTTCATGACCTCTTACAAAGCTATGGGTGATTATCTGATTATGGTTTTTTTGGGTACCAAGTACCAACAAGAAATTTTAGGTTATGATTCTTTATTTCTTTTTTTTGTTTAAGATCAGCAAACAGCCTCAGAAAAGTTGTTCCTGATCACAGGATACGGAAGGACTTCCCAAATAACGATTTGTCTTAAACTGTTATATAATGCATTTCATTAATGGCTCTCAAGCCACTTTATAAAAGAAGTCAATATTCTCATGCTCATTTTCCAGATGGGAAAACTGAGGTCATGGACAGAGGTGCATTTGAGTACTCTGGGTGTGTCTACACAAGACGCTTTACTGCGAAGTAGCATAACTTACTGTGCAGTAAGCAAGTGCATCTACATGTGCACATGCTTACTGCATAGTAAACCTCACTAATCACAATAAATTTGCTACCTACAAATACAAGTAGCAAATTTACTTGCAATTGCAAGTGCACAGTAGTGCTCATGTAGATGCCTGACCAGGAGCAAATCTGCTCCTGGTCAGCCAGCCGCAAGGAGGCAGGAGATTGCTCCCTGACCCCATGAGCTGCCTGCAATCAGGCAATCAAGGCACAGGGCTTGGAAAGAGCTGCAGGGCTGGGGCAGGTCCCAGCCCCCTGCCCCAATCTGCCAGTGGGGCAGCTAGCAGCAAGTCCCCAGTGGATCAGGGCAGGTGGCTGGGACCTCCCCACCCCTGCAGCTCTGTCCAAGTCCCCTGCACCAACCAGAGAACAAGGAATGGGAGAGGAACATAGTCCCTGCCCAGCAGCAGGCAGCCCCCTGGGAGCAGGGAGCAGGGAGCAATGTCTCAGCCCTGGCCAAAAGACAGCTGTCTCCTGGCCCGATGCTCCCTGCCAGCCCCTGAGCTAGCACCCAAAGCGAGACTAGACCTCCCCTCTGGTGGCAGCAGGGGCTGACTGTAGATCCCCAGGAATCAAGAACAGTTTGCTGCCATTAGCAGCAAATCTTCTCCCACTTCCCTACACATGTAAACACCTGCCTGGGAGCATTTACTCGCAAGTGAACTGCTCCCAGATCTAATGCACGTGTAGACACACCCTCTGTTTTCTGATTCAAATTTGGAGCACTTCCGTGCCATACAGAAATGTGGCAATCCTCCATGCCCTCCTTCTGAAGTACTTCAAAATTACCACATCAGCATGCAGTGGGAATACTCTCCAGCCAGGAAGCATAACAGAGGGCTGCTCAGTTTTCCAGCATCCAACAGTGCTCCTCATCCCACATGGAGGGTTTAGAGAGAGTAGGATGGACAGCCAAGAAATGCTATTCTGTGTGCTCAGCTGCCCTAAGGAAGCTTTGGGTTGCAGGGGACAAGGCAGGCAACCCATCAGAGAGAGAAGGCTAGGGGGGATGAAGCAGGATAGGCCACTGTGGGATGCTGGACAACTGAGCAACATCTGTCACACTTTGCTGGAGCGTACAAACATTTCCTCATTTTTTTAGAATAATTTTTTAAGCACTTTTTGAAGCATTTCTTCAGCCATGCATATCTGTAGGCTCACTGTCTGAAGAGCCTCACAGGTGTTAGGAGTGCCACAAATAGTGAATATGTCTAGGACCTCACCAAGGTCATCCAGCCAAAACTAAACCCCTAAGCTGGCATTCTATGCTGCTTACCCAAGTTCATATGAACAGCAGAGGTTTCATGAAAGTGAGAGGCCCTGGTACAATGACCAGAACCAGATACACTGGGTGAATCTATACATGCATTTTACCACAGAGTAGACTAATTAGCTGCACAGTAAAGCTTCACATGTGGCAGTCTTAGGCTGCAGTAAACTAACTGACTCCACAGTGAGATAGTACAGTTGGGGATAGTAGTATCTTATGGCAGAGTACTTAATTGCAATTAAACCGCAGCATAAATTGCACCTGGTCAGCCCAGGGAGCTGGGGGTCAGATTCCTGCCTGCTGCCTAGCCACAAGGCTATGCACTTTTGGTACCCTCATGCCCCTGCCAGCTCCTCTGCTGCCCAACATCACTACCTGGAACCCAGGGCTGACCCCCACTGCTCCCTGCCAGCCCAGGCCTGCTCTCCCTTTACTCATATTGTTGCTGTCCCAGGTGCACATGTAGACACTGTGCCTTAGAATAGTTTACTTCAGCTCAAACTGCTCCAGAGCTTGTTGATTCCCATTAATTGCATGTGTAGATACACCCACTATAGGAAAATACAGAGGATGAAATGTGCCTGGACTAGATCCAGAAATGGATTCCAGGCCCTTCTGATTCTGAGTGTTACAGCATGAAAGTTTTAGCTGTCTATGGGCATGTCCATACCATGATGGCAGCATCTGCCATTAGTACAGTCCTGACTATATCCCTATCACCTGCCATTGCTTACATACTCAAATCCAGTACACAAGTCAAGCTATGTGTCATAGTCATTCCCAGTAACGATAC
>NW_017729025.1:116821902-116826281 GCF_001723915.1 Gavialis gangeticus | reverse complement strand
TTCTGAGTGTTACAGCATGAAAGTTTTAGCTGTCTATGGGCATGTCCATACCATGATGGCAGCATCTGCCATTAGTACAGTCCTGACTATATCCCTATCACCTGCCATTGCTTACATACTCAAATCCAGTACACAAGTCAAGCTATGTGTCATAGTCATTCCCAGTAACGATTCTCAAGCATGCCAGAGACCACAATTTTAAGAGTGGCTACAGAGAGACGCCTAGAATCAGCCTGATTTGCTTATTCCCAAGTTTGGACGGAGATGGGGTATGCTGGGCACCACCCTGGCTGCAGCATGCTACCACCTCATTCTAAGCATGCCCTTAATGCCTAATGGAATTCACAACTTCCAAGCTGAGCAACTAGGTTCCTTCATATAATGCTTGAAGAGACTTACACGCCCAATAATGGCACCCAAAAAAGTCATACTGCATGAGAAGCCACTTAAAATACCCAATTGGAAACACAGAAGTGAATAATGTGTTGTAAGTGCTGCCTCTATCAGGGATTCTGAAATTGCAGGGAAGTGCCTGCTTCCATTCAAGATTCAGAGCCTTGCACCACAGGCTCCATCTAGGTCTCCTTACTGATTTTGGCCCAAGTGCTCCAATTGTCAGATAAACTGAGCACCTACTATTCTGTTTCAACTTAATATAGTGTTAGGTGTCTAACTAAAATTGTGATCCATATGGCTCAAGCATCTTTCACCAAGCTTTGCAAACACATCTCCATCTTAATAGCAACATTTCTGCTATTGTAGTCATTGACCCCTGGTAAGCAAGAATACAAACTGGTCTTCATGTACCTAACAGCACACAGAAGTGTTTTCTTTTTATTCTTTTTACAGTTTGTGCAGATTCACCTGGAAATGGGAGATAAAGCTCAAATTCACTTCTATTTATAACCTAAAACTGGACTAAAATTTACAGAAAAAAGGATTATGTACTAAAGTGCAGTGAAAAGCTTCCTTTGACATTAATAGGTTTTAAATCACCTGATCACTTCTGCTACATATTATCATCAAGCAAATTAAAAATTGTCACTGTATTGCTGACCTTAGCAGCGTCCCCTCTTCAGAAGCTCTCTCAGTAACAGCATAGATGTTGACTTTCATAATACATTCCAGATGCCAAATATCATAAATCTGAAACTGAGCAGATGGGGGACATTCTAGAAATAAAAGAGGATACACATACAAGAATCCTCTAAAAAGGGAAACGAAAAAATCCAAAAACAAAATCTCTAGGTAGAAAAGGATGGACAGAAAAAAAGACTGCATAAATGTCTATGAAACAAAAAGCAGTCATATAATACCCTGGAAAGTACTAAAGTAATGGTGTCAGGGAGCATGAATCATGTGAATGGGATGAAGCACTGCATTTGTGCCTCAGATGATGTACCAAAAATAACACTGGAACAAAAATATCCAAACACTATTAGAGTCACCTTTTATCAACATGACAGAAAAATATAAAACTATGCTTTGTATTTGCAATAAAACACATGAAAGTGAGTACTGTAAAGTTTGAAACTGACTTTCCACAATGTTTAAATGCACATCTTGCCCTCTGGCATGTGGCTGTGGTATATACGATTTGGTTGTCTCGTACCAAGTACCTATAGGTATATCTTAGAAAGGGAGTAGTCAGTTTCTAAGTGGCTGGGGGTCCAATGCCCTGTGGGCCACATCAGGCAGAACCGCACACCTATGGGCCACATCAGGGCTGCACACTGCATGGGCACTCTCCCCACCCCCACTCACCATGTACCCAAGGTTCACTCTCAGCTTCCCCAGTGGTGCCATGCTACACGGCACCACACCTGGGGATGAGGGGCAGGCAGTGAAAGCTGGAGGAGGAAGGGGAGCCCAGAGACTCCAACTGCAGTTACGGCCAGAAAGATGGGAAGAGCAGCAGCTCAGCAGGAGCCTGGGGGGCCACAACTTAACCCCTTGCAGACTGGCAGTTGAACAGTCCTGTCTTGGGAATCTGATTAACCACAAAATAAACTGGGCCAGACTCTCCTCCCTTTATGCTAGTGTAAACAAGAAGTTATTGCAAATATGCCAAGTACCTGTATGCATATTTTAGAACAGAGCTGTCCAGCTTTTAAGTACCTAGGAGCCAAATGCTCCACACGTCACACCAGCAGTGACCAAACACCTGGGCTAGGGACAGAAGTTACACATAAACCAGTTTAAGTGATCAGAAACTGTTTTAAACTTGTAACAGAACAGAAGTTCAGTGCATGTAAACCAGTTTCAAAATGGCCAAAACTGGTTTAAAATAGATTTGGGTTGAATGTAGTATCAGACTTAGCTGATCTGGATCAAACCAGTTTATGAAACTTCTGTCCCAGACCCCTTCCTGGTTCAAGTTAAATCACAGTCCCCCAGCATCCTAGCATGCTTTGCAGCCCTGGCCTGGGCTGTGCTGTCTGCTCCAGAGAGTAGGGCTGGCCCCACCCCTCTGCTCCCTAGCTGGAGCAGTGAGGGCTGGCTGACAAGCAGGTGGGAGGGGCAAGCCCAGCTGAGGATGCAGCCCAGTCTATGGGGAGAACTGCCCCTCACCAGGCAAACCCTGGCTGGGGTTCTGGGGTCAGGGAGGGGGCTAAAACAGCCCTTCCCCTGCTCTAATTTACTGCTGGCTGCAACTCTGGATTACAAATCCCAGAGGCACCTGGAAGCAGGAAGAGGAAGTGATAAGCAACCCTGCAGAGTCCTGCTGGTCTGATTTTGGAATGCAAATCCCAGAGAACTTGGGGCAGCAGGAAAAGTAAATGAACGCACAGCCAGAGAACTGTGCTCTAGCGCCCCCCAACTTCTGGCCCAAGCCACTGCAGGCATGTGGCTGCATTTCTTGAAACAGGGTCTGTCTGTTCACTTCTGTTTCAATTTAATATGTGCAGTTTAAACTAATCTGCAAAGACTGAATTGATTCAGCCTAGGGCTTTTTGACTGTCTGTACTTAGCCCCAGCATCTACACCAGAGCAAACAAAAGGCCCCCCAGGCCACACAACACATAGCCACACTCCCTATCACCCTGTCTCCCCACTACCCACCCCAACTGCACTAGATGCTTGCCCACCTAGGAAGAACTCAGGAAGAATCAGGACCAATTTCTTCAACACCTAGCCACAATGCCATGAAAAAATACATTTAACATAAAACAAGCCAGGCCAGTGACAATCAAATCCTCAGTAAGTAACTCTATTTTGCTTCAAAAGATCACCTTCTGAGAAGCTAACCCCTTGTCACAGAATCATCTTATGAACAATGTAATGTCATCACTTAATAATGTACTGTAATCAAAGGATACTCTCATTGATATTACAATCTAATTCTTTTCACACAATGATGGCAAATACAAGGTGAAGATCCAGTCTGCTTCATAGCATGATGCATTTTCTCCCATGTTCCTGTCAGTCTTCTTATTAGCTTTGTTGAGGCACCGTGCAGTGACACAGAACTCTCTCCAGAGACAGAACTGAGCTTTCTCATTAACCAATTATTCTCTCTATAGACACTTCTTTAATACTTGTCTAGTTCTGAATTCCTAGAGTATATACTCCCTGGATGGAAATGTGCATTTCCCTGGGGAAAAACAGCAATGACACAATACGTGCCACCGCTACTTGTCCCTAGTGAACATCTATGCATGCACACTCTGTATGTTGCCCTGAATGGGAAGCTGGGGCCAGCACCTGGGCTGGACCCAGCAACCTTACCTGGGGTCCTGGGGGCTGCCAAGGGCTACAGCCATGACTATCCTGCAGCAGGGAGCCCATCTGGCAGTTGGAGCATGGCTCAGGCTAGCCAGGTTCTGGTTTCAGCTGGCTGCCACTACATGTTCCACCCTAGTTTTTTGTTTGTTTCTTTGTTTTTTTAAGGTAAAACCCCCTGCACTGCAAATTAGCAGTGCAGGGAGGGGATCACCTATATGTGTGGCATGTGTGATGGGCAGCACTACAGATGAGTCTGCAGCACCACACATGCACACCTGTCTGAATGCACCCACTGGGCACATCCAGACAAGCACGCACGTACCTCTTGCCCCACTTCAAACCCCTGAGGCGGGGCAAGAGGCACATGCGGGAACAAAAAAATGCTTCCCGTGCTGCAAGTTTGCACCATGGGGAGAAAAGTAGGCCCCTGGATATCCAGGGGTCTAGAAAAATTAAAGTTTAAAAAAGTGGAGCAGGGCACTGTCCCGAACCATGCCCTGAGGCAACTGGAGGCTGGGTCCTCCACAGAGATGCTCTAGCTGCCAGAGTGTTTCTGTGGTTGGCCCCTCACCCTGGTGCTGAAGCATGCAGCCGTTCAGGCCACATGTTCAGTACCAGGGCTCTAGTGCCAGTGAGTAAAGGGACAGGGGGGC
>NW_017729025.1:116816193-116816902 GCF_001723915.1 Gavialis gangeticus | reverse complement strand
ACTAGAATTAACAGGGTTTTGAACACAGTACTAATACCTTTGACAAACGTGTGCTCTTGGGTATGTACCCAAGGAATTCAAACTGAAACCTTGCTAGATTTCACTCTTACAGTGGGCTTTATTATTCCTGCGTCACTTTATTAGTGACACAGGTTTATATAACTGCATTTAGAAAAGGATAACATCTCTAAATATCAAAATCTGGTACAATGAGATGGTGCAGCTGGTGTTTATGGAGTCATGTTTAGCAGGCTCAACAGCTTCAGAAAGTTGGGTGCAATTTGGAAAGACTTCTCAGAATATTTTGGTAACTAAATTATTACTCCTTGTATACTTCTCTTTTTTTCTATCCCCCTTCTTCCCTTGTCCTTTTTTTCCTTTCACCATCTCCCCAAACTCCCCCAATCCCTGCCCCATAGTTTAAAAAAAACAAAAAACAAAAAAACCCCGGCAGTTACCAACAGCTGCAACTGCCATCTGGCTGACTGGGGCTGCTCCCGCACAGTACAGGGCAGAGGGACAGCCCCAGCGACCGCAGCCCGGGCCCTCCTGCCCCCCTACTGCCCTGTGCTGCCCAGGGGCCTCTGCCAGGAGGCCTTGGATCCCCCCACCCCTGCTTCTAAGGTAAGCAGAGGCTTTTTTTCCTGGTTTTTTTCTGGGGGGTTTTTAAAGTGATGGTGCCTGCAGCAGCTGATGGGGAATGGGGCCA
>NW_017729025.1:116810787-116811193 GCF_001723915.1 Gavialis gangeticus | reverse complement strand
TCCACCCTAGTTTTTTGTTTGTTTCTTTGTTTTTTTAAGGTAAAACCCCCTGAACTGCAAATTAGCAGTGCAGGGAGGGGATCACCTATATGTGTGGCATGTGTGATGGGCAGCACTACAGATGAGTCTGCAGCACCACACACGCACACCTGTCTGAATGCACCCACTGGGCACATCCAGACAAGCACGCACGTACCTCTTGCCCCACTTCAAACCCCTGAGGCGGGGCAAGAGGCACATGCGGGAACAAAAAAATGCTTCCCGTGCTGCAAGTTTGCACCATGGGGAGAAAAGTAGGCCCCTGGATATCCAGGGGTCTAGAAAAATTAAAGTTTAAAAAAGTGGAGCAGGGCACTGTCCCGAACCATGCCCTGAGGCAACTGGAGGCTGGGTCCTCCACAGAGAT
>NW_017729025.1:116807450-116810072 GCF_001723915.1 Gavialis gangeticus | reverse complement strand
TTTTTTTTTTATCAGGGATTTTTCAGTTTTCCAATAGGGAACACCAGAATTCCTGCTGGGGAGGCCAGTGGTAGGACCCTGCTTGCTCAGAGCTGGCACCTTGGACCCAGCTGGCTGTGGCTGACCTCCTGGACAAATGGAGCTAGGAGGACATGATTTGACAGTTCAAAGCAGGCCACCACACCCGGAACATCTTCCGGGCAATAGCTGCCCAGATGGCCAAGCAGGGGGTACATGTGACAGTAGTGCCACACAGAGGCCAACCCTGCAACCACAGCCCACTGGCAGCTGGCCCAGAGGGGCAGATGCCTCTACTGGCTGTGCAGTCCCCATCTGGGTCTGGCAGGTGCACAGCCAAGCAGCAGCCTCCCACTGCCAGACTGCTGAAGTGGGTAGAGAGTGCCAGAAACTCTCAGGGCTGCTTCAGCAGTCCAGCTGGCACAAGGGGTAGTGTCCCCAGGTACCAATTGGCTGGGCCCCAGAAGCTCCTGCGAGCTAGTAGCCCTGAGCTACTTGCCAGGGTGGCCTTTTATACTGCTGGGGTCAAGACAGGGCAGCTTTTTATACTGCTGGGGACAGCACAGGTGCTGGCCCCAGGCTCTAGGTCCCCCTGGGCTGAAGATCTGGGGGGAGCTAGGCAGTGTTATTTTGCTCCAAGTGGCACAATTTACTCCACAACAAAGTGCGTGTCCGAGCACATGCGCTGAGGCAAAAAGGCCCGGCTCAAATTTGCAGCGCTTCTATTTGAGCTGCTGCAAGCGTGCATGCTTGCATGTGTGGACGCACCCACCATGTGTAAAATAATCCTCAACAAATTTTTCCCAGGGTATTTTGTGTGCTCTCCCTAAAGGCTCATTGATCATGACTATGTTATATAGAATCATTTAAACATACATATTCACAAACACCCCACACAAACAGCTGGTTCACTGGTTTCAGAATTAAGTGTTAGTAAAGACAAACATGCAGAGAGACAAAAAGAATGGATCCTCAGAACTGGAATTCATTTTTCTCTCCATTTGAAATACTCCAGAGGTGAAATCCTGACTCCACTGAAGTCAATGAGTGTTCTTCCATTGACCTCACTGGGGTCAAGATTTCTCCCCAGAGCTAGTGCAACACATACCTAGCCACTCAAGCTGCAGATAAATGCATGAGTTGACAGGAAAAGGTTTTGACAGAACAGAAAATGTCTTTTTATTGACACTTTTCTACATTATGTTAATTTGATTATTTGTTATATATTTTTAAATCCTTTCATTTTTGTGTGCTGAAAGACACTAAAAATTGCAAAACAAACCAATTAATAGATATATATTGTCCTTGATTCCTCCTTCCCTGACTGATTTCAACTATAAAAACAATTTATAGAAATAGAAATACCGTTTTACTTTGCTTTTGCACTCAGAGTCAAGCTACTACTTTTCTCTCCCTGCTTGTACAAAGGAACATTAGATTGGCAATACCAGATCAGACCAATGCTTCATAAAATCTAGGATTCTTACCTACAGCAGCAGCCAATACCTGATGCTTCATTAAAAAAAAATAGCATAATATACTGAGCAATGTGTCCACAGAGAAAAAGATTTCTTTCCTGACCCCTGTGGCAATCATCTCATTACTTGAAGCATGAGATTAGGTTACCCTTATCATTTCCTCAACTGGCATCTTTAGCTGAAATAAAAGTTGAGCTCAAGTAACAGAATTTGGATCTGGATTTCCCTAGACTTGATACTGATCTCATTGTCCCCAGTTTTATGAACGTACAACTCCACTGAATACCAGAGTTCAACTCCCTACTCTCTCAAAAAACTACCTGTCTGACCCCAGGCAATATATACAGTTCCCTCTGTGCCTCAGTTCCTTAATCATAATGTAAGGGATAATGATATTTCCCTGACTCAGATGGGTATGGGGAGAGTGAATTTATTAATATTTGCTAGGTGCTTATGTACTGTAGTGATGGTCCCCCATTACAGTTAGATGCATACTTTTTAGTTTTCAAAAGCATAACCAACATTTTAACTAGTGATTTCGGGTGCCTCAATTTCACTGTGCTCAACCTGGAGGTATGCCAAGGCATCCTGATTTCTAGAAAGCACCAAATATCACCCTCTTAAAAATTATCCCCCTTTTCATGCAACCAGAACTTGAACCATTTAAAATCACTATTTCCTCTTGAACATCAGGAAAGGAAGGAACAGGGGGAGGTTGGACACACTAAGTAGACGTATTCCTTCTTTACACCTGTGTCAAAAGAGAAACAGCTTTACCACATGTCCCAATGTGTAGGGGTCTCAGATACACAAGACAGATACGGAAGTGTTTGCAAATGGAAAATTGGAACTAGAGTCAAGTTTTGAACAGTTCAGAGGTATTTATAACTACCGTTTGGGCTCAAGTCCAACCTTTTTATGAATAGGACCAAACACAAAATTACTTTATTTTAAATTGGACTATATGATCTCTTATAACTAAATTCCACAGCCTAGCAAATACTCTACAAAGAGAGTAGTAGTCAGCCTGCGGGAGCTGCCCAGCAAGGCCTGGGGGGGCAGGGACTGGGGACCCCCACACCTGTCCTGCAGGTGCCTGCCTTAGGGCCCTGGAGGCGTGGGTGAG
>NW_017729025.1:116802192-116802450 GCF_001723915.1 Gavialis gangeticus | reverse complement strand
GGTGAGGGAGGTCCAGGAGGAGGTTAGCAGGCTGAGGGGAATCCGAGAGGCAGAGGAGGAAATTGACAGATATTTTCTTTCCCTGCAGGGTTGTACGACCAAGGAGGATGCACCTCAAGAAGAGCCCTCCACTGCTAAGTGGCAGATGGTTACCTCCCGTGCCAGGGCTGCTCGACGCACGGCAGCACCAGTTCCTCCAGTCTGGCTGGAGAACAGGTCCGAAGCCCTGGCAGCCCAGGAGGAGGAGGAAGTAGAGGA
>NW_017729025.1:116762870-116802181 GCF_001723915.1 Gavialis gangeticus | reverse complement strand
CAGGTCCCTTCCGACCCTAGAAACTATGAAACTATGTCAGCCTGAAGTCACGCTGAGGCAAAGTCTGGTGGCAACAGCCTACTACCATCTGACAAGGAAGTAGACTTTTGCCTATGGAAGCTTATGCCTCTCTATACAAGTTATTGTGTGTCACCCTGCCCTGCCTTCTGCCCATCTACAAAACCCCCCTTTTTCTGGACCCACATTCATATTTCTGCCTTTTCTGAGATAATTGGTCTTACAATCTTAAAATAAAAAACTAAGCTTTTCTGTGGTCTGCATTGATGATCAAAGTTTCCCAAACTCCTTCCTATCTCACAGATGCCCTTAGCTCTTCACACAAATGAATGGAAAATGGAAACAGGAAACAGCAGATTTCCCGCAAAAAATTCCCACAACCACTATATTTCACCATCTATGTTAAATTTGCACTAAAATCCTGAACTAACTAAACACCTCTGCTATAAGGGTTAGTTTTTTGCTATAACTACATCTAAATACCTATTGCAACAATGTAAAAAGTGAATTCATAATATTGAGAATGGGGTAATACATCTACTTCCACACTTTAGGAAATGACTGAATAACTCATGTGAGACTTGCCACTCTTGATTTAAGGTTACTTCCTCTACCACTGTGCATCTTCTCTCTGGCATACCAGTGGCATACAAACAGGATGAATACATGAAGTTATACTAAAGCATAACACAATATTATTCCTATCCTACTGAAGTCATGAATCTTGTCTATCAATGTTTTCAATTCCCTGAAAAGCGCAGAAAATCTCTAAGTCTAAAAATAAATTGCTAAATCTTTATTCAGCAAAAGTTAGGCTCTGAAGCTACCAAACTCTGGAACTCTTCAGACCCTTTTTCCTACAAGTAGGTCTACAAAGAGCCAAGTTTTTATTTAAGATTTATTAAAAGTTTTAAGGCCTACTCTTGTTCCCACTGATGACAACTTTCCAACTCACTTCAATGGGAACAGCCTCAATCTCAGAAAGCAATTGGTCCAAAATTCTGCTGCACTCTGACACCCAGAGAGATGGGAAATATCTTTCCTCTCCATCCCAGTGACTTATGTATGCTAGCCAATTTCTATGAGGAAGCAGATTCAGTTTCCTTGATGTCCCTATTCAGTTACCTACTTTAAAAAGAATAATAGGGGCTGCCAATATTTGCTGGGAAAAAGCAGCTATTTATGGATTATTTTATGGTTTTCCTGTAATGTTTACTCTGAAGTACAATACCCCAGCATCTCAATAGATTCCTGCTCTTCCCATCCCATTTGTGAAGCAAATATTATAGACCTTATTTTTGAAAGGAACACTGAAAAACAAAGCAATTAACTTATTGCCCAGAATCACACAGCAAGACTCTGGCAGAAACAAGGACAGAACTAAGATTTACAGTCTTCCACTTTTCTGTCTTAACCATATGTTCATTCTTTCTTTATCAAGGTGTTAGCCAGTGCTGTGTATGTATAGGTTAAAAAATAAAAATCACTCTCAAGGTAATGGAGCTGCATTGGATGCAATCTGAACATCCTCCTGTTGCCTGACTACAATTACTATAATTTCACAGATGCAACAGCAACTGACATGATATGTTATCTGGAGATATTTTTTATTCTGAAGTTTAGAGTCTTCATGACACATTCAAGGGACATTCAGTGGCTGTGGGAAAAAATATGGCTTTCCACTACAAATACTGTAGGCCAGAAATCAAGTATGACCAGTCTGCACAATATGAAGCATTCTACTCCAGTAACCTCCTCCTAAACAGCTCCTATCGCACATCTGGGGAGAGTCTTCAAGGACAAGACACCCCACCCCACATTCCTCTAAAACATAATTTTCTACAGCAGGCAATGGATCTGATCTTTTAAACAAATCCCATACCCTTATTAAAATATTAGTTAAAAATGTAAAATATAAAAGTAAAAAATGTAAAATATATAAGTAAAAAAGATTTTTTTCCAGAAAAGTAGATGGTCTTAATGACAGCCAGTATACTAAAGATCTTACTTTAAAGAACCCAGAGCATTTGGATTCCTATATGTAGATGATGGGGTTTTTTTTCCAATTAAAATTTTCTCATTGCTCATGCATATTTTATTCCCTGATTCTCTGCTCCAGTAAGAGAAGCATAAAAAACCAGCCAACACTTTATCAATGGAACTCGCTTCTTAGTCAGCTCAAGATATATTTTCTTCTGTTCTCCTGCTCTCCTACAAAATTAAAGTCAGCAACCAAGAATACCCCTCAAAACCCCAGGTTGTATTTCTAATAAAAATGCACTCTGGCATTTTTTTAAAACAAGAAAGCATTAAATTTCCCAGTACACTGTCTCCTCTCCATTGTGGCTGCTGACAGAAATCCTCAAGGAAAGGAATATAATTCAGGCAAGTGTGAACTTGTACAATTATGGGACTGGTGAACAGACCTATTTTGCCTTCCTGGATGGGCTGGTTACATTGTTCACAGTTTGTAATTTATATTACTCTATTTATATAAATTATCAGTAAATATCTCTTAATACAATTTCTAGCCACTCCAAAGCCGCAACTTTGAAGAAAGATAATACGTCAGGCTCATTCTAATTCTTTTTTCCATCAGACCCTTTTTCCTTCTCTTTTTCTCTCTCAAATATAATGTTTTTCCTTTTATTGGTTTTGAGGTGGTGGACAGGGCACCCAGATAAATTGTAGTTAGTAAGCTTGCTCATGTTAAGGGGAACGCCTGTACAAGTGCAATTTAATGTGGCACTGGACAGTACAGTCCAGGCTACAACCCCTTTGCCCCACCAAGGTAAACTAGCCATAAATACCCAACAGAATGCAAGTGGAGAGCTTTCTAATAGTGCAACTGTGTCACAACTCTTGTGCCTCTGGCCATAATCTACTGCAGGATGTTAAAAGATAAAAGAGGTCCTAGTGGAATTGTGTTTCACTATATCTACCAATCCTTTGCCACTGAAGGCCCACTGGGGATCCTCTGGGAACGACTTTAGAAACTCCATAGTCAAGGCTGGTCTCCAACGGAGGAGGAGGGAAAGAATGAGTCCTTGCAATTAATCATTTCCCTAACTCCTTAAATTAATTATGCAGATTATATAACTAAAAAGATTTCAGAAATACCAAGCAGGCAGAAAACAGTTTTGAAAAATCAAGATATGGCATACCTACAATTGAAACACAAATGAATACCATAACCTGGAGGCAATATACTGCTAATCAAGCAAATGCCTCAGAATAAGTGGTATGATGTGGAGAGAGAGATCAAAAGGCTCTGTCAGAATTTACTGCAATAAAAATACTGAAAAGTGAGGAAGGGTACAGTAGTGCCCAAAAGCACATCTATGTCACCAACAAAAATCCTTGCCTCACTAGTAAAAATGTCATTTTCATGCCACTATGTACACAATATTAGCAATGAAGAATGTGGAAAAGGGGTAATGCTTTAAGAAGCTTACACTTTTTGCACTGGTTATATATTTATAATTTATGCAGCTTTTTCATCTTTTAAAACATTTTTAAAACTTTATTAAAATGTTAAAGGCATATCAGCAGGTACCTTTCTTTCATTCAGTGTCTCTACCTGTCACAGCACCTCAGAACTCCACCGTAAAGCTCCACCCAGCTTCTGATCCCCAGTCTCAAAAGAGCATCAAAAAGAGCAATTAGAATATGGGAAGATCAGCTGTTCAAATGACACATTTGGGAAGCTGTATCTCTTTTAATGTGTTAGCCTTACCCACCGTGCTATATTCACCTCATTAGTGGAATCAAACTATAACATGTTTAAGAAGACTCTTAAAAGGAAGGAAAGCCTTCACTAATTTTCAAGTACCCTCCACCTATTTTTTGAAAGAGTTCAGAGTAGGTGCTTGTACCACCTCTGGGGAAAGTTTGCTCCAGACTCTGGACACCTGCACCATAAAGAACTTTTTTCTTATGTCTAATCTAAATCAGCTTTCCTGGAGTTCACGGCCATTAGACCTTGTTATCCCTTGGGGAGCTCTGGTGAACAGCTGTTCTCCCAGGTCCTGATATACCCCTCATGTAATTGTAGGCTGCCACCAAGTCCCCACCAAGTCTCTTCTCCAGACTGAAGAGTCCCAAGTCCTTCAGCCTCTCCCTGTACAGCCTTCCCTCCAAGCCTTGGATCATACGAGTGGCTCTCCTCTGGACTCTCTCAAGCTTCTCCACATCCTTCCTGATGCTATGAGTCAGTGTGAGGATGAAAGAGTTGTAGAAGACATAAACATGGATTGGAGGCTGTTACTTTCTGGTCCCTTCTCTAGCTTTCCCAGGAACTAACTGTGGATATGCAGCCAAATCTTGGAGCAAATTAGGAAGCTGATTTTCAGACCCTGACTGCACATGAACTCATAATACACAATTGTACAGAGCTCTTCTCATGTACTTTTAATGAACTAACACCTACATGAACAAGCGAGATGTTTAACATCTGCATGTTCAAACAATGATACATTTGTACATTTAAATACTATCAGCCCTCCGTGTGGATTTTCAAGGTGTGCAAAGCTGTCAGTGCACCAAAAGAGCATGTATAGGAGGGTAATGGGGGATGCTTGTACAAAATTGCACACACAAAATGGATCAAGTGTTGCAGGCCCATTGAAAATTAGGTTATGAATTGATCAGAATAGTTAATTTTGGCTCTCTTGACTGGAATATATTTCATTTAATATACATCTTGAGTGTGTTGTTAGGCAGAACTGAATGACTGAAGCAGGGAGAGCAGCACAAAAATCCAGAGGAAGCAGAACGCACGAATCTATTGACTAAAATAGCTTTCTCTTCTCCTGTGACTTAATTTGTTCAATTAAGTCTGTAGAGGCACTGCTTCTCATTAAGCATTCTGAACTCAGCTGAAAGCCTGTGACACTAAGCTATCCTAAAACGGTGAAAATTATATGTAAAATCCACCCTCCCTAATATAGGATTCTGTGTGTACTTTCAACTGCAGTTTTCCTCCCACTGAAGATTAGGAGGGCTCAGATTATTTGGCAGTTCTTGACAGTACCCTTTTCTGACATGCCCTTTCTTTAGGCACAACAGATCACTTTCACATCTTTATGAAATTTACTGAAGTGTCAGCAGGAGACACTGGTGCAATAAGAAAGATGATGATTCTTTCTTTGAATGCAAAGGTGTAGGAGGTTAATATATAAAGCAAACTGTACTTGCCAACACTTGGAGAAAACTCTAATTAACTGAATTGACATGCTGCAGCTGAGTCAGGGACTTAAAATCTTCTGATTTTTTTTCATTTAAACCCCTACAATGATCTGCCCTCAAGTCATGCTTTAAAAGTTACTCCCATTACTTTCCATTGGAGATAAACTAAGTACAGGAGTATATATAAGTACTATGCTATGCTGCAAGCAGCCCTGGGCTGCACAACCCCAGGGGATGCTCTAAAAAACATAATCCTTTCTACCGATACCTGCTATTGGGTGTTTCTAAGCTACATCATTTTCTAGCCTTCCCTCCTGTCTATCTTTTCAGCTATGCCTGCTAATTTAGAAAGGGTAAAGCCCTGGCCACAATTCCCAGTTCCTCTCTGCCCCTACTGGGACAGGTTGTATGCCTAGAGGGATACCCCTTATATCCTCTTCCCCTCAATCCATGTACAAGGGCCAGGGGAAGTCTTCCCCAAGTGTCTTCCTACTACCACTTGCTATTCCTTATGTCAGAGAATAAACAAATCACCACAGGGGCTAATAAGTCTCTAGTTCCAAAAGTCTTCATGAAACTCGGGAAATAGAAATGTATGTTATTTGCTTATCAGCAGTGTCTATTTCCATGGTTACCACAAATCAGCAAAAAAAACCAGGAAGATTAAAATAAAAATATGTTATAATTCCTATTTGACTGTTAGAATGAGATTAAAAGCAAGAGCAAGAGAAATATTGCAGACACCTCCAATTTTGACACTGACACACAAAAATTAACTGCCTAATACCTGCAGGGTAAACCAAGGACACAGAGTTGGAGACCTAGGTGTCCCATACTGTGAAGGAGGAAAAGCTACATGCCTCCAAAGGAAATTCAAAGAGCGCAGAATACCTAGAGCTAGCCAATACAAAACAGTAAGCACTGAACTCTCACCACATTATGTGCCTCCATCCACTTCGGGTCCATATTAAGGCTCTCCTTACCTGAGGAGAGCAGGACCTAGAAAGCACATACCATATCTCCTTCCAGCTGAGTATCATAACCCCCGTTTACAGAAATATGCTCCTTCTTGTTTCCTCTCTTTTTATTCCCCTGGTTCTTATACCTCTTTCCAAACAGTGAGCACTTTTCAACAAAAGAGATGACTGTGGTGGTCAGGGCACTCTCTAAGAAGCAACACATGTGAGTTTGAATCTTCTGAGACTGAAGAGGTCCCAGACTCTAGACCTTCCTCTTCTTGGTTGAGATGTGTTGACACTGAGGTCCAGCTGAGATTGAAAGAGGTGAGTTTGACTCCAGACTTAGATGTCATGAATGACCCAAAAGTCTGAAGCCAGGAGTTGGAGGTCAGGAACAAGGAGGCGAGGCATCAGCCACACTCAGTACTGCAAAAGCTGAGTAGTCTGTGTTCGGCTCCCACAGGTTGGCTTAAGTATTGGACCTGCTACTATTCCCTAGCCAATCAGATAATGCATAGTTGTAACCTGACTAATCTAACCTAGCTGGCCAATCAGAGTTTACCATTAAGATTCCTGGCACTGGGTAATTGCTCTAACTACTAAGCTACTACAGAAAATGTGGGCAGTAACAATACCACCTTCTCAGTTTTCCTCTCCCATGTTTTTCCATGAAAGTGAGCGTAGCTACCTCACTTTGTCCTGCTGGTATGTGTTGAATGAGCTCCAAGAACACCAAAGAGATCAGGCCTCTCTAGAAACTTGTTAGAGCTTAAGCACCACTGCCTCACATCTGGATCACAATGGAGCTCAGAAAGGAGTTAGGCATCTAGCTCCTCCGACAAGGATGCTCTTGCACTTGTGTGGGAGTCTAATTTCAGGGGCCTAGGTAACCCGTCAGGCCAGAACCTACATATTAAATGAATTAAGTGCCTCTAGGATTTGGGATTGTTGAGTAGAGAGATTCCTAAATTATTTTTTTCATTTAAGTGCCTAAAATGTAGGCTTTTAAGTGTGTATAGTGCCTATCCAGATCTTACCCTAAACTATTCTAAGTACCCTGTGTTTTCTGACGTCCAAAATTTCGGGCCAGTTTTGCCTTAGTGAATGTTTTTTCACTTCCTGAATTTAACAATTTTCATTAAATTCCTCTAATATCCTTTTGGAAAAAATGACGTTTTACAATTCTGCCAATACCCCATAATGAAGTTCTCATTCCTCAAATGAAATGAAAAACGTAAAGGAAACAATAGATCTATATATTGCCCTATACTACATAAGTGCCACAACAGTAAAAGAAAACAAAAAAAAAAAAATGCTGTCAGAGGTTGATTCTGCCCCAGTAAAGTCAAAGTGTGCCTTGATGCCTACTGCATGTAAGCAGGATGGGCTCTAATAGTTTTTCTTTCACTCAGAATCCTTTTCAAGGGTCAGATCCTGTGTTGTGCTTAGCTTCCCAGCTCTCCACAGACTGAAATGAGAACTGAGAGATTCAGTATACTGCATGATCAAATTCCATGTGTACGCAGGTCTTGAATTAGTAGTTTTTGTTTTGTTTTATTTAATGCTGGCAATCTGCAATCTCTCCCACCTCAGAGTTTTTAAAAGAAAGGATCAAAGCAACAAGTTTCAGGGCAGGCTAAGTGACACACTTTACAGACAGAACAGACTGCCCAACAATATATCACACAAACATAATCATAGGTGAATATAACATCCCGCAGCATCTACAGTACACCAAGGTATATTTAATACTCCCCAATCAGCAATCAACCTTTTGTAGATTGGTTCTTAATCAGAGTGTACTGTTTCATTTTAAAGCTTTGTTTTCTTTCTTACTCTAAGAAGGAGTAAGGGTTGCATTTGGTCACTTTCAAACTTCTACCAACATTTTTCTTCTTTTCTAGAATCTTGTTTTTTTCTTACCTGTTGCAATCCACATGAAGCAGGAGGTGGGATGCACTAAGTGAGAGTGCAATCTTGTGCCACTGTCCATCTGCCATCCGGTATGGGAACACCTCTGTCCGTGACTTCCCATTAAATCTGTAGTGATATCTGATCTCATCCCTCAGGCCACTGCTTTCCAATTCAAAGTAGCTGCATTTAAAATAGGAAAAATTCCATTCTTTAGTCAGTGCACTGCTGCTACCACCATTTCCCATTTTCTGTTCTAAAGCTTATTAACAAGTCTGAATTAAACACATGTAAGGTTGCAAATCTAAAGTAGTTTATACAGGGTGTGTCAACATGTGCACATTTAATGCATATTAACCTGATTTAGTCTATACATACACGCCCTTAATGCACCTTAAAAATAACAATTTATGGCTAGTTAAACCTAAATTTGATACCTGCATAAATCAGATATTTATGTGTGAATAGTTAAATCACTTTAACAAACATGTAGACACACTAACTTTAGTCCCAAGTCAGTCCCCACACCTGCGTTAAGGCACATTAGCAAGTTCACATGTGGACATGCACCTAAATTGCTTTAATGCTCATTAGGCTAATGAGCATTAAGTCTGGGCACACATAAAAACATGTGTAGATATGCCCAGAGTGTAGTCAGTAGGTTTCTACTTTATTTTAAGATGGAAAGACAGATAGGTATTACATATCCAGTGCATTCAAAAATTAAACAATGCTATTTATGTGAAAACAGTTTAAATGCTTGTATCCCTGGAGACAGAAGTTCTCTTTTTATTCACAGGACAGATATAGCTACAGTAAAAGCATCCTCACACCTGTCTACCAACATGTTTTTTTCTTGGCTAGATTTGTATAGAAAATCTAGAAATGATGAGCTCTACATGCCAGCAGCAATGGGGCTGAGTGGGGAGGTAGAGATTAGGGAGAAAAGAAAAGTACTAAAATGAAAGTACACCAGGTAATTAAGCAAACTTGGGTATACTTTACATAAATTTTATTTCAAAATGTCTATTTTTAAATGTCTCTAGGAAATGTCTGTGCTCAATCAATTTATTGACTTCTATTTTTAGAGCTATAATTTTTTAGCTTTACAAGGAAATAAAAATCGCTAGATAGACTAGGTCTCTCAAAACCTGGCATAATCAAGCAGAACCCTTGGACATTTGTGACAATAGAAGAGTTGCAAGATAGCAGTCTTGCTAATAACATTATTATTTGGATGGTATTTCCATCAATAGTTAGAAGTAAAGACCAATTTGTTCCCTGCAGAAAGTACCCAACTGACAGCCTAGAAACGGAAGTCTTCTCTTTATCCCCAGAACACATACAGCACTGTAGTTTTCTAAAAAAAAATGTAGAATGGAGAGGAAAATAATATACAAATTTCCGTAAATGGTATAAATGCCACAACAACTAAAATGGAATTCCCACCTAGGCCATAACACTACATCTCTTTCACAGTGATATGTCTTCTCACATATGGCTATTAGATTCTGAGTGCTAGCTCAGAATAAAGCAAGGATACTAAAATGATAAAATCAATTTTTCAAAAAGGTGCTCATCCATTCTCCTTACCCCTTTCTGTCACTGGCATGCCTCTTCTGTCACAAGACACTTGTGTACCACTGACATAGGAAAAAAAAAATCCCAGGGCCTGGAATGATTGTCATTAACACAGAGATCTCTGCACCACTTTGTATTCTGAGAAACCTTCAACTTGCTGCAAAGGAACACTACACTAGTCTTATGTAATGTAGCAGTAACATTTTCTCCCACTGAAACAGTATAGTGGGCTATGCTAAACACAAAACAGAGAAACTGAAAGCCCTTGGACTGGGACTTGCCTTTATGATAAAATACTGACTAAGACTCTGTGCAAAAATATGTATGGGGAAGAGGGAAAAAACACAAGCAGTTAGCTCCTAATAAACTGCCAGGGTCTCACTGTTCAGACAAACAGTAAATTACCCATGTTGTAATTTAGCATTATAATATAGCTTGAATTATGGAGTCTACTGAAAGGCATAAAACAGAAGCAGAGAAAAGCAAAGACAAAAATGAAGGAACACAGGCAGGCAGACACACAGGTATACAAAATAAAAGCAAAAAGTAGTAGAGAATGGTTTCATGAAGGTTCGAACCCTTTGCCAAAAATATAACAAGGGCTGAGGGAACTCATTTCTCTAAAGGGAGAACACAACTTTGATGTACAGCTTTAAATGCTCACATGAACAATCATGGGACAAATCTAAAGAGACTATTTTAGGAGGGGGGGTTGGTACTCAATAAAAGTACTGTCAATAGCAAGGATCTCCTTGCTGCTTCTGCTGGCACTTTGCAAGCAGCGCAAGCACTAGGACAAGTATTGTCAATGAAGTCGCACTTACGAAGTTAAATGTTTCATAATTGCCATCTGCTGTCAAAGCACAAAAAGAAGTCATTAAAGTGGATTTCTTCCCTCTCTTCTTCAGATAAGCAACAGAGAGGCAGCTATGGTTTCAAAGCAGGAGGTGGGGAAGAACCATATACAATAATAGGGTGATAGAATAAAATATATATTCAGAAGGGCTTATCGAAGAAGCTTAAAGGGCCAAGTACAAGAAAAGCTGCCATAATGATTTTGCATTATGCAATGCTTTCTGCAACGATTCTTCATAATCCCTCATAGCTGCAGAACTAATCGCCTACAGTACTACACGGCATTTTGTTTCTTAATAAAGGACAATGTCCCAGCTATGGAAAAGGCAATCAGACACAAAACAATCAAATGTAAACTGTGTTACAGAATAGCACAATATGTTCCAAGACAAAGTGGGTTTTTTTACTTGGCAAGCTTTCATGGTAATAGCTACTTCAAGGACTGAAAAAAGGTGTTCCTACTGGCTTCAGAGACAGTCCACCTAATTTGGTATCAGTCTGCTGGCTAGCTCATCCTCCAAAACTGCCCAGTAAAAATTCAAATCTCAAGAGATTCACTGTACCAGAAAGTAAAACCATTTTCTTACAATGAAGATTTGCTATACTGTTTGACTGCTGATGGACTGACTGCATGTAGTTTTACATACTTGGTTATACAGGACAGCAGTACACAAATTCTGGGGCTGGCTCTTACTTCACTGATACTGCTGCAAACTAGAAACAATTCCACTGTAGTCAGTGGAGTTCTACCAGTGAAAGACTGGTTGAACTAAGTTCAGATTATATAGAAGGTGTTTAAACAACATGGATCAGTATAAATCAATGCTGTCCCAACAACTTCAGTAAATCTGCACCAATTCAAAAATACATAGAAGTTGGCTACATGTACAAACATACGTGTGTAAAAGTGTGGGGGATGCAAATCTACATATATACCATATATACATTTTATATATATGGTAATTTATAGATTATTTAGAGAGAGAGAGAGACAGACAGACAGACAGACACAAGTTTTCCCCATGATCCTCAGTATCTGAGGATATTACTCATCTACATTATAAAGTAATATACAAATGTACTTGAAATAGCTCCTTCAGTGAGGGTTATCATTTAGTGTGGGGCAGGGAACAGTCCAGCAGGGAAGCAGGGGAAGAGAAGTAGTGCAGTGCTCCTGAAGGAGGGAAGGCAGGCAGGAGGGAAGGAGGAGCAAGGAAGATGGGGAGGGGGGGTAATACCTAGTATGGCAGGGAAGCAGCAGGGGAGTTACAAGGGACCCTATCCTTCTTATGGCATCACAGCCCGAGCCCCTTCCCCACCACCTGTCCCGAGGAACGAGTGAACCCACCACTGACAACAAGCTGAGCCAGAGCTCCACAGACCCTGTTGCAGTCACCTGCAGCCCTGGTCTCGGGGCAGTAGCACACCAGCAGTCAAGGTGCTTTCCCAGCATGGTATTTACCCTCGTGTCTACTCTTTGCTACACTCCTACACTAGGTTCTGGGATGTGGAGACATTTGAAAGAGAAAATATAAAATTAGGAAAGAAACAGTCAAACTGTAAGAAAGCTGTTGGTGGGGAGGTCAAAGAAAACAAATGAAGGAGACTTTTGACATCTCACATTGGATTTAAAGAGTCAGTGCAGCTACACAAGGGATGAAAGTTGACCATCATTTTGGAGGCTTTACTATACATCCTGTGATCGTTTTCTTTTTTGAGCTAAGGGAATATCAGAGTGATAATCTGCTGAACTAATGCTCTTGAATTGTCTGAAGAACTATGAAATGCCGATAAACATTACACACATTTTATTCACCAAGCATGAGACTGTTACAAAATATAGCATGAAGACTCAGGGAACCATCAGTAGAAATACGCATCTTCATAGCAAGAAAGAGAGAAGTTTATAAAGTATATTCCCTTTTTGAAAAAACAGGATATGGATTCAGTAACAGTCACTATTTCTTACTGTAAGTACAAGCCAACAGACACATGCAAGAAAACACTAAGAGTTACTAGAGTAGAGAAAAAAAATAATTTTTTTCTCTCTAACTTTTATTTCTTTCAGTGAACTAATTATTTTAAAATGAAAATAACAACATGCATTATATCCAAGTATCCTGGAGGGATTGGTACACATGGAAAAAACAAGTTAGGACTCCATACTCCATGCCTCCAGAAACAACTAACAGCAAATAAGCAAAGTCTAAAATACTGGCATTTGACCTATCTCCACAGATCTAAGCAAAGTGTCCATTATTGCAAGCAGCCCCATCTCTGCATCATATCAGTATGGAACTGGACTAGAAAGTATTCATTATTTGTCACTTCTTGTACTTGTTAACTAATTACCTACCTGTTGGCCAAATTTGGAGCGCTGTTTGTCAAACTTGCTAACACTGAGTAATGGTTGCTTGTTCTTTGTCAGGAATGAAAATGTATATATTTTAAAGATTGTGATCACAGGGAGTGTGTGCTTTGACAGATGGAATGCTCAAATATGTATATTAAGGGAACATATTGCTTACAGAATAGCGGAATAAACTCTTGTATGACCTCAGCTGAAGTTATTATTTGTTGTAGCATTACTTTTATTTATCAGCATGTCAAATACTGCTGGCCTTTTGCATAATTCCAACATCTGAACATTAACTCATTTTAGAGCTATGTCATCAGTCTCCCATTCAAATTCCAACATGTAGGGGGGAGAGAGAGAGAGAGAGAAGCAAAACTATGCTATTAAATTTAGTCTGGGTTATACATGCATCAAAATAGTTGGACATTTAAAAATCACCACATGTCCTTTAGAGATGGACATTATTATCCTACAATCAACTCAAGATGCTTTACAATCTCTCTGTCAGCATTTAGAACCCTTGTGTACCTCACGCAAGGGTCTTGTTATGAGAGGATAATTCCTGCCTTACTGAAGTTTATTGCACAAACATTATCCTTTTTTTCATCATAATCATGCTTAAGCTTCATCCAAGCACTTGACACAACTCATTTCCCTTCAAGATCATGGGAATAAGATGCTCAGTCATATACTGTAACTAGGAACAGCTGCTATGCAGTGGCCAATGGAAATGCAATAGATACAACCAAAGTAAAAGGATATCCACAACAAAAACACAAGCATTTAAAATGAATGTAAGGAAGGTTTATGTAAGATTGGCTGGTTCAATGCATCAACTGTCATGGAGAATCAGCTTTGTCTAAGCATCATACCTACCAGTAGAGTGATCCAAGCCCCTAGGGTGCCTATAAACATGCAGCAAGGCTGCTCCAACACACTGCAATTACAGTGCATCAGAGCAGACTCGATTAATCGAGTCTGCTGGAACATGGTAATAACCACGCTTCAGCAGACTCCAGCATCATGTGTATCTACATCCCCACACTGAAAACTGACAGCGGGGGCGCTTTAACTAAAGCTCATTTGACGCACTTTAGTTAAAGTGCCCCCACTGCCATTTTTCAGCGTGGGGATGCTGATGCATGTGATACTCCAGGCACTTTAATTAGAGTAGCTCTCAGAGCTGCTCTAATTAAAGCATATCCCCCCTGCCATACACACACACACACTCCCAGAGCACATGTATAAACGCCCCTAATTTTCACATTAAAGCAAGTTTCATTCAGAAATGCTACTGCACTCAGAAAGAATTCAAATCAGTGGTACAAAAAGACCTCTGATGTTTCTATTAAGAGCAGACTACAGTAGATCAGAAGATAAAGATTCTTCTAAAGAGCCTTGCAAAAACAGCACTGCTTTTAATTTTGCTTTCTATGGTGGCACCATCTGAGACTGGACATTAATGCTGTCTTAAATGAAGACAGAATCCCGCCTACCTATAGGGCCCATTACTGATCTTTGGGAAAGAAATGTTTAGCTGGTGCTCAGGAAATCAAGGTGGGTAACTTTTTTAACCTCCTATATTAGACAACTCTGAAAATTGCTTGTAATTTTTTTTTAGATTTAAACACACTAACTTTTATAAATTAGTGTGTTAAATTTATAATTTTATTTATAAATTTGAAAAAAATTGCCTTCCTTGAGTTGGGTATTACTCTACTCTGCATCTGATTACTTGAAACTGAGAATGAATGCTGTTCTTTCATAGCTGTATCCTCTACTCTTAAAATAAAGGGAATAGAATGAAGTCAGTTAAATAACTTTAATCATCCCTCTTTTCCATTTGGAGTGCTCTGGGAGCTTTGGGAATCACTTTATTGTTAAACATTTCAGGCTACATTAGTATAACACCTCCATAATGACAATTTTTACATTAAGCATGTGCATGTCTTTTGTCCTAGGGTTCTTCTACTTGCCACAAGAAGCATTTCAAACCGCATGGCATTAAGCCCTTATGACACTCAAAGGATCCATCTGTGTATCTGCCACTGGGCAAAGATTATCTGTATAGAATGATACTTTCTTGTTTGATCATATAAAAGAAACTGGCAATCCAAAAGTCTGCCTAACATTATGCCCCTCATTTTGCAAGTAACTCTAGGCTCCTAAAAGACGTCTCAACCCTAAAAGGATTCTGGGAGAGCAGAGCCTGCTTTTTGCTGCTGCCCTTGCAAAAGCAGTAACCTTCAAATAACCCTTTTTGGATGTGAAATGAGACTGTTAACTATAGGGTAACAGACTTCAGACTACAGTACATTAAAAATAGCTATATGATACCAACAAAACTTAAGTCAGCATTGAGCATGTCTACAAGAGACACTGACTGCGCAGTAGCCAAAAAATACTGTGCAGTAGTGTGTCACAGTGCAGACGGTGCTAATACACTACTGCACAGTATTATTAGGCTACTGCACAGAAGTATCACCTACAAGACGTTCACCAGCACTAGCGCACAGTGACTCTGGTTACTGACCATTCATTTAGTACTTCCTAATACAAGTACTAAATAAATGTGCAGCAACGACTGCTCAGTAGCATCTGGTGTAGATGAGCCCATTGAGTACTAACACAGATAGGATGTGTCTGGATTTAACCACAATAACAAAGAGAGAGGAAAACAAATTATAATACACAGTTAACATTGATTACAGACTAATATGACATCTGAAGTAGCTTAAGTTAAGGTCATAATAGGGATCATGTGGAAGTCTAGAAGGCCACCACAGAAGGAAGTATCTATATTTAAAATAAAACAGGTCTAAGCTGACTACAGTGGGCCCCTTTGTGGTCTGCAAATAAGTTGCATGCAACTGTTATAAGCTTGCTGACTTGTTGACTATGCATAAGAACAGGTGGGCAAGAGGGAAAGGGAGGAAATGAAAGGAGACAACTGCAAGACACATGGAAATTGGACGTGAACAAGGATCAACAACTAAAGAGGTGGTAGAATTTAATTGTATAATAGCAAACAAAGGAACTGTGAGGTATAAAAGAAGCATATGTGGTAAGCAACTTGGGTACAAGACACCACTGCGCAGGTATGCAGAAGCTGACTTGCCTGAAAACTTAGCCTGGCAAGTAACATTGCCAAGCAAGACTACACATCCTGTATGTAATGTATCTGATCATTTCATTTTGCTTTGTTTAATCTGTCGATAAATTAATGCATCTTGTATGACTGGAATGGTCTGAGTTCTCACTTACTGTTGCTGCCCCAGCCACCTCAAACCTACCAGCTGTTCAGGTGTTACAACACAACAAAACACCTTCCTTCTAATTCACAGCAAAATAATCAGTCATTTTCAGGTATGTGGTAAAAGGAGTCATCTGTTTCATAAATCTGTGGATGTTACTTTTTACTAGCTGTCAAGGAGACACAGGCCTTCTCCACTTCATACTGAACCAATTAAACCTCACATTTGACCACCTGGTTAATAAGGCTGTATGAAGCTTCAGTTGCTGATTCAACGCAGAGGAGATTCAGCCCAGTTCAGTGGCCAAATCTCCAAATCCAAATGGAATCAGAAGACCCATTAATCTCTCTGAATCAAATCGGAAGCCTCCGATTCAATTCAGAGACATTTGACAATTCAAACATAAAACAGCTTCATATGTTTTTTCTGTATACCTCAAGGTACCGGGTGGCTTATGAATGCCGAGATGGTGGGGGCAGATGGAGCGTCCCACGGGAGTAGACCGGTCCACTTCTGGGTCCACCGCCGAGCACATGGAGGGTCTCCCCACGCTCCTGTGGGACGCTCCATCTGCCCCAGCATCGAAGCATTCACGAGCCATGCCTGGTACCTCAAGGTATGTAGAAAAAACGTATAAAGCTGTGTCTACGGCTGAATCGTTGATTCTCCAAATCAGAATTGAATCTTCAGATTCAGCTGAATCTAATCAGGGCAGTGATCCAAATCAGCAAATCAAATCACTGTCCCCCAAATCGGGCCATATCCAAATAGAATATGGCCTGCTTTGCACACCCCTACGATTAAACTGGGTTTAACCGCACTGCCTGTTGGTTAAACGCTGCCATATTGGGTGCATCTACACATGCTCTTATGACACCATTGTTACTGCGCCTTCATTTAGTACTTCCTTTAGTGCAGGCATTACTGCGCCGTACAGGGGCACAGTTATTTTTATCTGCTACAACACTGGAGCAACACACTGTAGTGAGGGTGCACATCACTACAGCAACATATCTGTGGTGTCACATTTTGTGCCTACTGATACTATGTCGCCATAGTACTTTGCTACAGTGATGCAGAGTCTCACATAGACTCACTCAATTAAGGCCCACACTTTAAGAAAGGTGAGGATAGATTGGAAAGCGTCCATCAGAAAGCAACAAAAATGATCAGCAGTTTGGAAACACAACTTATGAGGAAAGGCTGAAAGAACTAGGACTTTAGTCTGGAAAAAGAAGACAGACAGAGCTGTCATCTGCAGGGGTGCACCATGACGAGCAAAAAAAACTCCTGAGCCCCAGGGATCATGGCAGCCACGATCCCCAGGGTCTGAGGGTTTCACGCAGTCCCAAGCACTAGGATTGCAGCAGCTGCAATCCCCAGTCTCCATGTGAAACTCCCACACCTTGGGGATTACTGCTGCTACATCCCTAGGGCTCTGGGGTACCCAAACACTCCTAGGGCCAAAGGACTGCTGCAGAGGCAATCACACTGCCTCAGGAGTGCAGGAAACCCCTGGGGCCAGAAGACTGCAGTGATCCTTCAGCCACAGGGGTTTCCCATACCCCTAGAGCAGGGAGGTTACCACAGTGGGAATCCTCCAGCCCCAGGCATTTCCTGCACCCTGGAGTGGGGAGATCTCTGCAGCAGGGATCCTCCAGCAGTGCATGAGTGGCTGGTAGCCCCTCAGCTGGGGTGCATGGGGCTCCCAGCCATGGGAGCCTGCTTCTTGCTAGTGTAGGAGAAGCCTAGGAATGAGCTCCTCCTGCACCAACAATAAGGTGCAATGGGATGTAATATGCAATCCCACAGTTGTGCCTCCTACCATACACATGTAGCATGGCAGGAGGCACAACTGGGTGAATCAACATTAGATCCCATTGTGCCTTTTTTTGCAGCTGTAGGAGGTGCCTTAATTTTCAAACCAGGTCTGTTATTAAAAATCCTCCTTGGCCCACAGAAGATAAAGTAAAGAGAAAAGCAATGCCACGTACTAGGCTTACAAAGCAAACAGTACCTTCTTCCAGGCTTAAAAACAAAACCAATAGTATCTATCTCTGGGCTTTGAAAGCAAGCAGTGCCTTTCCCTAGGCCAGGGGTTTTCAATCTTTTTTAATAAGTGCCCTAGGCCGCAAAGGCTTTCCAGACTTGCACAGATAGCTTCTACCCTCTCTCTTCCCCACTCTCTTTAATATTCCCAGCTGGGAATCTACCCAGCAGCTGCATTCCCTACATCTGTACCTAGCTTTACCCTCTGGGTTCTTAAAGGGGCTCCTCACCCTGTCATATCCCCCTTCCTTCCCCCGATCTGTCAAAGAGCTACTCTTCTTTTTTTCTTTCCCTGGAGGAGAAATCAGAATTTCTACATCCAGTCCCACACCTGTGACATATGGTAAATGCATAGGGTTGCAGTGAGAGGTATTACCTGCTTAATCCTGGCTTAGTTTCCCACACCACCTGTAACCAGGTTAACAGGGTATGATAGGTGACAAATATAAAGGAGCCCCCAAGAATATAATACTTAGGAGCCACCATGGCCCCCTTTCTGGCTAGGCACTCCTTTTCAATGACTGTATTCCTGCTCTCACGACAGGAGTTCCCAGCTAAGCTACAGAATGGAAGGCTCTCCATCCCCCAACAAAGCTTGGTTTTTGGCCGGGCACAGGGAGGCGAGTAGCTCAGCACAGGAACACCCCCTACTGGCCCACCACAGGCTGTGAGGTACACTGTCCTGAGCAATTTCAACACTTTTTCTACCTTCTGCAGGTCCTATGATCAAGTGTTGGTACAGACCACCATATCAAGTCACATGCCCCTGGTGTGGCATCAGTATTTTTTCCATCAGTCTCTGAAAAGTCACAAGCACCCTATGTAGAACAAACGTAAGTTTCAAAATTGACACAGTCCACAGAGGGTGGCAAACACTGTCAACTCTCACAACTCTGGAGCTAGCAGAATTTGCCAATATCCTTTCATGCAATCTAACAATACACAGCAGGCCTCCTTATCAGGCAGAAGCCTCACACCTGGGGCCTTAACCTGTTGACACAGCTGCTCATCTCAATGGGCCACCCCACAGCTAGTCACCCAGACTAATTAGGGCTTACTTGAATCCTGCAGCAGGGCCTAACCTGCTCCTGTCAATGGAGTGGCGAGATGACCCTCCTCTTCCCCATATAAACCCCTGACCAAGAATAGAAAGCGCCTGGGCAACATCATTCAGCTTGATTCCAGACTACTCTGCTGTTTGCTTTGGCTTGCTCTCAAACTCTACTTTCTGTCTAACACCTCCCAGCTTCTTGACTCAGCTTGTTCCTAGACACTGCTCTTGGATTGACCCCCATACTTCCTAGACCAGCTTGTCCATGGATTCTGCTCGCTCCTACTGACCCTGGTCAACACCTCGATCCCTAAGTAACCCCAGACCTACCTTCCTGCAGCCCAGCATGACACTTCCTCAGGCTTTCTATTATCTCATCTATCCAGGCTTTGGGGAATATGTCAAATCTGAAGACTGTATTTAGCTTGAGAAGTCAATACAGACTTCATCACACGGGTCAGGATTAGGATTAATACAACTGAGATATACCATTCACTGTGCAACTCTTCATGACACCCAGAATCTTTTGAAGTTCCTCCTTTACTGTGTTTGGAAACCTCTCTGGTATCTGGAAGTGGATCTTCTGGACAGTACTTCCATGTTTTAAGTGAATACAGTGTTCAGTTCAAGGAGTTCTCCCAGAGGTTACCATAAACACATCTAAAAATTTCTCGATCAGTTGCCTAGCTTTCTTTTCTTGTGCTGGAGACAGGATACCCCAAAGTTATCTCAGAGGTCCCACCACCATTACCCTTCTAAGGATGCTGTTCCAGAAGAAACAGGACCCCTTGGCTGCTGTACACATCACAAGCCTTCCAAGGCATCAGCAAATTGACATGGTAAATTCCATAGTCCACCTGTCTCAGCACCTCAGAGGTCACCTGGCATTTGAGTAGCAACTTGCTCTAAGATCAGGGAGTAACAGTAAGACTCTATCCCCTGGATTATAACCCCAGAGATGTGCATTCCTATCATAACATCATTCCTCATAACACTGAGCTGACTGCAAGTTCTCTTTCACAAGCCAGTTACGTCCAAGTTTCTCTGTCAATTTTACAACATACTGGATCACAGTAGGGTTTGAAGAGCTTGAAGTCCCTTGTTCTCACCAGGATTCTTGCAAGAGATTCCCCAGGGTTACCTTCCATAGAGCAATTCAAAAGAGAAAAAACTGGTGAGACATCACAGATTGCAAACAAGAGGTAAAATGGCTTCTTGTCCCAATTTTGGGATTCCATAGTGACAAATTTATTCAACATCACCTTCCATGTTCATTTAAATTGTTCTACCAACCCATCAGTGTGGGGATGGTAGCCAGAGGTTTCTCCGTATCGACTTTTAGCAGATCATATACCTCCTGTATTAGCCAGGATGGAGCCCTAGCTTTTGACTCACCAACTAGTATGCCAGACAGAGGTACAAAAAGTCCTTGTTGTGCCATTAGATGGCCAAAAGAATCAGACCAGTATCCACTTGTGATTTTTCTCTATCCCTAGGTGCCCTGACCATGGTATGTCATGGGTCAGACTTAAGATCAAGCACAGGCTCCCACACCCCTGAGCCTACCTAGTATCCTTGTTTCTCTCAGTCTAGCAAGCCCTTTTAACATTTTTGCTGATCTTCCTGTATCTCTTATTGCCAGGCCAAGAACCACTGACTCATCTCTTCCAGCCATCTCATTTCAGTCTCAGGGTCCATGTCTTTTTGACTATAATATTTATGCCTACATTCTCTACCACATGTGGACTGATAGGGCCTACTACCAGCTAATCTTGCTGGACTTACAGCCAAACTTGTCTTCAGTTTCAAACCAAGTCTTTTATTCAAAGTCCTCCTGGCCTAGGAATGACAATGTAAACAGTGACTTCTTCCAGGGTTAAAAAAAGCCAACAGTACATGGCCCTGGGCTTTGAAAGCTAACATGCCTTTCCCCCAGACTGCAAGGCTTTCCAGACTTACACAAGCTGTTTCTGCACCCTCCTGCAGCTAGGATCTTCTATAATACTCCCAGCTGGGAATCTGCCCAGTAGCTGGATTCCCTACACCTGTACCTAGCTGCATCTTCTGGGTTTCTTAAAGGGGCTCTATACCCTCTCACACTCACAAGGCAGGATAACATCTTTATTCAATATGACTATCTTAACCTCTGTTAAGTGACTGTTTCAGCACTTAGGAAGTTTTTCCAGAGATTTGATCTACATCTGTTTATGTTCAAATCCCACTGGGCAAAGGGGAACAATGTTTCTCCACCTTCAGGTCTTTCAGATACCTGAACACTGTCATCATCCTTGCCCCTCAATCTCCTTTTCTCTAAACTAAACATACCTAGTTTCTTTCATTCTTTCCTCACACAGCTTGCTTTTCAGTATCATTATCATTAGTGTGTGCCTTTAGAACATCTGTAAATTCTCTACATCCTTTTTCAGCAGTGTCCCAAAATGGGCATGGTACTCCACTGAGGCCTAACCAGTGCCAAGTAGTGCTATTACCTTCCATGTCTTACATACAGAGCTACTCTTAATGCAACCCAAAATTGCATTTGCCTTTTTGTGACAGCATCACATCGCTGATTTATACTGAGTTTGTGATCCACCACAATCCCCACCTGTTCTTTCTGTGAGGTGCTACAGCCAAGCCACTTATCTCCCACTTGATGTTTGTGTATTTTTGTTTTCTCCCCAGTACTCAGCACCTTACATTTCTCTTTGTTGAATTTAATTTTGTTGTCTATTGCCTGATTCTCCAATTTATCAGAGTCCCTTTCCCATCTTCCAAGTGTTTATTAATCCTCTTGGTTTTGCGTTATCTGCAAATTTGATCTCTTATGGGGAATAATCAAATGTGTGCATCAAGACGTTCTCCCCCTAAGGTGAGACTGCTGCTCTCTTCTGAAAAGCTGCTGCCTTCTCATTTTTGTAACACTGACCTTGCACATGCACATACTCACTTATGCATGTACATACACATATATGTGCAGACACAGATGCAAGAAGACCAAAGGTACAATAAGTTACCCAGGCCCTTAGTGCAAAGTGTTTGTTTGAAATGGCTACTCTACCTCTAGTTCAACCAAGCAGTGGATGAAATCTGAGTTAGCAGGACAGGTATCAGTTTGGTACCCTAATTACTGTCTGGTGACTCCTGCAGCCTCCAATTTGTAAGTTATGCATAGTACATAGAAGAGCTATGTTCCTCATGCAGACCCAAAATTCTACTGAAATGGATACAGAATTCCCATTAATTCTTTGAGAAGTTGCCTTTAGTTTAAACAACAAGGAAGTCCAAATTTAGGCAAAACACAGAGTGCCATAAAATAAACAAGCACAATAAACCGGCATTCCTGCAGGATCTGCTCACCCTGTTCTTGGCCAGCCATGACATTTCAGCACTATCCAATTTCAGTGTTAAAGAGTTTAAAGCTGTCCTCAGTCCTGTTCCAACTGCCAGCAAGGTCCATCAATTATGTTTCAGCAGCTCTAGTTACTGCAAGTGATTTAATGCTCCAGACAGACAACAATGGTCAACCCATTGTACAGGAAGCATCTACTCTAAGTTGGACATCTTAAGATGGCAGTTCGTTCCTCCAGCAGTGGTCTCTTCTTTCATTGTGCTTGGATCACTGGAAGTTATACAGACTGTAAAATGTCTAATTCTTTTCCTTTTCATATTAGAATCTAGAGGCTAAAGGCTGCTCCAGTTTCCTGTAAAGTCAAAATGAGTTTGAATCATGCCCTTAGTACAGAAAAACAATTTCCATGAGCAGCAATCACTATTTCTTCTTCCTGCTGTTCACAGACAAAATGTGTACCCACCTTGCACAGGTTTTCTGAAACCTAATCCACAGCAAAGTGGAATGAGGCAGCTCTTCAAATTCTCTGTCCTGCATACAGCTTAACTATTTCAATACATAAATATTAATAAAGGTATAACTTTTGCCCTAAAATGTAAAGGTTAATGGCTACATTTACCATTTTTTGAATACTGTACAATCCAGAATCTATTACGAATATACGTAAGTCAAAATGAGTCATCAAAAACAATGCACAGAGTAACTGTGATCCTTCAGTTTTGTAACCAGGGTAAGAAGTCACTTGCATAGTTTCACTTTTCCTAAGTAGGTTTCAGTTTTTATTTAATTAGGTTGTTACTTGTAAAATCTGATAGATATCTTTACACTGGGTCTCTCTCAGCTGCTTCAAACTGCAACCTGGAGACCAAAAATGACTTGTGGTAATGCTGCTTCTATTGTAATGGTGGGAATTATGCAACAGATGATACATTAGGGTGCACATACAAGACCCTATCAGTATAAAGCAATTTAGAGTGAGAGAGCACCTGACCAACTCTCCGTATTTTCTGGCTCCAATAGGCATTATTTTTGCTCCTGGCCACTAGGTGGCAGGGAATTGGTTTGCATTGAGCACTTAACCCAGAATTAAATTGACTAGTGGAGCACACACATGACAAGCAAAGGGGTATATAATTATTCCCCACTTTCTTCTAAGATGTAACTTTCCCCTGAAGTGGAATGACAATGATACTGCATCTATCCAGGTTTATCTTAAACCAGCTTTGGCCATTTTGAAAGCATTTTGTGTGCACTAAACTTCTGTTGTGTTACTGATTTGAACTTGTTTCTGATCACTTATGGTTCATGTGTAATTTCTGTCCCTAGCCTTTCAAGTGTTACAATTTTTTTTTGTTTTCAACCTATACCCTCAGTTCCTCAAATCATATGGTAACATGAGCCTCTCATGACTGATTAAAAAAAAATAAGCGTGTAGCTGTGAAGACAAGCTTGGAAGGCTTTTAAGGCCCAAACCAAATCCCAAAATATTTTTTGAGATTTCTGAATAATTTGCCTGGGCAAAACTGGTTTAACTCCACTGATTTCAATGAATTTGCCCCTGAATTTACTACTTACTGGAAGGAGGTGAGAAAACATTTGTCATCAAACCCCCTTTTGTCAGCTATAAGTGCAATCATCAATAATTTGATAATGGGCTTGCCCCATTTTTGCACTCTCTGCATGTAATTACACCCAGTTGCCATTTGACAGTTGGTATACCCAAGTTATCCCCTATAATTGCTAATCTATGTTGTGCAGAAGTCTTTCTTACAAACTTTCCTCCCATTTCACTACTAAAAATGAAAAAAGCATTAGTCTACACTTAGTGCTCTTCCCACTAGTCCCTCCTCCTATTCATTTCCTTCCTTTCTCTTAGATTCAGCCTAACTTTAGATGTCTAAAGCAATGGAGCTTCCATCTGTGCCACTGAAAAATAATTCCAAAGCCTAACAGTTGTCAGTACTGGAAAGTTTTTCCAAGACAGTTAGATTTTTTTTTCCAAGTTTTTCTATTCAAACTTACTGAAGTCCCACCTTACCAGGCTTCCTTAAGAAAAGGGAAGCAACACCAAAAATGGGAAGTTGCTGTATACTAGATCAAGGCAAAGTGAATGAAACAGCAGACACGATCAACTCTCTTCATTTAACCATACACACTTGAATTTCCAACATCACTACTTTTTATAACTCAGAAAAACAACATTAGGTTAGCGAACTCCCTGGCTTGTTTAGGAAAACTCACTACAGATGTAGATGCCAAGTCAGGTAAGCAGAAAAGGGTTTAATTCTGAAAAGCTTATTTGGAATTTTGTTTGAACCACAGAATTTGGCCCATGTCAGTATTCCCCCATGAGATGGTCAGAGATGGCCCAATTACTAAGTAGTGCTGCTTTCTTATATATAATTCTAATGGGAAGGCTGCAGTTCAAGAGCAGAATATTAAAAGCCTCCATTTAAAAAAAAAAACCTAAACATATTTGTTTCTCACTGGGGAAAGCATCTTTCTTGAATCTCACTTTATTGGGAATAATTCTGAACGAGGAATATAGATCTTAATTTGTCCCTGGAAAAATCATGGAGCAGATCCTTGAGGAATCTGTTTCTAAGCACTTGGAGGAGAAGGAGATGATTAGGGACAGTCAGCATGGATTCTGCAAGGGTAAGTCATGCCTGATCAAACTGACTGCCTTCTATGATGAGATGACTGGTTCTTGTGGATGTGTGGAGAGCAGTGGACATGATATACCTTGATTTTAACAAGGCTTATGATACAGTCTCCCACAACATTCTCACAAGCAAGCTAAGGAAGTATGGGTTGGATGAATGGTCTGTAAAATGGATACAACTGGCTGGATCATCAGCCTCAGAGGGTAGTAGTCAAGGATGCAATGTCAGTTTGACAGCCAGTGGAGTGCCCTGGGCTAGTTTTGTTTAATATCTTCATTAACAACCTGGAAGATGGGAGGTAGTGCACCCTCAGCAAGATGACACCAAGCTGGAGGGGTGTAGTGGATACACTGAAGGGTAGGGTTAGGATTCAGAGAGAGAAATTGGAGGATTGGACCAAAAGAAATCTCACGAGGTTCAATAAGGACAAATGCAAATTCCTGCACTTAGAACCGAACAATCCCATGCACTGCTACATGCTTGGGACCAAATGGCCAAGCAGCAGCCCTGCAGAAAAGGACCTGGAGGTTATAGTAGACAGTAAGCTGAATATGAGCTAATAGTGTGCCTTTGTTGCCAAAAAAGCTAACAGCATACTAGGCTGCATTGGTAGGAGTGTTGCCAGCAGGTCAAACAAAGTGATTATTCCCCTCTGTTCAGCACTGGTGAGGCCACATCTGGAGTAATGTGTTCTGTTTTGCGGCCCCTTCCCCACTACTTAAAGGATGTAGACAAAACTGGAAAATCCAGTAGAGGGCAACAAAAATGGTAATGGAGCTGGGGCACATGACTTATGAGCAGAGACTGAGGGAACTGGGCTTATGTAGTCAACTGAAGGGGTATTTAATAGCAGCCTCCAACTACCTGAAGGGGGGTTCAAAAGAGGATGGACTGTTCTCAGTGGGGGCAGATAACAGAACAAGGAGCAACAGTTTCAAGTTGCAGCAAGGGAAGTTGAGGTTAGATAGTAGGAAAAACTCTCTCTCAAGGAGGGTAGTAAAGCACTAGAACAGGTTATCCAGAAAGGTTGTAGAATCTCCAACCTTGGAGGTTTTTAAGATCAGGATAGACAAAGCTTTTGCTGGAATGATCTAGTTGGGGACTAGAAATCCCCTGTGCACGTGACAAGCACGTGCTTGTCACATGTATCAGCAGCACAGCACATCTCCGCATTGAGAAAATGGCGTTGGGGCACTTTGAAATAAAGCACGTCCAATATGTTTTAGTTGAAAGCGCAACACCACCATTTTCTCAGTGTAGCGACACGTTGAGCTGCTGATACACATGACACGCACAGAGCACGTCCTGCTTTGAGTAGGGGTTTGGACTAGATGACGTCCTGAAGTCCCTTCCAACCCTAATTTTCTATGATCCTTTGATTTCCTCTCAATTCCTTTCAGTTAATGTGCTAAACTCACAGACAGCATATGTTGGTGCTACCAACTGAAAACTACCTCAGCAGAGAAACTTCTGATCAATACACTTAGGGTTAATCTTAAAATCCAGTCCTGAACAGATTCACTCATATACTTAATTTGACTTGACTTTTCCATTTACTTAAAATCAGATTAAAAATATCTAACTTAAAGCATTGAAAAGTGGCATTCAAAATTAAGACATTTTTGAAAGTGCAGGTACTAAGTGACTTGACCAACATTACACAAATCAGTGACAGATCTGAAACTGAATTTGGCTCCAATTACAATCTACTGTCAAATATATTAGACTATACTGGTTCTCCAGACTGAGACACTTACTTGCTAAATAAATGGACTCTTTTTCACAGGCCCTCTCCCCCGCCCCCAGAAATATTCAAACAATGCACTTGCAGGCCCAGAAAGATATTTAGTCTGTATAGCTATATTTCCTTAGGAATTTGGTGCCAAAATATTGATACTAATAAGAGCTTGTACACTACTAGCTGCCAAGAAGTCATAATAATCTCCGATGTTGGCAGCCAAGAGTCAGAGTGGATATTATGGCAGGTCAATGGAAAACCTTGAGAAATAATTTTTCATTATCCTCTGCTTATGTAGGAATTGGTGCAACACAAACAAACACTGAATTGATCTAATTTTGTACATGGGTTCCAGACCACACAAGTCCTTAACAGGACTGGAATCAGCAAACCTAGCTTTAGATTAGAATATTTACAAAATCACTGATAGACCGTAAGTATTTTTTACGAAACTCCAAATACCCTGCAAGATGGGTATTTGAAATCCCTCATAATAATTCTGGAGGTTAACCAAGATGAAGGTTGTGATTAAATAGGCCCAAAAATGCCTTTCATAGCATACTATAGGAAGAAAGGCCATTTTATGTTAGGCAAAGCTCATAATCAAATTTATTTCATCCATAACTTACAAAGAAGACTGAAAACCCTCAGATTTACTGATATATGCAGATATCTATCTGTGAACTAGCAGACTGTTCAATTAGACTTAAATTGCATTAATTAAACTTTGGATTTTCTGATCTCCATATTAATACACTTGGATCATGAAAAACAAACATAAAATCTGCACTGCCATTAAGATAAGTCAACAAGATAAATTCCTCTGTTATCATTTTCTTGTGTCTTCCAAATATTAGAAAACCTGTCCATCAAATGACATCATAGATTAATACTATTAACTGTTGTATCCATTTGATGCAACTAAATAACATATTTCAATCTCTGCCTCTAGTAAGTGGTATTAATCTTCTTCAATGCTTTCTATACTAGCCATTTCATTTTTGCTTAATTTTCTTACGTTGTTACTCACAAATCCTTAAGCACTATCATCTACCTAGGTATTTCTAAAGTACGCATCATATTTTGGCATCAAAGCACCAAGATTTTAAACATAAAATAGGTTTGTGCTTATATATACTGGAGAAATGTGATGCAAGCAAAATAGTATCTAGGGGGTTTCAAGGTAATGTCCGTGGCAATTATTTCAGTTGTTGCATAAGAAAACCCAGCCTTTTAAACTGTTGGCTCACTGTGTACCATATATATAAGATCACAGAAAAGCACAACTGAAAGGGACCTCAAAAGGTCATCTACTTCAACCCCAAGCAGGATCACCTGAACCATCCCAGACAAATGCTCACCTAACCTGCACTGAAAAAAACATTCAGTGATGGAAATTCCACAGCCTATGAAGGTGATCTGTTTCAGGGCTTAACCACCCTCACAGATGGAAATTTCTTCCTAATATCTAATCTAGCCTCCCTTACTGAAATTTAAGCACAGTACTCGTGACTTATTTAATCCAACCAGAATCTTCAAATCCCAAAATGCATGCCTGTACAACATTCTAGGCAACGGAGAAATTCCTTTAACTATCAGTAAGAACTTATACCTTCTCTTGAGACTAGGAGGCCTGTAACCATGACAAACTGGCTTCTACATAGCTATGCTTGTTATACCACTGATTTATATTGAATGAAATCAAAAGCCATTTATACACATACTTTTCTGGTCTACAACACTCCAGAGATCCACCGCTTCGGACTAATCGAGTCTGCTCTGCATGCGAGCTAACACAAACTGCACTATGCCGCATGCGGTCATAGAAGTGGCAAAAAATGCATCAGCATGAAGAAAATGGTAGTAGTAGGCTTTTGAACTAAAGCACCTCCAATGTGTTTTAGTTCAAAAGTGCACCACCACCATATTGTCAGCGCTGATGCTCATTTTGCCACTTATACAACTGCAAGCGTTGCAGCACCAGGCGCTTTTCAAAGTGCTTGATACTGCAATGCTTGCATGCGTAAAAATGCCCCAACGCTACTTAACTGTGTATCAATTTGCCATAGGTATTCACCTTCCAGTATTTGGAGGCCAAGAGTTACAGGCCTGCATTTTGGGACCTAGAGATTCCGGTTACATTAAAGGAGTGAAAAGATAACACATAGTAACAAGAGGTATTTCCTGTTCTTTGCATAAAGGAATTCTCAAATTTAGCTGTGAAGCAACTGCTGGATAAATGTTGGCTTCCTCAGGGCTAACAGCTGTATGTAGTTAGTTAATCCCAGTAACAAAAATGCATGTTGCCATAGGCTTTATGTTGCTGGCCATATCATGTAAAAATCCAGTGCAGTGGTTTTGCACTCTAAACTGCTATACACTGAAGTCTGAGATCAGGCAATGCATTTTATATAGTTTTTCAACTGCTTTCTCTGTTTTGAAAATTTCTTTATAAACTACCTATCACTGAGGCATCTACACACTGAATTAATTTTAAAAGTATAGTACTGATGGATCAGAAAAAGAGCCAAACAGTTCTCCATCTCATTCTATTTGTAATCTTGACCCCTAATTACAGAAGAAATACCACCTACAGTGACAGAATTATAGTGCTCCATATAACTTCCCCCACCCAAACAGCAGTATTGCTCCTGCATTGGCTATTTTCTTACAAATCTAGAGCAGCTGCAAAGGGCTAAAAAAATCTATGGGTAATCAAAAAAGAAGCATAACTGTAATAATCTAAATCTTGGCAAAAGCAGCATTAAAAACAAACAGTCTTCCAAAACGTCAAGGGCCTGTATCCACCTCAATAACCTTATATCTAATCAGTTCACCAGCAAAGCTAAGGAGTGGAGTGACCTGACCGATTACAGACCAACATCAAAAATGTCAAGCTGAAAATGCTGCTACTGCATTGATCAGAAATATGACCAACTGACTCTTCAGCAGCTTGTTCTAAAAACTTTGTGCCCTTAATCTTTGCTTTCTACCTCTTGCTCACCAGTGTTAAAAGGTATGTTTCCTTTTTACTTCATGTAAGAATTCCTAATGTCCTCACAGTGTTAAGGATTCACTACCATTTTAGACAGCAAGAGATTCATTGGTATCATCCTTCGTGTTAAACAAGAAGCCTAGCAAATTCACAGGAAAAGAATTTGAGAGAGAGACCAAAATTCATCTAACATCAATTTGAACCAGGATCTAGCCCTTTATTTTTTTCACAAAATGTGTGCTCTCTTGGAATATAAAGGATAACTTCAACCCCAAGAACCTGCATCAGAGTAACCACGCAGCTAAGCACGGAGAAATTGCTAAAATACCTCCTGAGAGTCATCAACACTTCTGTGTTCAACCAGAGTACTTCTGCTGTGCAATGTATCCCTCTGACACACTTCCCATCCGGCACGGGAATAGTCAGTAATTGACTCAAGCTGTCTTCAAGTGGCTAAATGCAGAACTGACCATTTCTACAAAAACCCTTGTGCTTTGCACTAAGCAATCATACTGCCTTTCTGGGTTGACCTTCATATTAGGGGCAGATTTCATACTGTACATCCACATGTCTTCCATGAAAGACAGTACTCCTCCATCAATATCTATTCTCACCATTCAACAGGAAACCAGTAGCCCTGATTCCTGGTCCCATGGTCTGACAATTTGACACACAGACTCACTTGACACCAGGCACCAACAGAATAGTACATGGCTGGGCCTGTAATTTATAAGTTGTACCTCCCTTTTGGAGCAAGCTTAATGTCTGCCCATACAGACATGACAACTAATGATTTTATTTTTCCATTGACAGTAAAGAAAATGTAAGTCTTCTTTTAGTTTCTACTATATTTATGTCCCAGAAGAAAATATTAAAAATATCATGTATAAGCCATCCAAAACACAGATTTGGGGATCTTATTGATGCAGCTCAAAAAAGAACAGAAACTATTTTTAAAAAGTAGTGTGTCAGAAAACAGAAAGTAGAAGATTGTTTCATTATATAAATTTATCATTCATGAAAAAGTAAAGCAAAAAACACATATGGTCTTCTAATAGAGATTGTGTTACAAGAGGCTGTAATTTCTGAGGTGAGATGAGTGCATACACCTTTATGTTAAATAACAAAACAATCAAAATTAACATAAGCAGACAATGTTCTTTGGGTGAATCTGAAACCACTCTCTCCCCAATCTCCCAGTCCTGATCATCAAAGGAAACTTACAAAACACTTCCCAGAGACGAGCCTATGAACTCCACTTCATCAACCTCCTGGACAGTAAAAATCATGGACTAAATATAGACATTGTATTTATGACACATTATAACCTACCTAACATCTGACACCCCAGGTATCTCTCCACTATTCATTCCCCTTCTCTCCCCCCCCTCCCCACCCCCAGCCTGTCTCTCACCCATTGACTCCTCAATCTACATTTTCACTGACTGCCTGTCTTATATGCATACCAGCCCAGCCTCTGGCTTCCTTACTTTTCATTCCATCCAGGAAGAGCACACACCAAGTGCAGAAACTTCCTTAGCCTGACAAAGGGTGTTTGAACCCAAAAGCTTGCTTAATAATTGTTTTCCAACTATTTAAGTTGGTCTAATAGAAGATATCAGGTTCGCCCAAAGAACTTTGTCTGCCTGTGTCCTTAGACCAACACGGCTACAACTTACATCCCTATCAAAATTAACATGATATCTTTTATAGACCAGGACACATAAATAAAGCATTCTTGCTTCATTTTAGTTTAACAACAAAATTAGGACCTGTAATCTATGAACAGAAGCTTTACATTGCATTAAAACAGATGTCCCACTGCACTCTTAAATGTGGAGTGACTTAACTTTATGTTATTACAGTACTACTAGCAAAAAGAAGCAGAGCTTCCAATTAAAAAGAGGTTTCCCCTTACCTGTGCTCCAGCTCTCGAATGGATAGTATAACTCCAGAAGTTGATGCCTTCTGCTGCAAGGTGGCTAGAAATGTGAACTCGCTTTTATTCCGAAAAAGCTGAATTAACTTCTCGTTCAGGTGGGGCGCAGCATGGATTTCTCTTTCTACATCTGAGTTTTATTGAAAAGAAGAGGGAAAGGGGGGTGACTCAACAGCAAGTAAAAATGCCAAGTCAGAAGGATTCAGATTACATTTTTCATTTTCTCTTGCCCATCGATATTTTTCATTTTTGAGTTGTCTACCACATGTTACAGCTGCATTCATTCAATGCAAAAGCCCAAAATACCATCTCTGTCAATGTGCCCACTTGTCACTTTGACAAGCTCACAATTGGCCAGTCACCGATTTTCTAACAGAATTTTTGACAGGATGCTGAGCCATTCAGGTCTACTGTGAGCAGATTAAGCGGCTGTTAATAAGATTTGCCGCAGTCAGATAAATAGAATCCTAAATTCTGAGACATTTCAGGGACTCACTCAGCACCGCTTACCAAGTTCTGATTTCAATTTGCTCATTGACTCAGTCACCATCTCCCCACACTACATCTAAAGAAACTTGTCCTTGCACTGTGTAAGGCAGAGGTGTGTTATTGCTAATAATGCTATATGGCCGTGCCTCTGCCTGAAAAAAATAAATACAAGACGTGCTTGCAATACACTGTTGTTTCTAGGATTTCTCAATTTAAACAAGCAAAGTGTGATAGCTCATGCAATATTTATTAAACTACAGCCTGATCAGGTAGGGCCAGAAGTGTTTCAGTCTTGCTAACCCTGATGTTGTCCAAGCAGCAGCATGCCTCCCCACAGCTGATCTTCTGAGACCCAAATTCACTTCCATTCCAACATGCCTGCTTTTATCTCACGTTTTATTACACTACATCACCACCACCAAAGATGGGGAATAATGAAAGGGAGACTAGAAAACATAGTAAAGAAATGAATCACACATCATTTCACTCTCCTCTGCTATTTTGTTTTCTCATGTCTCTTATGCTGAGGCATGTCACACATTCTCAAGGCATGTGTCACTTTCTGTTCTCAAATGCCATTACCAATTTAAAGCTTGATGCCATTTTTTTTAGAAGGGCTGACTCTAAAGTCAAATATTCAAGGCTGAGCTCCTCAGCTGGTGGAAATGAACATGGCACTACTTCACTCTGGGGATCTGGTCCAGTGTGAGTACTGTAACAGACTTTACCATTCAGGGTGCAGTTCCATAACACAGTCATACCAGTAAAAATGTGCTTTTACCCTAAAGTAAAAGTGGAGCAGACTTAGAAGTATAAGCCACTTCACTTCTGCGTCAAGTAACTCCAAACGAAATTCTACACAACATGAAACACCTTCATGTGGCCTGATTTTAAGAACATATGGTAAATTCTTCCTTTGAAAATCCCGCATCCCCCTCTTGCCCCCCTGCTGCTTTGTGGTGCTGAGCAGCCCTGATATGCTGGTGCTTTGCCCCTGTCCATGCCATTGCCCTTCATTTCCAAGCCATAGCCCCAGGAAAGAAGAGGGTAGGCACAGGCGATGCATTGGGGGATCCACTGGGCTGCGGAGGCAGCCAAAGCAGGTCCAGCCCAGCTGCATCCTCATGCCCTACTGTGGGCACAGAAATCTGGGTGGGCACATGCCTCTCCCCATGCCCCAACATGTTGCCTGTGCCCCCCACCCCATTGCCTGTGCTCCCCTGACACTCCAACACATTGCCTATGCCCCCCGCTGCATTGTCTGTGCCCCCCTGCCCCGCCTCTGATAGACTTACCTGGAGGGAGATGTAGGAGTTGCTCTTCACCAAGCTGCCTAGCTGCCATGTGCATGTGTGCACGCGCACATGCACATGGTGCCTTCTGCCCCCTGTTTCCCCTAGCCCATTGCAGCCTGTGTTTCCCAGGCTTTTCTCCTTGAAAGCAGCAAGTCCGTGATTTTCTCTTTTAAAGGAGAAAACCTACACTTTTCCTTAACAAATGGAAAACCCAAATCCCTGGTTATCAAACATTGGTGAAAAATGGATATAAATCAGGGGCAGCAGAGTTATTTCAGGGATAAATTTAAAGCACAGAAGCATGAAAAACTCAATTGTTTTCATTTTTATTTGATATCTCAATATATTATCAAAATCCTTGTTCTTCTGTTAAAGTAGGGGTTGACAAACTATGGTCTGTGGGCCAAATCAGAACCAGGAAACCCTTGAATCCAGCCTGCAGATGTGGGGCCATGGCACCCTTCAACAGCAGGGATCTACTGCTGCAGAATGTCTCTGTGTGCTGCTATGGGGACAGGCACAGGCTGCAGGAGCTCGCCCCAAGACAAGCAGCAGTGGCAGTGGCAGCTGGATCCCAGTACCCATATGCTTGCCTGCCTCTGACCCACCTGAGTCCTTCCAGCCTGCAGTGGAAAAGGTTGCCCATCCCTGTCCCAAAGGCATGATAGCTTTGATCAGAGATGAAGATGTGATGTATTCAAAATATTTTTGAAATTCTGTCAAACAATAGTCCATTCATACTGAAACATAACCCACTTTACAGATGGCATACTTGAGTATTTCAAGGAAACTGCAAAATCCAACATTGCCTAGTGATAAGTGACCCTGAATGAAATGACGTTTTTGACAAAAACCTTATCCAAAATATACTGGGCTTCTTGGTTATAATTATGTGGCTTAATTTTAGTACAGTAATCTTTCTCTTCGAAAAACACTTTGAAATTTGGTATTGTATTGCCATGTCTTTTAAATGTGCATGAATTTTGTTACTGCAGCAGGACCCTGGCCAACCAGCCCTGCATGGGTACAGCCCAAGTACTGCTTACTCCACAGGTATTCTCTTCCCTTTTCTATAACTCGCCTGACTCAAGTTGGTGTTGCTAAAGGAAATTAACAGGAGGTGGTACCTGCTGCCTTTGGGGTTTACAAAGAGGGTGTGGGTCCTGATAGGTGTGTGTCTTCTGTGGGGCTCTACCTTTCCTACACCCCACCCCTTTCCTCTCGGGTGTTGTCGGTGATCGGGCCGGGTGCCTGGTCCTGTCACGCATCCATCATCACTTATGCAGTACCCATGATCACAACAGAGAAAATAACTATACAGTTATAACTTAGGCAAAGTCAGCTTGTCAGTGCACTCCAGTTTCTGTTCCTGGGGTGAGGGAGCTCGTCAGGGCTTACACTTCCCCCCTCTATGACTGCAGTATGATTGGGCTGATCCGTCTGGGACTGCGCCCTTTGAATACTCAGGGGCCACTGGCATGATGAACAGCCGTGTGGTCCCCATGTGTACCAGGCTTCTGTCGGGTTGATGACTGTGGAGATGGTGGGCTGTTGGTCCCAGCTCAGGGTCCGGCATTCCAGTGGGGAGACTTGGCTTGAGCCAGTGCCAACAGCAGCATTCCCCCTTCCTCTGGGACCGGCGTTCTTTTATCCCGGAAGTTCTGGACCAGCTCGCGCCAACATGGATCCCTGCCTGCCCCACATGCCTTGTCCCCACCACCAGGAGTTACGAGCTGCAGCTGTGCTTGACATCCCCCGTACCTGAGGTTCAGGGGCTCTCAGTGGTGCTGTGCCCCAGTGTTTCCTGCCTGCTTGGCTGGCTGGGCTCCAGAGTCATGTGGGACCTAGGCTCCTGCTCTCATTCTACCCTGGGCAAGAGGCCAGCAGCGCGTCCACTCCCTGCCAGCTGCTTGTCCCACCCTTGGGAATATACTGGTGGTGGAGTGTGCTGGCATCCCTCAGGCTCATGTTTCCCTGCCTGGCCAGCTGCCAGCTTGCTACCCACGGAGCAATACGGCCATTCTGACCCTGGTAGGTACTGGGCTCAGCTGGGTCCTGCTATAGTTATAGTCTTATATTCCTATTTTAATAGATGCATTCAAGAGAAAAAATGCTCTACTGTGCTATACTACTGATTCAAAGTACCGGATCTTACAGAATATTAATGTAGTGCTTTGATCATAGTTATAGAACACTCTCTATAATGGAGATAACTTATAATGGATCAATCATGTAAATACACCACTGACCAACACCATCAATAATTAAATTTTATAAGCCAAGATGTCCATTTGCAAAGTGACCTACACTTCCTAACATGGAAAAAAGTTATGGACACTCTTTTTGTAGTTGAAAAACAGTCGACTGGAAATAGAGACTATTTGCAGAATGGTAAAATGGCAAATATCACCCCTGATTTTGCAGTCTGACAGGTACTGGCAAACTCCAAAGCAATGTGGAATTCCATCAAGTTCAAGGCTACACCATACGGATTCAGGGATCCACTTTCATGGAGCAAACAACACAATCTGACCCCATTTTGCTAAAAGAAGTGGCTGTTCCTTAGACCAGTGCTTCTCAAGCCATGGATTATGACCCAGGAGTGGTTCGCAAAAATATCGGAAAAGGTTGTGAACAAGCCCCAGAAAAATAAGAGAAAGCATGGTTTTCCCCTTGTAGGCTGGCAACATTCCAGCCTGCAAGGGGTTTCTTGTGATGATTAGAGGCAGCAGGTGCCACATGAATCTGTGCACACACATGCACATGTCCGGCATGCAGCCAGGCAGGGGCACTGGAGCAGCCCCAGCAGCTGGATGCATGTACGTGTATAGAGAGTGGGAGTTGGAGGTCCAGGGCTTGAGGACTGTCCGGGGGGGTGTGGGTGTCAGTGTGGAGGGGATAAGTGTGTGAAAGGGGACAGATGCCTACCCACACTGGGGAAAGGGGGCTGGGCGCTGAGCCTGTGTTAGGGCAGGAGGGGCTGGTGGGGCGGTGTGGGAAAGACGCTTGTCCCTCTAGTGGGCGAAGGGGTAGGCAGGTCATTTGGGGGCAGTGGGGAGCTGTGTGGCTGGGCCAGCAGCACTAGAGCCGGTGCCTGTACTCCCAGGAGCAGGTATATGCTGCTTGGAGGGTAGGCGGGGCCGTGACCAGACTGCCTGGTGCAGCGTGGGTGCCCCAACCCTGGGCAGGGGGGGTGCCACAGGCCTCCCCTCCTCCTCCCTCTAGCCCATGCCAAGGCCAGACTCACTCCACTGCTGCCTTCATGTGCCGGAGCTCCTGCAGCCACTACACTCCGGCCCAAGTGGGACAGGGGCAGCTAGGGGCCCCCTCTGGCATGGCTGGTGGTGGGGAAGGGGCAGGGAGCTGTGGTCCGGGACTGGCCAATATTTACAAGTGGGACCCAGTGTACAAAAAAGGTTGAGAACAACTGCCTTAGGCGATACAACTGTCACGAATATCAATGGATAGCAAACACTCTTCTGTGTTTTACTGGATCTGTAGAGAAAGATCCATTCAAATGAATTGTATGTATGGTATATTCATCATTATAAAACTGTATTTTTAGTCAATTTTAACTCTTTACAAAAAGAGACAGTAGCCTTTTGGGGAAAAATAGTTTTCTATATCTATAAAAATGACTTGCTCCGTGTAATAAAATGTATATTATAATATATATGGAATACAGGTTTATACTGTCACCTTCAGTGAAATATTACTTCATGCTTGAATGATAATGCAACCTCAGCAAAAAAACCAAATAAAGACATTGTTTTTATATGCCCTGCTACATGGCTGCATTTTCTTAATGTGAAATATCAGGTGTTTGGGGTTTCTTTAAACTTATCAGTTTATAACCAGGGGAATAAGCAGCTCTATATATTTATTTGGAAGTCTATATTATATTATGAGCCCTCTCTGAGGATCCATTGAGAAGAAAGGTAGGATTTCTACCTTGAATGAAGCAAAGAAACAGAAGATTCTTCTATTTAGAAGAAATTTTTAGTATTATGACACCAAAAAGGCAATGTCAGAGGCATCGAGCATCATTATTTTGTAATAGAAGAGATCACCATTTACAGTCTGAACTAGCAATATGCATTAACTGTAATTACTCACAGCAGTTAGTTTAAGCACCTCCAAATAAGCTCCAAATCATGTTTTTCAGTATGGGTTTCTCCTGTTTGGCTGAATTCCAATTAAGTCCTTTGAGTTGATGGCTAATTCCATTAGATTTTTTTTAATGACACTGAGAATGTACTAATTACGAAATTTATTAAGCATAGGGAAATTCACCAATATATATTGCTCAGCAGTTAAATTCTATAGGACATTTAACAATTTTTGTTAATCACTGTGTTGACATACAGTATGACCAGCTTGAGGCCTCTACTGTTCGATTAGTGTCTAATAAATAAACCTGAAGCATTCACCTGTATATTTCATCAAATCATTCATAATTATTACAGTTTTAATCCACAGGCAGATGTCCGAATTTCCATCATTTACCAATTAAAAGGACAGTGTCAAGTCATTTAAGCCAAAAATACAACTACCTGAAAACCATTATAAACCTGGTAAAGACAATTATCCATTACTAATGGCTGAAACAATAAAACAAAGACCATAATACAGAGCCAAATGTAACATTCATTTTGAACTTATCTTAAAAGTTGCGTAAGAAAAAACTGCTACATGCACATTATATTTTTTCTATACTAAAGCTTATAATGTTCATATTCCAAAGGTCTTCCATGACCAGAGCCACAGAGGATGATTTCAAAGGGACATGGTACATAGGGTACATAACCTTACAGCTCAAGATGTTCCTCCGCTAGAACCAGTCATGTTGCTTCTTTTGAGATGCTTGTGTGTGAAGCCTCTGCACCACTTCCCAGGAGAGCCACAAACAGACATGCATTAATTATGTTTCTTTAGTGTTCAGGGGTCAGTCCTGCACTAATGAAGTTAATTGGAAATTTGCCTTGTATATGAAGTATTCAAACACCATGGTGATCACATCAGCTTAAGACGGTGCAAATAGAAGAGCAGGCTGCATGTGGAGCAAAGAGGCTAATCCTGGGAAGAACTATGAGTCCCCAGTCTTTTAAGTTAACTGGAATTTAAGGAGCATAACATCAGAGAGAATCAGGCCCAAAAAGCCTGAAGTTCATAGATTTCATAGATTTAGGGTCGGAAGGGACCTAGTAGATCTTCTAGTCCGACCCCCCGCCAGGGCGGGAGAACAACAAAACCCCAAAACAAAAAAACGGGACTCAAATGAGTCCAGCCAGGTAGACATCCAGCCTCTTCTTAAAGACCCCCAGGGTAGGGGCCAGCACCACTTCCCTTGGAAGTTGGTTCCAGCTCCTAGCCGCCCTAACTGTGAAGTATTTTTTGCGGATGTCCAATCTATACCTCCTCTCCAACAACTTGTGCCCATTCCTCCTTGTTATGCCAGCGGGCGCTAGGGGAAACAGCGTCTCCCCCAAACCCTTCTGGTCCCCCCTAGTGAGTTTATAGACGGTCACCAGGTCCCCCCTCAGCCTTCTCTTGTGGAGGCTGAATAGGTTCAGGTCCCGCAGTCTCTCACTGTAGGGTCTGCCCTGTTGTCCCCGGATC
>NW_017729025.1:116759393-116762287 GCF_001723915.1 Gavialis gangeticus | reverse complement strand
CCCTAATAAATCCATGCTGATTGCCCCTGAGCATCATTTCTGATGCCGGCCCATCACAAATGTGCTCCTTGATGATCTTCTCAAAGAGTTTCCCCAGGATTGAGGTAAGACTGACGGGCCTATAGTTGCCCGGGTCCTCCCTCTTCCCTTTCTTGAAGATGGGGACCACATTTGGTCCCTTCCAGCCCTACATTTCTATGATCCTATGAAATTAGCAGAGCAACATCACTTGCAATGAAGGCAGGAAAATTAATCAATCAAAAATCACCACGTATTGGCTTTTACTTGCTATGGGCTACATCCAGTAAGAAAACTTAAGACACTGGGCCATCCAGATGAGAACTGAGATCCCTGAATTAGGCAGCTGGACTCCCTATAAAATAAATGGGAAGAACTAGATGCCTCAGTGGAATCCCAGACCATTAGCACTCTGAGAAAGAAATCACCGCAGCTGGTGACATTGGCAGTGGTCTTCCAGTTCTACTTCTCCACAGGAATAAATGTTTTTTTAAGAAAATGCATTAGTCACAAACAGCCTGAAAAAGCTATGCAATGATGCAAATACCAACAGCAGGAATTTTCATCAGCAATGATTCATTTCCCTGCCAAGGGAAACTGCCTCAGGAAACTATCCTTTCACACAAAACTTGCATAAAATTAAGTAGTTATGGGATAGGCAAGAGTGGATGCATTTGCATGGGGAATGCCAGTCTTTCAGAAAGATTCCCTTAAGCAGCAGTTCCCAGTCTGTGGTACGGGTACCACCGGTGGTACACAGGCAACCTGTCAGTGGTACACATTAACACATTTATTAGAATGACTTTATATGACAAAAATTTGCTGGTGGTACTTAAGGTTTATCATTTTAAACTGGTGGTGTGCAATCTATCAGTGTTTGCAAACCACTGCCCTTGAGGGTACTGTATGCATTTTTCTAAGGGAATGAGTGAGAAGGAATATGAAAGGGGCTGCAACTGGAGTAGTGGTGAATGGGCATGGGACCATTCCAGTTACCCAGGGAATTTGGAAGACTATTCCCACATTACTCTAAAAACAACAAAAAACAACTCATCTTCTATATTACAGACCAAAAAAAACATGAGCAATACTCATCACTTTAGACCAAGGATTGGCAACCTATTTTGGAATGGCAAGCCAAATGAATGGAGCTTGGTCTGAAGCTTGGACTGCTGATTCTGACCTGATCCCCCTTCCCTCCACTGCACTGCCAGCCTCCTGTTGAATTACTACCAATGTCCCCTGCCACTGAATGGCTGCCAGCATGTCCTGGCTTTGCAAGCCAGATATGATTGCTTGATGGGCTCATAGCAACCCACAGGCCATAGGCTGCTGATGCCTTCCTTAGACTTACTGTGGCACTTGTGATCCAAGGCCAGGGCTGCCAACTATCCCTATATTAATGGATAGTCTTTAACAAAGAGGTACGTGGGGGGGAAGAAGACCTAAAAAGGTTTGTCCATTGAAAAGAGCTGCCCATAAAAAAAATGCGAGTTTGACTGAATATCCACTGCCAGAATGAGGCTGGGCACAGGAAGTTTTGATGGACATGCAGAGCAAAACTGAGCCAACTTGTGTCTGAGTAGAAGTGCAGCACCCTGCAGGCAGCTCTTTGTCAGGACTACGTAGCCCCTGGAAGCCTCCATAGCAGCCCCTCTCCTGCCCCTCCCCTCCAAGCAATGTGGTTGCATAAGGGATGCTTTCCTTGGAGGTAGGCAGTGGTCTGAAGCACTGGGCAGGGCAAAGAGGGGCAACGCACCTAGGACAGAGCTGCAGAGCCAGGAGGGTGGAATTATTACTACAAATTACCAGGGATCCAGGTTTTCTGTTTCCCATGGGGAAATGGAAAATAAACATGGATTTTCCTTTTTAACTGAGAAAAACACAGATTTCTCATTTTAATGGAAAAGCATGAGGATTTCCCATGTTTTCAAACAGCTTGCTGACGGCTGGAAGAGTTCCGGCCAGCAAAGGGGCTGGGGAGAGCAGGAGGAGGGCAGGCAGGCAGGCAGGGTGCACCGTGTGCATGTGTGCACTCACACATGCACATGCCCGCCAGACAACCTGGACAGCAGCTCCTGCAGGTAAGTCTGGCAAAAGGGAAGGGTGGGGGATTGAGGCCCCCGTAGGGAGGGAGGGAGTTGAGCAGGGCTGTGGCTCCTACCCAGCTAGGTGGTGCATGGGGCTTGGGGCCCAGGGTCATAATATGCAGCCAAAGGAGCCCTAGGTGTTGGGAAGGGCAGTTCCCTGCCACTGCACACTCCAGGGGGGGCAGGAGGGTGAGGGGCATGTGTCCCCCAGATTTGTGTGCAGAGCAGGGGGAGGCAGGCTGCCCAGTGTGGGTTTGGGCTCCCCGCCCTGTTGCCCTACCCACAGGGCCTCCACAGTCCAACGGGTGGGACCTGGTATGGCAGGGGCCAAGTCCTAGGTAATTGGAATGGTCCCATGCCCATTCACCGCTACACCTCCATGGCAAAGCACACCCTGCCTGCCTGGCACCAACAGTGGTGGCAGTGCGAAGTTGTGCCCCTTGCTGCTGATGGGCAGGCAGGGGGTGTCTCACCATGGCGGCACAGGGCTCCGACCAGCAAAGAGTTTCCCCATCCAGGAGAGCAGCAGGATGGGGAGCTTTTACTCAGATGGGATGGACTTCACTTTTCCCCTAAAGATAAGCGTGTGTTCTCTTCTAGGTTGGCGGATCTCCTCCAGTGGGCTTTAAACTAGGCTTGTCAGGGGAAGGGAAAGACAAGGGCAGAGGAAGCCTTGGACCGCTAAACCAAGCAGCACCCATAAGTACAGCCTAGCCTAGACCGACAAGCAGAACATATACCCAAATAAGCAACAGGGGCCAGGGCAATGCTGAGATTAGGGGGCCA
>NW_017729025.1:116750790-116757233 GCF_001723915.1 Gavialis gangeticus | reverse complement strand
GACATCAGGAGGCGCTACTTCATGGTCAGGGTGGCTAGGAACTGGAACCAACTTCCAACCGAAGTGGTGATGGCTTCTACCCTGGGGGTCTTTAAGACGAGGCTAGACAAACACCTTGCTGGGATCATTTGACCCCAGTGCTCTTTCCTGCCATGGCAGGGGGTTGGACTTGATGATCTGCTCAGGTCCCTTCTGACCCTAAAAACTATGAAACTATACTGTATATACATACACATACACAGTAAAAGCTCTGTTATCCAGCATCCCCAGGGTAAGGGGATTGCCGGTTATGTAAGAACTCTGGTTACCTGAAATAACCCAGCAGGGTTTTCAGATAACACGGAGCAGGGGGTGGGAGTGTAAGGTGGGGGAGGGACAGGAGGGCTACAGCAGCTGCATGTGGAGCGGTGATAACTGCAGGGTGCAGTGCAGAGCAATGGCAGCACAGTGGAGCAGCGCTCAGCACAGGGCAGTACGTGCAGTGGCAGCAGCGTAGCAGAGCGATGGCAGTATGAGCCACCATGCGAGAGCTTTCCCCCCACATCCTGTTGGCAGAGCATGTGGGAGGATGGGGGGGCAGTAGCCGCATGTGGAGCAGCAGCAGCACAGGGTGGTGGGTGCTTTCCAGCATTTGAGCTTTTCCCCACCCCCTCACCGCGTCCAGCCATCTGGCCGGAAATTCCAGTTAGTAACGTATTCCAGTTATTTAAATTCTAGATAGTGGAGATTTGAGAGAGAGAGAGAAAGAGAGAGAGAGAGAGACAGACAGAGAGAACGTACATAATCGTGGGTTTTTAAACAGAGAAAACCAGGATCCATGCAAATTACTACCCCAATTGTTGACAGTGTTGATATTTCAATGTACAATCACTAACAGAAAAAGGATTTTGAGGACGGTTAAAATAATTCTTAGTTGTATTTTTGTACTTTGATTTCCTTGATGTAACCCTCCTTACATTATTTTAGGTTCAGTTATGGTTATGGTATACTAACGTAACTGTGTATTCCTTCCATGCATACCCCGATTAGTAAGCAACTTTAGAGGGGGCTACTTGTACCTCTTGTCCTGTTTGTTTACGTTCCCAATGGACTTAGCTAGGTGGTAGCTCCCCTAGACTGGTTTACTAGTGACTGAGACTATTAATTGTTTCAGTTTCTCCTAATGTTTAATGGTTAAAGTTCACTCTAAGGTTGTGTGGTTATCCCTTTTTCCTCTGTAACAAAACCTGCTTCAGTTGAACATTGCTTGTGACTGGGGAAGCTTATTCTCTTTAGAACATCCAGTTAAAATTTATTTCCCCAGGTTTCCACATGGGCACTCAAGCCAGATTTGGAAAGTAGGTGTTAAACCCCTAAATTTGAACCTGACACTTGTTATTGCTGTCCACAACATGGCAGAAGGGTTACATTTATGTTATGTAAAACACATGTCAGTAAATAGTTTGCATTTTGACCATTTAAAAAAAAATTCTTGGACTGGCAACCCTGCCCTGGGTTCACAGTCTGTTAGCACTGCCAGAGCCAGTGCTAATGGTAATGAACACACACAGACACACACACACCCCTATCCATTACTAAAGAAGCTTAATCAGGATGTTACATGTCTTGTCACATGCATGCCCATACTTCTTGGTTCAGGGAGTACTCACTAGTGAGAGAAGACTTTTTGAATGCTTTACTGGCTTCTATGTTGCTAGCTCCACTCAGATTCAATAATAAACAGTAGGGCTTCATGTTCAACAACACAACTTCCTAAATTATGATTATTCATTATAAATCATTTCTTACATGTTGCTTCAAACACTGTTTCTCAAGAATAAGATCTGTCTGTACTGAAATACTCAGTGATTTTAATATGCAAACCTCCTACAGAGATGATGTCTCATTTTAATTATTGTTTCGGTTTAATGGGTTTTCATTAAATTAGAGGATGGAGCAATTACCAGGGTGAGCAGCTAATGTTTCAAAGGTAAGTTCCCATGACTATACAGCAAAGGCAGTTCCAGAAGAGAGGGTGGAAACAAGCATATTCAGAGATAAAATTTCCTTTGGTGTGATTAAAAAAAAAATCCTGACAATTCCCTTTACCATGCTTAAGTAATCAGGTGTTGATGCCATTCTGATGACATTATGATATTTGTAAACCACTTTCTGACTACACATTTCTAAATAAAATGGACCTAAAATCTGAAATTAAAAGAAAAAACTATTCTTTTAAGGGCAGCTTATTACATACCCATTTTTTAAATGCCAGAATTCAAAGACACCAGTATTTTGAGCTACTAAGAAATCAAAAGAGAGACCACTCGCCAAGCCAGTCTCTCCCTAACTAATAATTTAGTTGATTTAGTGGATTAATGTCTGACTCTTCACCTATGGGAAATTGCTCCAACTTGAGCACTGGCCAGAACGACCAAAAGTCATATTAATTAAGTAGCTGTCAGAGAGTCTAAGAGGAAGGATTTTTGGTTGCCTCGGCAATATTTCAAAACTGAACTACATAAATTTGGTGTACACAGAGCATCTTTGTTCATATAAGGCTTGAAAAGTAATACTAAATTGAGAGGGGTGGGGAGAATGCCCTGCTTTTTCTGGCACCCACCAGTGAGAGGTCCTTGTAGATCAAAGTTGAGTTACACATGTAGAGAATGTAGACTATGGAGAAGTCTGTATAGTGGTGGCGGGATTTCTGTGGGTACACAGAGGCAAACCTCTAGAAACTCAAACTTCTATTTTCTCCTATCAACCAGTAAAGCAATAAGCCAACAATAAAGAATATTTCCGCAGTAACTGGACATGTACATTCTGTCAGCTGGAGGACACAAACAATTTGTAATACCACAGCTGATATTCTTCTCAAATTTTTTATTTGGCCAAAAATGACAAGAGAATTCACAAAGAAGTTAGGTATCATTCCAGATCAACCACAAGCAATTACCTAATGTCTTGTTTCTGTTATTTTCCTTGCATAGGTCTGATTTACTTACCACTTGTTACCAGACCCAGATACAGGCATAGACAAACCAGACAGCCACCCAGGGCCCAAACAAAAAGGGGGCCCTAAAATGGGGTTTTTTTTCCCATTGTCTGATAGATTATTATTATCATTATCTCTGGCAAAGGGGGACCCAATACTAAAAGTCTGCCTGGGGCTACCAGGAGTTAGGTATGTCACTGTTTGTTACTTATGCCCCTTCTTTGTTTCAGAGACTTTAGGTGGTTATTGGGCTTGTCTTTTGAAGCAGGGGTTGTTCACTCATTTCCTCAAGGTATGAACAGTGAAGACTATTTAGGACAGATGCACCTGTTTGATACCCTCAATTAAATGCTTACTCCTTAGCTTGCAGAAACACTCCAGAAGTCACAGTACCACTAAAAGTGCGTCCTCTTCTCTTAAATGTTGTGAGTTAATCAAATTACATGCCTTGTTAGCTAATTAGTCAGGAGTCGCTGATCATATGGTCTTTCCCACTGTTTATCTGCATTACACACAAGGTGCCACCACGTTATTTCTGAAAAAGCTAAATGTTGCAAGTATTGTTTTCTGACTTTGCGCATGAGTGCTTAAAGCATTAAAGAAAGCAGACTGTTGCCAATACAATATCTTCAAAGAACTGTCAACAGAGCTGGTGGCGATGTAAGCAACATTGGGAGGAGGCAGTGATTAGTAAGGCTTGTTACGGATTTACTATCCTTTTTGCAGAAGAACTGTCCATTTTAGAGGTCTAATTTAGAATATGATAAACATTAATGTCACACTCAATATGGAACTACTGAAAATTTTGCCCATTTTTCTTCTGGCTTTATGCCAAGGACAGCCTTGAACATTTTTTTCCATCTTTAAAGAACATTTTCAGATAGACTTGAAGTTATGGTCCTATAAAAATAAAATATTTTAGGAGATTTAAAAAATGATAAAACATATTGAATTTGAAAAAAAAGTTTATTCTTCAGCCACATTTATTAGGAGGAACTTAGGACTCAGGGAAGATGAACCGAGATGCTCTACATTTAGTTTTGAGAAGGGTTCAGAATCAAAACCCAGATCCAGAACTCAATTTTACAAATGTTCTTTTATTTATAATGGGCAGAATCAAAAACTGAATTTTAGGATATTTGGGATGTCTGAAATCTAGAACCAAACTCTTACACTGCAAACTCGTATGGTATGGATATAATATTAACAAAGTCAAGGACTTCTGTGTCATTTAAAATTATACAACATTTGGAAATTATGACTTGGAAATTATCAGGCTGAACTATGGATGTTAAACATAAACTGCTTAAATGTTTAAATGATAAGTATATTAATGCTGGTAATGCATTGCTGGTTAACATTTAGCATGGGGCACAGTCTGGTGGGGAAGAGAAGTTGTGCGGTGCCTCCGGACAGGCAGGGTGGAAGCCAGGCAGGAGTGAAGAGGAGAGAAGGAGAGGGCAAGGGGGAGCTAGCACCCACAGCTAGTCTGCTCCCTCCCTCCCAAAGTGCCAGCAGCTGCAACAAGCTAGGCAAGCCCCTCACCTGCTGTTGCCACCTGTGGCTTCATGTGGGCTGTGTTGTCTGGAGGGACTTGCTCCTGCCTCCTCCCCCACCAAAGGCCCTGGGGAGCACCTCCAAGCAGCACCTGTGGCCAAGTAGGACTGTATGCAGCCCCTGGCTCCCCACGCTGCTCCAGGCAGGAGGTTGCAGCCTGTCCCCCAAGGCAGGGCAGGCGCTGGCCCAGGGCTCCACCCCGGAGTCAGGACCAGGTATGTGTTATCAATCAATAAAATGAAAGGAGGTTAAATGGATAATTTCTTAAATGGTATTTCCATTCCTAAACTGAACGGTCCTTGTTTACAAGGAAATAAAATAAGTATTGCTCTCTCTAATGATGTATGCATTATTAATAGGATGGCAAGTCCATAATTAATAGTAATATTAATGCTAATATGAATTTTTGTTTTTTACCCCTAATGTTCAATGTAAACATCATGAGATGAATTCTGGTTCCCATCTTCACGCGAGCCAAGGATTTTCAAAGAAAACCAGGATGCTCAAAACCCACTGAAACTGAAACTAACTCAGACAGGCTCCTTGAGAAAATTCAAGGAGGACCACATTCAACAGGACATCATGAAATGCAAAAATTGTATGATCGATAGGAAGTCCAATTCTCCATTCTATGAATAATAGGCTCCGTCTCATGCTTAACCTTGAAACAGGTGATCTGCAAATAGTGACTCATGTCTTCCTATAAAAGATATATCGCACTATTTAATGCTACTTGACACTGTTGATTATGTGGCTAAGTCTACACGTGTTTTTAAGAGCCAAAGCCCTTAACAACACAAGCAGTACTGCTGAAAATAATAGTAATATTCATATGTTTAAAGTGAAACGTGTTCAAGTCCTTTGCTGGATTAAAAGTTTTTAAAAAGCATTTTGGTTCATAAAACACATTTACGTTTTTTCTTTGCTACATGCTATTTGCATATTCATTGTAGAATATACTGCATTAAAATAATTCTCCCCTATGGTTATGTTACATCAGAAAAAACACATCTACATTATTCTTAAAGAAAATGTAATCCTAAATTGTTTTTATTTATTAACTGCATTATAATAGCATGGGGCATAGTATTTTTGCCAAAACCCTTTTCTGTTGATGTAGAATTTCTGCTGTCAGCCTTTTAAACGATTTCTTTTTTTTATTCAATATCCTGTGTGTGTCTTTCTTTCTTTGTATACCCACACATTTATATATTCTTTTAGGAATGTATAAACTGTACCTTTGTACAATGTTCCACATAGAAACAAAAAGAATCATAAATACAGCCAACTTACTTAGTCATTCTCTGCAAGTTTTTATATGAATTATTTGAGAGATTTAAGAATTTTCAAAAATGTCACAATAATAACTGTTTTATCTTTTTACACCATAATTATGATTTGGAGCATTGCTTTTCTTATTTCATCCAGGCACACCACAACTCATGAATAAAATATGACAAGTTTGATAGCATCCATTGCTGTGGGTTCATCCGTAACAGCAAACGTGCTCAGGGTACTAACAGCTCACTTTTGCTCCATAAGCCTTTGTTTCTGAAAATAGGCTTTTATTTAAATAGGAGTACCACATGTGTCCCCCTTTTTGCATTTCTTGCTTTTAGCAATAACACCAGCAATAATGTTTACTTCTTTTTTTTTTTAATGACTACATTTAGAAACCAATTAGGGCAATATAAAACTAGTATAAAATGCTCTATCCCACCTGAAAGCTAGTGCTCACAAGGCATCAAAAAACCATTAAAGCACTGTCACTATCAAAAAAAACAAGAGGCTAGCACACAGAAGAGCATGACTTCTAAATCTGCAGCAATGCTGAATAAAAATGTTCATTTCATACTGGCTTCATAATTAAGAAAGTGACCCTTTAACGACTCCCTCCGCCTTCAACACC
>NW_017729025.1:116739408-116745790 GCF_001723915.1 Gavialis gangeticus | reverse complement strand
TACTGGCTTCATAATTAAGAAAGTGACCCTTTAACGACTCCCTCAGCCTTCAACACCTATCCAAAGTCTAGCTTCCATGGCTACTCCTGAGCTCTCTTCCAAAGTAAAAGTTCCAGATAAACTGCAGTACATGAAGTTTGCAAATCAGCATTTACCAAGTATTCCAGAAATGTCATGTTTTAAGGTTGTGATGTTTCGTTTTCCAAGCAGCATAATGAACATCCACATAGATCTCCACAGAATAAGAAAAATCATGACACAAAAAATATATATAAAATTCTCCTCTCAGAAACCTTGGCATGACTGGTTCTCCTCACCCACAAATGTAGTGCACAAGTTGTTAAATATGTGTGATGAACCACAGGTGAAAGACAGATGTTGCTGCATTTAAATTGCAAAGGATGTTTTTCTTGCAACAGGACTGATAATTATTTGACATCTCATATTGAGTCCTCCATTCACTGCACACACAAAGTGTATTTGACTGCACAGGGAAGAGGGGTATTTGAAAAATGAAAGGTCAGGCCCCTGAAAAGCAAAAGAAGCAAGCTGAATAAATGTAAACCTCCAAGACTTGCCTACAGGACTATGCACCTACTCACACTGAAGTCAATGGAAAAAAATCCTGTTCTCAACGGGAGGACTTCCCTGTACCTGCAGGGGGGATGGACTTGACAGACTACTAGATCACCAAGCACTGTGAGTCTGGGTTATTTCTTTTTTAATCTATATAGCTCAAAGGACCAGTGGGAGGCTCAACTGGAACTAAAGAAAAGATCTGATACCACACAGGAAAAAAATAAATGTAATGATACATATTGTATTACTACATCATAGTGAAGCTAGAAAGAAAAGTCTCCACTACAGTTTCAGTTGCTTCAGTATCCAGTGACGTGAACCTCCCTGGAATTATAGTACAAACTTTGACACTTAGGCAGTAGCTCATCCTGCATCCTTGCCATTTTAAATGATTATCCAGTGGAAAGCTGGTGCCAAACACTCTTACATTTTTGTAATTTCTGAGACATTACATTTTGTCACACTGCCTTACCCGTATGGCCTGCTCTATGACATTACACCATAAACTGACACAACATGACATGATCATCTCACATCATTTGTATTGCAGAAATGGAAAAAAAAATATATACACACACACACACACACACACATACATACACACACATACATACACTGTCACTTTGGGCGGCAAGATTAATCTGGATTTTGGCATATAAAAATCAGGTTGAGGCCTCACAAGTAGCATACAATTTGTATTCTGTGTAGGTGTTCAAGACAGCAGGTTTTTCCAATGCAGGAAATTATCCCATGTCTGGCTACTGCATTTTGCTTAATCCTGTGCATCATATGCATCTTGTAAAAGCACATAATGGCTCTTGGCTACTCTTACCCATGTAATAGTCATCATAAGGAGTACACCCCACTGTACTCAGCACTGGTGAGACTGCAGCTGGAGTACTGAGTCCAGTTCTGGGCACCGCACTTTAATAAGGATGTGAAAAAACTTGAGAGGGTCCAGAAAAGAGCCACCTATATTATCAAGGACTTGGAAGACAAGCCATACATGGAAAGGCTCAGGGACTTGGGCCTCTTTAGCCTAAAGAAGAGAAGGTTGAGAGGGGACTTGATACCAGCTTATCGCTATACCAGAGGAGTGCATCAGGAGCTCAGTGAACAACTGTTCACTAGGGAACTCCCAGAGAAGACCAGGACCAATGGACACAAAGTCCGGGAAGGCTGCTTCAGGCTTAATACCAGGAAAAACTCATTCACAATCAGGGTGTCCAGACTGTGGAATAAACTCCCTCCTGAGGTGGTACATTCACCAACCCTGGAGGTTTTCAAGAGGAGACTGGACAGTTATCTATCTGGGGTCACCTAACCCCAGTTGTCTTCCTGCCTAGAGCAGGGGGGGGCTGGACCTGACGATCTGCAAGGTCCCTGCCAGCCCCTAACAATCTATGAATCGAATTTATGAATACATGGACACTGTTGATTTATTTCATGCCAAAGATACAGCTATTGTTTAGAAGTGATTTAACAAAATGGGATATGAGGACAATGTTTTCATCAACTTCATTTTCATTCATTTTGATTAAAATGGGACTTAAATAGTAACAATCCTCTGCAATGTTTTGAGATTCAGCACACCTCTATTGAGTTAATGCACAAGAACCATGAACTGAAATTGGCCACCTCATTCCATTGAACAAGGTAAGGTTCCTCACTCTTCAAACTCTTGGATGCAGTAGTATTTATTTACTAAGCAGTCCCACTTAAGAGCTCTGATTCCATTCTCATTTGAACCAGTCAAGCAATGTTATGCACTTAACACCATATTTACAGGCTTACAGTGGAACTAAGGCATAAAGGAGTATTATTTCACCCCTCTGTCAGACAGCCCAAGGCTTAAGACCCTCTCGAATACCATTAATGTTCCATTTAAGCGTAAATAGGACTTGAATAGTATACAACATAAAGATTTTTTTTTAGCAAGAAGGGGAAAAGGTAAACAAGCAGCCTAAATGGAAAGAAGAAAATTAAGTTTGAATAAAATAGCATTATATGATTAACAGCTAGTTACCTTATTTCCTTGCCTATAACAACCCTAAATATAATGCATACCTTGTTTTTGAAAGGTAGAATAAAGAAAACAAGATTTTTCAAGAGTTATGGTTGCACAGAGCAGGGTCAGAGACTAATCTTCAGCTGACTCTAATTCCCTTGCATGCTTAACTAAGGCTCAAACCCCAACTTCTGCTGAAAACTAGTCTCTCTGAATGGCTCCATGATTCTGAAAAGCACTAAAGTCTCCAAGGCTGTGATATAGGAGGAAAGAGACCAGGAACAGTTAGCAGAGAGCAAAATTGCCATAAGCAAGGTTAGATTGATAAGTGGACATGAGGACCATGAAAAAAGGGGGACAATCATTAACATGTCTGGAGCTAACAATGAGGCATTAAGTCAACTGCCTAAGTAGTAAGCGGCTGCACTGTGGAGCAGGACTCAAAGAAGGGTGCTTCTATCCCAGGCAGAAAAATCAGCTTCCCCACTTAATAAAGACACCCTAATTTTTTATTTTTTTTTTGGGGGGGGGGGGGGGAGGGAAGAGGTATGTACTGTATGTGAAAAAATAGGGTACTATGGACCACATCCTGTTATCCTTACTCCAGATCAGTAGCACATTCCTTAACAAATAGTTTCTGGTGTAATATCTGAGGAAGAAGGGCTGTACAATTTAGCCATGTTCAGTTTTTATTTTTTATTCAGATTAAACCTTAAGACATTTTAAAACTTTTACTGTTACCTGTAGAGGTAGTAGTCTGAAGTCAGGTGGGAGGCAAGGTAGAGATGCACCCTACAGACTAACTGAATCAAAGGTGTGCAAGTTTTCATGAGCAAGGGCTCACTCCATCAGATGTTATTACTGTTACTGTTATCTAAGCTGAGTATTTTTTCCTTAAAGATCTGGGTGTTCATGCTGCCATTTGTTCAGTAAGGACAGAAGCACAACACTCTTAATAGGAATATCAGGAGTATCCCATGAAGTATCAACTAGAGAGCAGATACCCGCTGTTGTCACTCTGGCTGTCTTCATTGGAGGACTGTATTTTAGAACCACAGAGTTTATCCTTGTCAGAATCACAGGTTTGGAATGGACCTGAGAGTCACCCGGCCCATCAATGCAGAAATGCTATTATTAAACCATCTCTGACCAGATCTTTTCCTCTTAAAATCTTCTGGTGAAGGAGATTTCACAGCTTCCCTGGGCAGTCTCTTCCAATGACTGGCTGTTCTAACAGCAGGGGCATTTTTTCCCAAGATCTAATCTAAATCTACGTAATGCAATTTAAAGTCATTGCTTTGTGTTCTGTCCTCTGCAGCAAGGCAAACAGATGTCAACAGGTTGTGAGAAATGTTCAAGACTTTTAGCATGCCATAGAAACAATGTAATGATTCTCTTTTCTTTCTACCCATACAATAGCATCAATGAAGAAACAAACTGCACAATTACTGTTTTCCAGGAAAGCAAAAATGACTGTCAAGGACAGAGGCAATGTGGAATCAGAATTCTCTCCTAATTACTATGCATGTGTTGCACAATCCAAAATAATTCAAGTAGCAGGAGGCAGCATGCACATTTTCACCCGTCCTGCACACTGAAGCAGGGGAGAAACTGGTCATGTTACCATAGCTAAACTTGCTATTTTTGTTTTGTTTTTACTTTAATCTGAAATATGAAATCCTATGACTATTTCCAACCTTCTTTCACACCAGTTCCCAATTTCGAAGACACACTGCAAAACCAATGTCACATAGCAACCTAAGGCACAGAGAAAATTAACTCATCCAAAGTGATATACTAAAATGGCTACTTCTTCCAAAACCCAATCTATCTCAAACATCTCTATATGGCACTGTACTGTACACTGTAGGCATACCCTGAAGAGATTGAAAGGTCAACATCTTGCAAAATAATAAATAACCTCTTTTCAAAAGGTCAGATAATGCCAGCCAAAGGCAGCCCCAACTCACAGCCTGAGCAGCTAGAGCAGCAGTTGGCAATGTTTTTGGCTGGAGTGCCAAAAACACCCCAACCTCTCCACCCATGCCTCAGCTTCGCATGCCAGAGCCAGAGGAGCTGTGAGGGGCCCAATCCTTACTGCCAGCAGTGGCTGCACCGGTGCCTCTGGGCAGTCAGCAGGGGACAGGCCAGGGTTGTGCTGCCCCAGCCCCTTCTTCACCATGTGCTGCGGGGCATGCATGTACCCACCACTGCCATGGAACTGGTGCCAGGGCGCCAGAGACTGGCAAAGCTGTTGGCAGCCTGCCCACCACCTGCTGCAACTGTCCAGAGCCTGGGCCAGCTGTGGCAGGCAGCAAACAGCTGTGCCAGGCTCCACAGCCCCAGTACCAACTCCACAGTGGCAGCTGCACACATGCCTCTGGGCGCACAGCCAGGAAAGGGTCTGGGGCAGCACAACCCTGGTCCCTCCACTGCTGTCCATCCCAAAGTGCATGTGCAGCTACCACCACCACAAAGCCAGGTTGCACAGCACAGCAGTTTGCAGGCTCCAAGCTGCCTGCCACAGTCAAACCAGGCTCTGGGCAGCTGCAGCAGGCAACACCCAGCACCGGCTCTGAAGCAGCAGCAGCTGCACATGTGCTTCTGAGCCGACAGCAAGAGTGGGGCCAGGCAGTGTTCAGATTACGGAGAGGCTCAGGGGACGTTCAGGCCCCCGTAGGAGACAAGAGCCCCCTGTAAGATTTGAAAATCATAACTTGGAGGCCTTCCAATTTTATTAGGGCATCATGATGGGCAGCCCAATTATTTTTGCAGACCCTCCCCCACCCCTGCCAAGATTCAAAGTGTACTTTGAACCCTGGGGCCAGGGTTCCTCTCCCTGCAGGTCCCTTCCCAGCTGTGTGCTGGAGCCACGCGCACAGCTGGCACAGCCACAGAGTTGTTGCCGGGCCCCTGAAGCACAGAACAGCACAGCACACCACATCTGTGTGTACCCTCCCAGCTACAGCCAGCCCAGGCTCTGGGCAGCTGCTGCCTACCACAGAGCCTAGGCTGCTTGCAGCCTCCCAGCCGCCTTTTGTGAACAGCCTTGGTTCCGTGGCTGGTAACAGCTGCCCAGAGCCCAGGTTGGCTGTGGCATGCTGAGGAAAATGGCCTTGCGTGCTATGCTTTGGCATGCATGCCAGAGGTTGCCAATCCCTGAGACAGAGTAGGCAGTGGGATGTACTTCAAAAGCTTGCATATCCTTTCTGTTTCTTGGGCTCCTACCCAGACAGTCTCCATTGTTCATCCTACAGCCTGCCTCTCACTGCTGTAAAGCGTACACTTCCTTAAGAGGCTTCAAGATGCTGCCTTGCCAATCCATGGTGCTTAATTACACTGGGGACAAATAAATCCAACCATGTTAGTATTCAGCCACAAGAACTAAGCAGACAATAAGGTACAGACAGCATTCTCATTGGCCTACCATAAGGAGATGGGGATCCATCTTAACCTACAGAGGCTCCTTGTTTTAGATAGGCCCAAAGTTTTTTGAAGAGCAGCTGAGCTCAGTTCTCACATAATCTACCATAATTTAAACACTGAACAGGCCCAATTTTGTTTACTGGCTAATACTATGCATTGGCGGGGGGGGGGGGGGGGTTTCCAACATGGCATCGTTCATTGGACACTGCCATGGTTAAGAATTAAATGGTTAAGGCTACTCTATCTCCAGAGCCTTGTTGAGTAATTGTCTCGAGTGACTTTTAAATTTGTTCCACTGCAAGATAATGTATCTTATTTATCTCCTCCTAGCAGTTTCTAAACTGAATCTATATCACTTTACTCACCTGA
>NW_017729025.1:116717107-116734408 GCF_001723915.1 Gavialis gangeticus | reverse complement strand
AAGGCTACTCTATCTCCAGAGCCTTGTTGAGTAATTGTCTCGAGTGACTTTTAAATTTGTTCCACTGCAAGATAATGTATCTTATTTATCTCCTCCTAGCAGTTTCTAAACTGAATCTATATCACTTTACTCACCTGAAGTAGGCTGAAGCTGTATGCTCTCAAAGATTTTGCTAGATGACTTCATTACCATATATACATAATCAATATGTTCACATATATATAATATATACATGTGCACATATGTCTTTGTGTGTGTGTATACACATGTACTTTATTTATTTATATATATAAATATATATATAGTGTGTGTAAACACACACATTTATTTTATTTATATATATATATAATACTATACACACATATATAATGCATAATATACATATATATGTATACTATATATAGTATGTATAATTAAATGCAAAAAACACGCTGAAAAAACAAAAATGCATTCAAAGAATACAAGTTGGGAAATGCCAGACTTAAGCAGTCCACACAACCCTAATTCAAACCCTTTAATTACACGATCACATATTATTTTATTCTTCAGGACCTCTTGCCTCATGAAGTTCACAGAATGAATGGTGTTCATTCAATGAACAGCTTTTTAATATGCTGTTTTATCCCATTGTCTAATGCATGGCCTTATAGGTTATTTACTGAACACTACTCAAACCCTCCTCTAAAGATGGAATAATTCATTTCCTCATGAATTTTTCTATGCAACTCATCAATACAGCATCCAAATGCTTCACAAACATAAATGAATGTATTTGCACAAGACTGCTGTGAGACAAGGGGTATCCGTATCCCCATTTTACAGCTGAAAAAATAAGACAGAAGTAGACTGAGTTCAAAAGTCTCCACTAAGTTTGGACGCCCAATTTTAAACACTGATTTTTGAAGTAGTTAGCATTATAATAGCATCTCATATATTCAAAGCTCAGTTTCCGTTGACTTCAGCTGTGGTCATCAGCATTTCTGTAAATTAGACCCCAGAGTCTCATGCCAGAAAATGAGACACACACAATAATGACCACCTGTAAAAATTCAGGTTCCAAAGATCTGCACTATATTGGAACTTTTGTAGGCAGTATTCTACCGCCTTAAACATGAGACCATCACCTTTCTTTCTGCAATCCTCTCACTCACGTTCAAGACATTTTATAACAATCAGGACAAATGAGGCAGAAATCCAACAAATTGAGTCCTTTACTACACGACCTTAGTCCATCTCCAGAATGAGAGAGAGAGGCATTACATTACAGGTAATTAAAGACTGCATAATAATTAGAGATAAGAGACAATTAAGGGGAGTTTATTCAGCAATTGCAGAAAGAGTGACTCTAGCTTGGACTGACAAAATTTTTTTTAATGTCTTGGTGTATCAAAGTATGCCAAAAAATGTCTAATCAATCAAAATGCATTTTAAAAAACTCATAGTTGTATCAATTTCAAACTTTCAAAAAATACGTTTTTAAAATAAAATATTTAACCAAAAAAAGGCCAGATTACTTTTAATATTAAACTGAAAAAAAATAAAAATATTTCCAAATTTTCTTTTAAATATAATCTTTTTCTAAGCAATAAATTTGGCAAAAATCAACATATATTCTAAAGATGTTAAGTATTGCCAAATCTGTATTTTTTACTAAAGTTTTCTGGAAGAAAATCATCCCACTTCTAATAATACTATATGCATAAAAGAGGGCAGAATTATGGTTACACTAGCAATTTTGAATTTGGTATTTCCTGATTTTTTTAAGTGTTCAGCACTGCAATCTTAATAATGTGTTTTAATATAAGGTTGGAAGTTTGTAATTTCTTGGGCTTTTAAAAAAGCAAATTAAAAAAAGATATCTATATCTATTGATTGATTAATTGATCAATAGATATGGCATTATATGGATACATACAAGGTTCAATGGAAGAGTTGGAACCTTTAGACCTGCTATATAGATCACTGAGCTTTGCATTAATTGATAACCGATAGCAGTAGGACATTATCATATGCTCTGTGGACCAACAGTAAAGGAGGACAGGATACAGTGGACACATCCAGACAAGCACACATGTGCGTTCCCACAGGAACAACTAGCAGCAGCACATATTTCTATCTCTGCTAGTTTTCCCCCGGGGAATGCCCCTGCACGCGCACTGTGGAGTGGGGCAAATTGCCCCGGGTTGGGTAGGGGAAGCTGGGGCCAGCACCTGAGCTGGCCCCACACCAGCCTTACCTAGGGTCCTAGTGGCCTCCCAGGGCTTCAGGGCCAGTGATCCAAGGGCACGGAGCCTGGTCTGCATCTGGAGCACAGCTGTGGCCGGTTTCAGGTGGTGCACAGTGCTGCCACATGAGCAGTGCTGCTTTTTTAGGCACTTTTTTTTGAATACTGGGATTTGCCAGTATCTAAATTTGGCTCCATGCTACAAATATGCAGCACAGAGAACTGAATCATGTGCATGGGGTGCACTTTGCAGTGCCTCAAAAGCCTTTGAGACACCACAATGTGCACATGCATGCTCATGTGGATGGGCCCATAAGGTTTCACAAATTTTTGAAGAGAGCAGAAAGGGTGAGACTCAGATCCTGGGTTCCATTGCTACTAGCACACACTTGCCCGCCCAACTGATCCTTTCTACCTGTTCCAGTCTTGTCTCTACCCCACAAATTTTTCTTCATCAGTCTCATTCTCCTTACCTACCGAGTCCCAGTCTCAAATCCTCAAAATTTGAATGGCATCCTAGACTTCCACCACATGCTCATTTCTGCACTTCAGACTCCCCAATCCATTCTCCCCAAATCTGAGCGTTCCCTCTTGTTCCCACTCCCAGTGTCCTTATCCAGCAAGTCCCAGTACCTTCCCAGGTCTATTATTTTCCTCCACCCAGTCTTCATCCAGATTATGCACCCTAACTAGTGTAATACTTGGATTAGTGCTTAGTCACACTGGGCACATCTACATGTGACACTGGCAATGTAGCATCCACAAACAAAAACCATGATGCCAAAGCTACGTAGCCAAAGCTGTAGCAAAGCGCTTCTGCGGTACAGCACATCGCTAAAACGATGTAGCAGCTAAAAATAACTGTGCACGGTGCACACAGCGCAGTATGGGCTGTTACTGCACCACCATTAGTACTTCCAAAAGGAAGTACTAAATGATGGCATAGTAACAACGGTGCCATAGGAGCCCATGTAGACATGCCCACTGTCCCTTTCAAAAATTATCAAATCAGTGATCCTGTTTTCTTTGTTTCTCTGACATTAAGGTCTCTCTCTCTACTCTGACTTCTCATCAGAGCGTTCTTCCCACCCCCTTCTTTTCCCCAACTCACTAGCTGCAAACCCTATTCCCATTGTCTTGTCTCCCCTGCACACCAAATCTAATATCAAACTCCACCAAACACTGAAAATTCAAGTTCCTCCTCCATACTGTAAAAGCACTAGAATTCTTCCAACTTCCAAAGCAATATATTTTTCCATAGCCATTTCTCAGATACAGATAAACCATCTGGTTTAGCAGGAAGCAGATAACTGAGATACAAAAACTGCAGCCTGAATAGTTAAATTTTGGAAAAGTTATGAAGAACTGATAATAGGGTCTTATAATTGAAATAGTCAGGCAATCTTCCTATAAAACAGGCAGTGCTACCAGTCCTGCCTGTAATATAAAAGGGCCAAATTATGCTTACGAACAAGCCAGAATGTTGCAGCACAGCCAAAATTCCTCTAACTTTTCAGTGGTGGTGATCCCTCTTGATAGTGATATCTATACAAGACTAACGATGTGTCCATGGTCTGAGCCAAGGGGCAGCAAGCATGTGTAGTGAGCAACAAGGTATCAGTAACTATTATCACGGAAGCCAGGAGGGCCATGTCATTCTATTCATTATGAAACATAAATCAATTAGTACTACTGTTCCAAGGGAAGGTGCTTCAAAATCCACTTCAGTTCACAGGAGACACAGCAGTCGAGAGGAAACTGTTGAAATTCCACATTGGGAAGGCAGAGAAATAAGCAATGTGGACCATGCATGGATCTACTGAAACCCATGGAGGTTTTTTTTTTTAGTTTTTTGGGTTTTGGGGGCTTTTTTAAGTATAGCTCCATTCTGAATGGCAAGGCTACACTTTGCCTTGCAGACGTGTCAGTGCTTCAAGGTTTACTTACTGTATGAATGGCCTCACTGGGACCACAAGTAGAAGCATAACGCCATTATTCACATGACACCCATTTGTGCCTGTTTCCACATTGTAGTTCCTCCTTTTACCCTTGTTTAAGAGTAATACTCATCTAATACATACTGGAACTACATATTAATTCCATTAATTATTAATCTTAATTGCCTTACCTGCACTCTTCCCATTTATCCATCTGCTTTAGAACAAACATTCCAGAGCTCTGAGCAGATTTCATAGTTGTAATTAAATCTCATAAAAGGTAACTGAATATCTTACAAATTGTTTCTTTGTTTCACCACAAACTATATTGGTCTGCATACATTACCCAGTTCTAGACCAAAGATAAAATTAAGTTTCAGACTCTCATAGGGACAGAACAAGAGGAAACTGGGAATCTTGTGTTTCACCAAGGTTGGTGGGGAGGGTTGTGTTGGCTTTTTCTTTGGCTGATTTAGAGGATTGTTGGGGGGAGATGAGACACGAGGTCCCAAACCCTAGTAAATCAAGATGTATCAGATCTTAAGCCCTAATGTTAACAGGTATGAAAAAGCTGTTATTTTCCATTAAGATACTCTAATTTACAATAGCAGAGCATACCTAGCCCAAAACCTTTACAGTTCTCCACATCACTTTTTGTATATGTATAAATAAGGACATGCCACAACTGCAGATTAAAATATACCAGGGAACTGCATACAGCAGGAACGTTATCTCCTTAATGGAGGTTTTCTTTGAATTTGTCCATCTCCCACTGCTACAGCAGAAAAAATAAAGGCAGGGGGAGGAAGTGATCGATCAGATAGCCGGCTTGCTCTTTGCCGCAACTTCTTCCCCTCGAAGCCCCTTCCCCCTCTCCTTGCTGTCAGACCCTGATCTCCTTGACCACATGGAAGGGATGAGCAAATCTGAAAACACTGACTTCAATATAAACGTGCCCATAGTAATATGGCTCATCCAGAATTGATGTATTTTACCTCTTCTTAAACTGCTTCAAGTTTTAGCACCTTTCCCCTGCAGTGAAACCCAACACCACGAATCCTCACTGTACAAGGTATAAGGAGAATTAAGAACTGGATCCAAAACAGCCAGGAAGGAGTCATCTAAAGCCAACATACCCAACAGGTAGCTGCCTAGAGTTAGCCAACAGGAAATATAAAGAACGGAGCTGCCCCTTTTTGGAGTTAGGTGACCGGGTGCGAGAAGGAATCTCTGTCCACTTGGGATCCTCCTCGCAGGATTCTCTCCTGAAGGAAGGTGCTACAACCGTTCTTTCAAAGAACTAAGACACTGTCTTTTCATCTAAAGCATAGCAGGAAAGGAAAAAAGAAAAGGAGAAGACACTTGTGATGGTGCTTCCCACCATAGCTTATTGGTTTTGGTGTTCATATGTCAGGGCAGGAGAGAAAAGCCCCAAATTCCAGTAAAAAATTCTGTATTTTAACCAATGTGCGTTTCACGTAAAATAGAGCAATCATGCGTGTAGGGACCAGAACCCAGAACCTAATCACAAGGCTACAAAGTCAGGATCCTCCCCCTTTTTGCTGCTTGCTGTCCTACTGAATTCTTTTCTCCACAGTGGACCAGTTTCAGTAGTGGAGCATGCCCCTAAACCAGAAAAGCCTACAGTCTGGCAATTAGGGCACACTCCTGCACGATGAGAGATTGTAGGCTAGGCAGGGGACTGAACCTGAGGCTTCTATTTCCTGTCTGAGTGCTCTAACCCAGTAGTTTTCAACATTTTTTTCACTTGTGGATTCCTAAAAATCTTTTAATAGAGGTGCAACATTTACCCCTTTAAATGGTCAGCGTTGATATTCACATACTTTTGATTGATCGTTATCCCCTTAGACATAGCCCCAAGCTTTTTTCCTCTCCATTTACAAAAGCAGAAAATGAAACGGAGTGAAGGACCTAATTTCTATAGGTGCTAATCACTCACTTATCAACTGAAATCCTCTACTAACCAGTTTAAAGGGCATGCTCCATGGGACTTCCCACATGACTAATGTTAAGAACATGTTTAAATGATTTGATAAATTAGGTTTGTCCAATGGCTCACATTAAGGCTATTGTACTAGTACCTAGGCTGCCTGACACATACTTACCCTTGAAAGCACACCAATGATAGCAAGGTTGAATTTGTCCTTAAGTTTGTAAAACTGTATTACAATGAAGTCCCAAACCCAGGACTAAGTCTTACAACATGATGGTAAAAACAAAGTACACTGATTTAATTCAAATTACTCTAGATTGGCATCACTCTACCTAACTACAATTAAGGCCTGAGGGTTACTCTGAACTAACTACAGTTTAAGTTAGGGCTGTCAATCTTCAGTTAATTTTTTTTAATGCATTAATTGTGCACATGGTTTTGGAGCCTGAGCCTGGGCTCCGCTCTGCTGCCTCTGAGCCAGCCAGCAGGGAAGCAGTGGCAGCGCAGAGGACCGCAGGGCAGCCTGGTTTTGGACTCCAGGGAGCTGCAGCTAGGGGTGGACAGGGGAACACAGACATATACAAGCAGCCATAGCCTGCACACTACACATAGAGCAGCACCGCGCTAGTAAACCTGTGGAGGGGGAGCAGGGGGCAGATCGAGGCCCTCACAGTGAGGCAGAGACAGGTGCTGGGTTGAATAGGACCCTGGGACAGCTCAGGGAAGAACATGGGCCAGAGCTGTGGGAGGCTCACGCAGAAGCGTAGGAGGGGACACGGCTCCCATGCCCCTGGAGGAGGTATGTGGGGCATGTGCCCCCTGGACTTGTGCGCAGGGCAGAGACAGGCTGCCTGCTGCAGGCTGGGGCTCTGAGCCCTGCTGCCTTTGCCCTGAGCGCCACATGCTGGCCACGCTGCACATCCCCTGCCTGCCCAGCAGCAAGAGGCACAACATGACAGCACGCAGCTCCCAGGGCAAAGGCAGCAGGGTGCAGAGCCACAGCCCACAGCGGGCAGCCTGCCTCTGCCCCATGCACAAATCCAAGAAGGGAAGGTGCCCCTCAAGCCTCCCTCAGGGTGTGGGGAGCCACCCCACCCATACCCCTGCATGAGCTGCTCGCGACTCCATCCCATGACCCACCCCAGCCCCAATCATCCCAAGGACTACCCTTGCCCCTGGCCCAACCCCTTAGTCACCATGGGGGGCTTGATCTCCCCCGCCTTGCCCCTTCCCCTCCACAGACTTATTGGCACAGCACTGCCTGTCCATCTGCCTCTATGTTTGCCCCTCACTCCCAAGCCACAGCCCCCCACCCCACCCCTGCTGCTGCCCTTCACTCCTTACCCACAGTACCCCCATATTTTGCCACAGTATGCAGAGACCCCTCCCTCCCCAGGCTCCAAACCCCACACACACAGCCCCCCACACCTTCACAAATACTCCCCCCAACATACACACACACTCCCACCCCCACCCCTGAACCATACAAAGTACCTGCATAATTTTGCATAATTTTGAGTGTTTCTGTGCATAATTTTGAGTATTTAAATGTTTGATTGAAATTACAATTAATTGCAACTAATATTTTTAATCGTGCAACTAATCATGATCAATGTTTTTGTTTGACAACCCTAGTTTAACTATGGTGCTTCCATCCCAAACGAGGGGAGAAATGGCAAGAAAGGACTACAGACCTACGTGGATGAACAAACACCTTAAAATCAGCAAAAAATCTACACAGAATGGAAAACAGGATTGATCAGTAACATCAGAAAGTGCAGAAATAGAGTGAGAACTTCCAAAAGTTCAGATGTGATGGACCTTTTGAAGAAAATTAAAAGCAAACAGCAAAAGACTCTTTGATGATCTACTTAAGAGACCCAAAGAAGGAAGAAGTGGGACCACTGTAAACCAAAGATCAGGTGGGGATGAAAAAAAATCTAGGACTGACCCATGAAGTGACTGCTTTAACCTTCAGTAGGGATGCAAATGTGAATAATAATCATGATACCAAATGGGAGCAAGGATAAAGTAATGGAAATTACCACATCTAAGATGAAAGCAAATCTTATATTGCTTATGGTGGCAAAACTGGGGGGGAGGAAGGGGGGCTCCATATCTAGATTCAAAAAAGGAAACAAGAGTAACACCAGCACTTACAGGCCTGTCAGTGTGACTTCAATTCTATGCAAGGTCTTAGAACAGCTATTATTAGAAGGAAGAAAAATCAAGGATATGGAGGTATAGAGAAAGTGGGAAAAATGCAACAAGAATTTAGCCAAGAAGATTATGTCAGAACAATCTAATATCCTTCTATGAAACAATGACTGACTTTTTAAATAAAGGTAATATATTGGACTTAATTTATCTAGATTTAAGCAAAGCATTTGATACTATGCCTCACAAGATTTTTTTTAGCTAAACTGGATAAGATAATTGTAAGGTAGATAAGGAAATGGCTAACATTGTATGGAAAGGAGAGTTATCACATTGAGGTGAGGTTACTACTGTTGTTTCTCAGTAATCAGTCTTGGAACTCAACCTGTTTCTATATTCATTAGTGATCTTGGTAGAATTAAATTTGTTCTTATGAAATTTGCCAATGACAAAAACTGTAGAACATTTCCAACATGGAGCGGGATTAGATTATTACACAAAAAGAAGAAAATAACCTTGTAGACTAGAAAAACAGAATGGTATGAAGTGAAAAATCATGCATTTAGGAGGTAATCTAAAGATTTTGTTAAAAGAGTGGGGGTCACAGACTGGAGGCAACTAAGAAAGCAAGGAACCCAGGTATACTGGTCAATCACAGGATAACCATGTGCTGTCAGTATGTTGTGACTCTAAAACACTAAAGCAATTCCAGGTCATACTATCTGGGGTATTTTTATTAACTATAGGGAAGTCTACTGAGATAATTGTGTACAGCTCTAGATATCCACATTAAAGAAAGCTTAATTTAAACAGCAGCAGGTACAAGGAAGGGTGATTAGGATGGTTAGGGGAATGGAGAACCTATCCTATAAGAGAAGATTAAAAGGCTTGGCTTATTTAGCCTTGCAAAACAAAAGTTCAGATAGATGTATAAAAATAAGCAAATGAAAGTAACCACTTTTATCACCAAACAAAACCAGACTCTAAATAAAGCATGCATGGAAGAAAGAATTGAAGGAAACTGAAGGACTGAAGGAAATTCTTCCTGGCCCCTGAACATTTGCTCTTGCTAGACTAAATAAGCCAAATCTTTTCATGTTCTGTTGTTATAGTCCCAATCAGAGGAGGAGAAGAACTATTTAATTTAAAGGACACTAACAGCATAAGGTAGCTGATAGACTAGAAATTATTAGAAATTTTAAAAAAGGTTTTTAACAATCAGTGGAGTAACATTTTGGAATGGTCTCTCAAACAAAGTAGGGGATGCAAGGTACCTGAAGGGCTCTGAAATGAAGTTCAACAAGAGTATGGAAGGGATAGCACAATGGGAAAGGGGTATTGTTTCAGCACTAATCAGTGCATCTGACACATGGATTCAAGTATTTGATATGCCTTTGATGGTGCTGAAATACATCTCCATCTCTGTACAAGAGGGTTCTAGTAATCCCATGGTCCAGGGTTTCTGCTGGTTTCCTGCAGGGGCCAGAAAGAATTTCCCTCAACTTTCCATGAATGTATTATTTGGCAGTAGAAGTGGTTGCTTTCATTTGTTTCATTTTTTTTTCTTTCCTGCCTTCCTCTGAAGCACTGGACATTTGCAACAGTTAATGGAGTTTGGCCAAAATGTGCTGATGTTCCTAACAGGTATCAGAAGGTCTCCAGTGCCTGGCTGGAGGGTCTTGCTCATGCCCTCAGGATCAAACCAATCACTGCATTTGGGATAAGAAAAATATTTCCTGATCATAACGGTTGGACTTTTTTTTCTTTTGGCCTTCCTCTGCTGTACAGAACTATTTTTTTCCAAAATCATAAGAACATATATTAACATAAATTCCCTGCCACTGCAGTTGGCACCACCCTAGTTTTCCCTGCTATTTATCGCTGGCAATTCTTGCAGGGAGGATTAGTGTGCTTTGTGGCCGTGGTGTGCTAGCCAAACAATCTTGTGGATCCTGACCTGCAGAAAGGACTGGGTTCAGTGGTCTGGAAGGTTCCTTTTAGAGCTAAATTCTAAACTTTCTTAAGGTGAGATTTTAAGAACATAAATTTTTAGTATCTATTGTTACTGCATGTAACCACACAACATTGCAGTCTGTCTCATAATACACTGCAGGTCAGAACTGAATAAAGAGTAACAGTTTCTCTGATTTCTTTCTTCGGTGTTCTTTCTAAGTTTGAAAGGTAGTTGCATTTTTGAAGGGTGAGAAAAATAGAATGACTGAAATCAGCTGACAGTGGGCACTGGCCTTCCATGTAGTCCTGGTTCCCAACTCGGCCCAGGGCTGCCCTGGTGGAGGGAAAGAGAACTCAGAGCCTCTAGATAAGGTAGCCAAAAGGCTTCCCTCAGTGGGAAATTTAAACCCCATGCCCAGCTGCTCTGGCAGGGCTTCTGGGCATGGGGGATCAGAGGCTTCCAGCAGAGGGAGATAAAGGACTTCCTGCACAGAGACTTTAAACCCCACACACTTGGCAGCCTTTCAGCTCCCCCAGCTGGGAGCCTCTAACCCAAGCTCAGCAGTCCCACCAAAGATGCAAGGTATGGGGACTAAAGACCTCAGTGGGGAAAGCCCTTGAACCCACCAGGGCTGACAGTCAGCTGACTGCCTGCCTGAACAGCCCCAGGTGAACCAGAAACAAAACTGTTTGAGGATGGGTCCAACAATCAGCCAGTGGTTGAACCTGGACCCTAGAGAGCTCACAGTCTTGGACCAGACCCAGACCTAGCCAGGCTGGGGCCAACAATCAGCTGACTGTCAGCCTTGCATACAGTGCTGCAGGCACCAAGCTTTCAACTCATAGGTGAAATCCTTGGTGAAGTCATAACCCCTGACTCCCTGTGCACTGGCACACAGTAATGATACACATGCTCCATGGGTGTGTGTGGGGGGAGGGCTTTAATTAGAGGCTCTGAGAGCCGCTCTAATTAAAACACCCAGAGCAACATGTGTATCAGTGCCCCTGCTGCCATTTTTCAGCACGGGTATGCTGATACATGTGACACTGGAGTCTGCTGGAGCACAGTAATTACCATGCTTCAGCAGACTCAATTAATCAAGTCTACTCCCATGCACTGTAATTACAGTGCATGGGAGCAGACTTGCTGCACATGTATAGGTGCCCAAAGTGACTGGGATCTGACCCCTGATCCCAAAATTGCAATTCTTTACCGTGTACATGTGGAATCAGTTTCCATCATGCCATTAAATAAACGTTTGCCAGAACCCTGAGAAACAGATACTAGATATTACTGCAATGTGTAACAAGTAAGTAAAGCAAAGAAAAGAAAAGCAGGCATTAAACAGTAGAGCACAACAATAAATGATCAAAGCCTTTCTGAAAGAAGGGATCACTTCTTAGAGAACATAGAAAAGAAGGTACATCTTGCAGTGGATTAGTGATATGCTTCATAGAACACTGCAGTTTTTAAAACTTAGGTGCTACTTTCCTAGCATTTTCTGAGATAGTCATTTTGGGGATGCTCCAACATGTACAAGGTTTGTAAGGCTGAAGAACTACTGTAAAATTAAGCAAATCAAATACAAAGATCAGTGATTCTAATAGTTCAGTATTCCAATCTAGTGTAGCCAAATTCAAGCTTTTGTAAATTGTCCCCGGAGTTTCAAGTGCAGAAAAAAAAAGCTCTATTATTATTTAACACAATGGTGGGTCAGCTACTGATAAACATCTAAGCACCAGCAAAGAAAGATGAGCATCAAACAAAGAACAAATTAGCCTGAACCAAAAGGTCTAAAGCAAGGTCAAGTCATCGTCCTAAGGCAAGGGTGTCAAAGATAGGGCTGCTCCGGATTGCAGGCCATATCACCTGATCCACGGTGCTGCCTGTGGGTCTCGGACAAGCCCCATGCACTGCACATGAGACTAGTTCAAAGTGTGCACTGCATGGGGCACCCACACCGGAGCAGCCCTATAGGCTGCATCCAGAACCAGCACAGATCGGGCCCACAGACCAGCCCAGTGCTCCAGATCCAGTGCACAGAGCTGGTCCAGAGCAGGTGCTCTGCAACACACACCTGGACTGGGCCTGCACTCCACACCAGTCATGAATCCCACATGCAGTGGGCAGAGGCAGGGCCAGCACATGTGCATGCAGCACAAGGGCTGGAGTTGCATGCTGCATGCAACACACAGGTCCAGTCCAGGGCGTACTCTGGCTTCAGTACATGGCTGATCTGTGTACACCATCTGGACTGCAACTGGCTTCATGGCCCAAATGAAAAACTCCTGTACAAGGAAGTATATACTATGTGTACATATAATATATCCAGGAATTACCTGGAAGACACTAACTACCCTACAGGTAAAAAAAAAAAAAAAATTATGTTCTTTTCCATTTCCTACAATTAAGCTATTACCTTTTCTTTCCACTGATTTTACTACACATGGAATAGAACACAGTAAAGATACTAGATTTAATATATCAGTAGAAGATGGCAAGAGAGCCATTACATTTAAATAAAACTTAGCCAACTAAAAGAAAAAGGGGGAAAAAAGCAAGGAAGTAGAAGGATGAGCTTGATACCCTTTGTCCTAAAGAAAGCTTCTTTGTCTAATGAAGGGGAATGTTTCTATCTTATTCAGCCTCAAGCATACTACTGACAATTAACAAAAAAATAATATGTACAACCAGGGAAGTCACCCCAAAACAATCAGGGTAATCTGGGATCTGCACTCTGTCTCACGGCATCAGGGAAGGGGTCTCCCATAGAGCTCTTCCAGGAAGGAGGAACAACTGGGGATGCTTGGTCAAGAGTCCCATCACAGACCCATTCCTGACTAAAACTATACACAGACACCTAAATACAGACAGCAGTTCTACCCTGGCCTCTTGGTGAAAAAGGATTTACACGAGGTGACTGCTCAAGCACATGAGCTTTACGCATGAAGAGATTTGTTCCTGGGGATCTAGGTTTCAAAGAATTTTGCATACCAACTCCAAACCCTAAACTGTATTCTTCACTTCCTGTCCAAGCACGTTTTTCCCTAGAGCTGTCTGCATTTCAGAGGCAGATAAACTTATGTGTAAAGTTTTTATCTTAGAAACCTAAAGAAAATTACAAGTACTTTGGGGTTCTCTAGTACAAAAGGAACTAAAGAACTGTACATCCATTATCACTATCCTTTCAAATTTTCTTTCAGTCTCAATAGTTTCAAAAACTCCTGGATTACCCATGTTGGCCTCTTCGCTTTTCCATGAAGACTGACTACCACACTGAAGACCCACAGTAACAGTTTGTCAATGTGATTTCAGTTAACACCACAAAACCTCAATTGAAAAATTTAAAATATTTTAAACTAATTAAGACTGTAGTCTGCAGAGACCTGCTTTTAACACAGGTCACCTCAGCTACCTAAATAGTACTCCAGCACAAAATGCAAAACTGAATTCTTAGGAAGGAAATCAAAAGCTAAATATCTCATAGTTGTAATGATGCCTACATTTCAGATGTTAATGATTCTGGCATCTAGGAATTAGCACAAACCATGTGATTTGAAATATCATGAAGTATGGGTGAAAGCTGCATAATTTTCCTAAAGGGTTCTTCCAATACGATTTTCTGATAGGTATCTTATTTATTCATATTAAACTGGCTAGGCTGGAGGTAAATGACCTGTAATTACTTAACAAAGCAGTTACTTTTTCCCCAGGAATGTTCTCAACTTACTTTGTGCCAGTTTCAACTTGGACAGTCAAAAATATGGTATTATGTACCCTTTTCATGCAAGGAGTCCCACTGAAATAGTCTGGAGTCTGATATAGTACTAATCAATATCAATACACTGACAAAGGACTCTATGACTACCCTCTTCTTTTCACACAACTCCTATGGTGTATGGGTACATGGGCAAAAATGTCAAGGTAGGACTGGGTCCAGGCCAGGAAACTGCTGCAAAGGATTTGGTTGAAAACAACTGAGGAAAATGTTTGCACCTACCTAAAAATGTTTCCCTTGAAATTTGTGCCTACTGATGTAAGCTACCCGATACAGTTCCTTTAAAAACATCACATTAATCACAGTAAGACATACAATATCTTCAAGATAAGCATAAGCCATAGTGAAATGCAAGCACATTACAGACCTTAAGTTAAACATCCAGACTCTCAGTAATTCATAAAGACAGGGGCTGTCCTAGTGAAATGAAGCTGTTTGATTTACCTTGGAATAAAAATGCTTTGCTGGCATTGTGTAGTCCTGACACCTGCGTAACTCCAGTGGTCGTATTCACAAGGTCCAGTTCTGTGATGAGATCAATTTGTAAGTCAGGATCCATTCCAAATCCAGCAACTGCAAAAAGAAATTGAGGCAAATCAATTTTTGTTTTAAATCAAGGAATTGAAATAATGAAGATAAACTAGGACAGAAAAGAAAATGCATCGGGAGGGCATGTTCCCCCTCCCCCCCAATTTATGCACCCACAGTGGGTTTGGGGCTGTAGCCTGGCTGGACCGACAAGGATAGGAGCTGCCTCCGCAGCCCAGTGGGCAGGACCCACCAGGCAAGAGCAGAGCAGGCCAGCGAGACTCATTGCTGCCACTGCCAGGACCCCCATGACAGCCACACCACCAGCAGCACAAGGAATAATGGATGGGGGGACCACACTGTCCTCACCTTCTCCCATTGCCAGCCGCTCGTGCATCAGGCTCCAGCTCTACCTTGCCACCATGGCCCAGCTACCGCTTCCTCCTCAGGCTGTGACTGTACCCTGGGAGACGGTGATGTGGGAGGCAGTCTGGGCAGCTTGAGGGGAGCAGTGACAGCCAGACCATGGCATTAGGGTAGAGCTGCTGCCCAGCACACAAGCAGCTGGCACCAAGAAGAAGTGAGGGCAGTATGGCCCCCCATCCATTACTCCTCATGCTGTTATGGTACAGCTGGTGTGGGGGTCCCAGCAGTAGCAGCAGTGAGTCTCACCGCCCTGCTTACCCCTCCCGCATTGGGTCCCACCTGCCTGTGTCTGTGCAGCCAGACTGCAGCCCCGTGCCTCCTGTAAGTGCACAAATCTGGGGGGGGGGTCACATGCCCCCCCCCTTCCCCACATACCTACTCTCTGCCCCACACATTGAGGGGTTGGGGCCTGGTGAGGAGGCAAAGCAGGTCAGGAGTGAGGGGCACCAGGAGGGCTGAGGGGGTGGGGAACTGTGCGTTGGGAGTGAGGGACACCAGCAGGGCCAGGAGGCTGTGGGTCGGGAGTGAGGGGGGGCCTCAAGTCCAAAAAGGCCGAGAACCACTATCCTACACCACCTCGATGGAAATGGATGATTTTCATACCTTCAATACAGATGAGAGTGGCTATTAATGTCCAAATGCAATTTAAAGTTGTTGTACATATCAAGGATCAGAAGTTAAGGACAGTTATATGTCTATCAAACACTTTAGATGGTTAAATATACCACGTTTATCCAGCCAGAAATAGGAAGAGACTGTCCTGGGGCCATCTGTCAACATGGTGATTGATGTACTATCAGATATGTGCTTGGGATGTAGATTGAGAACCTCTTGTAGAATCCAATCATGTCCCTAATGAGTTTTGCAACTAACTTAATTAGGAGCAGGAGGAGTAGGCTCATAGAATAAAATCCTGACCCCACTGAAATCAATGGGTAAAACTCCCACTGGCTTCAAGGGGCCCAGCATTCTTGGCAAAGTATACCCAATTCCACTGAGTGTTGTCCTATGTTATATTTAAATCACTTCCTTTGGTTTCTTTCAGGGCTGGTATATCTGAAAGAGTTTGACAGCATGTGTCCTGTTCTCAGTTTTTGAAAGATTCTCTCAAAAACTATTGGGGTGGATAATGAACAAGAAGAAATCATAAATTCTGTTCATAAATCAATTAGACCACAGAACTCTCTCCTTTTCCATTACTCAAGTATTAAAATACCTTGGGTAATATATTGTGCTAATGCAGATGACACTATTTCATAAAATGCATGAAGTATTAAAAGTGATTGAAAAGGAAACTTTAAACTCTCCCTTTCACCTCTGTCCTTAAGCACGAATTGAGAGTGCTGTGTACCTAGCAGGATTGGCCCCTATGACGGAAGACTTCACTTCATAAGAACAGTTCTGGCTTCCACAGAAATTCTATTAGAGTGTATTGCCTTTATGCTGTCATGTGAATATAAGGCTAAACACATTTTTGTAGAAAATTCAGACAGCCTGCAATGAACTTGGGGTAAACTGCTCCTACAGTATAATTTTCTTAAACTCTCAGCAGTGTCACTGGGCTTTAACATACTCTTCAATCCATTCCAGGCACTCAGAACCCACAGCGCTTGTATTCCAATGAGATTTTAATTCTTTCCCTTCAGCTGGGTGCTGCCACATTCGGTAATAGCATCCAAAGTCTCAAGTGAGAAACTATGCAGCCTGCCATCTCAATATCAAACCAGCTCTTCCCAGAGAAAATCATCCTAACCAAATCTAAACCCACATCTATAAAAACGTATTAATAAAAAATACATTCCTTTGACCAAAGCAAAGAATAATCAAGTTAGTGAATAGTAACAATAAACCTGGTATTTATAAAGGCCCCACACTGCATCACAGCATGGAGCAGCACTGCTAACAAGGCATCCAAGTCTACAGAGAAGGGAGTAGCATTCTGCTCTTTAAACAGCACACACAACAATCAGAAAGGAAATATTTTGGCTAAGAACATCAAAGCCAAATGGTACCTTCTTTTTTTAAGGTCTCATTCAAAAGAAGAATGCACAAACTTTGATAGTAAGGGTAATGTTTTAGGAAGAAGGAAAGGCTGGGCTGACTCAGCTGAGATTGGAATGCTTGGTTCCAAAGAGTAACGGGCCAACCAGAAGCCCAGCCCAATCAGACAGCTCTTCTACTGATATCAGTCCCAACATGTTGTATACTGGAAGGATGAACCACTAAGCCATGTTTAATGGGGTACATTCACATGAGCGTACCAGTGCACTTTGCGGTGTCTCAAAAGCTTTTGAGGTACCGCAAAACACACACTGCACACATGATTTGATTCCCTGCACTGCA
>NW_017729025.1:116711127-116712107 GCF_001723915.1 Gavialis gangeticus | reverse complement strand
GGATTGTCTCAGTTTTAACATATTTGTTTTTATTAAGCAAGAATAATATAACCCTATTACAGTTTTAATATAACCCCCCCTTCCACTTAGGTGTTACTGGGACCTGTATGATAGCTACCACTTCCAAGTCTCCTTTAGGACACAGGGCTATGAAACTTGCAACAATTTAAACAGAATTTCCTGGTCGTAAAAAAACAAAAACAAACAAAAACAAAACAACCCAAAAACAAAAAACAAAAAACCACACACACTTGGCAGCAGTGTGCTTTGCTCAAAACTGGAGCCTGACCAGCCAGAGCCACGCTTCAGCTGCCAGCCAGGCTCTGCGTGCCCGGATCACCTCCACTGATGCCCCAAGGACCTCAGGTAAGGAAGCTCATCGACTTCAGTGAGAGTACAGTTGTGTCCTAACACAGCAAACAGAGGTGACCCCATTAAGTCTAGTAGTTTCACTCTATTTTAAAACTGCTTATTTGAGATGCAGAGACCAGATAATCAACTGGCATAAATCAGCATAGCTCCACTGACTTATTTTACATCAGCTGAGACTTTGGTCACCCCAGGTTCAAACATTCTTAGCAAGAATATACTTTGTTGCTTGAAATACCTGTTCATTTTCTTGTACCGGCTCTTGAGATTGCATGCAGACACTCAAAATCCTGGTCATTTAATAATTAATACACGACAAATGAGTAGTTTCTGTTTTATAACCAGGTTTCTTTTCCCTCTGTGGTCTCCAGGCTCAGAGATCTTAACTAGGAGAGTTATGTAAAGAGAACTATGGGCACATCAACTGCATTTGCATCCAATATTGTATGCTCTGTCTCTTAGTAACAGAACAAAAACCTAGAAATTCCTTAAACGTTACTATTTTCAAGTTGTGCAAATTATGGATCTTGTGAGGGGCTGACTGTCTTCAGTCCCTGTACAAGCCGACAGGCCAAATCTTTAGCTCAGTTGCTTACTCGGGGGGGGGGGGG
>NW_017729025.1:116708694-116711059 GCF_001723915.1 Gavialis gangeticus | reverse complement strand
CCGGGGGGGGGGGGGGCTCCAGTTGCTTCAGAAGTTTGCCTGAGCAAAGATAGAAAAATTCCGGAGTCTGGGGATTTGGACCTATGAGACTTGAAGGCACTGTAGTACATGAGAGGCTTAAGCCATGTAATTAAGAATGATGTCAACAGGAAATCCCTCAAAGAAATGAATGCAGCCTCACAGCCCTTGCAACTTGCATTGTTTGCCTGCACCTTTCTCAAGGATACCGGAGTCCTAGTGATCAATGAAAATTCTCAATAGTTTAATTATACTTTCAGTGCACCTGCTTATATTATGTGATAATGTCTATACATGGATAGACATCCATGTGATGATGTGTAGAGACATGATGTGTAGATACATACGGTTGCGCTAGAGAAGGAACTTAAGTAAAAACGTACTTAGCACAATCCAGTCATTGTCTAGCACATATTTTCCATTTGAACAGCAGCATCAAGTAAACTCTAAAACGTATATTCCATTTTTTGACCATTAACAGCACTGATGCCTATCACTGCACAAAAATAACTTTCCAAGGAGCTCCACCATTCCAAATAATTTAGTCTCAAATTAGTCTTAGCAACCATTTTGAGTGTCAATATGCAATATCAATGTTACAGTGGCTAAGAAAACAAGAGAAATTTTCTCCCCAGGCATCTTTACTGTCACACTCTACAAGTTCGAGTGACAGTCACTGATGGGGCAATACTCCAATACTTTATTATGTTAACTGCTATCTTAAACTTTGATTTCTAGGGAAAATATAAATTTGTGCCTATAGCAATATTACCAGGTCATTTTCCTGAAAACATCATTTGCACATCATCCTGAAAATGATCCCCTCATATACCCTAAATCCAAGCTTATTAAGAGTAGTACACTACATGAGAGTAAAGAGAACAAAGACTCCACAAGAAAAATATGTGTTTCTGCTATATTATTTCTATTAACTCTTTGCATCAGGGATTTGTAGTCTGTATCTTGCCTGTTACAAGTATTCCCCAGGTCTTTAAACCTTCCTAAATGCCCAGGGAGGCTACATTTCAGTTCTTACTAAAGCATGCACTTTAATAAAAATGGCCCCCATTGCAGCCAATATAGCAATACTTGTGGGTGAAAGATATCGAGATATCGGCTCATGCGTGTGATCTGCATATGCATGCCTTCAAGCCGATAATGAGACTCTCTTACAGATAAAGCCCCTCCTAGAAAGCGTTTGCACTAAATAGCCAGAATTAAAAATGTGCCAGTCTTCTAATCAGCCCAAAAACAAGATTGATCAGCAACCTCAAATTTACAAAGGGAAGCTTTCTGATCAGGCTACGGTATCAGGCGTGCATCTGGCAATGGACCATGTTTAATGCCAGCATCCTAAAGGACCACGTTTAATACCAGCATCCTAAAGGACGCTCCCAACGTTATTAAATGGGAAGCTTCGTGGCAAAACTCTGCCTTGCCCTGTGGTCCCAGAGCCCTCTGGAAAGCAGAAAAATCCAAAGGGACCTGCTCTTTCTTTCCTTCTCAGGCTAATGCCTGCTTCCCCGCAGCTTTCACCTGTTCTCACTCCAAATCTTCTCCTTTCATGAACAAACAGCAGGGAGTGAGAGAGGCAGCCTGGGCTTCCTGAAACTTTTCATTATTGAATCTCGCCTCACACATGCCCCTCCTGAGAGACCGCTTCTTAAGCGCTGCAAAAATGAACAGAGGGCGAAAGGGCTCACCTGGAGGAGCCGGGCAAAATGAGAAAGGTCCCCAAAGAGGAGCCTGCCAAGAAAAAACTCAGTGCGGAGGATTCCTCCCCAGACCCCCCCAACCCAGCAGGACAAGCAGCAGCTCCGCTGGGCAGAGGTGACTCTGCCAGCTGGGCATGCCGAAGCCACCGGCCTACCCAAGCGGTCCCTGCCCCCGCTGTGTGCCCAGTCGCCTGCCTGGGCAGGGGAGGCGTGCCCCGTGCCTGCGGACCCCCAGAGCCAAGCCTGCTCTCCTGCTGGCCCTGGCACCTGTGCTGCATGGCAAGGGGGGCAAAAAATGCCCCCTCCGTCAGGTGCCTGCCCTGTTGAGCCGGGAAGGGCGGTGGGGGATGAGACCCTGATGGGGGGGTAGAGGGGATCCGAGACCCCGAGGAGAGGCAGGCAGAGGTGGGGGGCTGAGACCCTGCTGGGAGAGCAGGGGGGCGGTCCGAGACCCCGAGGGAAGGCAAGGGGATCCGAGACCCTGGAGGGAGGGAAGGAGAGAGGCAAGAAGAGGTCTGAAACCCCCGAGGGGCGGGTCCGAGCCCCCTTGCTTCTGCTCTCCCGCCTGCAGGACGGGCAGGGAGCGCCGGGAGCCCGCGGCAGCGGCTCGGTTTCCCCGGCGGGGCAAAGTT
>NW_017729025.1:116678111-116708421 GCF_001723915.1 Gavialis gangeticus | reverse complement strand
CAGGCGGCCCCCCTCCCCCCCGCTGCCAATGGATCACCCCCACCGCACCAGGCTCCCGCACTGAGGGGGGGGTGGGGGGGCGCTTTGCTTATGCCCCTGCCGCCAGGGGTCCGCAGCGTGGAGCCCAGGGGCGGGGGGATCACCTCACCCCTTTGCTAGAGGGAGCAGCCCACCCTGGAAATGCCCCTGCCCTCCTCTAAGCTGGGCTCCTACGGGGGTGGCATTGCACCTTGCCCTGCTCACTGAGTGCCGCTGATCACTTCAGTGGGTTCAGGCTGCACCTGTTACCCACTGAGACCACAGGACACGGCTGGGCGTGCTCGCACCGTGGCTAGGGCTTTGCCCTCCTCCTCCTCCCAGCCTCTGGAAGGATCTGATAGATTTGCTTCCAGCTCAAGATTAATGGGAAAGAGTGCCCTTTCTCCTTCTGCTGAGCAGGCCTGTGAGGGGGAGGCACAGCTAGCAGGGGGTGCGTCAGCATCGCTTCCATCTGCTAACCTCTTGTGTTCGTGCTTTTTACTTACCCAGCTTTTTAAATTTTTTTTAAACCACCCACCCCGACTCGGAGCGCTGCACAAGGGCTAGGAGGAACACACCACTCACAAAATTACAAGCCACCCCCGACAAAATGGCAATACCCACCCTTCAGCTGGCCCAGCTCGTGAAGCCAGCTTGAGGAGCCTGCTCTGTCTTTGCAGAAGCTGCTTTTCTTTTTTATTTTCTCTTATTCTTGTCAGTTAAGCATTATCTGGATATCAATGTGAGGACCCGCCCTGAATTACACAGAGCGGTGAGATTCCTACACTGCTCTTGTATTGTGCCCCTTGTTCCAAGCGTTTGTCCTCTGTTTCCGGGTCAGCAGGTTGTGAGCCTGCAGCCACCCCATTCTGTAGAGAACTTAATACTTGGTAATTAAACAAGGTTCATTTTGGGAAACCTTCCTCACTGGTGATGTGAGTCTACTTCTGTTTTCATAAAGAATGATCTTTACTTACCATTCTCTCTATACATGCTTTACGTCAGAAATGTTTGGGAAACTTGAGATAAATTAGCTGATCTGACTTTTGTTAATGGTACAGCAATGGAAAAACAAGGGGGGGGGGATAAAAGAATCAAAAGACTCCTCCGCTGGCTCTCTGTATTCCCATGGTCGAATCACTCGGCTGCTGGTTCTCATGTTTTCAATCCAAACAGGTGGGATGATTCTTTAAAGCTTTGGAAAGTCTGCAGGAAAAAGCACCACCCAGAATAATTACCAAAACAAACCTCTGTCCTCTCTCTAAACCCCATCCAGCACGTCAAAAAATACATTATACCACATAAAATAATGTCACCTACTGCTTCTCACTAATAAAATATGGCTTTAAATTTAGCCCAGAAAACTTGGGACCCAGATCTTGCTCCTGTTTAAATCAGTAGAAATAGGGTCAGACACTGAGAAACAAAACGATTTCTATTTTGGGGGAGAATAAAACTATACTAATTCTCTTTCCACCTCCCGTGAGAGATTAATCTAACTTTACAGAACTTCAAGTTGAATCACCATTTCATTGTAAAGCCAGAGGATTTTTTCTCCCTAGTGGTCTGATTCTGGGCAATGTCAGTTCAGATGGATATTTGGTACTGATATGCCACGTAAGAAAAGGCTCTGTTTGTTCAAACTTAAATATATAATAAAATTCTGTACAACTATGTTCAAGTTACAAAACCGAGGAAATATATGACTACTTTAAGGGTTATTTATATTCATGTACTCTTATTTTGGCAAACAATAAAAGCCTACAAGGGTTGCTTAGTTATTTAGTAAATGGTATCAAGTGCAGAACACAGGTGTTCCTGGCTGGAGGCAATGGATACGCTTAGTGGAATCTATGAGGTCAATGTCCCCAAAATTCTCGGTCATTAATCACCAATGTACTCTGGTGATTTTTAGCCATTTCCATTTTTAAAGTCTGAAGTATATTTCTTTTTTTTTCCTTAGAGTTTAATTTTGCAGGTGCCATTCTTATCCCAATGGAATGAATAGAGCCAATTGGAGAGCAACACCTTCTATGGTATTCTGACAACATGGACTAATAGGAATGGGCCTCTTAGATGAAAGGGCAATGCTGTGCTCTGAAGCATGCCTCTGTGTTATGCCGTTCACATTTGCTCAGCCACAGAATGACCTGGTGCTCTTACACTAAGGTCTTATATACCTACACACAAAGTTGCACTGGGTTTAACTAAAGATGCAGACACGGGTGGCTTTTGAAAAGCTGGAAATGTTTCACAAAGGTATCTTTTCATACGTGGGATAAAGATACAGCCCCTGTGGCACTCCCAGGCTGGAATGATTAAAAATTGCTGCAGCTGCATGCAGCCACAACTCTCCAGACATGGGGTGCTACAGGGGACTGTAGAGACCTTCAGTTTGGCTCTCCCACCCCACTCCCACCTGAAATCCTCTAGTCTAAGTCTCTTCTGCCTTAGGAGAGGTAGAGGTGATAGGGGCTAGAGAGCCCAGCACCAGCAGGGGGCTCTGAGTACCAAACTGGCCAGGACCAGTGAGTTGGACGCCACAGCTGCACAGTCTGTTAAGTCAGACTGCCCACCCTCCCCTCCCAATGAAGGAGCAGGGGAAAAGCAGAGTACTGTGTGATTCTGAAGGACCAAGAGGTTCCCTGTCCCCATACTCTTGTAATAAGAAAGGAAATGCTGCAAAATAGCACCTCATTTGAAGCAGTAATATTCTGGAGCACTTCAGCTGCTTTTGGCACATTGCAAAAGCAAGTACTCTTGTACAAGTCGCTCTCTGAAGTGTTTCAAAGACATTTTAATTGTTCCTTCTTGCTGCACCATGAAGGTTTTCTTTTAAACTGATTAAATTAAACCAGTGCAAACCCAGAGTGGTCCCACATAAATCTACTAAGCTTCGCTTATCCTGAGTTATCGAAAATTGATTCCTTGTCAGCTTAAGCTAAATTAAAAATAACCAAAGATTAAAAAAAAAATACATAAGATAATGAATACAGCAGTTTGTACTGACTTAGGGAAATCAATTTAAAAGCATGCCTTTACCTAAATCCTGTGCAACTTTGGGGGTAGACCAGCTTGAAACAATTCTGGGGCCATGTGGCTATTTAGAGTAGAAACCTCAAAGGAAAACATAGACACTGCAGGATGTAATGGAGGTATTTCAGTAAGTAACATTCTAACCAAGGAATAACGGGTCACAAATTGATTGAGAGCAGGTTCCGGCTTGATATCAGGAGGCATACTTTACGGTTAGGGCTGCCAGGCTCTGGAATGGGCTTCCAAGGGAGGTGGTGCTATCCCCTACCTTGTGGGTCTTAAAGAGGTTGAATAGATATCTGGCTGGAGTATTATGATCCCAGCACTCATTCCTGCCCAGGGCAGGGGGTCAGACTTAATGATCTCTTCAGGTCCCTTTGGACCCTAGAAACTATGAAACCAGAGTCAATCCTATAGATAAGGGTACTACCAATATACTCATACATGTTAAAAGCCCTTTGCTGGTAATTCACAGAGGCAGCACATTGTAGTGTAAAAAAAAAAAAAAAAGATTTCTGTATTTTTTGCTAGGAACCAAATAGAAGAAGTGAATAGAGAGTTAGAGAAACTGGCACCTCCTAAGGCCATTCTCACACTTTCTCTAATATTATATGACTGGTAACAAATGCTTCCCCTGTATTAGTACTGAACTTAGTCCCAACATGATTATGGTAGAAATGCATGTTGCCAGAGGGTGTAAGGTTCAGATGACTTAAAACTGAAGTCCTGAACATTTGTAGCAATTAGAAGTTTGACAGCACTTCTGTAAGAGTAGCGCGTTAATAATTCCAGCCAGCTTAGCTGGATTTCAGCTCTCATAATATTTTACTTTGCAAAAATTCCCCCTGAAGTTCTAGTTGAAGCTGTGTATTTCTTCACTTCCTGACCTAAATTATTGTGATGTTGCTGACCATGTGTTGTTAAATTGCTAATCCTTTCTGCCACAGAGTTTGTGGCATTTGAAAGGCTGATAAAGCATTTCCTTTATACTCCTTAATACTTCAGGGAGGTGTATGAAGCAATTTGTGTTCCCTGGATGGCAGATGATTAAATGTCCAAAGCACTATTGTTAGTGTCATGAGAAAAAATGTACATCTCAATTTTTGCCTAAGCTACTTGCATGCAGCATTCAGGATTGAATACATGAGCTCCAGTCTGAAAACAGAGGGTGTCTACTACTTGATAGCATGCAAAGTTTTTTAGTTGCAGCGGTGTCAAGGTTTATACTCTTTGTAGCCATGCCACAGTCTGGAAAGTTTAAGTCACGATCATATGAGCAAATGTGACTTTACATCCAGTAGAGGGCAGCAGTGTACAAAACACCTGTCCATTGTAGCAGGAGAGGTATTGATGCAGGGGCAGGCAAAATGCGACACACAGGCCAGATGCGGCCCGCTAGGCCATTCTGGCTGGCCCGTGGGGCCCTTAAAAATTTTAGAAAATTAATATTTATCTGCCCCTGGCTGCCTGTCATGCAGCCCTTGATGGCTTACCAAAACTCAGTAAGTGGCCCTCTACCCGAAATAATTGCCCGCCCCTGTATTGATGAATGAGTAAAGTAGTGGATGTAAACCTGCAGCCTGAATGCTAAAGTGGTGGGGCATTAGTCTCACAGGTTAAGAGCCATTATTGAGTTTTACATAATAGACCATAGGGGATGTGAAAGAAATGTGATGATTAGGGTACAAAGTATTTACTACATACTAAAATAATCATAAGCTGACATCCATTTTTAAGTACGTGGCTAGATGATGTTCAAGATATTTCCTCAATTAGACTTTGCAGTTGATTTTGGTCCATGGGCATCAACATGTAGGCAATGTGGCACTGTAATATCAATCCAGTTTATTTTCTCCATTCTCGAGTCAACAGAGCAGAAACCAAAGACCTCCTTTACTGATGCAGGGGACAACTGTACTCAGCACCCTGAGATTGTTGCTGCTGATTCATTCTAGAGTCAAGTTATATTTTAATCTTGTTTTGGGAAGCTGGTAGACACTCGGGGTCAGAAAGATTGGGTAGATCTAATTTTTGACCATGGGAAACTGGAGTGGTTTCAATTTAAAATACTTTAAAATGATTCACGATGTGCACATGTATGATCCTTTGTATATACATGTGTAAATAGATATTGCTTTAAGATCACTTAAAGAATTCAGAATTAAAAATCCCTGTGTAAATAAGAACCCAAACAGTGGTTATACTGTCTTCTAAAAACAGAAGAGAATGGGACCTAATAATGAGAGCAGAGCACTGCCTCCTATTTGCAAAACTAACTTTGTTCCATCACCGACTCACTCATGTGACTTTGGGCAAACTACTTAACTCTCCATACCTCAATCTTTCCATCTGAAAAGGGGGATAATGATGCTTATCCCCTGTATACCTGCCTTTCAGGAGGATTTTGATATTTAATGATAATTGCAGAATTCTCCAAGATGAAATTTACTTCATAAATGCAAAGCATTTTTTTAGTATTTGATCATCAGCTCCTATTGTCTCTTTCCCCTGCACACACAAATCCTCCATCAGTGTGGTTAACAGCTAGAACAAAGCATTTTTTCTATCTTCATGTGGTCCTTGAAAAAATAGCAAGCACTCAGCTATCCTCAGGACTGGGCCCTAGATTTGTATCACAATCACAGGCTTAACATAAAGCAAATGTATGTTTCAGCTGTATTTTGTTACCATGTTTATCTCAGGCTCATCCAGCAGTATTGTTATTAGATGTGATATGTACTTGGGGACAGCTTGTCAAAAATACTTATCTTCTACCATTTTTGAAACAGGTTGGATCAGTATCATTTTAATACTCCAATCCTGGTAAATGAGAGTCCATTACAGTATGCTTGTTGCAGTATGTTCACCTCTCTTCATTGCAATCAGTAAACTCCTTTAGCTTTTTAAATGGAAGGCACAAATGGCATAGAAACCTGTCCAATGCTTTCACTTTAATTGCACATCTCTCTCTCTCTTGCTCAATCTCTCTCTCTCTTTCTCCCCACCACACCTTCCGCCCCCTCTCTTTTTCTCTTTCACACATACTTTCCTCTCCATCACTCAGTATCAATTGTTTTCCATGCAGAATTTTTAGTGGTTCAAAATTAATTGGATACAATAAAAGATTTGATTTAATACAATAAAAAGATTTAAGCAAATCCAGTTGGCCCTTTGATAAGTAATTAATTATTCAACAAGCTACAGAGTTTTCTAAGAGTTAAGAATCTAACCATTTAATTGATATGTGTTTCTGCAGCTGTGCAATATCTCCTTTTCCCCAAGAGAGCTGTTTTCAGTTGCTGCTCAAGGTTTCTAACAATCAAATGGATCAATTCTGCAGCTACCTTAAGGCTCTGAGTTAAGTAAGAATGATGTTTGTGGTTGGAGGAAGGGATATTTTCAATAGACAATGCCAACACCATAATTTGTTTTAAACACTGGACATTTATTTAGTGTTTTAGAACCCATACGTTATAGGATAAATTCTAATTTATCACATCAGAATATAATAGGCAAATATATAATACAGTAAATTGCATTTATACACATAAATACAAAATCTGAGGTAGGGCCTCAAGAATAATGACTCCTTAAATGAATAATGTACAGCATATAATATGTGCTATATATACAATGCATCCTTTGTAACATAATATATTTTCTCCATGTATAGCTAATGAAAAAAATATAATGACCTGATTAGGGTACATATCTTTATCCATAGGCAGCAGTACCCCATAGAATGCCTGTAAATATATATATGACATTACGCAAGTAATTAAGAATTAACCTATTCAGTGATAGGTCCACAATAAAGTGCCAAAAGGACACGGGTGGAAATCTTCAACTGGTGTAAACTGTCATAGCTCATTTTGGAGCTGCAGCAATGTATACCAGCTAAGGATTTACCTCACAAAGTACATGACATATCAGAGATGACGGACAATGATATAGTCTAGTCAAACATTAATATATTACTAACAATGAAATACACCTATAAGGCAAATGGTTACCTGAAGATGTATTTAAAACATGATGGGCAAATCATAATATCGCAAGCAATAAGGTCCAGCCCAGCTCTCACATTTTAAATTAAACCCATCAAAAAAACACTCCCTCTTTGGTTACAGGCTGCCTGAGGATGATATACAGGCAGAAACCATAAGTACCATAAATGTTTTCCCCCCTTTGTGTCTGTGGTACCAGTTCCCTGGAACAGTAAGTTCTGGCCTTTTCACAGATACAATATATTATGTGCAGGAAGTTTTAACTACAAGCTAAGAAACAAGTGTCTAATACACCCACCAGACCTCCTGGCAACTTTTAGAAAGCCTAGCTAACATACATCCTATTTGGGAGCGACACTTGGCATAGCCATACAGCTTTCAGCTGAAAGCATCAGCAGTCCATAAGAGTCTTTCTAAAATTCAGATTGTAAAATAAAAGGGATACAACATACGAGAAAAATCAATGACTGCATGAAATAAGCAATGGCTATATCACATCCAGCATGAAATCATTATAAGCCACAAGGAACATAGAACTAGAAGGGAACTCCTGCACAAGTGTCCAAAAGGAGGCCAATAATATATAAAAGGACTTGGAAATGGAATTCCATAGCAAGAGGAAACCACAGTAAACTGGAAATGATGATCTTCAGTGCTGAAGCACATTTATACAATCAGTGGAGCAGAACCTAATAAAAGGATAACTTGACCCAAATGAAACATTAGCATAAAGACATTCCAAGTCTTTTTCAATTAAAGGTCATTTTGTTAAACCTTTCTTTTCGAAACAAAGTGCTGCTGTGTCTAACTGAAACACAGGTTTTGTACATTGCTTGCATATTAAAAACACTAGGAAGACCCCAAAGAATTTTAAAATGGCAAGGATTTGCATTAAATGTAATTTTAATGCATACAATAGTGCATCACAGCTTGTCCAAAAATTCAATCTCATTTCAAACAAAAAATAGGCCATAAAGACAATCCTCACCAGATCTGATTTTTTTTTGTTTTGTTTTTTTTTTGTTGTTTTTTTTTTTTTTTACTTGCAAAACCGATAGACTATATATAGGTCACCTTTTTTGCAAATATGGCTTTTCTTCCCTGCTCTTTTAAACATATTTTCTGGCATTTACTCAGTGTTACTCAAATTCTTTCTTTTTTTTTTTAAGAAAATGCACAAAAAGTTTCTGCAAACAATACTAGACTGAGAAATTAAATGCTTTCTTCAACTATAACACCACTTTTCATTGCAGAGGATGCTGCTGGGTAATTTCAGCTCAACATTTTGTTTTGGTAAATTGTGTAGAAAACATTTTAAGACTATAACAGAAACATTTCCACTCTTTTCACAGTTTTGATTCTATGTTTTTGCATTTATTTAATTTGCCCCTGACATCTCTGATAGCCAAACCCTGGCACAGAAGAACCTGGAAGCAAAACTGGCTAGAAGCAAAATGAGACGGACTAGCCTATTTTCAAAGTTCCAATGGAAGACCAAACCCTGTAATACTAACTTCAATAGGAGCAGGACCAAAGCCTGAGAAATAAAAACTAGTCTGACCAAAAGCATCAGGAAAACTAATTTAGATTTTTCATGGTCACTCCTTTTAATAACTTAAGCCAAAGGTGGCCAACTAGTGGTATGCATGCCACAACTGGCACAGGCAGCCTGTGTGTGGAGCACTCTACAGATTGGGGAGGGGACAAGCAGCACAGTAGCAGAGAGGACAGCAAGCAGAAAACAGAGCAGCAGATGAGGCAGGGAACACAGGGCAGGGATCTGAGCAGGCAGAGGAATGGTACTTGGGAAGGGCGTTGGGCTAATTTGTGGCACACCTGCCCAAAAAAAGGTTAGCCCCCAATGACTTAAACTATTAGTAGTGACATAGGTGGGGATATATTGTAACTAAACAGTGTCCATTTAAATGACAGATCTTTTATGCAAGCAAGGACTGTCCTTGTACTTTGGCAGTAACCAGTTTATACTGATAGTTACTCTCAGTTCAAACAAATGCGTCTTCTGAAAGAATAACCCAGCCAGTGAAAAGTATTCACAGCTATTAAGCAAACTCACAGTCCCTAGAAAATAAAAACCTGACAATATTAACAATATATATTTTTAAAAGTCACAACAGCAGTAATTAGTAGAAAATAGGTTGGGCTCCAAAATCAAACTTAGGTTTTATCCAGTAAAGATGAATCCAAAATCTATTCATCCTGATGAAAACGCATGATTCCCACTAGGTGGTGCTAATTAATTTAGGTTCTTTTTTTCACCCTTCCAGTTGGAAAGACTGCTTGCTGGTAATTCATTTTAGTATATTACAGATTTCTTTCCCTCAGCCATGGGTGTTTGGAGAGGCTAATTTTCAGATTGTATTTATTAAATTTCATTATGTCAAGCCAGGGGTAGCTTCTCAAACACAGTTCACTCAGGGAAACAAAACCCAGAAGGAGTTGGAATAGCAGCTCTCTATTAAAACAGCTGGCAAAGGCAAATCAATTTGGCACAGCTTTAAGGCAGAGATGCTCGTGGAAGGGTCACAGTCTTCATGCTCTACACGACATAGGGTCTGACAAGGACCCCAAACTAAAGGGAGCATGCTGCAGAGTAAAGGGGTGGTAACAGACTATTTTTAAATCTATTTTGACTTCATTTAATGACAAATCATTTGATTGTGCTTCATATGTACTGCCTGAGGATTGAGTATCTCCAGCAGTGTCAATAACTGGCAACACTATTTGCCCCGTGAAAGATAAAGTTCAGCAAAATGATTAATATTTTTAATATACTTTTGTATATACACACATGCACGCGCGCACACACACACACACACACACACACACACTAAATGATTATTTTGAAAATGTTACATTAAGGTCTAGTTTGTTTTTTGTTTTTTTCTTTGATGGGATGAAAACATCACATCTATAGATCTACTGACACATTAACTGAAGATTTACCTGAGACCCTGTAATGTAAAGACTAACAGACAAAATAAGAGCGTGACATAAACAGTCCCCTAAAAGGAAAGTACATTTAGATTGGCTACTACAGCAGTGGGGGAAAAAAACAGGCTAAGCTAATCTAAACTCACCATCTCTACACTGATTGATAAGATATTTATAGGGACATAAAACATCACTAGTACACACTACATGAACACTGATCACTCTTAAAAAAATCTCATATATGTATGTATAGGCTACAACAGGATAATAAAGGTTACAGTTTTGCCAATTATTGAAGACATATTTTTCTCCCTCGTTCTAGTGCATTTACAATAAATGGGGGTAATTTCTAGTCAGGTAATTAAATGTACCCGTAAAAGCTCTATTTTTACTCTGCCCCCTAGGTAACAGAACTGTTTAAGACTAATACTCGTATATTGTTCTTCATATATCTTGGATTTCTAAAATGCGGTGGTTTAGAAGGTAGTGTGGTAATGTAAGTTGTTATAATGGCAATCTACTAAGCTCTTCCTTCTCCTCTTTATTGTTTTGTCTATCTAAGGTTGCAACTGTGTTAGTGACTTCAGTGTTATATTGTTCGTTTTTTAATGAGGGGGTTGACAGCAAAAAAAGGCAGGCAGGCTATATACATTCAGATTGTTATGAGAGAATAGTGCTTTGAAAAATTTGTGCGCTATATATATATATAATATATAGACAATTTGGGGTCTTACTATTTCCCCATTGGTTGAAAGAGAAGAATACATCTATGAGTTATATAAAGAAGTTTATAAGAGAACAAATAGGGGAATCGCGTAGTTAAACAGCACGGCTAAGTTCTAATAACTGTTCTCATGTGGAAACTCGAATATACCTACTACTGTAAGAATATAAAATTAGGCACAAATTATATGATGGCTTCTTGAGGAGAGATTGTAAACAAAAGCAGAGAAAGCATGGAAACCACATTCAGAGTATTTGGATGGCACGAATAAAACTGCATTTGCACTTATCGTATATTCAGTTTGCCAGTGAAACGAAGATTTAGATACTCCGTATAACTGAGACATTTGCTAATGAAAAAGACAAATACCAAATTATTAATGGAAATGCATGAAATTAATTAAAACAGTGGTGCCCATCTGCCTGTACTTGGCATAATTTCAAATCAGTATTCAGACTCAAATACTGCTTTAGTCCTAATCTCAAATATTCAGTTTTTACATTTGCTTTCATATTTTTGCTCAAAAATATTGAATGGCTCATTAAGTCCTTTCTATTCTGATGCCATGTATCACATACCAGTGCACTGTTTAAATGTTGTCTCAAGGCCCAGAAGTCAGTATAATCAGTGCTTATAGAAGAAATTTTTGCAGACAGAGTGGGTCAAATTTTGAGCCTGGCATAAATCTAAGTGACTCCACTTAGGTCAAAGTCACCCTAGTTTTACATCAACATTAAGGAGGTCAGAATATGGCCATACAAACCACATTCTGTTCTCATTCCCTTGGTCTCTGGTTACCCTGATAACATATTATCAGTCCCATTATGGTTACATGTTACAACAGGGGACCCTGGGTGCAAAAGAGCAGAATTAGTCCTATGTTGGTTGAAGCCATATCCCTACCTAAATGCTTAAATCACAGTGCCCAGGCCTGTTAGGTTAGGCCTGACCTGGAAAAAGTTGGAGTGTGCCACATTGCCCTGTCACGGTGAAAATAAAAAGCTGTGGGCACCACTAGGAAAAAAAGAACACACACACTCACACACATTACACAGTACTCAAAGTGGTCTGTCTAGATCTTTACTATGGCATGCGACAATAAGTCCTACTTTCTAAGCAACCACTTTCAGGCACTGTGAAAAATTACAAAAGACACATCAGGAAACTAGTAAAAGAAAAATAAGATAAAGGCTGTATATATTATTGCCACCAATATAATAATTACTAGAATTGGGTCCCCAGTTCTAAATCTTTCACTGGCAGTTTAAGTCCCAGGGAGGAAGTTCCCAATGGATCAATCATATTCTTGTAACGTTCACCACGATGTTTAGCCAAAAATGGGCCCCAGTCAGGTTGTGGAGAGCAGACCAACTTGAGCCTCTGCAAAATGATGGTGGGTTAAGGGGTGGAAGAGAAGGAAAAAGTAAATCTCATTTAAAATACCAAGCGGAATTACAGTTCAGTAAAGGAAACTAAGCCGGGTTCATTTGAAATTATAGACAACATCATGCAATGCTCTGCTGCTCAGTGTTTGTTTTGCACAAGTTTGCAAGATTAACAGAGGATAAAGTGCACAGATTTTAATTATACATCCTCTCCCCACACCATATGAAGGGAACTTGTAACCACTGCCACAGATCGCCAGGCTCATTCACCAAAGGACATGTGCTCAATTACTTAGCCCAATCATCTAAGCAGTGGGTAGCTGCATTAAAATAATTGGATTTTTGTTTAGCATATTTCCCCAAAGCATACATACGACCAAAAAGCAGTGCATTGCAATGAATGAGCAAAGATTTTAATTATCAGATGACAAAATATTTCATTTCTATCTAAAAAGGAAAAAGCAAAAAGTAGTGACTTAACATAGCAAAGTTAAAAAATGAAAATCTTGCTAATCTTTCCATGGATGTCTCTATTGAAGATATAATTTTATTGGAGCATTTATATATAGAAAGGAAGGAAAACATATTTTCAATGGGTTAAGAGGGAACAATTATATGTTTATTACCTATTAAAGTGGATCAAGCCTCTATATCAGTTATTTCAATCTCTGCTTAATTACCAGTTTGCAACCTTTACCTCCCAAATCAACCATAATAAATTTATGCAGCAGACTCAGTAGTTCAGGAAATATTGTGTTAAAGCTTGAATAGCGGCAGCTAAACTGTATCCCCACTTCAAAACAAATATGACTTTTCTGCATTTCTTTGGGTGCTCTAGTTCAGGGACCGTACAGAGAGCGCCCTGGATTATGAGCCATATATAATCCAATCCCAGGTGAATAAACAGAGGCCAGAAGCCGAGTAGGATGTATCAGTGAGGGAAACTAATTTATTGCCTTATGAAAAGAAATGCCAGTCCTGGCATTGCTCACTTCCAAGGAAGCCCAACAGCCTGATGCTAGAACTGAGCTAGAAAATGTAAATAAATAAATCAAATTTCATTCTGCTTCACTGTTTTATATAGGATGGTCTTTCTACTGGCTAAATCATTTCAGTATCCTCTATACAAGGTCACAGAGCCCTCTGGACAAGCTATACAATTGACCACCGCCATATGCATTCTGTGTTGGGGTATCAAGATGTGGTCTGAGGGCCAGATCCAGGCCACAGAGCTGTCTGGCCCATACAGTTCTTCATGGGGATAGAAATTTGGCAGTGATGGAGCAGTAGCCATGTTAATTACCTTGGTTCCTGAAACCACAGCAATTAATACTGCCACCACCCATCCTACTGCCATATTTCTGGACCCAGGGGAAGCTCTGCAGGCTAGTTGATGTGATCTCCTTCACCAGACTGGACCCACAGACCAGCCCTGCACACTGGATACAGCCCACAGACTGGTTCCATGCCACCCATCTGGCCCACAGGGCTAGATTGGTTGGGCACCACTGCCATAGAATATTTCATCACTTAATATTAAACACCTTCACCTTAAATATTAGCAAAGTCCTAAATGGCATATAGTATGATCAAGAAAATGTTTCTTTTTTAACATATTTCTTCTCAGTTCCTATGGGAGTGTAACAACCTCTGCAGGGTCTCCAGCAGAAGTGAATTGGAAAGAGGGATTTGGAAGCACAAGTAGGTAGATTCCTGTTGAATAAGAACAGGAACAGAGAACCAGGAAACTGGGAGCAGAATGAAAGAAGATACAAAGATGAGAATGTGAGGAAACACACGGAATAGGGAGATACATGAAATGAGCAGATACATAGGCACTTACTGTACCCAGCTTCCTATAATCAGAGGCTTGAAGAATGTATCATATTCAAAAGATTGTCTAATTTTATCCCAGTTACCTACTTGGTCCAATAAAAGATATTGCCCTAAGAAATGCTTGCCTCTAGCAGATACATACACAAAATTGTGATAAGCCTCAAGGAGAGAACAAGAACACTGAATTTAACCAGACAGTAAAGGGAAGATGGTAAATGGATTTAAGGATAATGAATGATATGGTATGAGTTGCTAGCATGAGAGATGGTTTTAGCGTCTGAAAGGGAAGCAAGTTACAATGGGTTCATTGGAGTTGCATGATATCTGATGGTCTATAGCATTTTACAGGACCTGAAGACTTCTAATGACTGGCACATACTAGTGTTTTACTCTGCAGAGTTCACTAATCCTCTTTAATGATTTCTAATGCCTGATGCTTTCATGTTTAACATGGTTTCAGCAAAACGTCACAAGCAAAGCAAAGGAAAGAACTGTGATTAAATCATCTGCATGTGACACCATTTTGATGCCTATGAAGGTCAGAGTTTATTCAGTCCTCACAGAACCAAGACATTAGTGAGTTAGTTGCATTTTATTGAGGCACAGAAGAGTATTCGGTCTGCATTTTGACAAGCTAAGCATCTCTACTTTGTAGCATTATAAAAGCAAGTTTGCTAGTAAACAGTCCTCTCATTGTCAACAGTTCCCATCACACAAATCAGTGTAAAATAAAAGGAAACAATCTCCTGTGACCATATTTTTAAGAGGGAAAAGATACCAGAATTACCTCAATAAATTTGCCAGGGGCTAGATGCATTTTTATTACAAACATAACTGGAATCCAAATAACAGAGCAGGCCAGCATCAACCATCCAAGTACCATGGACCAGCCAGGATAGTGGTAAGCTCCATATGTCATTGGTTCCCACTGGTAAAAACTGAAGGAGAGAATAAACTGAAAGGAAAGAAAATATCTTTTAATACTCAATATACAATTCATGACAGGTGGTAACACACACATTTTGCTCTAATATTGTAGACCTAAAATTAGGACAGTATACAACTGCACACAAGCTACAATATGCAACTATGATACCTATGCAATAATCACTACAACTGGAAATTTGGGTTCAGAATCTGAGCTCAGTTTCATCCATGTAAACCTTACATAAAAACCACTGAAATTATTAGATTTACAACACTAGACGAACAAAGATTAAAGCTTTTTCCCTAGAGTATAAGCTTTATTACACAGTCTATTACCAGCACTACCCAGTGTAATTAATACATTTCACTTCATAAATAACAGTACACGTGTACATAATTCAATAACTTTTGTGAACTACCCAATTGCATGCAGAAGACATATAGTAATATAATTCTGAAAAGGCAAATATAAAAAGATCAATTTTATTTTTTGGACCATGAAGTAATTTAAAACTCTGATCTTAAACTACTCAGATCCATCAAATATTAGTTTTACAGAAGACCACAATGGAAAAAGATGCTGTTTCACTTTTCTCCACTCTTTTTTTTTCATTTCATAAAAATTTCATCATGCCTGATCAATATAAAATCATTTTTCATTAAAAAGTTGAATCTAAACACTTTATCTTGGCTGATCGACAGGAACAGTAAAACGTAGGGGCTTGAGATGGACTCATGGTTTGTTTGCAATGTGCTACAAAAGACCATACAGGAGTCCAAGATCCAGCTATTGCTCCTTGGCTCTCACTTCTGACAGCAGCCAAATACATCTATGGCCGTAAAAAAGAAGTATTTTTTCAACAAATCACACTGGTCAATTACAAAAATAATTATTTCTGCAGAAGAATAATGGTGGTACAGGTTCTCAAATATGGAGAAAGCAAAGCAAAGAGAACAAGGATGACAAATAGTGTTTTATCTGGGAGGTTGCTAAATCTGAAGAGGAAAATCAGTTTTCTGTATGTAATTCAGACTGTATGTTAAATTAAGCAGGGCCACATATTGAATCTGAAACTATATAGCAGAACCACACAAATAAAATGAAGCCACCAACTGACATGGAAATCTGTTGTTTTTTCCATATATAGGAACCCAACACATAGCTTAAGACAGAAAAGTAAGAATGGACAGCTAGAGAGAGAGAGAGAGAATGGTATTACATAGAATTGCCTGGAAATCAGTTTGTTTCCATAAACACAAACTCATCGCTGTGACAAGATTTTCAAGTTAGTCAAGAAATCAACAATCTCTCAACGCTGAAAATTTCCCAAATTTCAGCAAATAAATGTGGCAATATTAACTCCCATTTCTTTCACTAGCATTGGAACTATTTTTGTGAAACTATCTGTCTGTTTAGTCAAAATTATCATTTTTTCCTTCCTAAAAAAGAGATTTTTTGACTGCGGTTATTCAATCAGCTCTAGAATGACACAAATTGTATTTTAGTTTTTTATAGGAAAGAAGGTTTGAAGAGTGCTAGAACACCTCGTAATGATCTCAGCTGGTCAGGACCTTACAAGAGCTGGACATGAGAGCTATTCCTTCTTGGATAATACATGTGTTTTATTCCTCCAGAAATTCTAGTGATAATTTTTCATTTGCATTACCAGACCACAATCCTTAACACTTCTGTAGTATATTATGTTTTAAAAAAAAAAACAGTACAAACATTGATAAATAGCCTCACAATGTTGTAGTATAGGTCAATAGCCATTCAGTATGAAAGACAATTGTGTGATAGATGTATATACTGGCCTCAAACTGTTAACCATCCTGTTTTCACTCAGTAGTAAACCAGAATATTTAGAATCAAAGACAGATTCCTTCTTTTCTGTGCCAATACACAGCAAACATAAGGAAAATGGACTGAAAAGGAAATGAGGTATGTGCTAAGGTTCCAGCTGAGGGACCATGCTATGAAGGTGTGAGGCTCTCCTATTTTTAACAGCAGATGGAAAATATTCCTTTACCCATTTTAAAATGTGTTCTTTTTTTTAAAATAAATGCAGATCTAAAATTATACAGAGGCATGAAAGAAAATTAGTTTGGTTATGCAGTTACAAAAATAAGGTATGTAATTTTCTTATATACCCCTATTTAGAAAATAAATGAAGACCATGCAGGTAATCTAGTTTCCACACTGACCTTGACACTAGGGGAAAAATTATATGACTTTTTCCTGCAAGATAAATGAACCTAAGGTTCATTACAAATATAAGCAAACTACTAGCATACAGTGACACCTACTGGCACTGTGAAACCTGACTTTCAATAACTGTAAGTAGAGGCTTGTTTGCTCAAGTACTAGAAAAAGAAAGATACTAAATCTAATATTGGTATACTGCATTTTGTAGTTCCCAAGTGTAATTCATACAGAAGAGCAGGCAGAAGTGGAAACTCACTAGAACTGAATGTTTTGGGCACAAATGTGTATCTTCAAGTGAAGTAGAGCAATTGTTACTGATTTACTATGAGCCAAAGAAAAGAAACCTAATAGTAGATAAAAAATAGAAATGCTGCCCCATCAGTCATCAGAGAGCTGGATACACCCACATTACCCATCAATAAGTCTGGGTTTCATATTGAGACTTCAGTATAGTAAATATAGGTGTAAGCCTTTTCTTGTTCAGCAGAGCATTAATTCGGTTATGGATCTATTTTAAGATTTTGAGATATAAAAATAAAGCATTTAAATACATACATAACATTAACATAGTTAGCATTGATTTCCAAAGAAGTTAAGTCCATTTTAAGTGCTTTTCTAATTCCAAGTCCATGTTTTTAGTTCTTTAGTCTTAGAGAAGGCAATGGGTGTTGCCCTAGTGAATAGGACTGTAAAAACTGAATTTAAAATTGTGTGCGAGCGTATATATATATATATATATGGGCTGTGCAAACTTCAGTAGCCAATTCAATTCAGAGGAGATTTGGCCCAATTCAGCGGCCAAATCTGAATCCAAATCGAATCGGGAGACCCATTAATCTCCTCAGATTGAATCAGAAGCCTCTGAATCATTTCAGAGAGATTCAGAGATTTGGCCATAGACTGTACCAGCAAGCACTAGGCAGTGCCAGCAGGAGCAGCCAGACGAGCCCCGGCTTGAGCCGGCAGCCCCAGAAGAAGCCGTGGCTCCCCCGGCTGCTCCCCTAGCTGCCCCCTCACCAGGGCGAGGCAGGCAGTGCTGGCAGCCCCTGGAGAAGCCGTGGGGCCTGGGGGAATGATCAGGGAGCTGGGGGAAATGATTGAGGGTGGGGGAAATGAACAGGGGCTTCTCCCCAGTTCCCGGTTCAATTCCCCAGTTCCTGGTTTGATCCCCCAACTCCCTGATCATTCCCTCCAACCCCCACGGCTTCTCCCACAGCTGCCAGTACTGCCTGCTTTGCTCGGGGGGGGGGGCAGCTGGGGGAACAGCCAGACAAGCCACAACTTTTCCTGGGACTGCCAGCTCAAGCCAGGGCTCATCTGGTTGCTCCCCCAGCTGCTGCCACCGGCACTGCCTGCCTGTATAGTCTATGGATTCGGATTCAGCCAAATCCAACTGGAACAGTGATTTGAATCACTGAATCAAATTACTGTCCCGCTGAATCCGAATCCGAAGCGAATACTTGCCACTTCGCACAGGCCATGAATATGTATGTTTCGGGTCAAACAATCTGCAACTGATTTTTTTCAGTTTTGTCTTTCAACACTTGAAACTAACCTTCTTTATATTTAAGTCAATTTTGAAACAAAAAACACTGTTTGAAAAAGAAATTTCACAACACCTCATTTAGAAAAATTTAAAACAAAATGTCTGTACTTCTCCAAAATTTTTTCACCATTTTTGCAGCCAACTTCATCAAATCCAGCACAAATCAGCCAATCATTTCTGTCCCTGACCAACATTTATGGTGAATTTACTACCTCCTCAAAAGAATAACCCAAATCTACCTGAGATCATTCTGTAGAATCATATAAATTATATTATATATGCACAGTTTGTATAAATCCGTACCAATACACCCATATGAGATTGATGGGTATATATTTTTAATAATTATTTCTCTTTGGGAAACAACTTTCAATCAACAAACACTAACTTTTAGTACATGACATGCAAAATTTAAATAAAATTTAATGAAAACTGGAAGCATTCAAAAACATTTTTTTTACTTACAGTTAAAATGGTTGGGGTTACAAACGCCCAACAGACTCTCCAAAATTTGTTTGGCTGGAATCCAATCATCATCTCTATATCTTCACAAAATCTTTGCAAGCCTGTAAATAACAAATAAAAATATAATTAGAGGTGAAAGAAACTGGCTAGAGTTTGCAAAATAGCTTCCCTGATCTCCCTTATGTCCAGTTATGGTCTGGCTTGTCAGTTTAAAACTTCTCTTCGTTTAGGTGCATTTTTACAGTTCTTTAGTTAACTGCAAACGTGAATGAGCAAGCTGTTTCTTCTGCAGAGTTTAGGATTCAGAACTTGTGCATATCTGAGCTAGGTAAAATAGACAACTCTATGACCTACCTATTAGTCCTTCAACTTCCGCTACAGTCCCAGAGGGACTATAGTTCTTTAGAGGAAGTTGAGTGGAATTGATCATTTCTTTCAATACGCAACATGGATTCCAGGAATTTTGAAGGCTACCAACTCGTCAACTGAAAGTCTGACCGGTTCTTAAATCTATTCTCTTTGTACACTTATGGTAATCTGGAGATGTGATGGCTTATGATGTCAAAAGAGAGAACAGATGTAGGCTGACTATATTTTAAAATATGGCATGAATCATCATAAATATATTAATTTTAATCAATGAGACTCTTCCCCAACATTTTTTGATATTACACATTTTCATTAACGTTTTAGGTAAATATGTGGAAACACAGGGAAGGATGAAGGCGATAATGATGAAAGAGAGAAAAAGGTGCTTGTTTCACTAAAGAATGCAGAAAAGTGACATAAGAACTTGAGTTCTTTCTTATCAAGATAATGCACTACATCCCATTTAATATAGATTAGTAAATAAGTCAATCAACAGTAGAAAAAGGTATGAGCCATAGTCATTTAAGCTCTGGTCCCTTGATATTGACAGAGTTGTGGCCACTTAGAAATTTATCCCTCTGTTTTCTCAAATTATGTAGGACATAATCTTTTATATGACAGCCTGCTATGCCAGCTAGCTTTTCTCATTTGTTACTGAAATTCTCTATGCTTAGTAAGGACCTTCTGTCCGATTTGTACTGGTCTAGCTCATCAGCTAGCATAAACTAGCTGAGTAGTTCCCACTTCAAGCCATCTGCTCAGTGGTGTTACTTTGCTTTGCATCAGCTAAGGATCTGGCTCAGTGACTTTTCACTACCATTCAGCATGCCCATTTACCATTAAGTAAACTGTCCATGCTCAGTAACAGATGTTTCCTAACAGAGAACCACATTGCTATAAAACAAGGACATATCTATTAACTATTAATCCAAAAGGAACAAGAATATCCACCTCAGAACTCAATAAAGTAAGTCACTTCTGTGCTTCTGAGTCTGGTAGGAAGCGAGAGAACTGGGACTTACACCTCCTATTTTAACTGCATTCCTCCTTCCTTACATGCCTTTGATAAAAAAAGCATTCCTTCTCTTGGCCCTAGTTGCTAATAGTTAAACCCCTCTCCTCAGATAGAAATGGGTTCTAGAAATGTCCTATGACTAGAAGCATTTACCTTTGCATTTCAGTCTGACTACCTATACTTGCTGTATCACAGGACTAAAGCACATGCTTAATTTTGCCTTTATTGCAGTCAATGAGATAATTGAAGCCCTGGCTAAAATGGGCTGAAGTTATCAATTTGACCCTAAGTATTTTATATTCTTGTCTTGTTACCTGCCTACTAAAGCTTTGTGAAATATTTGCAGGGAGCAATTTAAGTTTATCTACAGCCATGGGCAGATGTAGAATTTTGAAGGGGGGCAGGGGTACAGGTGCTGTGGTACATCACATATAACACAACACATTTTGCTCCAGGTAAAAAGGAACTAGAAGCTTTACTAATATGGTAGAGGCCTAGGGCTATATTACGGAGTTCAAGATTGAAGTGAAAAAAATATAATTTTATTGGAATGTGCATTCATTTACTATTTCATACATTATGTAAAAACACAACAAAAAAAGCAAAAATAATCAAAAGATGTTGTTTCTTTAGGTCTCTTGTCATTAGAATTAAATGTACATCTCTTTCAGATTCACAAAACAAAATTTAGCTTTTTTGAGCATCTAATCAGTTCATCCAATGCTTCACTGGAAGTTATTTCCACACCAAAATTGATGCTTGCCTAAGTTAATATTTCCACACCTGAAATAATGCTTTTAGAGTTAACAGTCTGCAGGGCTGTGGAAACAGGAGCTACATTAAGACAAGTAGCTAAAAGACTACAGAAATGCAAAAAGAAAGGATAGTTTAGTTAGGGGAACACTGAGACCATTAAAAAAGAGAGAGGGTCATTAACAACTGTGGAATGAAGAGTTTAGAAGGAATGAGGTAGATTAAAATGAGCAGTGAAATTAAGCGACACCCTCACTGCTGCCTGAATAGAAATGCTGCTGCCACTGTTAGGTTTGAACTTTGGGTGGACCAGGAATTATAGGAATTGTACCACAGCACCCCCCAGGTTCCATCCCTGTCTACAGCATAGTAGCACAAGCATTGACTGCTGCATAGACATAGATGACAGAGTAATAGACTAATAAATTAGTCACTTAATAGTAAATTCACTTTATCCATTTTCTGTCTTCAAAACTGCCTGTGAACGAAATCTATACAAATTCATCTGAAAATCTTCGTCTAAGGTTTTCTGTTATCTCTGGAGTGCTCACAAACACTCTTCACTTCAAGTATAGCTACAAGCAATAACAGCTCAGAAATCAAGCACACTAGAGTGGACAGAGGAGTCATATGCTACTTGTCTGTTTTCTTTGTACGTTCGTTTCCAATAAAAATAGAAAAGATTTTCTAATGAATTAAACACTGGACTTGGACTCAGGAGAACTGGATTTGATTCTGAGCTCTTTCAAGGATTTCATATGTGACTCTGGGCAGTTCTCTTAATCTACCCACCTGTCTCAAATCCCTATCACTAAAAATGACGGGAAGTCTGTATGCGCACAAAAGTGTTGTGATGGTGAAAATCTATTAAAGTGTGGGGAGTACAGTGTGGTAAAGAAAGCCATGGAAGTATCTACAAACAAAAGTGCTCACAATGAGAAATTCAAAATTTACTGTCTGAATATATACTGCAGGAGTCACAGTTCATCATGTTGCTGAGCACTCCTGACAATACACTTCTTTGCTGCATTTCTGACAGGAAAACATATTTAAGGAGCACAAATTAAATTGAAGGGACTTCATTTCAAACTTCAGACAGCATTTTGCAGTATTTCACTCAGCTCTAGCAGTGTTGTATTTGGCCTCAGGTTACAAAACATGCCAATGGGAATTATGTAGACGATGAAATTAATGCGCGAAGCCCTAAACCACTATTTATTAATTGCACATCCATAATCTAAAGAAGTGGAGAATAAATGTCTGTGCAGGGCTCGTAGAACACAAGATGGTGTTTGACTGGATTATGTAGCACTAGCTCTAATGAAAAAAATAAGTGATTGTAAGAAAATAACTAAGTCTTTTTTTTTTTAATTTAAAAATCTCGATGAGCTCAGCAAGCAGAACATGTAACAAGAGCTACAGACAGATTTATTCCATCATAAAAGCTCCTGTCTGGTACAGTGCAGATCTGCTTGTTTCGAAGAGTACAATAGAGAAAGGTGTCAGTGGAGTGTAAAACAAGCAATTGTCTGAGCTCAAAAAATATATTGCACCAATTTAAAGCACTGTTTGAAGAAATACACAAATGAAATAAGAATGCAGAGGTAGATCCACCTCTCTGAGTGCTAATCATGAACGCTGCAGCACTTACTCCTGAAGAACTCTTTGCAAAAGTGGCCCTCTTTCAGCCTAGCTAGCTATTCAAGTGAGTTAGGGTTGCAAGACAAGGGTCCTTTATTTCTAGTGCTACCAAAAGTGAGACTCCAATAGTTCTGGTATGAGATTAATTCTAGGTGCTAATATTCGCTACATTCTATAACTTATAGTCTATTATTTTTACTTTATTAACCTATCATCTACTAATGCTCTAAGCAGGTAAATCAATGGTGATTTACCCACTAGGTCTTTTCAATGTCCAGTTATGTTTTGCTAAAATCCTATATAAAATTTAGATCTCTCATGTGGAACTGCTTACCTGTATTACATAACCATGTTTGTATACTTCTGTTTTGCACAGAAAATAAACATTTTAAAATATACTGTGTTGAATCAACAGGTGTGTCATTTGCAGATCAAAGGAAGTAATTCTTCTACTCCACTACTGAGCACTGGAAAGGCCCCACCTGAAGTAGCGTGTCCAGTTTTGAGACCCACACTTCAAGATAAATGTAGACAGATTGGAAAGAGTCTAGCAGAGAACAACAAAAATGATTACAGACCTTGGAGGCATGACTTATGAGGAAAAGCTGAAAGAACTAGGTTTATGTTGTCCGGAGAAGAGAAGATGGATGGGGAATTTGACAGCAGTCTTCAAAGACCTGAAGGGCAATTATAAAGAGGATGGAGTTGGGCAGTCCTCTACAGCTGTAAGGAAGTGGTTTTCAAACAGTGTTTTGCAGAATCCTGGGATTCTGTGACAGATCATTAGGGCTAGGGACAGACATTACACATAAATCAGATAAGTGATCAAAAACTGGTTTAAAACCTGTAACAGAACGGAGGTTCAATGCACATAAACCAGTCTGAAAATGGCTGAAAGCTCTTTGAAATAAACCTGGTTGAAAGTAGTAATCAGACTTAACTGATTTGACTTAAACCAGTTTATGCAATGTCTGCCCCAGGCCCCTTGCTGGTTTAAAATAAACAAGACTCCCCCAACATCCCAGCATGCTCTCTGGGCTGGGTGGGGCTCTCTGCTCCACAGCAGGGCTGAGCCTTCTCTTCTGCTCCCTGGCTGCAGCTCCAGCAGGGACTTGCACACTGCTCCCCACCTCCCCCTCACAAATGTTAAGCAGGAATTCCCCCCTCCCCTCTGCCTTGCTGAGAGGTGTCTGTGTACTAACCAGCAGACCACATGCTGGCTCCTGTCTGTGCTGTGACCAAGGCAGAATCAACAGGTAGCTGGTAATGTCCCTCTGTTGTTTTCTTAATGAGGCAATAAACACTGAGTTAGGGGTGATAAACACTGTTATCAATTCCCTGCTGGGCTGGTCAAAGCATCCTGCTGGGGCCTGGCCACACCCCACCGCCCCCCTCAGCTGCATCCTGTGGAAGGGAAGAGAGGGCTGCACTAGCACCCCCCTGGCTTCTAGCCTGAGCCACTGCAGGCATGTGCCTGAATTTCTGGAATGAAAAGGGAATGTCTATCCACCTCCTCATTGGTTCAATCTTTGCAGGTTAGACTAACCTGCAAAGATTGAATCAAGTCAGGCTCAGGCTTTTTGAATGTCTGTCCCTAGCCTAGGGGCTCTACAAAGAGTTTGGGGGTAATGGCAGTGGGGGCCTGGAGGCCATGTGCCTCCATTGCCAGGCCAAGTCACCTGGTTCCACATCAGTCTTTAGGAGAGGGTTAGGGGCTCCTTGGCAGACAAAGTGATATTGAAGGTTTGCGTGACTAGGAATTCTGAAAACCGCTGCCATAGGAGACAGGGCTAGGAGCCATGAACTCAAGCTGTAGTAGAGAAAATGTAGGTTGGAACAGGCTACCTAGAGAAGCTGTGGACTCTCCATCCCTTAAAATTTTCAAGATCAGGTTTACAGACGTTTGGTTGAGATGGTCTGGTCAGGGACAAACCTGCCTTGAGCAGGAAGCTAGACTAGATGAACTCATAAGGTCCCTTCCAGCCCTACTTCCCTATAACCCCATGATCCTGTTTAAGCATCAGAGATGCTTGAAACCTGTATAATTTTATTTGCAACTTCAGGTCTGCAAAACAATTCTGCAAGTAGTTTCAGACCACTGCAGAATACAATGTTTACCTCCTAAGTGGGAAGGGGAAATTCCTTTCCATGGTTAAATGAAACTAAGTTTAACAAAGCAGTGAACCGTGTGTAGTGCTCAAGGAATGGAAGGCAAATAAGGAACAAATATTCCACTAACAAACACCAATGTATCCTTGTCTTTCACAGACACCAGAAATTTATATCTTACAGGTCTTTAAAATATCATTGGTAATGGCAAAAAATAGATTTCTTACCTAATGAAAGACTGCTTAGTTTAAAAAAAAAAAAGGTTAATGAGTAGAAATAAATATACATAAGCTACTCAAAGTGCTACACAAAATGGCATTTCTTTAAAATGAAGAACAAAACCTGTGAGTGGGCACATTTACAATGCTTCTGCCACTCAGTGGTCAAAGCAGGAATAACTATACTTTTTATCCTTATTCAGTGAATGTGCCTGTTATTTGGTTTATTTAAAAAGATTGTTTCTGCACTGGCATATATGGATGAAAGAAAGTAAAGTTCTTCACAGTTAAAACTGGAAAGAGTCCAAAGGAAAGTGACAGAAATTATTACAGGTTTACAAGACATGGCATACAAGATACTACTAGAACTGGAAGTCTTTGGTCTGTATTTGTGTCTGGAATATGGAGTTAGACTAGATGATCTCCTGAGCTCCTTCCAGCCCCATTTTTCAACGATTCTCTGCTTCTACTTCATTTGAGCCACATAAAATATCTAGTTTCAGGGGAAGTCACTTGTGACAAGCTCAAAAGGTAGATTATAGAAGGATTTGCACAAAAAACAGGAGGAAAATAATGATCCTAAACATGTCTAGCTTTTCTATTTGAAGGTTTCAGATTGAGCCAGTAATCACTAGCACCCCACATCTGATAACCCCATCCATTTTTGTAAAAATGCACATGGGTTTCAGCCTAGCAAATGATTCCATACAAGCAAAAGCCTGTGCCTCTACAGAGACCCATTATGTGTCTGTGAGGGTGTACAGTGTACAACCAAAGGCTGGATTGCAGCTAGGACTGATAATGGGAAAAGGCATCTAAAACCATTCAAACTCATAATGGATTGGCAATGTCAATGCAGTAGTGTAACTAAGGATGAGCCAGCGTGGTACCAACTCCAGATGCCAGCTTGGAGGGGGTGAAAGATTGGCAGCTGCTGCTGTTGTCAGCTTGGCCATTACCACTGTCCAGTCCACAGAATATGCTTGTTATGCCTCTGTTCTCATGGATGCTGGTCTCTGCAAAGCATCAGGTGTTTAAAATCTTAGGAGGATAAGATTTAAAGACTACTGTTGAGAACCTGGGCACACCAGTTTAAAGGCCACTATTGAGAGCCTAAGCCTAAATAACTTCTTTGTGATCACACTGGAGCTTTGAATACATATTACATCACATTCACTGTTCCTAACACTGGCACAGGAGGAGTGCTGGCACAGATGAGGTGCCAGAGCCCAGTGCTGCTCCTACCACACTGCTGTCCAGTGTCCGCCAAACTTGCCCTGCTGTGGATAAGACAGGACTCCTCAGCCTGATTTCACCAGTTCCCATTTGTTGTCTCTGGTGCAGCTGAACTAATACTAGCAATACTGACAAATGAGTTTGACAAATGGCCAAATGCAGCCAGGAAGTCTACAGTAGGAGCCAGCAAACAAGCTCAGGCCCTGCTTCCTAATTCTGAACTTTTAAACCACAATGCCCTGAGAAGAGGATGTTTTATTTTGTTTTGTTTTTGAATTCTTTGATAGTTTCCATTAAAATAAACTTCAGCCCAAAGTAGCAATCCACATTTTATAAACATATCTTATCGTTGAGCTTCCCACAAATCCTGTGAGTTTTCAATTCATCTACAGTTAGTCCAATGGGTATATAAAGAGAACAGCCTGCCATTATAATACTTTATTTTGACTTAGAGCAATATGCCATCATCCCACTACATAAACAACTGCTTTCACTATGACAGGTAACGTTTAACACTACTGGCCTACAGGCTCATCCAGAAAAAAAGTGTTCAAACATACTTCTTCCTTACCATAACTTTAACTAGCAAGCTCGTGGAGAACGTAGTGGGTAAAAGCTCCTAAAACCCACTATTTTGCTCCATATTCTAATTTTCAATTATACTGTATTTACTCAAATCTAAGATGAGGTTGGGGGGCAGGGAATCAATTTAGCATAGGGAGGCTCATCTTATATTTGAGTACCAGCTGGGCAAGCTGGTGCTACAGCTCTGGCCAGGTCAGTTCTTGCTGGAGACTGGAGCCAGAGCTCCCGCTATTGCCTGGCCGGGCTCGGTGCTTCATGACCCTGATGGAGAAAGAGCTGGTATTTTTTCTCAACCAAGTCTAGACTAAGCTTTATTTAAAATCTGATCTGTTTGAAGTGCTGGCTCTGTTAGCACTTTATGACATTTTACATTCTGCAGGTGAGCCAAATTTCCCAGTCACAAAGAAAAGTTTCGTTCTAGGTCACTGTTGTTCTAAGTATGGCCCACAAACTGGATCTAGCTTGCAGAGCTGAGTTATCCAGCCCATTGGGGTCTCCAAACATCTGAACATCTGGCAGTGAGGGAGTTGTGGTAGCATTAACTACTGAGACTCTGGCAGCCCCATAGCAATTAGTGATGCCACTGTTCCTCTGATGCTAAATTTTTAGACCCATGGGGAGCCCCTGCTGTATATGGACCCATTTGCCAGATTGAAGCCAGACCCAGTGTGCAGTGTCAGACATGGTGCACAATCTTTTACCCACTGCATGGGTGCAGTTCACAGCCCTGGACCTGGCTCCCCACTCATCTGGTCCACATGCTAGAAAGGTTGAGCACCACTGCCCTTGGTTGCAACTCCTTTCATTTGGGTGAGTGTCCTTGCAGGTAAAATACAGCTCTAGACTTTCCAATAAGTTTACAGAATAAAACAGGAGATAAAACATACTCAGTGGCCCAAGTTATACTCCTTTTGCCTGAATCCCTTCTTGTCATCCCTTTTTAAATAATTTGTATTGCTCAAGCCACAAGCACCACAATTACCATAAAGTCAATGTGCCTTAATGTCTTTGTACTGTAAAAACCTGATCTTACAATGCAGGTAAACCCAGGTGACAGATGAAAATAATTTTGCAGGATCGTGGCCTGAGAACATCAAGTTGTGTGTGTGCACCTTAGAGGTTCTTTTCAATAAAAAATGAGAGGATTATTTGTGATCAATTGATATAACATTAGCACAATTAAGCCCTGATATGCAAAGCTCTGCTATCATATTCATTATCCTGAGTTTGAATGGTCGTTTCCTAAAGCAACCTATCTATATAATTTCAAAAAAGTCCCCAAGTGTCTCCACAGAAGAAATGTTAAGAGTTTAAGACGAGCATTTTCTTTTGGGGAGGGACAGTTAAATATTCCTTTGTACCATTGTGTGACCTTGTCAGTGTCCAGGAATCAAAATGCTGAAAATATTGCTGTTAAATAATTTTCAAGACCAGATTCTCAGCTAATGCAAACCAAGGTATGGACATCAAGGGAGCTCAGTTGCTTTTCACCAGCTGAGGATATGCTACATACTTCTTAAATTTGGACTGTATTAAATGTCTTATTAGAATGTCTGTAGGCCCAGTGATAACACTTATCATAATTAACCACTATGGTATGGTAACCAGCTCACTGTTCATTTTATAGAAGTATAGTTAATTTGATGAGATGCTTCTAGAGGAATGCTAAAGCAATGAAGCATACCTGAATTGCCCTTTCATTTTAAACAGTGTTCCTAAACTAACTTTTCCCTTCTTAGTTTGATGAATTTTTACTCTTTTTTTTTTCTGGAGAATTTGAAAGGAAATGGTCTTCCAGACTCCATTTACTAATTTGTCATAGACCATCAATACCCCTTTTATACATACAGCCCTAAATGCCATTAATTAACATTGCTCATTTCTTACCATATATGTATGAAACCCCAACAAGTTCAAATATGGCAATGATGACAAGAGAGTAAGAGGCTGCATAAGTATCCACAAGCTGGAGCATGTACATTCCACCCTAAGGTTAAAAAAGAAGGGGAAAAACAATGACATATGGTATATAACTGCTATATATATATATTGCAGCTCTCTTCACATATATCACAATGTTGTGTTCCTGTCCTCAATATAACATAAAGGATGAGAAATGGACTAAATAACTTTTCATCTCTCATTTGGTTTAAATCTATCCTACAATTGGTAAAGCCAGTAGTTGCTGCAGCTGTTCAGGAGCCAATGTGTAATGAACGTGTGTGGCATCAAAATGAATAGGGATCCAAGACAAAAAATATATAACACAACTGCCACCCCTTCTTCACAATCTCAGCAAAAAGGACACATATTGAGTGGGAATGAGTATCCTACTCTGTTTCCCAGAAAGCCCACAATGCTCCATGCTAAACCACACTGCATATAGGCCATGGGGAAGCTTCCACAACCACTGTCCAATGTTCTCTCCGTTCTGTTTCCTGATGCCACAAGTAGAGTATCTCTCACCAGTGCCAAATTCATATTAAATACATCCATTTTATTTATACAATATAAACACATGGAATGTCCGTGTCTAAGATATACCATAGTAGGCCACTGCATGCACTACAGAAAAACTATTAGACTTTTACCCAAATTTTACTGAGATTTTTTTTTCTCCTTCTACCTGTAATGATACGTAGTTTAGTGTTTATGAGTTCTGGCTTGCAGGGCACTGTGAGCCCTAAAAATCCCTCAAATTGATTTAAAATGGCTAAAATGGTACAGATTTTTAAAGCTGATCATCTCTGGTTAGACCCCCTAGGGAAAGTCTCTTCTTCCATGGGTTAAATCTCCTGTCTCAGAATCTGCAGGTGCTGTTACAATGATCTGTACCAAAAAACTGTTCCCGGGTTGAAAACCTGTCTTCAACCATTGTCTACCACCCAGAATTGTCCCCCAACCACACAACTATGATGCTTGTCTGGGTGAGTGCACTCTCTAATATCTTCCATTGAAGCTCTGCCTCTCTGTAGAAAAGAACTCAGTATTCATTGAACCAGCAAGTGAACAAGAGGGAGCGAGACCATGTAAGCCTAATGGTTAGGGCATTCACCTGCAGCAGTCTGGGGCAGCAGACCACAACTTGCAGTACTATTTTAGCATTTTATCCAATGACTATTCAATGTAAACTACATCAAAGGAGGTGAAATTTACCCAGAATTATCCTCAGGGTTGCCAACTGTCTGTAATATTATGGACAGACCATAAAAAACAAAGATAAAGATCCCTGTCCATGAAATCCTTAAAAAAAAAAAAAACTTAGCAGTCTATAAAAAAAAA
>NW_017729025.1:116662392-116673111 GCF_001723915.1 Gavialis gangeticus | reverse complement strand
TCTCAATGAGGACAGACCGTCTTTATTTCACACCATTCTCGTTTTCTCTTGTTTAGCACTAAAGATGCTTTATAAAAATTGATGTTCTTCACAGCTAGGATGGCTTATAGTATTGCGGGAATTCTCACAGCAGACCTGTAGCGTACTCTGAAAAACAACACCTACATTATGTCATTTTGGGAATTCATGGGTTCACGTGGGCTAGCTAGATGCAAATGGTAGGGAACAGTGTTAAAGCCTCTGATATAATTATACATTACTTTCCAAGGCTGGGAGTCGCACCACAAACTTTATTTCAGAGGAAAAATATTTGTTTTTAATATTAAAATGGCTAAGCTGCTCACTTACAGCGGTAAGCATAAATTTACTTTTCATAGAGTGTACTACTATTTCTATTTCAATGCTAGTTGATATCAATCAGTATGTTGCTTTGTAGTTGTCTTGAAAACAACGTTCCATTTCTTTGAGATATCTATTGAGAGCATATTAATTTGAAAAATTAATCTTCATAAACCCTTTTTCTCTTCTTTGTTTTACACCTAACAGGGACTTCAGGATGAATAAAAAGAAGCATCTATCAGATAACTTTTAACCTAGCCCTGAAGATCAAAACCCACTGACAAGTTATTTATAATGTTAGTTCATTAGGTCTTTTTCAGTTATCTTAACACAATTCTCTGTCTAAACTGATGCAGTCACTTCTGTTTATTTGTCACCAAAACGTATCTTATCAAAGCTAATGTTAAAGAAAACATAAAAGAGCTCACAAGGGCTTTTCCAATACATTTAAACTTAAATAAAAACATAGTCTTTCTGAGTATTGGGAAAGATAATTTAAAGACAAACTGCCCACTTTTCTACTTCCTCCCAGGATGTTGGACAAGAAAAAACACAATTTCCCATTGAGATTAGAACAGGAATCACTGGATGTCTTACTAGAAGTTTCAGCTTTTTGAAGACTTACACCTTACTTTCCATACCATAATGTTTGGATGTCTGAAGATGAGGATCTGGGCCTTTTGAAATTTGGCAGATATCATTAGCAACTGATCAGTTACTTCCCCCCCCCCAGTCATTTTAGTTTAGGAAGCCTAAAAAGCAAGTTCTCTAGCAAAATTCTATAGAAAAGTTGAGACCAGATGAGCTCCTGATGATAAGTAGTGGAGCAGGGAGACATATGCATTTGGCATTATGTAAATGAATTGACTGCATGTTGCTATTTACCACTGCAGGTAGTAGAATGGAAATTAAAGCAGTTCTGGTTGCAGATGAATTGATTAGGATCCTCAGAATTTAGAATTAAAAGTAACAAAGAGAAAGTTAATCCTGTTGGTATGCAATGCCAGGAAAGGTCTATGCTCTTTAATTGCATCAAAAAAACAAAACCAAAAAACCCCAATTTGAAGCTCCATTGCTGGAAAGAAACTGGAGCCACTGTGGAAGAGCAGACAGAGCAGAGTAGTAGCACCAGGTGTCTGAGCAGGAGCCCAGTACCCTGTTGTCAGGGCTTTGTGGCTCATGGGAGTCTTCGTACCTCCCTCTCCTGCCTCCAGCCATGTACTACTGCTGCTGCCTCCCCTCTCCTGCCTGTAACTGCTCACCCCCTGGGTAGGCAGACAGTATTCCTCCTTCGGTGGTCCATTCCAGCATGGTGCAGGATGTGGTTGGAGCATCAGGGTGTGGGGGTGAGTAGAGGACCCACTGCCACATTCAAGCATGGTTGCCAACCCAATATTTTTTTTTTTTTACTGATAAACTCCACATTTTTTGATAGCCAAACATTTTTACTATGGTTGGTGTTGAACCCCAAAGGGTTATATTTACATTATGTAAAACATGTAGAAAAGTTTCGTTGTCAGAAAAAGTTTGCTGATTGTCAGTAAAAACATTGTCTTGGGTTGGCAATCTTATAGATAACCACCCCTGACAAATGAAAGATGTGGGTTTGAACCCTTCAGGCAGAGGTTGGAATTAAATACAGGTGTTCTGTTTCCTGAGTTTAACAGTAAGCCCTGCCTAGTTCTTTGAAAGAAAGGAGACAGGCACTTTTGCAACCAGGAGAGAACCCAGGGCTGCAGATCCAAATGGATGGAGGATTTGGAAGTTACTATTTTCTTAAATTGTGGCACTACTTGAAGTTCCTCAGAGGTTTGCAGCATTAGAGTATCTCTCAAAGAGAAAGGGCAGAGAATGGACAAAATGTTCACAGGTGAATGATGGGGGGTTTTTTGATGCAGCTGCACACTATTTTATACTTGTTGACTCCAAATGTTTGATATTTGGGCATGAGTGTACCCGTATGACCAACTTATTAAAAAATATTTGTTATTTTAGGTGCCCAAACTAAGAAACTTTAAAAGCGGCTAATTTTCAGAAAGTTTCTTAGTTTGGCCCCATTTTGAGCATCTGAAAGAAAAAGAAAAACACACTTCAAAATCAATGGCCATAAAATGAATGCCATGTATTTCATTTAGTCAGCATGAGATATACTTAAATAGAAACTGAAATGTAATTTTCTTTCGCTTTCAGAACATCAGACCTTATCCCGTTAGGAGAGTAAACAGCATGATGATTATTCAAAGACAAATCATAGAGATGATCAAAGACAATATTTTTTACCTGAGTGATCATAGGAAATCCCATGATGAAAAAGGAAATGCAACAACCAAGAGTGAAGAGTGGTTTGTGAGTACGTAAGTATTTGGGAAACTCATCTGAAACGGAGGTCACTATGGTCTCAATAGTAGCAAACTGGGAACATCAGAGAAAACAAAATGTTAGCCACATTAATTCAATGTATATGTAAAAGAGAGAGACAGATCATTTGAAAAATTAATGGCATTGGATTATACTCAACATCTGTCATCTTAAATGTTAACTCTGAAACTTCAAAGCACCCAGGTGAATTATGTTTTGGTGTTCTCATTCTCTTTGGAAAGAGACTCAATGACTACATGAGAAACAATATATGGTATGGTAATCTTGAAGACAGAGGAACAGGTAAGCCAACAGGAAAAAGGTAGATAAAAAGTTTACCATAGTGTCCAATCCAAGGGTCAGAAGCATCAAAAAGAATATTATAGCCCAAAATGGAGAGAGAGGAAGCCTTGTTAAGGCTTCAGGGTAAACCACAAAAGCAATACCTGGACCTAGAAATAAGGAGAAAAAGGAAATGGTTGTGATATCTTAATCTTATTGTTATAGAGGAAATTTGCAGGCTATTGCAAAGAGCTAAACGTCTGAAGATACTGAAGTATTACTTTATTCCAGAATGCAATTAAAGGGACAAATTCTTTATCTCTTGCACGGAGTAAGGCCTCATGCCACTGCAAGGCAACGATGACAGAATTTGGCTCTGAATGGTTCTTGCATTCATGGTTTTCAGCACACACACACGCTCATGATTTCCAAGCTGCAGGATAGATGCTTGACCTGGACACTAAAGCACTGACCCAAATCAGACAAATGTAGCAAGCTGTAATTTTTTTCTTGCTTTGGAGTCAATTTCCCACTACATCCCCAGAGAACTAGAGGCCTAACCTTAGATTATCCACACATTAATTCCACATGGATCAATGACCAAAAAGGGGCTTCTTTTTAAATCAGCAACATGTAATACAACTGTCCCTAGATAGAAGGTTTGTGCATATATCACAGAGCATATTCTGCTTTCAGATGCATGGCACACAGGAATGTATATCTAAAAGGAAAATCTTAAAACAGAAAGGAAAAAAAGTAATACACAGCAGCATGAAGAAGGACCAGAGTTTCAACCTCAGCTATGAAATTCCACAGTTTTGGAAGGACTTATCCTTTTTTCATTGTTATTTTGGATAACCTGGACTATAATTTCTGTTAGGCAAAAAATAAAGTATGATCAGAACTAGCTAATAAGGGCTGGGGAAAGCACTAAGAAAAACAAAAGTTGCAGGAACTTTGTGATTGTAATTCATCAGTCAGCACTCCTTTACATTCCTGCCCTAATTGTCCACAGTGAATCCTAGCCTATTTGTAATGTTATGAAAGGTGAAGCCTTTCCAGCAAGAAAGAAATCTGAGATCCTCATCATTTAATATTCTGGAGTACAGGGTGTTAGCCCCACTCTCACAGTCAAATCCCAATTGGGAGCATAACTGCCCCATATTGTCCTAGTTACTCTAAGGGAGCTGGTTCCCCATCGTTTTCTCAGTAAAGTTGTAGAGAATTGTTGGTCCATTTCAGAACTAATCTGTAGTCTGTAAAGTTTTGGAGGATCGTTCCAAAGACAACAAGTATAATGAGTTTTCTTTTTTTTCTATCATTAAAAAGGATTTTATTGTAAACAATTTAATACAAGCTGAATTCTTTAAACTTGCTTGTAAATAGACATTTTTTTTCTGTATGGGAAAACATACGTGAAGACATATTCATAAACACATTCTTTCATCTCTTATTTAAAGATTTGTTCTGGACAATTAGTAATAGGCCGCCTGTTTGCCCTAGTTTACTGCATTTGGAAATTAAAACAAAAGTTCAAAATAATGAATTCCCATTAATCACACTCTTTAGGAAAAGTTTAATTCCAGACTATGAAATTGCAGGTGTCTTTTGATATAGACTCCTTTGCTCTCCAAAGCAATGGTCCCCAAACTCTGACTCATGTGTAACCTGCTGCCTGTGAGACCCTGTTTGCTTGCAGTCACAGGACATTAACAAGTAAAAGTAGAGATTGAGAGGGACCCCAAATTGTAATGTTGCCTACAGGAACATGACTTGCTGGGTATTGTTGCCCCTAGGTCAGCAATAGTGAGAATCACTGATTTTGGACCTCAGAACAGTTGGCAGGGTAGGTGATCAGTATCCAAGCATAAATCACCAATCACAAGAGAACTAACCACAGGCATATTTTCTCCATCAGTCAGAAAAAAAAAGCACGTACAAACCAATGGGTGAATGTGCTTGGAAAAAAACCCCAACAATTTAACATTTTCAGATATGAGGAATATACAGAGACATTCATAAGGAAGGAAAGCTGGAAAGAATTCTATTGGGACTTCACACACAATTTTGCAGTGGAAATGGTAAAAGGTCCTGAACTTGGATTTTAAATGGCTATTATGGAGAGAGAGTTAAAAATGTCAAAGAGAAAAATATTCCCACATCAGAAAGAGCAGTTTCATGGAAATTGAACTTTCCACGGGAAAAATGTCAATTTTGGCAGGATTTTAATCAATGTAACAATTCTAAAGGAAAATAATATTTAGAAAATACTGACAAAGACCTGTTTTCTCAGGGTGGGGAGGGGGGAAGGGTTGCTTCAAATTAATCAATGACCTTTTTGCAATCCATTTCAACAGATTCCAAATGAATCTCTAAAGGCATAAAGGTTACAGGAATCTTCTAAGTTTTCTTCAGGAAAATAGTTAAAATATTAGCAGCATGGGCTCAGGAACATTTGCCGTAACTCCTGGGTTTTGTAGGAGCAAATGGCTCCCTCTGGCTGCTCTTTCATCAGTTCTGTGGAATGGAATGAGGAGTTCCATAGCGGTTCCTTCCAGTGCCAATTTTGCAGTTTTTTGAAGCAACAAAGGATACTTTTGAAATTGTTTCAGCTTAAAAAATTACAGCTGTAAGAAATGTTTTAAGAAGAAACTTTGCATCACTTTGTAAAGATATTTTGTGGACCAGATATTTTTTCCCCCCTGTCCACAGGATGGAAGACAATGAACAGATTTACCTTTGAGGCCCAAGATTTCAATGCCATTGGTTTCTGTTGGAAAAGCTTACATTTTAGATAGTAAGATGGATATATAGTCCATGGGAGCTTATGTCAGCTAAGTTCTTTCATTGTAGCTGTAGACTGTACTTCATTTGCTCTTCAGTACAAACCATCTAAGCTGCTTACCAACATCAATAATTGCTTAGATGAACACTGTACAACTGAAAGTCTAGTATACATGCTGCATGGAGGATGAGTGAAGAATTTGTTCTTGTAAGTTCTTCAGGAACAAGATGTTCTCCTGTGTTCCTTTATGGCATGTAAGAAACCTAGCATTAGTTTATGCTGCCCACAGACATCGCTGTGTTTCTTACAACATTGCCTTTGAGAAACACTTGTCATTTGTAACCTTCAAACCTTTCAAGTACAAAATGGGTTTTCCTAACATGCTGTGCCACTTGGTTGATTGGGTGTTCACTGCTCTGTCAGGTGCAGAAGAGATCTCCCTCAGAATATCACTCATATGAGCATAACCCATGACAAATCCAGTTGTTTTCAATGCTATTTTGCCAGGAAACAAAACAATTGCTTTCAGCTGTCATTATACAAGGACTGTCAGAAACAGAAGTACAGCATGGGAAACATGTAGGACAGTGAATGATAATAATACTGTTATTACTGTACTGTCACAGACAGACCTTAGCACAGCTAAGTTCTTAGTACAGCTTCCAGGCCAGGAAGATTAAATTACTGCTGAAGGTTAATGAGATATATTTTTAACATCTCCCATGGGTAGATGCAAGAAGTTGTGTACACGCACATGGATTTTTCATTTGGCTCATGCAGTAGAGTTTCTACACAGAAATTGCAAGTATCCAAGTTGGGGTCTGAGTTATAACAACAGGGAAGATACAATGACTCCAACTGGAAGATGGGATCTTTAAATACTGTTTTATCTTCTCCTTCCAGCAGATGAGACATGTAAAACTGAATTACTATTAATTGATGACATGTATGCTGCATCATCCAGTTCTTGCTGGGAAGAGGTAGAATTTACAAGCTGAGGCAGAACTCTATTTCAGTTTATGCACCCAAATTAAAGTTGTCAAGGCCCATAACTGCTCTTTTTGGCACTCAGACACAGCCTGTGATCCTGCTCCATGCTCTGTTTGGATGAATATGTATCCACATAGCTACTGAGCTCAGGCAGTTGGCTACACCCTGGGCAAGCAGGTACGCAGCTCTGTACACACACACCAAATGGCATATGTCCTAAATTTCTGGCCTGGCAAAAAACAGGAGGTGGGAGGACTTCCCATATTGTAGCCCAATAGCCTAGTGCCTATGCTCCAAGAATGAGGAGACCTCAGCTCTAGACCTGCCTTACCCAGGAAGGTTTTGAAAATGTGCATCTCTGAATTCCCCAGCACAGTGCTCTAATTGTAGGCCACTGGTCAGGCATCATCAAAGCTCCTCTCCAGGCCTCTTCTTGAAGGTAAGCCACTGCACAGTACCTTTAATATTCATTGGAGAAAAGGGATGGAGAACAGTGGGGAAGTTTCTGCCCCATTGGAGCAGGGTAGAAGCCAGGGCTTCTCCTTTCCAGAACAGCAGCCATCTCACTAAGCCACACACTCTTCAGCTTATTATCTTCCTTGAAGCTCTTTCTTTTGGCTGCCCAGGGAGCCAACTTCAAGAGGAAGGCTGGGAAGGAGATTAAATAATGGCTAGCCTGCCATCTGGTGCTAGATAAAGGGGGGCTGAAACCTAGATCTTCCACTCCCTAAGCCATAAACACTAAGTTCTGGGCTAAAATATGAGAGGGGCCTCCTCCTCTTCTTTTGTCATCTAAAATTTGCTAGTTATGGCATTTCACTGGAAATACGGTCTCCAATAATGCTGGGTTTTTGATTGTAGCGGTGTTGGTCTAAGGACATAGGCAGGGAAGGTTCTTTGAGTAGACATGATATCTTTTATTAGACCAACTGAGTAGTTGGAAAAAAGTCCTTAGCAAGTTTTCAGGTACAGTGACCCTTCTTCAGGCATAGGAAGTCTCTGCTAGTCTGAGACTCCAAGGAATGAGAGAAGCTAAAAGTGTAGCAGGATGTCAGTGAGAATGTAAATGGATAGAAATTAGAAAAACAAAAGGTAAAGCTGGGAAGGGAGGGTGGAAAAAAGCCAAAGGTGAGCTTTTACATTATTAACTCCCAACCCACACAATTCACTGAATGGAAATTAATTCTCACTAACACTGACTCAGTACAAAAAAGAAGATGCTCTAACTACAAAGACTACCACACTCAAGGGAGAACTTGATTTCTGTTTTCTGTCATCAATTCACTCATGCGGTCTTTGAACTGAGATGCTTATCAGGTACATTCAAGCCACATTCAGCATTTTGTGCTACTGAATTTATCTACACAATAAACCTGTCTGCAAAATAATTTAATGTCTATGTTTCAATGCAGCCAGTGAAACATCTTCATGCCCAGGAGCAGGAGCCTGTGACATTCACTTTCTGAACACTTCAGTCCTCTTTATATATTCTTTGCTGTTTCCCTTCCTCCCCTGAGAGACTGTTATTCATTTCCTCCAGGGCTTGGAAAATATTATATTACTGCTGAAGGTTAATGAGGTATATTTTTAACATTCCCATGGGTAGATGCAAGAAGTTGTATACGCACATATGGATTTTTTGGCAAAATTATTTCAAATTCATCTGATTTCATGGTGTAGGATGGTTCAAAGGACTTGGAGCTTTAGTCTCAAAGGGTTCTGTCTTCCTATTATTTAAGATGGGGCATCAAACATACGGCCAACAGGTTGGATCTGGACTGTGGAGCCACATGATATCTAGCCCATGGGTCTTGGACTGACCCAGCACATCACAGGTGGCATATGGAGCTGGTCTCGCATGTGGGCTGACCTGGAGCCGTAGCCACTACAAGCAGCACAGGAGACCTATACAGAGCATGTGCTGCATGCAACACCTGAGCGAGATGGACCCTGTATCCTGGTCTGGACTGGGCTGTACCAGAGCCAGTATGCAGGACCAGTCTGGCAGGGCATGCCAGCTTTCTGTGCCACATGCAGTATGCATAGTCAGCTCAGTCCATGTGACGTGTGTAGCATGCACAGGCCCTGCTCCAGGGCCTGGCACCATGGGTACTGCTTACAGCACAGTAAGCATACTATATAATGCACTCCATTGCATCAGTCCTGTGCAGTGACTCTGGGGTGGCATGATCTGACCCTCAGACCAGACCAGAGATGCTCTTCTGGCTCACGTGGGTGGATGAGTTTGCCACTCCTGATTTAAGAGCTCTCTTTTCCTCTGAATGGATGTTTTTGTTCTTTTCCTCAGACCTTAATTCAATGCTAGTGGATCATAAAGTAGTATGGCAGACAATTAAAAAAAAGATATTTTCAGTGCAGTGTTATACTCAAAGCACAATGATGACATCAAAGTCTTAAGTGTGGCAAGCAAATAGAAATATATACATACACAGTTATACACACACAAATATACATACACACATACATAGATATAGATATAGATACACACACATTTTGTCCATACTCTGAGTGGAAGGTGTGTGCATGTGTGTATGTGCATATACATACATACATATATATGTATGTATGTACATACACATGCATGCACGACATGCACACATGCGCGCACACACTTTCTACTCACAGAGTATGGAAATTAGTTAATATAACAAATAGATAAGCAATCTTGCTGAATAGGAAAAGTATGCTGGGGTAAAAAACAGATACTTAGCCCACAGCCAAAGAACATGAAATAGCACACCCCATCCAAATATTACTGGAATGAAAAAAGACCTTTAAGATTTACTGTATGCCAAGGATGCCACACATATTCCATTATGTTCTGGGTGGAGAAAACACACCAAAGCTGTGGAGCCTGGATGCAATTATAACAAAAGGGTGGTCAGTTACGTGCTATAACCCCTCAGGTTGAAGCTACTTTCATGAAATCTAAAGGCAGCACTCTATTCCTCAGATGTTACTGTTATTAGTTATTTGTATAGTAACACTCAGCAGCTCTCATCAGATCAAACTAAGGGTTATTCTGAGGGAGCCAGACACAACTCATATGCTGGTGTAATTTATGCAGATATCTAGTTACTACATTTTTCCCTGGGTAACTATATCTCAGAGTATGACTTACTTGGTGTAGGGCCATTATACTGTGTCCATTCTCTTTATATGCTTACGAAAAGACAGACTGTACAAGTGTGAATATATTGTGCCTGCATCCCAAATTATTTTTACTCTGAGGTAAAGCTCCCCCCTAAAAAAAATCTCCTGTAACTATGGACCAGTATAAGATATACCAGCATGTGCGTCATGACCCATAGAAACAAGCCAGTCATATCTGTTCTTGTGCAATTCACATCCGTGAACAAATTAAAGATAAATAACACTGACATCAACACATTGTGTGTCAGTACAATATGTTAATAGAACTGAATCAGGAATTGCTCAGTCGTTCAAAATTCAACCACAAACAGGAAAAAATCTGGAAAGCTTATCCAAATGTCTGTGTTTTTTAAGGAGTTCTACCATTTGGTATTCTTTAGTGAAAAGGGAGCTGCTGGGTTTTGAAATACATACAGGCTAAGTGCACACATTTGGGGAGGCTTGGAGGAGGTTAGATAGGGTTAAAAATAGCCACACAATCTAACACAGTTCTCCCAGGCGCAGACCTTACACTTAGACCAATCTCAGCAATTGGAAATCAAATCTAAACCCGTAACAAAACAGAAGTTCTGTACACACAGACCTCTCTAAAAGTGGCAGAACCCAGACTAAGATAGATCTGGATGAATGTACACTCAAATTTAATCAATCTAGGTACGACTGGTGAATGGAACTTCTGTACAGTTACCTGCACGGCCCCTGGGTGGGAAAGCCCAGCTGCTGGCCCATCCCGGGGCTGTGCTTTTCCTACCCGTCCCCTGGCACAAAGCTATTTTTAGCCCCCCACCCCC
>NW_017729025.1:116633070-116657392 GCF_001723915.1 Gavialis gangeticus | reverse complement strand
AATCTAACACAGTTCTCCCAGGCGCAGACCTTACACTTAGACCAATCTCAGCAATTGGAAATCAAATCTAAACCCGTAACAAAACAGAAGTTCTGTACACACAGACCTCTCTAAAAGTGGCAGAACCCAGACTAAGATAGATCTGGATGAATGTACACTCAAATTTAATCAATCTAGGTACGACTGGTGAATGGAACTTCTGTACAGTTACCTGCACGGCCCCTGGGTGGGAAAGCCCAGCTGCTGGCCCATCCCGGGGCTGTGCTTTTCCTACCCGTCCCCTGGCACAAAGCTATTTTTAGCACCCCACCCACCATGCCACTTGCAGCCACACCTGTGGACCAGCCAGCACCCCCCTCCCCTCACCCCTCCATCTCAAGCCACTTCAGGTGCCAGTTTTATTAGCACTCACCAGTGCTGGGAACTGCGGAAGTAAGCATCCGTGTGGGGAAGAGGCAGGAGAGATGTAGGGGTAGGTTTAAAGGGGAGTCTCAGGGGGCTAAAAATAGCCCCTGGTTCTCCTAAGCTTCCCCTGAAGACCTTGCAAGCCCACCTGATCCCACCATCCCTCCCAGACCCCGGTAACTCCTTGCAGTTGCTGCCTAACCCCAATCCCGTCTGCAAACACCACATGCCTCCCCTGCACCCCCAGGCCTTCCTGCAGATGTCACCTGCCCTCCTGATCCCTCCCATGGATCCCGCCTGCCCCTCCATCCGCCCCACAGATGCCACCTACACACCCAAACACTCCTGTGGATCCCACCTGCCTCCCAGTCCCCCTGCAGATCCCACTCCCCCCATCTCCCTGTAGACTCCTGACCCCCCACAAGCCTACTCCCCCCCATCCACCCAGCACCCCCAACGCAAACTTACCTTACATTGGGTGGCCATTTTTAACATGACTGAACTTGCTGCTAACCTCCCCAATGTCAGCACTTAGCTGTACTGTCTTTCCTATTCGAACTTCTCCCCAGTTCCTTTTTTTCCATCCAACAAATCTTTACTTTCCTCTCTCTCTCTCCCAGGACTTAATTACCTATTCACACTCCCAAGTCATGCACATTCATTTCTATCAACCATATCCACAGTACCCTCACGTCACATGTCAAGTCAAGAACCCTTTTTACCTGTTACTGGACTTCAGGAAGTAGAAACAGAAGCAACAAGGAGGGTTGGTGGTTGCTTAGACAGACTGTGGGTTAACCTGAATTAACCTTGCAGGGGTCTAAAATCACCAGTCATTTATTTAGGTTTCTTTTTTCTTCTACCCATAGACAGCAAGATAGCTTACTGTAGTATTTTGAAAACCTCACAGGCATCAGGTGGTACTGGACAGTTCAGCACAGCAACTGTACTAAAGGCCCATATAGATGGCTTAGTAGTTCCCTGTCCAAATAATACATGTTTGCAGTGCAGCATCTATATCATTAAAGATATTTACACCATGCACTTCAGAATCCAATCTAAGTTATGCAACAGTAGTGTACAGTACCTTGATCGGCCACATCTTCAATATCTACTTTAAGTTCATTTGCCATGAAGCCAATAACTGAAAAGATGACAAAGCCAGCAAATATACTTGTGGCACTGTTGGTACATGTTACTATCAGCGTGTCCCTGAGGAGAAAAAGCATATGCCAGCTTGATATAATAGGTAAGAGAGAGATCCAAATGCAGTACATTCTCATACACAAGCTATAAGAATAAGGATTATTTTCTATGCAAACACTTGCATATCCCTTCTCCGGTGAATTTAGTGCGATTAAAATGTGAGAAAGACTCAGAGATGGAAGTCTTCAGATAAGAAACAAGAGGCAGGCATGAGTACAAGTTTCCTTTCATTGACCCACCAGTAATCTAGCAGGAACTTCAAAAGTATATTCAGTCTGCATGCCTTTTCAGTTCTTTGAAAAGGGGTTATTAAGTTGAAGAAACCATCAAGAATTGAAGTAAAAATCAAGGATTTTCTCCTGTTTAATGCATTTCATGAAGGCTGCCAAACAGGCATCGGACTTTCAACTGCTGTCTGTCTTTACTGGATTTAAATCAGACAACTCTAATCAAAGCTTTCAAATCCAGGTGCATTCCCCTAAGTACACTGCCTTCCATGCAGTCCTTCTAAAGTACTTTTTGATACTGTGTTATTATTTTTCAGAGTTGCAAGGAGCACTCTCAAGAGACTTGAGTGCCTGAGCAATATGCCTTATTCTGTAAGCAGATGTGACTTTACAAGAAAAAAGAATATGTAATGATCCCTCTTCATAGACCTTACCTTGTGGCTACACTGTCTATCCTGCCATTAAAACAAGCGTGTGTGAGGGATTCTGACTTAAACTGCTATGATTTAAGAATAAGCAAACTATTTGTCAAAAATTCAGACTCGGGGGAAAAATAGTTTTCTCCAAGTTGGCACTGAACTGCTTACCATCTTGCTTACTCAGTAGGCCCAAAATGAAAAGCAATCTAGAAAGCTGTCAAGAACCATGCTGAGCTGACAACACCTTGAGTCCCTCCTGGAACATTCCTTAAGCAAGATAGTATTAAATAGATTATCATTCGTCAAGTCTGCTGAAAGCAGATAATGTTCTGCTTGGAAGGAGATCACTGTATGCTAATCGTATTCCAAAGGAAGGCTTTTGGCTGTGGATAATCCTCAGAATTAGAAAGGAGTGGGAAATAACATTGGCGCTGTTTCAGAAACACGGAGACTATAAAGGAGTTTATAAAATTTAGAGTGTGTTACAAAGTAGGTTTTAAAAAACCTTATGCATTTATAGATAGGTTTGTAAAGTTTACAGAAAAAATGTCAATGGAGACAACTCTAAATGAAAAAATTAAATTTGCATTTGCAATGCTAGAACGAACTGGCCAGAAAGTAAAACAGAATACATCTACACTTCACTGGCTACTTCTAGAGACTGCCACTGTGAAAGCATGCACTACCTACTTCTTCTTGCTCTACTGGCAACAAATGCCCCACCCTCTCCTTTCCAGAGAAAGAGAAATAAATGCTGTTTTTGGGTGCGTGCCCAGAGGATTCCCTATGATTGTGACAGAATCAAAGAAAATAGCTCTAGAATGGATACCAGGAAGCCATCTAGTCCAGTCTCCTGCTCAATGAACATCCCTGTCTAAATCATCCTAGTAAAATGTTTGTCTGACCTGCCCATAAAAATTCCAGTGATGGTGATTCTCAACTCATCTACGTAATCTGCTCCATTACTTAATTGATCTAATGGTTAAGCGGTTCTTTTTAAAATCTAACCTAAATAATTTTGCAACTTAAACTCATTACTTCTGGTCCTGTCCCTTGTGGGTGCAAGGAACAGTTGATCACCTTCCTCTGGGCAACAATCCTTTTTGTATTTGAGCATGATTAGAACCAAGAACAGCACTGGGCTTGCCCTGGAAGTGTAACAAAAAGCAGCTATTTGACTTTTTGGGGGGAATTCTGAATGCATGGAAAGTGAGGGTGGTGAGGCACACCTGCATGCTACCACAGCAATACAAGTTACATGGCTGTTAAGTTATGAGGGTTTTGCACAGTTGGATAGCCACTGGAGCATGCAGGCACAAGTACCACCTAACAGTGAACAGCAATATCATTCTGCATCAATACACAGTTATATCTAGTTAATTCACTACTCCAAGGGGGTTGGTAACAATGACTTCTTATCCATGAGTGACTAAGGCCCCTGCTACATGTTATATATATTACTCAATTAACTGGTAAATCTCATAATGAATTTAGACCAACCACATGTGCAAAGTAATTATCACACCATAAAAATGACTATGCAGCTATAAAAAGAGCCAAGCAGCTACAAAGTTAGTGCTTCAAAACATGTAACACCCGTATAGCTGGTTTAATTTGAACATGTAACAGGGCCCAAAGAATCAGCAGTTTGCCATTTTCAGATTTTCTTGAGTTGTATTTTGCCTTCCATATCAAGACATAATAAAGAATAATTTTTGACATTTATAATGACAAAAACAAATCTTATAAAACTTCTAAGTGTAGACTGCATACCCTCTGACTCATACGTAAGAATGTTATGATTTCACAGAAAAATGCTTAATGTTCAATTTCTTCTTATAAAAATGTACAGTGCTCACTATGTAAGAATTACATGACTACGATATAGTAAATAATCAAATAAATGTGCTTTACACCCCTACATACACTCAGAATAGAAGATAATACTGCAAAATAGAATGGTTAACCACCTATGTCTTGTTAAGCCAAGAAAAGTAAAGAATGCCCACTGATTTGAAAGCATCAGATGGCTTGAATGGTGTAATGCAAGGTATAGGACAGTCCCTTTGAAATTGACTGCTGAGCAGGGTCAAACCCCATTGTGATTTAATGTGTGTATATCTGGATATGACTAATAATGCTTTAATGAATAACTAATCAGCTAAAGTGTCTTTAAATAAAACAAAAACAACAAAAATAGACTCTGTTGGTGATTCAATATACAAACTTATAATACCATAGCAGTTAGTTATCTTAATGGTGCATTCACCAGATTTCACTGCAATTGTTAAGTCGGTCTATGTCCTAAACTTATAACAATAAGAAATATAAAGCTTCTCAATTTTACTTCCGTAAATTCTTTACCAATAATGGATTTTTTTTTTATATATCACAATATGTTTTAATCTTGATAGTTTACATTTAATTTGAAACTTCAAGTAAACATTTTCCATACTCCATAACTCATCACTCAGATATTTTACTGAGCTGCCAGAAGTGAAAGACTAGAGTTTTCTCACCTGCTTTTCCCCTGAATTCTGTTTTAAATAGAAATGCTTCCCCAAATAGGCACCTTTTCGCTCCTAATGAAATCAGTGGAAGTTATGCTCTTGTGGAAGCATGACTGGCTCTCAAAATAACAAACTATTAATTAAGAAAGAGGGCCAGACCACTGTAACAGTTTGTGAATTACCAATTCTGATAGATACTATATAAACGTTAATAAATACTTTTCTTTAAAAAGAAAGAAACAAATCATTTTCAGTAGATTTCCTGAGAGAGAACAGTATATACCATTTTTTTCTTGCAAAAATCTTCTGATGTCAAGGAAACATGCCCTAGCTTAGTGGCTTAACAAGTTTTGCTTTGTTGTTGTTTTTAGTGTTCATTTTGTGTAATGAAACTGCCGGTGTAATAATCAGCTTTGTTAACGAAAGGCACCCCCTGCAATAGGAACTATACACACATCTCACAACCTTCACTTAATTTTAATCATGGTTTGCTCTTCAGCAGAGAGAAACATGATGTGGAATAGTGCCTATGTTCCTAGACAGTTTCCCAGATGAGTGGCTGCTTAAGATGAAAACATATTGTGAAAAGAGACAAAGATAAGCCCAGTACACATCATGGAAGTGGCAGATTTTGAAATTAAACCTCCCTCCCCCTCAATAATAAAATAGTAAACTTTTCCAACCAGATTTCAATGCGCGAAATGTGTATTTTGGAACTAGCTACATGCTGGTATGTCTTTAATAATATTAAGTGACTTTATCCTTACATACCTGTAACAATTATTATGGAATTTGTTATAGGAAGAGAGAGTAATTAGACCTCCCCATGCGGCAGATAAGGAGAAGAAAATCTGAGTGGCAGCATCTTTCCACACCTAGGAAAGCACAGAAGACAAAACAGTTTCTGCCTCGTAAAGGGTTGTGGAAAGTCATAAAAATCAGTAACAGTACTTAATATTACCGTTGAGAGCTTAACATGCAAATATTTTAAACAATACTAGTGCAACTAATGTCAGTAGGAAAACAGTTATGGACAAATTCTGGCTTCAGTTAGATGATATCCATTTGAATTAATTGAACTTTAGCTTGAATAAGAACAAGCCACTTAACTGAGAACAAAATATAATCTTTGGCAGGGAGAGAAGGCATAAATATTCAGTGAATAATGTTCTGTATGAGATGGAATGGATTTGCCATGTTCAAAGAAAATAGTGTAATTCAATACCACTAGGTCGTCTTTCAGGTACCCAGTCTAAGTGGAATATTCTCCTCTTGATGTAAGTAATTAGCTGTACTTTATGTTAAAATATACAGTACAAACCAAATTTAGTACAGTAAAAGCCATGTTAACTAGCACAAGTGGGGTAAGGGAGATGCCAAGTATCTAAAAATTCCAGTTATCTGAGGCAGGGGTTTTCAACCTTTTCGAAAAACCCTGCAGTGCAGGGGGGGCAAAGGAAGAAGGTGGTGGTAGTCGCCACATGCGAGCTTCCCCGCCTCCCCCCCCTGCATCTGGCTGGAAATTCCAGTTAGAGTATTTCAGATAGTAGAAGCCGGTTAACACAGCTTTTAAATGTATGAGTTTCAGTGGAAATTGTGACCGCTTGCAAGCCAATTTAGTAAAATCAAAATATATACCCCTTGCCCCATCCCCCACACATCCTGGGTCCAAGAATTCTAAAAAAGTAAAAATCCCAGATACCGTCCGTACTACAGAATATTAGTGATTTTCTACACAACATGAGCAAGCCTCAAAAGCATTTAGAGCAAGAGTTTTTTTAGATGTGCTTTCCAAAATATTTCTTCATCTTTCCTAGAGCTAGTCCAAGTTTGCCAATATTGAGTCACTTCATTAAAAATGTTTCAAGAAATACATGGTGGGGGGAGGTGTTCCAACCAACTATAAAGATGATTATACTTCTTAATATTGAGAAATGTCTTTGATTTTTTAATTTTTTTAAACAAAAAATATGAAAAAAAACACATTAAAAAAAAACAAAACAGTTCTCCCATTTAGGCTAATAAGTGGGGCCAGGTTTCCAAAATTGTTCAACTCTCAGCATTTTTCATTCTACTTCAGAAAGGTTTTCATAAGCTACTTCAGGAATCTCTCTGCTGATTTACCTAATTGGGAAATGAGTCTTCTGAAAGTTCTAATCCCTAAAACTAATTAAAAGATGTTTTCCCAAGTTTGGTTTCATGGCAATTGGCTTGGAAGAGGTACAAAAATCACAATTATTACATCACCAAAAGGCTGATAGCATATTTCCCTTTGGAACTTGCAATACTCACCCGAGGTCTGATATCTCAACAGAGTCATTCCCAGAGAATACCAAAAGGTTACGGGAGTTTCTATAAAAACAAATCTCCCTGTCTCTTCTCCATTCGCACACACACATTCCTCCCCTTCCTCTGCTTATCCTTGAAGTCTAACCCTTCACTAGCTAAGGGAAAAAATCGGAGGTGTGTCTGAAGCCAAACCTCAGATTCAAACACCCCCCATCTTTTGAGAGGATCACATAAGTAAACTGTGTGTTGCGTCATCTCATTAAAATGACATGGCAAAGATGACAGGGAGATTTCTATTTCTTAATCAGGTCCATCAGGTAGAAACAGTGCTGGGTTTTACAGGGCTAGACACATACTTACATGTTTGGAGATCCTCAGCTTGCTAACAAAATAAAACTTCTCACCCTCTTTACTTCCCACTGTTGGGTCCCAATATTCTGCTCATACTTATAATGTAAAATGTTTGCACTTTGCTTGGAAAAGTATTATTGCTCACAACAACACAGGATTTAAAAAACAAAACAAAAAGCCAAACACAGAGAAGCTACTAATTAACAAATAATTGTTAGTATGCAACCACAAGGGAACTATTTTCCAGCTCTGATCTAGATGCAACTAACATCACACCTAATTTCTATTGGGAAAGATCATTAAAATGTTGGAAAAATCAGCTGATTTCCTGACTTGTTAACACTTCTTAACAGATTTCACTAATCCTAGTCTTCAAGTTTATATGGCTAACTATCTCTCCCTAAGACTTGAATTTAATATCTGAAGTTCACCCTACACTATTATGCCTCTATTGTTGAACACCGTCTCCAGGCCCTATCTGTTGTCAGCAGCAAATTAGTAAATGGTGATGAGGAGGACGTTAATAATAATAACAATGATGATGATAAGCAATAAGCTATTAGTTATTAAACATAATTTGTAACTGTATGGGGAAAAAAAGTCATTTTGAAAGAGGAGACATGACTCCTTTGCTAAGACATGCTGTAGATTTTTCCAGTACTAGGATTCAGGTGCTAAATCCATCAACCTTAACCTTCAGTGGACAGTTAGTAGATCTGTTCACCCATAAAATACAGCTGTAACATCAGGAATGCAGGTGTTCTACATCAGCACAGTTTTATACAGAAATATAATTGGGCGGAGAATATTATATGACTTTATCTGATAATGACTGAAGCAGGATATCCCTTTTCATAATAATCTTAATTTTTAGTGAATAAAATGCATCTGCTTTCAGGAAATGTGAAATCATTTACAGAAATAAAACTATACTTCATATAAGTAGGTTGTGCTATTCATGAAAGCATACTGCATTCTGCATATAATAAAACAACAAAGGACAATTCAGAAACCAACTTTTCTAACCCTGTCCTACTTCTCTGTTTTCTGAGTATTTATCATACTTCTACTCTGAAACATTCTGTTTTGGGGGATTCGGGAAAAATATTCATAATATATTGCAACAAAATATAAAATAATGTACATATATATGACATTGCCTGTACTTTATACACACACATAGATACATGCACAGCTGATAAATATCCACTGTATCAAGTTATATGGTAGCATAATTAAAAATACAACAAATTAGCGAGATATGAATAAGGCTCCGCAGATAAAATGGCATGATAAAAATACCAGTATTGCACACCTCATATATGTTTGTAATATACAGTAAGAAAAAATCTGTATGAATTATTCACCCAATCAGAGTGTTATAACTGGAATAATAAGCCCACCATTGCATCCACCAGTTTCTCCCATTTAGGCGTGATGAAGTACCAAATTCCAGCCCCAGCTCCTGGCAACGTTACTCCTCTGACAAGTAGGATGATAAGCACTACGTAAGGGAATGTAGCAGTAAAATACACCACCTAGAAACAACACAAAAGATTATTGGTTTGGATTATCTGAAGCCATATAAAAAGTCCAAGTATACTCTTCCCTGAAAAAATAAATTATTCAGCATCAGAGACACTGGCCACAGGCTACAAAGACAATAGGATTATTTCCCAAGAAACCTGACAAGGCTGTCATTTTTACAGCTCTCCTTGCTAGTGGCAATAGCAATGATATTAAAGGCTGAGTCACAGGGTACTGAGGTACTAGACAGTTAAGAGACAGTCAGGAGAGAATGGGAATAAAAGTTGGATTTTTCATCCAATTTCAAATATCCAGTCAGGTCCCCAGCGGAGGGAAACTAACCTAGCTCTGTGGGAGTCAAATGAGCAACTTATACTAGGTAAGTATTTGCTCCATTCTCTAACTTCCTCTACATTATTTTCCAGTAAATGACTAGCCCTGAAAGATTCTTGTTATTGTGTTTGTTTACATTTCTTAATAAATATGTATCACTATTTAAATAATTATGGGGCCCTTAATAAAAATGCATCACTATTTAAATAAGTATTGGCCCAATGCAATGTTCATTTGAAAATGTATGGGGGGAAATAAATGAATTCATGTAGAGAACGAAATTCATTCATGTAGAGAAAAGAAATAAATTCATTCATGTATGAGAAAAAGAAAGTTCATTTGAAATTAGCAGTGAAAGGAGTGACACTGACTTTAGTGACACTGGGATCAGACACCATGCATCTAATCACTTGGATTAATTATAAAATATTCCAGAGATTCAGATTATCATGTGAAATTGTTCCCACTGGTCATATAAAAAGACTAAATCAAGGTCTCAAGTCTGATTTGTAGCGCTTCCCTCCTTGGAACTCAGACCTTCTACTTCCACCTGCTGAACTGAAGTGATTTGTAAATTGATTTTCCTAGATTCCCCCTTATTTGAAACCTCTCTGGGATTAGCATTTGCCCCTACCCTCAACTGTTGCTGTATAGGCAGTCTTCTCTTCCCCGTTATCTCACCAGCTTTTGTTTATGAAAACTTTTCTGGGAAATTGCAGAGGAACGAAGCATTGAGGGACCACAATGATATTTTTGTCCCAGTGGAAGTGATAATGTAAAATTGTGACTGTTCCAAAGTACAATAGGTTGATTATGAGGTATATAAATAATTGACATCAAAGACACAATATATGACTAAAACATTTAATTGACTAGAACTCCCTAGGTGCTCATGATAATCGGATTGCTTATCAAACTCCTGGATACAAACTCCTGGAAGGCTGCTTCAGGCTTAATACCAGGAAAAACTCTTTCACAGTCAGGGTGTCCAGACCGTGGAATAAACTCCCTCCAGCGGTGGTGCAATTACCTACCCTGGAAATCTTCAAAAGGAGAGTGGACAGTCACCTCGCTGGGGTCACTTGACCCCAGTTGTCTTTTCCTGCCTGGTGCAGGGGGATTGGGCCCAATGATCTACAAAGTCCCTGCCAGCCCCGAACAACCTATGAATCTATGAATCAGTTTAATCCCTTCCTTTCAGCAAACTGCCCATAAACAGAACACAACTTTCTTGTTTATATTAGTTCCTCAAAACAATACATTTAGTCAAAAAATGTTGCCCTGTATCATTTGAGGTATGTCTGCACCATGGTGGCAGAGTACCCAGCAATGCCACCACAGAAATAAACCCCAGTCCTTGCTCCCACTCTGCATGTGTCAACCCTGAAATGAGGTGGTAAGGACATCCTGAGGGGTGTCCCCAACACTTAAAGGAAAATCTGAAGCTCAGGCTCTCTCAAGAGCAGCAGTCTGGAGCATTATCACCTGACTTTAAGGGTTGAAGTATATAAAGTGGGAGGGAGAAGACCAGGATTATTTCTGTGGTATCATCACTGAACTGTTACACTGTGTACATGATATTGATTGCAGAGATTTAAAATGTGTGGTAGAATTGTTAGCTCCATCACATATCAATGGTATGTCAACATTAGCTCAACACCAATTCTGAAACCACTGCTGTAAAATAGAAGCTCTGTCTCTAGCCTGCTTGACAGTGTTATTCACGGCTGGGGGCAGGGGAATTTCCAGGCTCCTCACCACCTCACCTCCAGTTTAGGGTGTGCAGAGTGGAAATGAATGGGTTGGAGATATATATATATGCTGCCAAATATATATCTATATATTTGGCAGCAGTCTCAAGACCAGTGGGACCAGTGCAAACCTACCCACTGAGAGGTAGACACCTGTCCACCAAAGTCACTTTTGAAAACAGGGCCTAAAATACTTGAGACATGTTTTTAAATCCTACCCTATATACATAACAGATTTGCTCCGAATATAGAGCGTACAGAAAGATCTTTTGAAAAGACAAAGGTATAATCTTAAAAACTGAATAGACTTTAATGATACCAGAGGCCTATTTCATGAAACCATAGTCACTGAACACACAATCATCAATGCAGTTGCAGGTGGCATGCACATTAATGCTAGATGAATGAATCATAATTAATATTGCTATAACACGTGCATGGCTAATGAATAAACAGTGGTGAGCTGCTTGTTAGAAACAAATTGTTTACAATAGGTTCCTTGATAGTCATTTCTTTAAAAAATATTTAAAAAACAAGCTAGACTGTGAGATGGCAGGAGAGAGAAAAGACATTGTTGAATTATCCCCCAAATCTGTACATGTGTGATCTGAAAGTGCAATGAGGAATATTTTCAATTAATACTAATTATTTATCAAAAAGGAACAATCAGCTGCAAAGCTTACAGTCACAGCCTGTTGATTATTGTAATTAGAAGAAAATATGATTCTGCATTTTTTACCTAGATTTTTCCATTTCCTTACTTAATTCTCATTTTTGTTTAAGAAAAGTAGATAGTGGCTGCTGTCATCTGAGATGGCTGCTGTTCCCAGTTTAATGTGCTGTTTCCCAGTAAAACCAACCAACTGTACTGGTACTAATGGGAACCAATGACGTCAGAAACACTGGATGTCTAAGAAGCAAGAAAATGAGTTTTCTATCTCCCATGTCTTGTCTGTGTGCGCCTGTTTAACTGATTCAGTTAAACTAATATAAAAAAGTGTAAAAGCACTTTGTCTAGTTTATTTTAATTTAATCAGGAATCCATTTAAGATAAACTGAAATAGGATCTTGTAACCCCAACTAAGGAGTGTCCATGCGCTTAACCAATCTAAGTTAAATCATTACTACTTTCCCTATAAAGGAGAATACCACAATAAACTGAGCATTCAGCCCTCTTAGATTAGTTTACAGTCTTGGTCCAGTTCCTAGTGGACAGATTATGCAGGTGACAGAACCATATAGCTAACATTAACAGAACTGGCACCCTTTCTAGCCAAATTAATAGGGAACTCAAGAACCTACATGACTTGGAAACTGAACAACCTTTTTTCCACCAAGGAGGTGAACCTACAGAGTAGGCTTGAGGCACATAGCAATGCCCCAAAGCTTCCTTATTCCTTTCCAGATGAACCTACTGTGATGAAAGGATTTCAGTCCCCAGTGCTGTGGGACCAACATTTTTCACTAGCATTAGATTCACTTAAAGAAATGGTATTGCTTACCATCTGCAAACCCCAAATTATTCTCTCGATCCTCTTGCACTTTGCCCAAACATTTTGAGAGCAAATTTCCTCACTTTGTTAAGACATTTAAAGAAACAGATTTTCCCTGGGCCACTTGTTTTCTGCTTATTTTCTATTCTATCCTGTTATTAGTAGCTAAAATATAATCAGGAAGTGATTACTATATGCTGCTACCCAAATCCATTTGAAAAGGGATGCCCTGAGGTGTTAGGTTCTGAAAGCAATCCTTAAAAGTACCCAGCAATGTCTGTAATTCCCATTGTACTTCCTAGGAAATGGAATTCTGGGCTGAGATTTAAACTTTCTTCCTTCAGTATTGTTAGAGATACGGTTTAATTTTAATATCTGAAGATGTTTTTACTGTAACTACTAGTATGGTTTTAACAATGTGTACTGTGCAGAAAAATGTAAAGATGTCATTTTTGCTTGTTTGAAGCACAGCTGATAAACACATTAAAATAGATCATTTAAAGTCTGTGAAAGCCTCTGTAGATTTCTAAGAAGCTGTGAACTTCTAACTAAAATAATTTGCTGATTCCATTAGTTTCTGGTTAATTAGAAATTTAGGAGAAAATCCTGGTAAAACAATTTAATTGACATTTACTTAAATCAGCTATCTGCTGCCTAGTCCTGCACCAAGTATTCCTACTGAAGTTAACAGGAGTCTTTAATATACAAGGAATATATTTGGATCCAATGCGTTCCACTCTACAATGTTCCCACAATGTGGAAAAAGCTTCCCCAAAATGTCCCACCTGTTATACCAGTGGCTATAAGTATCACTTCTATCCTGCAGCTTGTCCTTGTCCCCACTTACAATTCTTAATAGGCTCAGTTTCCAATCAGTTCCCACATAGCTTATGCTGACAGTGCCTTTGAGAGATTCAGCACCTTTGGTTATAGCACTACTAATTTAAAAACAGCCTAGTGCACTGTTACTGATTTATGTTTATAAAGAAAGATTCTTACTTTTCCTGATGTCTTGATTCCTTTAGCAAGGGATAGGTACACAATTACCCACGCCAGAAAGAGAGAGAGCACCAAGGGCCACCTGATTTCACCGGGATATTCAATCCCTGCAGAAATCTTCAACACAAAGTACCTACGAGCCAAAAAGTTAGTGATACTGATAGTAGGCAGTAGTCCATCCTAGCATTTATACTAGCTTGACATTGCTTATAGTACTGAAAGGTTTTTCCCCCCCCCCCATCTACTTCAAGGGCTCCAGTAAATTTTACTTCATTATTATTATTTGCATTGAAGTGGGATTGAGGCGTGCTAGTCATGGACCAGGGCTCTATTGCACCAGGCACCCGACAAACAGAAAAATTAAAATATTTTTCTCTCTTAAAACTTGGTTCTATCATTTTCCACATCTAAATGTCCATAGTATTGTCTGTGTGCATTTATAGTTTTATTAATCACTCCCCGATCAATTATTTATTGCATATATGACCCACTTCATGGGATCACTAAACTCTAGCAGGAAAGGAACTGGACATTTTCCAGGGATCTTACTTGAAATATTCTTCACTTCCACTGACAAACGTTTTATTTCCTTGGCTGGTGAAGTTAACCATTGTCAAGTTTGGATAGGCACTCATACAAAAAGTAGAGTTCTTGATTTGTATTTTAGGGTGGTCACCAATGATGCAGGAATCTATCAGGAAAACATACAAATAAAGGGAGAAAAGAACAGGGTTAAATTATTTTCTAGTGCGGATGTGTAGTTTAGGCAAATTTTGCTTTAGGCAGGCCTACTTAATAATATATTACTATATTAATATATCTTACTTCTCTATAACACCTTCTGTTCAAGGATCTCAATGCACTTTATAAACAGCATTTTACAAAAGGAAAAGACACAAAATGTATTTACTATAAAATCTCTGGTAGAAGTGGAGCAGACATACAAGGCAAATACATGCCATACAGTGTTATGCCAGTACAAAAGGAATCAGGACTCAAGGTAGAGACTGATATCTTTTATTAAACCAACTAGATTTTTGCAAAAGAAAAATATTTAATTGCGAGCTTTCAGGCACAAGCACCCTTCATCAGGCATAGGAGAAAAGATTGTAGAAGTTCTTCTAAGTAGAAATGAAGGTTCATATTTTATAGGAGAGTTAAAGATGTGGTAAAATCTCCTGTTTGGAACAGTTCATTTTAGGCTCAGAGAAAAGTTGGAACAGTGTACCTTGAAGTTGTTTGGTAGCAGGCAGGATGTAGTCATATTTCCTTCCTTCTCCTTGCAGAAATCTAGTTGGTCTAATAAAAGATATCACCTCTACCATGAGTTCTGATTCCTTTTGTCTCTAGGGCAATACAGCTACAGCCTGGATGCCAGTAGAAGTCACTCCAGCTCTGGACCAAACTTACCCCCTCAAAGTTAAGAAAAACCAATACCAGGGTAAGTTGCACCAGTATATAAGTCATATATCTGTTCCACTAACAGATTGCAGCCCAAGATGACACACTGCTCACTGCAGACTGGTTCCCCTACAATTTCCTGGCTCTAATAGGTCAATTATGGGCAGTCAGCTTAGGAGACCTGACCGTGTGTCTTTTCTTTAGCATTTACGAGAGCAAAATGCACTGTAAATTATTCCCTTATAATTAAACTGTGCATCTTAAGGGGCAATGTCCATCTCATTTAGCTGGTGATGTTATCATTTTTTTCACAGACACATAATATAAGATATAAAAAGATTTGGGGATTTGATTCAACAGCTATTATGACTGAGCAAAGGATGCAGATTCAGTTCCCAAGTGACTCATTCAGGCAAATAGATAAGCAAGGGCAAAGAACGCAGGACTCTCCTCTTCAACTCTTCTGTTCTGTCTACTAAAATAGATGACAATCCACTCGCACATAAAGAAATTACACAATCTCACTTCCAACAAGAGGCTAACTATGAAGGACAACTGGGTTCAAAGTACACTGCCATAAATGTTAAAGAAAGTAATAGGGTTGTATTTTAGCCACAGAATTATCAAACTAAAATCCTAGAGATCAATTTTGCAGGAATTTGGATCCAGATCTAGATGTCACTTGGTAGATATTCCCATAACATGCAGTTAAACTCAAGATCTGAAAACCCCCAACTGGAGAAATCTTAGTCATTCTGGATCCAAATTATGTGACCTGAAGTAATTATAGCCTGACTCAAAACCTTCTATGATTGTATTTATGACTGGCTTTGCCAAACATTGCAAAGGTCACCAATATGTTAAAAAAAACAAGTTAATCCACAGTTCTTTAATTTGAGTAAGAAAAGCAGATTTTCTAAATGGATTTACTGACAGATATCTGACATACTGTGTATGTGTGCCTATACGGTGTGTATGCGAGAGAGATTGGGAGTGTTGTCACATTCGCTTTAATGAGCAGTAGCTTATTTTACTGCATATTAAAGCATCACATAGAAAACTGCAATTATGTTAATGGACAGTAAGATAGGCTACTATACACTGCGTCATGTAAAAACCATGCAAATTCATTACTGCGTATTAAGGAAGCCTAATGTGTATTTCTTTAGTACCTCACATTGGAGGTACTAAATTTAATGCACTTTAAAAAAAGCACCTTAATGCACATGTAGACACACCCATTGGGTGTGTCTACATGTGCATTTACTGTGCATTAAATTTACTATACAGTAATTTACTGTGCAGTAAGTGGGTTTAGGCCGGCATCTATGCATGCAGACATTAAAGTGCAGTAATGCTGTGTGTGGACTGACATGGGACTAAAATTAGTCCCAAGTCAGTCCACACGCAACACAGTGTTACTGAGCAGTAAGACATCATGCATCACTGTGCAGTAACTAATTAGGTGTAAGTTTGATACCTGCATGATGCAGGTATCAACTTTATGCCCAAGTCGATGTAAGTCACCATATTTACATATGTGCAGTATGGGCATGCACATATAGCCTGTACTGCACAGTAATTTTTGCTTACTGTGCAGTAAATGTGCACATATAGATATGCCTATTATGTATCTGTGTAATCCACTGAGGCTTAACAACTTCCTAACTCAGAACTTCCATAATTATAAATTAGTGCTTTCAGTTACCCTGGATGGAATTATTGCATTGGGTCACCTATGAGTTGTCCAATGCTACAGGATATTTGTGATAAAATAAAAAAACAAACAAACCATAAAATGAAGAAGGTTATCCAGCCACAGCAGGAAGCCCATACTACTCCTTGGTATTGATAAATATAGCCACCACTGGAGAGCTCAGGTTGTTGCTCAAAAGCAAACCCAGACTGCCCAGAAATTTGTATTGTCACAATGCAAAGCAACCAGCAGAGGGAGTCATATAGGCTGTCATTGCCTTTCTCCACTGATGCTCTCCTATCTCATTTCTACCTGCTTGTGGATGTGGAGGCCTTTATACCTGGAACTCCCATGAGAAAATATATGGTAATTTGTCAGATTATACCCCAAATTTGCTTCCTCTGCCTATAATCATAGGGCAGGGGGTGGGACAGGACTTCAAGTGTCATCTACTGCAATCCTCTGTGCAGAAGGCAGGATTTGCTATTCCAAAATCATTCCAGACAGATGCTTATCCAGACTCTTCTGGAAAAACTATGAAGGAGATTCCATAACTTTTACAGGCAGCTTGTTCCATTGTCTTACTATTCCTATGGTTAGAAAGTTCTTCCTGAGATTCAATTGAAATATGCATTGCTGTAATTTAAGCCTAATTACTTGTGCCCTGTCCTCTGCGGCAAACGAAAACAGTTTCTCAATCTCCTTTAAGGCAGCCTTTCAAATAATTGAAACCTGCTACCATATTCCATTTTCATCCAACTAAACATACCTATTCCTTCCAGTCTTCTGCAGCTTGCATTCAAAACCCTTTATCATCTTCAAAGTGTGCCTCTAGATCCTCTCCAGTTTCTCTCTCTCAAACTACAGTGGAAAAACTGGACAAGGTAGTCCAGTACTATACATAGTCATGCAACACTATGCAGCGATAATAATTAATATCCTTCACATTTAAGGAAAACCTTTCAATACAATGTCAGCCTCAGTGTGTGTGTGAATGCATGTGTGTACCCTCTCTCCCTGTCAACATTCACTCAATCTCAGAAAATAAATCATACATAAACACTAGAATTGTTTCTCCCCTTTCCCGATACAGATACACTTTACTGAGCACTATGACCACATTACAAACAAGTAGTAACTTTCCAGTCTATGCTACAACAGAAATCCTTAGGTTACATATCTATCTGCAAACCATCCTCTTTTTATTGAATCACAGTAGGCGTTGGGAGTGATTGACACATTAGGTCACTTCTGCTGCACTGCAGCAATTCTATACAGCATTAAAATTTTATGGCTTAGCTCTCTTAAGCCTTTGGTTTTCTTGCACTATTCACTTGATAGCAGCAGAGGGCACAATTGTACTTTCAATGTTAATCCACTGCAACCATGCTCAAAGAAGTCTACATTTGTTTGTATGCAGTGTTATTCATCAAAGCCAAACACTCATACAAGAGAAATAATGATTAGACTAAATTGGAAGATGTTAGCATAAAATTACATTTACTTGAGCAATTATTAATAAATAAAAGCAGACATTTTTAGATCAGAAGAGCACTTTAATTACATTCCAGAAGTGACTGTGCTTGTTTTTTCATATAAGAACATTGATACGAATTTTGTATGCTTCCAACACCTGTCAGGACTAATATTTTAAGACATCCCAAATCTCTCCATTGTTCAGGGCAAGCTAAAATATAACCTGCAGAGAAGTTGATTTCACCAATAAAATATTAGCTATGAGAAAGGTAGGAAAGTATTAGCTGTAAGATAGGAACCGATCATGTTTGAGGTATATTGTTAAAACGTAAAGCCTTTGGATTCAGCAAAGCGCTAAGCCCATGTTTGACTCAAAACACCAGGAGCAGACGCTCGTCTTCAGCTTGCTTGCTTGTGCCTAAAGTTAAGCTCATGCTCAAGTGTTTTGCTAAATGGGGACGTAGTACTATATTCAGGTTATGCTTTCTTAGCATTTGTTAGTAGAGGATATTAAATGATTTAAGCAGAGAAGCAGTTATACTTTAGGTATTCAGTTTTGAAAGGGGCAGGTTTTGAGGTTTTTCAGGTGCATACATGAAACCCCTTCATTCAGTTTATACAACTAACACCTGGTTCATCACCTATCTTTGCAAGGTGAAGAATGAAGAGACACAATGAAGAAACAGAGGAGTTTTCAATCTAGAGGTCACAGATAGATGTGAAAGGCTGACTTCAGAACGGTAGAGCTAAGACTCAGATTGTTCTGTGGATCAATTCAACTGCAGTGTAAGCATTCACAAGCTCCACTGAACCAAGTCTGACTACATCAGGTTGGAATTTGGCCTGTAATCCCAATCAGAATTAAGCACAGATATATGTACCAATTTTCACTGACTTCATAGCAGAGGGTCAAATGCTAAATTACTTAGCCTGACTCCTCATTTAAATCCTTTATATCCATTTTAAATGAATGGGGAGTGGCAGGGGGTTAAATCTTAAAAGCAAACAGCTTTATGTCTTATTATGTTCCCACTTCTTCTTGTACATTTGTAAAGCTGAGCAAATAAATTCATAAGGAATAATACACTCAGTCATTTTTCATCTCTGTTGGGTTGGTGAATCATACAATAGATGTTAGTTTGTTGAATTTACTGTTATTTGATGAGATTTGCCATCTCTTTTCTACCAAGTATTCAGAATGAAAAGTCATTATTATTCATTTAAAAGTAGCTTCCTACTTCCTAAAAACCACTATTGAGAACTGAACAAGTGAGCATTCACACCTGCAGTCCCATTAACTAAACTATTTTCAGTAAGCATATTCAACAGACAAGCAAACAGAATAAGCGAGTTTCTTTGAAAACATGAAAATGTTCATTCTGCGGTATTTCACGGTGCAATCCAAGTCAATGACATTTGGATCAGGCTTCTACAACACGCACAGTCATAAAATGAAAGATCTGACTCAGCCCTGCAGGCCAATAGAAAAACTTGTGCAGTGATTGCACACTTTGGGCAAGATTTATTGCTGATATAACTGAAATGTAATCAATGGGGTTACACTATATATAAATTTGGTTCTCCTGGGTTCTTTCATACTGCGTCAATGACTAAAATATTCACCCATCATCAGGCTTCCCTGTTCCACCCCCAAAATGGGTTTGTTAACCAATAAAGATTATATATCAGTGATTAATAAGGTGTAATCAGTAATTGGTCATTTTAATGATCCATTGCATAAGGAAGTGTCTTCTGTAGCCTTATCAGTCTAAATGCACTGAATTGCATTTAACCTTGAAGCATAAGATGACCTTGCAAGTGCTCCAATATTATAGTACAGACTTGGTTGGTTTAAAAAAAAAAAAAAAACAATTTATTTTGTGAGAATTCTTTGGTTAATCTTTTATAATTTGTTCAGGCTTTTTCAGCTTTTAATCAAGATTTCCGTTTTCAAAAACTATATTAAGTAAAAAGAATTAGAGTTAAACATTATATTTTTATCAAAACCCAAAAGAATTGGACTTAAACATTATATTTTTTTTATCAAAAACCAAAACTGCTGAAAATTAGATTTTTTTTTGCAAAAAAGAAACTTTCTGGTGTCTGTCTTTTTTAATTGAAAAACCAGGGCATTTTAGTCAATGTGAAAAGTTGGAATTTTTCTTGTGGTGAAAAAAAGACCTATTTCATTTTTCTACTTCAGTCTTGAAAAAAAAAAACATCAGTGGGGAAAAGATGAGCCTACAGATCTCAAAGAAAACTTCACATATGGCTGACTAGGCCAATTTACCAAATGATACCACCGCTGAGATACAGAACTTGATGTCACCCAAATAAAAACCACAGTATTCCTCCCTCACGACCTCTTAGATCCATGACATAAGCCTTCCTCATCTAAACAGTATGGAAAAGTCCCCCAAACACTATGCAGAGATAGGAGTGCACACCCCAACTTACCTAGTAAAAGTTTGTTTTTATCTTTACAGTCTGGTGTGTTCCAGGGATTGTTACAGGAAGCCCAAGGTAATACAGGTACAAAGGATGCAAAAAGGTAGAAAAGTGTGTAGCACAGAATAATATTATAATATATGGCTATTAGAACAGAGATGATCAGCATCGCAATGCCACAGCCTGCAAAAAAAAAAAGAGAGGGGAGCAGGAAAGGAGTATAATGGCACTGATAAATGTATGGTATCAATTAACTACAAGATATAACAACCTTGTCTGTGTAAAGGAACATTTTCATTTGGTGTAGATATAAAATGTATCTCCAAGAAGGAGGGTGGATATATAATATAACATATATAATAGTTGCCCTGCACCCCCCTCCCAGCACTGGATATGCAAGTCAGTGACTGATCCCTCTGTTTTCTTTTTAAATAGTCTGTAACAGAAGTAAAAAAGAGGGTGCAATTGTGGAAGAGCCGGGTGTGAAGCGCTGCGTGGCAATGCTGAGAGCAGCGGAGAGCCTCGGCACCAGGGGCTCTTGGAAGAGCGTTTCAAGGTCAAAGCAGGACCGCATTGCACAACCCGGGGGAGGCAGCAGCGCCATCCCAACCACGTCCCTGGAGCTTCTCAAAGGAAGATGTTTCCAACCTATAGAGGGCTTTTTGTTTGCTCGGCTCACCTTGTAAGGCAGGAATGGCTTTCCAAACAGACACGGGTCCCTGACTAGCAAACTGCCCCAGTGACACTTCCAAGAGGAAAATGGGAATCCCGGCTAGAGCCAGCATCATCAGGTAGGGGATGAGAAACGCACCTTGAGGGGAAGAGAAGGCAAATCTGATCTCGTGGCGGGGAAAGGTGGGACCACACAGTTCTCAGGGCACCCAGGACCCGTGCACTGAGCGAGCCCTGAGCAAACCCACTCCTTTGGAGCCGCCTAGGAAAACTGAGGCTGTGCACCCATCCTGCTTTGGCTGAGTGTCCATCTGACTCGGGCACCTCCCAGATCCCATGCTCTCCAGGGTGTCTGACTAGCTCAAATGGGGTATCAAGGGGTTTCCTCGCCTTCCCTATTGATCTGGCCCACTTCTAGGCATCCCTTGCTGTCCAGAGCAGCGCTCCAGGCTCTAGTCTTTGGGATGGAAAGGAAAGCCAGGCTCACTGCAGGTGGTGACGCTAATTAATTAAATCAGAGTTAATTTCCCTCATCAGCTCCAACTGCGCCCTGCTTGGTTTGTCGAAGGGAACGGGGCTCAGGGTAGCGTGATGGTCAGGCGAGGAGGAGGAAACCAGGCAGCACCAGCCCCGGGCTGTGTTGTAGGAAAGGTGTCTACCCCCAAGCAAGCGGGTTCCCTTGTATCTCGGCTCTCTAGGATCAGATGGCATTCAACGGTGCTTAGCCAACGCTAGGGACCTTCGAGGCAGGAGCCGTGCAGCTACATAAGGACTGCCATGTACTGGGGGTCGGACCATGGAGCCAGCCAGGGGGTTATTCCCCTCCCTGCTCCTCTCTCACTTGCAGCCTCCAGGAAGTAAGGTCTGGGAAGCTCTGATTCAGAGGCTGTGCCCCTCACTCCCACGCCCAATAGGTACTGGTGCCCCTTTCCTCCACAAATGTGCCCAATCCCTTGGGTTGTTCAGTTTCTCTCTGCTGTAGATTTTTGCTATTGTGTTGATGTGGGCAAAAGCTTACTAATTAGGAACAAGCCCCGGGGTATCTTTCCAAAGCAGTGGTGCGGCTCTGAACTGCTCCTGATCTCCTTAGTCTCAGCCACCGCGGCAGAACTGCCCTTGGAGGCGGCGAGGGGGCAGCGCGAGCGCAGCCCGGGACATTACACAGCGGATCCTATAACGCACCCGCACCATCCGACCTGGAGCTCGGTGCCCACTGCGGCACTGCGCATAGCAGGAGAAAATGCGGACCCAGGCTTTATTATAATACCTGCCCAGATCCCTGCGCTTTAAAGAAAAGACGCAGTTCCGTGAGATCTTTGATGCCCCGTAGTTGCAGCAAACCCTAATACGTGGGGGGGAATTTGGTAATTTGAAGGGGTGTTGGAAATCCCTGTCAAATTTCCCATGCACACTTATTTGTGTTCCGCAGGGAGGATCAGCCCAGTGCTCATTTAAGGAGCTCACAACGAAATTGCCTCGAAGTGGATTTTGTTCTTCCTCAAACGGAAGGAGCTTTATATTAGGCTTTAAACAATTACAGTGTCTGGACATAGTCAGACAATATAAATACAACACAAGCAGCAGTTTCATGATTACCACAATTGTGTGGATAGATAGATAGATAGATAGATTCTTAAAAACCTCCAAGGACTCTCCATCCTTTGAGGTTTTTAAGACCCTGCTAGACAAAGCTTTGGTTGGGATGATCTAGTTGAGGATGGTCCTGCTTTGAGGAGGGGTTGGACTAGATGACCTCCTGAAGTCCTTTCCAACCTTCATTTTCTATGCTTTTATAAATAGACAGAGATTTCTATCGCTATAGAAATTTCTATATAGCTATCTCTATAGAGATTTCAATATATAGATAGATATATAATACATATATATACTTAATTGGATTGTGTTATGCATTTAATTGGATGATACATATTTATGGATTATGTATAGATTTAATTGGATATTAAGAAAACTAGAGGTAATCGAAAATTCAACCTGTGTCGCCCTCACTGAACTGAGTTAAAAAAAAAATCCCTTCGTTTTAGCCTCGCCAGATCCCCCCGCCCCAAGTGAACTGTGATAAAAAAAGCGAGTTGAATTTTAACAAATGGGATTTAAGCCTCCGTTCCCCCCCCGCATTGATTTTATGTCCGTGTTACTGGGCTGATCATTATTCGGACTGTTGAAAATGACTCTTTTTTTTTTCTAGCTGGGTTTCAAAAAGACATTCACAGCACAACTGGAAACCCTCCCATGCCTGGGTTGCGACTACAGTCTTGCAAAGCTTTCCCCTCTGTTTCCTACGTGCTTCTCCATTTCCTGTTTTCACTTTGCTTTCCAACCCCACGGATTTAGATTAAACGGATTTAGATTAAACCCTCTGCACACAATTGACGTGAAACCTGAGTGTTGGTTTGGGGGGGAAGGGGTGGGGGGTTGTTTTATTTTTCTCTTTGCCCGGAAAGATGTTTTGCACGGATCTGATCCACTCGTTTTGTCCATTCTCCTCCCTGCCTGGGCAGCATTAGGTGCACATGTGAAGGGGCAACACCGACTGCAGCTCACCACCATTCAGACAGGAAGATGCTGTTATTAGTGAGCAGCTTCAACGCAACCCCCACCCTCCTCCCGCCCCCCAACCATGTGCCTGAGGATTTGAGCTTAAAACCTTGCGGGTCCGCTGGATGCGTGTTACATGCCTCCCCCTTCTCCCTCCCCCGCTATGTGCCAGCGCAGTATCACTTGCAGGGCTGCAGGGTGTAGAAAGACAGGAAAAGCCATACCTCCCCCATTCTTAAAGGCCAGGTACGGGAACCTCCAGACATTGCCCAGCCCCACTGCATAACCCACCATGGAGAGGATGAAGTCCAGCTTGCTAGACCAGTTCCCTCGGGCTTTATTCTCATCCCCTTCTTCGTCATCCTGAAGAGGGGAGGGGGGGGAAAAACAGTCACACGAGAGAGCCGCCGTCACATCCACCCATCTCAGCTGGATCCAGTAGCAAGAGGTGGTTAGAAAGCAGTGGGAAGAGACCCCCCAACCCCAGGGCAAGGATTGCTCAGCAGATCTCGGGTGTCCCCCCTCCCCCCGTCACCCTACCCCCAACCATCAGATGGGTCCTG
>NW_017729025.1:116626943-116632872 GCF_001723915.1 Gavialis gangeticus | reverse complement strand
AACTGTGCTCTGTTTTTACTGGTGGGGGGGAGTACCACACACGCCTGGCTGACCCCTGAGCCAGGAGAGGGACCACTGGCCCCTGAGAGGGAGACCATTGGCCCCTGGGACAGGGGAAGGATCACTGAGCTTTAGTGACTGCCAAAGATCTTGGGAGCCCAATCCCATGTCCCTTCTAGCCCCGGAGCCTGGGAGTGAAGCACCAAGTGGCTTCCCCAGCTCCAGGCCCAGCAGGAGGTCCCAGGGGCCTGCTTTGCCTCCTAGCTCCCCAGTGCCCACCCATGGCCACTCATGCATATGGGCAGGGGTGAGCCCCGAACCCGCGGCCAGGGGAAGGCTGGCACCGGCTGGAGAAGAGGTCCAGCTCCGGGCGGGGGGAGCCAGGGCAGGGGATCAGGTGCCTGCCCAGCGATCCTAAATAAGGCTTGATCTGCCCACCAGGCAGCGATTGCTTTGGAAGCCCTTGGGGGTCGCGGGGCCGGGGGTTGCTTTGGTGGGTCGATGGCTTGGTTGCAGGAAGCAACACCCCCAGGGCCGGGGGCACTGATACCAGAACAGGGGTGGGGGGGAGAGATCGCCCCAGAGCTCCCGGATCCTCCGTGTGTCCGTTTGATCCCAGGTCTCTAGAGGGACCGGATTCCCGCCAGACACTTGGTGTAAATTCGCATCAGTTTTATGCGTCCCCAATTTAGCCCCCCCCCCGCACGCTCCTGTGTGATAGGGACAGCCACGGCTCAGCGAGCGCCTGAATTAGCTTGGCACTATCGATCCCCCATTTTCTCCTGGCTAATAAATAAGCAGCGGCAGGAAAAGCGAGCTGGGGCCCGTGGCACGTCCTGCCGAGCCCCGCAGTGCTTGATCCACCCGAGCGGGGCTGGGGGGAGGAACTACGGGGGAGCCACTCACCCCATTGACGCTGCCAGGAAGAACAGAAGTGTTCCCATCTGTGCCCAGTACCACGGTGCTCTGGCTCATGGGCACCCAGCCGCCTTTGGCATTGTTTTGCTCCAGCGTGCTCTTCCCAAGGCTCTGATTAGCTTCCCCATCTAGGCTTTGCAAAGTGGGGATTTTGCAGTGCGGGATCGGGGCCGAGGCCGTGGGCCCCGCAGTGAGGATGCTCTTGAGCGGACAGGTCTCGATAGGATCCTTGCGGAGGGTGGCGTTGGCTTGCCCAGAGCTGCTGCTGCTGAGCTTGCAGATCCCAACTTTGGTCCTCTCCAAATCGTTTGCCTTGGCTTCTTCAGGCGAAACAGGTCTGCTGCCAGTGGAGGCCTTCGCCAAGGGGCACGGGGCCTGCGGAGGGAGACTCTGCTGCTCATTTTCAGGGCTGAGGCTTGTAATTCCTGCGCCTTCAATCTGTCCAGGAACAACTGTTTCGGAGCCGTCCGCAGTCAGCTTGTTCATATCCTTTTGACAGGCGTAATCCTACAAGGACAACGTCACATACTTTACCAAAAAAGACCCCCAAACCTTCAATATTTCACAAAAAACACTTTGCGGACAGGGGCACGGGAGACAATTTTGCTGGGTCTGAAGGCTTCGCGGGGTCTGCCATGTGCCTGGCCCTCTTCAGTCCTTATTCAAAACGCTACGGCTCGGGAAAGATCATAGAGAAGGCCCCAAAGCCATGTATTAAAAAATAGCCGAGACTGCAAACCTGGAAAGGGAGTTTTAGATAAATGTTCCTGCAGCCCTGCGCCTCCAGCCCTTGTTAGATTTCACATCACGGCTCCCGGATGCTCCCTTCCCCTAGCCCTATTGTAGAAAGATTCTTTAATTTTACGCCCCATTTCCTTTCTGTCATTCAACAATGCACATTGGCTTCTTTTTTTTTTTTCCATAGGCAATAGACAAGCTGCCCTGTAGGCAGCCGGAGAAGCTAGCACCAAAGCGAATAGCATGGGTTAGCATTGCCGGTGTCCCCAGTAAAGTTACAAGGAGCGATCCAAACACTGACAGCAATGGGACCAAACAACCCACAGTGGGACACGGCAACCTTCTCCAGGACCGCACGGCACAGGCTGCAGTGTAGCATTATGCTAAAAATAGTCTGAGTTTCTCGGTTTCTGCCCTTCTAAAAGACCTAAATTTCTTCCTTAAAAAAAAAAAGTAGCCAACAGGCTGCTGCGTTAAATATGCCTGGTTCCGAAAATGCAAGCTCACACATTTAAACAGTCCTGGGGAAAAGGCGAAAGCCTTTCTGACCCAGTGTCATTTCAAAGGGAGAAAACTACTCTATGCGGTTTCCCATGTATGCTTCCCTCTTATCTTTACCAGCCCACAGTATCGGCAAATGCATATCTGCACAGGACTCGATAGCGATTTTACTCCACCCCTGAAGCACAATACTTGCCCCAGTGCCTTCTCTTCCTGCCTCAAGGAAGCTAGATCTTACTGGAGAGAGCTTTCGTGCACAGGCGACTAGAGCGTCTTTTCAGCACCCTGGACAGCAGCTCCCACCTGAAACCAGATCCCCCCCAACCCGGATCCAAAGGACCTGAAGTCCTGTGTAAACCTAACACCACAAGCCACACGAGCAGAGCGCAAAGTCCGGTCTAAAGATAAACTTTCCACTTCCCTAATACCTCCACCTCCCAAAGACCGAAAAGCAAACACTTACCATGCCTGAAACAGCAACAGATTGAAGCGGTTAGAGGTAAAAACAAAAACAAAAAACCAGCCGGAGAAGCAATGGATAGACTGGATTTTGCTCAGCCAAGAGCAAAGCTTTCTATACCTCCTTGGGAAAGACTGGGTTTGCGTCAGTGCATAGCAAGGTGCCCTTCCTTTGACATTTTCTTGATAATAAGAGTTTGATAAATCATTACCCTTGGATTCCGATTTTAAAGGGACAACAAGAAGCCAGAGCGCCGGCTAGCTGTCACTCAGGCGGGAGTGGGCTTGCGTGTTCCGTGTGACTCATATGGGGCTGATTACTAAACCAAACCCAGCAAGAGCGGAGCACAACTTTCTTGCTGGTAATTAGGAGGAACATGTGAGAAACACGTCCTACTGCACCCACAGCCCAGGAGCCAGGACGAGAAGGCTTTCATCTCCCGCTCTCAGTTACGATGACTGGGTTTGATCCAGCAGGCGGTATTTCCTGATGCCTGGACCTCTGCAACTGGCTACGATCCCAATGATAAAACCCCATCATTTCATATACACAATGCACCGGTATGTTAGCACGTTGTGTGCGTGTATTTATACACACCAGGATGCTTATTCAAGGACTAAGCCATATATATACAGGAATGTTGGTGGTTTCTCTTCCACCTCCATTTCAGCCACAAGGCAACATTTTCACTTGGTTATTAGGATTAAGCCTCGGGGGTGGTGGTGGGGGGCGCTAAATAAGCTAATCAAAGCGACAGATAACACAAAGCGAATCCTCTCAGTAAGAAATATTCCTTTCAATCAAATCCAGATGCCGTGCAATTGGGAAGGGGCGGAGGGGGGGCAAGCAGTTTCCAGTACAGTGTTAGATGTTCCTTTCTAAAACCAGAAGAAAACTCTTTCCAAACCAGGGGATCACGCTGGTGACTGGATTGATTTTGCAACGAAGCAATCCGCCAAGGCACTGCGTGATCAGTTCGTTGCTAGGAGGGAGTTTCATACATGTATTGAGCACCAAATAATATGGTTGGGAACTTTAGGAATAAAAGGTGGAGCTGCTTTCCATCATGGCCCTTGATAATACCTTCGCTTTAAAGCTGCATATTTCTCTCTCACTCCTCCAGATGTTATTTTAGATTTCAGTGTCACATCAGTCTACTACGGTATATGCCTGTTAGTATATCCTGGGACAAAGACCCACCTAGCGTGTCCTTTCTTTTACAGGGTACTAGTGCGGATTTCAATGAAGAGGCTAATTTGACCATGTTCATTAGCCTGCATGAGGTTGAAGAGTTACCTTGAGCCATAAACACCCCAGCCAGGTGATTTAAGAGCTCATCTGCTCTGCCCAAGAGCTCCAGGCAGCAACCCAAGGCTTTTCCGTGTGGCTGCAGGGACTGCCCACTACAGTTATAACTCAACTCGGGTCCGTGAATTAGCCCTTGTCACTGCTGCTGGACGCAGAAGTTCATCTTCAGGATTCATCCGTTCAAAGCAAAAGGAGCGTGGGGCCAGCGGAAAAGAAAGAACAGATCGTCTTGTTTTTCTCCCCCCGTGGAAAATGTTATTGCGTCCAGACACTGAAAAACGTAGCTGCCTTGCAGCAGAGTCTCAAAGAATTTAAACAGAAAAGAAAAGATCCCCCAAAGCTCTTGCTTGCTTTTTTTTTTTTTTGTATTTTTTTTGTTTGGTTTTTTGTTTAGGTGCTATTACCTAAAAAAAAACCCCATGAAAACTGATATCATAGACACACACGTAACATAGCCACACGCACACATTTATTATCCGCATGTGCACACTTGTAGATGCACTGGTTATTTATTTAAATGCCATGTTTTGTTTTGTTTTGTTTTGTTTTGATTTTCCCCCTAATTAGAGAAAGCAGAACTATTGGGAAGCTGCTCCGATTTTATTTAAAAAGAGATCCACTTCGCTGTGGGATTTTTTTCCCAGGTTTTTTTTAACATATTTTCAGCGTAAAATAGTCCGTTCAGAGGCAGGGAGCCGAGGATGGTTCTTAGTTCACTTACATTTCCCCTAAGATTATAGTAATACCTTTAAAAACAAGGTCCATATTAACAGCCATCAAGCCAAGGAGTACTTTGGTTAGAGAGGGTCTTTTTCGACAGCTTCCCAGGTAGATTCGGGGTTTTTTTTTCCCCCCAGGGGCTAGAATTCATCACTGAACTCCTATTGAAGACCCATCCTCTTCTGTTTGAGCACCAAAGTACCCGAAAGAAAACTGACCTCAGCTTAGAGAAGCAGGGGCGGGAAGCTCGGAGTGGAAGATGAGAATATTTCGGACTGGAAATTTGTTTCGTGCCAAAATGATGCTACGGGTGAAAGACGCTGAAAAAGGAAGAAACTTTCCCAGCAGGAGGGTGGAAAAAAAGGGATCCCACCACGGGTGCAAGATACACGCACAATTAAGGCTACCAGGGAAAGCCGGGTAGAAATGCACCTTAGGGGTTTCCCGCATTGTCCAGATACACCAGTGCCCAGCTCTCATGGCGCGGCCAAGCCACACCAACATCCTCACCACACCGACTGCTCTGCCCCACGACCAAAAGCTAATTCACGGGCGCTTTGGCTTTCTTTGTAACAATGTTTCTCAACCCGTGGGTTGCAAGAATATGAAAGGGTCGAAAACAAGCTTTACAAATGGGTCAACGAACTTTAAAAACGGATTTTCCTTTAAAGAGAAAAAAAAGTGGGAAGCCGTGGGTTTTCCCTTGCAGGCTGGCACAGGACCAGTCTGCGTGGCGTTGCCTACCCCTGCCCCACACGCTGAGGGGCTGAGGCCTGGGGGCAGTGGGTCGGGAGTGAGGGCTGGGGGGGGCTGTTTTCTATTTAAACTATTTCCTGGGTCGGGACTGGTCATGGGTGTTTGCAAATGGGTCCCGGCACAAAAACGAGGTTGAGAACCACGGCCAGGGTGACAATTCCCGTGGCACTGCCGTGGCTCTGCTTCCGTGGGCTCCGGGTTTTGATCCCTAACATGAGCCGGCAGACGGGAGGCAGGCGCAGGCGTGTGCAGACATCTTAGGAAAGGGCATCGCCACAGCCCGGTGGCCAGCTCGCTCCCTGTTCACGCATCTCTGCCCTTGGCAGGTGCCAGTATCTGGCAGCCGTGTGCCTGCTTGCCCGTGCCCGCGGGCTTGAAGCCGGGCCGCCTGCTGAGCGCCGGAGCGAGGATGGGATGACGGGCGAGCGCGCGGCTGCTGCAGTCACGGGCGTGAGTGGGCGGCGGGCGCAGGCATCTACCTACGGAGCAGGCAGGAGCGCGCTCGGAGTGCCGGGGCTCCTCCCCGCC
>NW_017729025.1:116600200-116624461 GCF_001723915.1 Gavialis gangeticus | reverse complement strand
GGGGAAACCCCCCCCCCCCCCCTTATGTCACTTCTTTAAACAGGCACATGCATTTCAATCCATCAACAACCCCATCAAATAGATGCAGCACATCTATGAGAAGAAAGCCGGCATTTTAGTTTCTATGCTGAAATTTCTCTCTCGGTTCTAACTTCCTGCTTTTGAACGTTCCCATTACCAATCTCTAGCCAAATCTTCAATCCTTTTCTGGAAGGTCTGAGAAAACCTGATTTGGGTAATCATTTATTGCAGGAGAAAAAGGCACCCAACACAGGTGTTCCTACACACTTCCCTTCCCTTTTACACCTGAGTTCCAGCTGACATTTTTGCAATCCATGTAACTAAAAGAATGACTGCAGTTGGACACTAACCGTAGCTTCTTTTATAGGCCTCAAAGCTGGAGAACAGCACACTGCAACTGCAGACTTCATGGGAGTGGACAAGGGTCATTTTCTCTATCCCTCCACGTCTTTCCTGTAGACCCAAGTAAGTAGCTTTGGTTTAGCAAGCTACTGCCAAAGATTCCACACTCATCTAAGCTGCTCCCTCTTTTCCTCCTTTGCAATTCAGAAACCAAAGCTGTCTTTAACATACTGTTCAGGATCAGAACTCATGTAAAAAATTCAAGGACTTCCAACAGTAACTAGTTCTTAAGTTAATACAGAATGCATATTTTATTATTTCCTTAGTTAAAATTAGAACTCAAACAATCTTTAGCTATTACATGTAATGAATGTAACATAGTATCAGATACATCACATACTAAAGGTGGTTTAGTAATTTATTGACTAACAAGCACTTAGTAATTCTATCTTATTGCATTAACATGAGTTTTGTGAACTTTAAGATTTAAAAGTGCTTACTTTCATATTGTTCAGGCATAATACTACATGTAGTATAAATACATAATAAATATAAATATCCATGTGTTCCTGCATACTCAGGAACATCCATGGAGTAGGAGACAGTGTGAGATAAAATATTTTGACTTGACATTAGAGTGACCATAATTACTTACATGCTGAAGCCCTGAGTGAATTACATGGGTCAACTCAAAAAAGCAAGCCTAGAAATTCCTCTTTCCAGCTCTCCAAAACTCCTGTTTCAAGCTTTGCCGTATAGCAAGATATTGGACCTTTTGCCTGTCAGTTGTCCAAGAGCAAATGCTGTCCTTCCTGGGCATTCCTCCAAGGAAATTTTGTAAAGAAATGCCACATTTGGAAAGCATGCAAGTGTACATAGGGCTGATTTTTCTATAAAAGAAAGAAAAAAAATGGTGAACACAAATGTATAAAAGTCAAATTCAGAAGATATACTACTGCTTGTTGTATTTAGAAGGACCAGCAAGTTAAGCATGGAATGCAAAACTCTATAGTGATAAGCATCAAAGGATTCAGCAAGCAGAATTCTTCTTAACCAAAAAAAAAAATATTAATAAATGTTTATGGGCTGAATCATGTAAGGTGCTGCCTACTGTCTCCACTGTTGTAACCTCTTTAGATTCAAATTACTTGAACAAAATGATCACATATCAAGTCTGGGCCCTTTCAAAGCAGAAGCCTCACCTTATCAGTGATATTTTGCCTCTCTCATTTCAGCTAATTATACCCAGATAATGAAGAGTCTGTTAAATCTTTAAAGTGTTAATTACCTTGTGCCTTCTCTGTGAAATGAATCACTCTCATCATGCTGCTTATTAGCTAGACTGTACATTTTCTGATGTGCCTGTCTTCATTTGCTTTAATCTAGGTAACTCAGAGGCAGGTCCTGGAAACATTCAGATTTTGCAGATTCGGGAGTCCTCCCTGATCTTGTTCAGGATGGTTGGGGTAGGGAGCGGGGGAGCCGGGCATTGGAAATTACAAAATGCTGGAGATGAGGGATCAGGTGGGAAAAAAAAAGAAGCATCTGGGGGAAATTTCTGCACCACTGGTCAGATGCTTATGGAGCTAACAGCTATTTAACCTAGACATACATGTTTCTTCATTTGGCTAGACAATCCCTCTAACCACAGGGAAACAAACTGGGACAGGAATCCCTGGATTAATAGGAGAGAGAGTTACAAAAGAAGAAATCCAACAGCAAGGACAGATTTAGTAAAGAGTTTACCATTAAGACAGTCTAGCCAGTGCTTTAACTGTGCACATGCTTACTCATGCCTTGTAGATGCTTACCCATACCAAATGAAGCAACGGGAAGTTTTTGCAATAATTTCAGCAGGCATTAGCTTGGACCCTGCCTCTAGTCCAATCACTGTAAGAAAACCCTCTCTCTCTCCATTTCAGACAATCACACTCAGACCTGGAAGTAATATTAGTCAGGAATTCAGAAAGAGGTGTCCACACCTGAAAGTAGAACAAAGTGAATTTTCTCATTCAGATGTGCTGTCAGGATGTCATGTATAAATTCTAGAGTAACATGCGCTGCCATTCCTGAAGACTGCAGCATGTTATCAGCCTATTTCAATGCCTTGATTTAATGTCAAAGTAATTTTTGATTGTGAATGCATGCATCGATACCAGTGAAAAATAACGGCATGTTGATCATTCAAGTCATTATGGGGCTGCTCCAGTTTTCACTGAAGGTAATGGCAACAGTCTTCCATTTTTATCTTTAACAAAACTGAAACTATGTTTAAGGCACATCATAGAAGGGTATCTTTACCTTTTTAATTCAGATCCACACAACAAAATATCTTTTTTATCCTTTATACCTCCTCCTAGGAAGAAAATAAAAGATTCCATACACAGCTTTTCATTTCCATGATATGGTAATGGATTGGTCCACAATTATCATGTAGTGATAATGACTAAACTGTGTAAATCTAAGTTACAGATGCTTGTTCATATAATTCCCAATGCCTTGGATACTGAGACCAAGTATCACTAGATTTCTCCCCTCTTCCTCCCCCAATGAGGCACTTAAAAGGGATCAGACTTGTAGAAGGTGCTCAGCACTTGCTTAAAATATGCCCCTGTAGGGTGTGTCAACTAAGACATCAAGACATGCAGATTATAAAAGACCTTTGAAAAGTTTAGCCTGGGTGTCAGGACTCCCTAGATTCTCATTTCTGGTTATACTGCTGGCTTTACCAAGCTCATCCAGTCACTTTTGAGGACTGTGGTACCAAAGCCTATAGTCTAGGTAACAATAATCCAACTTGGACTGTTACACAGAAGAAGTCGGCAAAGGTTTAAAACCATCCTCACAGTTCCCACCACTTCCACCTCCTGAGACCACATGGCTAGGGTTCACCATTTTGTTACTAGACTAGAGAGAGGGACACAAGAGACATCAGCACTACAACTTCATCTAAATCCTAAATGCCACCAGGAAGATGAGACAGGCTCCAGCTTTCAACCCCTCCTTTCTGAATCTTTATTATTTTTCTTTCCCATCCCACTCTCTTTTTGCCTTTTTAAAATAAAAGTCCATTTTACCCATTCAACACCGTCTCTTGCAGCACTGCTTGGTACCTATAAACCCAAAAGCAGCTAAAAGTAGTGCACTGAAACAACCGAATGCTTGCCAGGGCTCAGAGAGGCTGATAAGATGGTGTGCTGATCTGTTTTCCTCCAGCCTTAGACTAGTAAGCCATAAACAGCATCGGAAACAGAAGCTACATTTTCTGTCTTTGCTGTTCTTCTTCCCTTCGTGTGTGCACGAGTCTTATTTTGCCTTCAAAGAAGTAGAATTGGGGTGTAACTGTAGCAGCAACACAAACCCAAATAATGTTAATTCAATATATTTCTTTCTCCTCTAAAAAGAAAATAATTTCCTGTAACATTATCTAGAAAATAATTTTGCTCTAATATCATCTGAAAGGTTCTTTTAAAAGCTTGCTGCATCTAGAGGGAAAAAGGACCTAGAGCACAGTTAAGTGGAAAGTTTACTTTATACTGTATGTTTCAAATGCTTTTTACTCCTCCTCCTACTTTTTGTATCTTTTATAAAGAGTTACAAGTTGGTTGTTGCTATACAATTCAGGAAGCCAAGGCCTCTGTAATCAAATCTTGAGCCTGTTTAACAGTTAAATGTCCAGTTTACCTCTCTGATCCTCTGTAGAATTTTGATTGTATCATAATTACGCTACCTGGCCACTCCTTCAAAGCAATGTTTCACATTTCAGGTGTATAGTTTGAGACAAGAAGCAGGAGTGCTGCGCAGGTATTCAGCTTCTCCAAAAACACAGGCCTTGTATGCTTCTACCTGCTATCAAAACACAGTGAAACTTAGAGGATTTTTTGGGGGGATAAATTTGGTGTCATTTTCCACACCGCCCCCTCCTGTATACATTGGAAACACTTACCCCAAAGAAGAATTAAAAAGACGACTCTTTGCAAATGTTGAGAGATATATACATACCAGGCCCTTTATACATATTTTTACTTAGCCAGTTTTAGTTCAGAATCTGGCCTCTTAATCATTTATGGTGCAATCCCACCCCCAAAAGGCATTAAGGTACTTACCTACCTTTATTGGGTCTGGCCATTAACAGCTATTTTGTTATTCCTTTGACCATTACATACAAATCACTATTTGGGGTGCTTCTGTTTACATACATTTGATATTTCATCTTTTGGATTTAAACCCACATTAAATTATTATCAACATCTTTTAAGCTCCTCTTCAGTCCCATTAACCATTGTGAATGGCAGAATCTTTACAGGGAGGATGTATTTTGTACTTTCGCCTTTCTTACACTAAAAAAAAAGTGCAGCTCACACAGCAAACCAGTCTAAACTGGAACTTCCAGGGTCACTCCAAGTAATGTATCACTGCCCTTTTGATTAAGTGTACTTTCACACCGTGGCTCCAATTTCAGCTCAAACCATCACTGTTGCTATATAGTGTTTCACTGCCCAATATATTATCCAGGGTTTTTAACACTGCAAAAGGTGCATAGTTCTCTAGCGTGCAAAAACTCACAGGAATTGTATGCACTCACAGATCAAGCTGCTATAGATGGACAATTTGAGAATGTCTCATGCACAGTCCACCATCTTTTCTCTCCCAACTATTCACATGTGGCTACCACAGAGATTAAGGGGAAGAATCAGAAACAGAACCACTTCATCCCAGATTACTTTTGATTGGGCAATGCTCAGACTGTTTAATGTTAGTAAAGGAAAAATAAGACTAGAGCATTGCCTTGCTCAAGCCTAGCTGCTGTTCTTCGTCTTTTCAGGATCTGCAATCTAGAGAGCATGAAATCCAATGAAAAAAGCTGTCATACAGAATCAGTGCCAACCAGTTAGAAGGTTACAAGTTATCCTGATTTACTTTGAGAAGCTGATGTCTTCTTGGTAGCAAGTCATTCCCCCTGTCAGACCAGCAAATTTAGTAGCATAGACCATTTGGAAAAAAACAGCACTTTTTTCAGACACAGTTGAACAATATGGCTTTGTCCTGATTCTTTTGCTTCACTTGTCCTCTTTAGCTTGGCATTTTTTTACTACAGCTGTCTTCTCTAAGATAACAGTAACTTCTCTAGCATTAATTTTTCCTGTTCTGAACAGTAGCTTAACATACTGATAATTTCTTAAGGGAGTGGATGGCTTAGGAGATGGGGGGGAAAAAAGCAGTGAAAGATTAAAAAACCCTTCCCACCTCTTCAGTAGGTAAGAAGTCTCCGTTGTCAGACATAAGGTGAGGGAATTCTTTTTGCATTGAAAGAAAAGAACATACCCTTCCTCCTTCCAGGTTACTGAAACAGGTGTTTCATGCGGAGGGGTGTACTTTAAGATACACTCCTCTCTGAGTAATTTCCTCCTGTTCAGCTTGGCTTTTGTAGTCCTGTTCTTAGGCACCTAACTTCCAGTGTATTTTATAGGAGTTAACATATCTAAATTTACAGTTCTGGAATACCAAAGTATTCATAATGCTTTAAAGGCACTACTTTAAGGACATTCCAGTTATTCTGTTTTTCGTGTTTACCATACTTGCATACTTGCTTTGCAGTGGTCATGGATGCCAAAGGAAGAAGTCTTCAACAAAATTAGTGATGTGCTGGTATACAATGCACTCCTTGGTTGTGTGTGTAATTTAATTTTTCCCTCAAAACCTGTTAAAAGGAAGCAGAAAACAACCACCATTATGTATGGTTGTTCTTTTTTTTGAAATATGGATGACATTTTTATCCAACTTTTCAAGGCAGATTTTGGATTTAGCTTAATATCTCTAATTAATTTTAAAGGAAGATACATCTAGACTGCTTTAAGCATCTCAGTCAAAAAACATATTGCAATAGCATCCCTGACCTGTTATATTAGTGCTAGCTGTTGTCAAGTCTCCTCTGAAGAAGCCTATTTTCAAATTTTGTTGAGGATTGCTCATTCTAACCACTACTGAAATGTATAATTTGGCTCTATGTCTTTATACAGGCAGTCCTTGACTTAAGATGTTTCGAGTTACAAGAAATGACACTTACAGCATTTGTAAATTGACACCCTGTTTTGACTTTCTGATGCTTGATCTGACATGACACCACACCAGTGAACAAGTTCACTGCGTCACCCAGCTCCCTGAAGAACATCTGTCCAAACTTCCTTGGACACTTTCTTTAAGAAAGCAGACCAGACTCCAGAACAACCTGCAGCCAAGACTCCTGAGAAGACTCCAGCCAAGAGCCCTTCAAAGAGTCCAGCAAAGTTACCTCAAAGAAATCCTTCCAAATCAATGATTGCTATTTACAATATAAATACATTAATGTAGCTATATAACTCATCTATAATTGATGGAGGACAAAATTCTGGGTTATTTTAGGTGAAATATTAGGCCTTGGTTCAGGAACCAATCCCCCATTTATAATATTGTTCCCATGGGAAAATTGGTTCCGAGTTATGACATTTTGACTTAAGATGCAGCTTTCAGGAACCAATTGTGTCATAAGGACTGTCTGTATTCCCTTACTGCAAAACCATAGCTGCTTCAATTGCACACGTTAAACATCATGGCTGCATCCGGAGGAGTGTGGCCATGAGGTATGTGGCCCTGCAGACACATCTGTGGTGCCACATAGCACATATTCAGTAATTCTTTGTGCTGCAAGGTAGCAGTGGGGGGTGGGGGGTTTTGACCCCAGGCAATCCTGGGGTCAAAAAGAACCTGTGCAAAAAAGCAGAGGGGTGCATGTGGTGGCAGCACACACCACCCAAAATCAGAGCTTGGCCAGCTAGAGCTACATTCCAGCTGCCAGCCAGGCTGCAAGCGGCAGGGTTGACACTGTTGCAGCCTCAGGAGGCCCCCAGGAGCCCAGGTAAGGCTGCTGGAGCCAGCCCAGTACCGACCCCAGCCTCCCCGACCCCACCCAGGGTTACCCACTGTGTGCTTAAGGGGGCATTGCACAGGCATTCTCCAGGGACAAGTAGCAGCAGAACAAGGCGTGCTGCTGCTTCCTGTCCTCGGGGAAACAGACCTCCACACTCGTGTGGATGCAGCCCATAGTGGTAAATATATTAACATTATGAAATATTTTGCCCCACGGGTGATCTTTAGCACTGGGACATTTTTTACTTAATATACTCTACTTTGATACACCAACTTGGGGCTTGTTCTTTTGTCTCTTTATGTATCAGCAAAACATAGTTATAATGTAATACTTATTTACATCACCTGCATCATGGCAACAACTTCTATGAAAGAATATGAATATATAAAAGCAGAGACCCCACAAGTTTTAGGCAAACTGAACTAGATTTCAGGTGTACTTGGAAGAAGCTTATAAAGAGAAAATGTTGTTTTTTCTTGAGCCAGAGGCTATCTATTTCTCTGAGCAGTATTATGTATTTTGTTGCCTATAAGACTTGTTAGAAGGCAATCCCTAGATACCTTATTTGATGGCTCATCATCTCTTTACCTGAATTTTACAACTTGAAAATATGATGTTAGAATTCTATTTTGGTACCTCAGTTTTCAGGAATCAAATTTAGGGAAATGGTATGTTTCCTTCCCAGTTGTGTTCAGCCTGGTGAAGTTCAAAGAATTTGACAGTGAATTTACTTTTCCAAGATTCCTTACTGCAGTTTTTATATATAATCATTTTTCCCAATCCTCAGACAGAGAAACAGAGATGCAGCTAATTCACATAGAGGTCTCTAGCAAAACTAGGAGCAAACCCCAGATCTTGTGACACAAATATTTTAATCACAAGACCACTTGGTAACTTTGAACATGCAGAAGCAAACAATACAGTTAGATGCTGATGCATACAGAATACAACCTGGAAGTATATCTATCAGCCACTGAAATGATGGAAATGCCTAGAGTGAAAAAAACTCTTAAGCCTACACAAACCTCAGAAATGATCAGGAGTTCTACTCACCCATGCCAGTCACATTGTCCAAGACAACCTGAAAATAACTTCTATTCAGACAATCTCCTGAATAAGAGAGATGGATATGTACATGCCTAGTATTCTTTCCTTGCATTATTGTAGTAGACGCTGAGCCTCATATACTGATATCTATAGCCAAATTGTTATCAGCATCTATGGTAAGTGTTTATATCAGTTTGCGAGGCCCTAACCTGCAGATTGCTGAGACCATGCAGATAGCAGTCGAGAGGATTAGGATGCTATGCAGAAAGATAAGGTGGCATCTGCACATTCTGCACATGATGTTTCATCAGACCCCAGTGTAACATTCTGACAAAAATCCTCCAGGTGGTACCTTATGCTCCTACTTCTGTTCCCTTGCTGCTGTTCAAGAAAAATAACTTCTCAACCCAAAAATCTGTCTTTATACAAGGACACAGAGAAATAGACCATATCTTTGAACGAGGCATACCCCACAGTAACCTGTTACAATACAAAAAAGAAACTTCACTGTGACTTACCACCTTATACTTGACCTGATAAGAATCATCATGGCACAATTACAGTCCATACTCAATAAAAATCAGACCTTGAGAGAAACATTGCTGGTGCTCTCCCCCACTTACCTGTAACTCCTGGCTTTCAAGCAATCCCCTAATCATGCTCAACTTATAATCAGAAGCAAACTCCTGGATGTTCAACAGACATCAAATGGGATACAACTTTGCAAGGATACAAAACCCATCAACATTCACCACAACTTGTCAACACTCCTCATCAGAATTCACAAAATCTACATATGGCTATCCTCAAAACGTGGCATATCTTATCTAGTGCACCAAATGCCCTCATGGAAACTATGCAAGTGAAACTAAACTAAAACTACACACTGGAATAAGCAAACACAGGAAAAAGATTATAATCAGAGATGTCATCTGGGCTTATGAGTGTTGCTGTTGCCCTCATTGGATGTTATTGATGTGTTGTCTGTGAAGTCTTAGGAACCATGGTGTCGACAAGTCACAATCAGGGTATTTCAACACCAATCTTGTCTTAAAGAATGACCACAGGTTTGATTTGGTGGTAAAGATTCGGCCAGGTTTATTATCTACTAGCACAACTGTCACGGGCTAGGGCCTAGGAGCGGCCGTGATCCCGCTAGCGCCCCCTTGCTGTGGCAATTAGGAGATCCAGCACCCTCTGATTCTCGCCTGCCACGTCTTTGAACTTTTGTAAAGTAATATGGAAGGCTGCCTACGATCTCCTGATATTTAAGGGTGACTTGGTGCACCCCCAGCCTTATGGGCTATGCGTGCCTCCTACCTCCCCTTTAGCACCCCCCAAGCCTCACAGTTCTTCCAGATGTTTATGGTGTCTCCAATCTTAGACCGGCCCCCCCCCTTGGGCCTATGCCACGCGCTTCCCGTGCTCTGGCCCTCGGTGGGGCCTTCAATCTTAGACTGGCCCCCCTTGGGCCTATGCCACGTGCTCGCTGCGCTCCTTCCCTCGGTGGGGCCTCTAATCTTAGACTGGCCCCCCCCTTGGGCCTATGCCACGCGCTTCCTGCGCTCTGGCCCTCAGTGGGGCCTCCAATCTTAGACTGGCCCCCCTTGGGCCTATGCCACGCGCTTCCCAAGCCCCTGCCCTCAGTGGGGCCTTTATCTGCGCTACTCGCGCCCCGGGCTCGCTCCCAGCCCGCTTCTGTGCTACTCACGCCCCTTGGCCCCCGCAGAGCCCGCTTCCGCGCTACTCGCGCCCCTTGGCTCTCTCTGGGCCTATTCCTGCGCCAGCCCTGTCTTGGGCTTTCACTGACGCCCTTGGCTCTCTCTGAGCCTATTCCTGCACCAGCCCCGTCTGGGGTTTTCACCGGCGCCCTTGGCTCTCTCTGAGCCTATTCCTGCGCCACCCGCACCCTTGGCTCTCTCTGGGCCTATTCCTGCGCCAGCCCTGTCTTGGGCTTTCACCGGCACCCTTGGCTCTCTCTGAGCCTATTCCTGCGCCAGCCCTGTCTGGGGCTTTCACCGGTGCCAGGGCTCAGGTGGCACACAGCCGTGCCTGGCCCCCCCTGACCCTTCTCGGGGTCCTATGCCCTCACGGGCCAAGTACTGCCCTCTCGGGCTGGGGTCTCAACCCCACCACCGCACCACTCTGGTGCCAAGCTGCCGCACCTTCCCGGCGCTGCTCGGTGCCCACACAGGGCACCCAGGAAACCCCTGGATTACTGGGGACCTCCTGTGAGGCCTCCTCACACCCCTACAGCCTCACACGGTCCTCCAGTTTTATACACAACAAACCATAAGCCAACTGGCTGTAACCCAAACAATAAGCCTACCGGCTGTAACAAAAACAATAGGCCTACTGGCAATAACAAAACAATAAGCCTGCCAGCTGTAACAAAACCATAAGCCTACCAGCTGTCACAAAGTCCAGGCCCTCCTGGCTCTCTGGCCAAAGCCTCCCGGTCAGGCTTCTCTCTGACTTCGCCATAATGCAGCCCTCTATGGGCTCAGGCTTCACTGCTCTGCTTAGCCCTCCTGCAGAGCTCTTACCCTCAGGCTGCCAGAAGGGAACTGCTCTGCTCTGTTCCTCCGCAGAGCTTCTGCTTCTCAGGCTGCAAGATGGTAACTGCTAGCCAGGCCGGAGCCTGGCTGTTTATAAGGGCCCGGCCCTGCCCCGTTCCGGTCACATGACCCATCTGGTTGCTCCAGCAACCCGCACCTGAGCTGCCCTGGTGATTGGCAGCTGCTCTACACTCTTACTCAGGCACGGGGCACCCAAGTGCCCCGGTGACAACAACCCTAACATGTTTCTGCCTAAAAAGTACATCAGAGCAGGAGTTAAGGCATTTGTCCCTGTGACAAGATAGTTGGCACAACACCATGCAGGCTCCTCCAGGCTGCTACAAAATTTCCCTGCTTTCCAATTCTCCTTTTATGCAGGGATCAAAACAAATTACATCTGTATCTTGAACATCTCAGACTAACCTGTACCATGGGCGTCTTTCATATTCTGATTTGTGTGTTCCTGTTCCAGCCCTATCATCCTGGTACTGGACTAATCTACCATGTACCATCATCTCCCATGCCCACTTCTTGGTAGGATTACATGTATGGGCTACATGCCAAATTCTGTTTATGCGAGGAATTCATGCATCAGTCAGGTTTGCTGGTATGGCCTACTCAAGTCAGTGGTTTAGCAAAGCTTTTGTGTGAGCAGCATATATTGATTAATGCTCCAGCAAGGCCTACAAGAGACATGAACATGTGTAGGAGAACTCTTTTAATAGCGCAGCTACTCACTTTCTGAATTCAGTATCCTTGTGCTCAAGGGAAATTTACCAAACACCTTCAAAAGGTGATCCTGGGAACAAAAGTTCATGAACTGGCTGGATACTAAGAACCAAGAAATAAGAACCACTGCACGGTATGTCATGGCATATTATAATCGACCTGACTCCTGATAATTTTTCTTCACGCTGCAGGCGTTAATGACCCACTTCCCTTTTGAAAGGTCTTGATGTTCCACTAATCAAACCATCTGTTCTGCTGTGATTTCCTTGCTTGGGAATTTCTTCTCACATTTCACAACCCTTTTAATCTTTGCTATGTCTGCTTTTTCCTTAGACTGGAAGAAGAATGCATTGAATACTAATGCTTGTCTAAGTCTATCCTAATCATGCAGGTGGTCCAATAAAAATATTACACACAAAAAACCTTGCATTTTCTCAATATAGAGATGCTCATGGGGAAGGGAGAAGGGTTGCAAGAAGAAAAAATCTCACTTGCAGAGCCTTGCTTAAAATATGGGCGAAAAGAATAGGAATCTGGGTTGCTGGGTTTTTTTAATCAAAATGTTGTTGTATCCTTAGATAATTACTCCATCTTACATATAGTCAATGTATTGTCTTCCATTAATTTTCTATACTACATAAGGGTTATATCATCACCTAGTTGTAGGAGCCCATTGATCCCATTTCATCCTTAGTCTTTTAGGTGAATTGCCTTTCTGGCTGCAATCTGCCTAAGTTTGCATTATGTTTTGGCAGGAAGGGAAAAGAAAAAGCAGAACTAAGCAAGGTGGGAAGAGGGAACAAGGATTTTAAACATTTTATATGCAATCATAGTATCCATATGTGAGCCATCTTGACTGACTGGTATGATGGTGGCGAAGCACATGGATGAGCAGGTTGTGTGCAGTTTCTAGGTAATTTCTGGTGTCTGTTTGGACTTAGAAGTTCCTTTCTTACTCAGAATATGATCTTGCAAGTTCATATATTGACACTGACTCCCTCTGTGCCATTAGGCAGGTAATTTTACTGTTTCCATTTTCCCCATACCAGCTCCTTGCCTCCTCTCACTAGAGTGAGGAACATCTATTGCCTTCAAAATACTTTGCAAGTGAAACACACTGTTTCAATAATTCTTGCCTGCAGAAAACTCATGTCAACTGATTGAGAAATGGATGCCCAAAATTCAGTCAGAACTTGAAAGAATGTCACTGAAAATCAAAACTGAAGCTGTACTGAAATAACATAGTTCTGTTTCCCACATAAATGACAATTGAGAAGAGCAAGAAAGTGGGCATCTGTTCTTGCAAAAAAATGTGTATTCTCTAATGCTTTAAAAGAGACTGATAATTACAGCAGTTGCTGTGAAACCAAGCAACTAACCTATGGCCTGCTGAAAAACAAGGTCTACAATAACAGCAATACATTAATCGGACATATTGACTAATGGGCACCATTTCCATTTCACTTACTATAAAAGAACTTACAGAACATTTGATGAAGTTGTCTTATGTACTCAAGTAGAGAATGATCCCCAGAGTAGCAAAAGCAGAATACCAGAAAGAGCAGCCATGCTCCAGCAGACTTCTGAAAATGTAATATTTTATCAAAACGCCACTAAACTCCCAGCACTTTCCTGTATTTCCTGTCCTGTCCCTGTTGATTATTCAAACTTTTCTTGAGGTGAGTAAATCCAGATGCATGCAGAGGAACAGGCCCAAGACTTTTACTGGCAAAGCCCTATCTAACAGCCTGGCCCTAAAGAGCATGGGCCCTACTGACTGTCATTCTACCTGCACAGCAGACAGTTTCAGATTACAGGCCCTATAAGAAAGAAATGCAAGAATTCAACTTAATGTGAGATTCGAGCACAACTGTTTTCAGTGACACCAAAATTACTTGAAATAGGAAAAAAACCCATAACAACAAGAACTGAAACCTATGGCAGATCGCAAGCTGAACGAGTCAACCATCTGATATTTTTGCAAAAGCCTAACAGCATCCTGGGTTGTATTTATGATATTATCATGGGTGAATCATAGAATGTCATTAGATTCTGCTACTTTATTCAGGGCTGGTGAAACCACACCTGGAGTTGTATGTCCCGTTCTGGGTAGTGCACTTTAAGAAACATGGGGATACATTGTAAAAAAGAGTTCAGAGGAAAGCAACAGAAATTATTAGAGCTCTATCAAACATGATATACAACCAACAGTTGGAAGATGTAGGATTATTTAGTTTGGAGAAGAAAAGATTAGGTGGATTTGATAAGAGTCTTCAGGTACAAAAAGGGGTTCTTGAAGATGATGCCCAACTGGTTTTCTGGGGTGACTAAGCTTAAAGAAATAATAGGCTTAAATTGTAACAAGGAAAATTTAGGTTAGATATTAGAAGCAACTTTATAACCATGAAGATGGTTAAACACTGGGATAGATTACCTAGACAGACTGTGGAATCTGTCACTGAAAGTTAATGTTTAGGTTAGACAAATGTTTTCTGGGATGGCTTAAACAAGGGTGTTTCTGCCTTAGGGTAGGACAAGATATCCCTAATCAAAACTGTGCTCCATAGTATCATTTGAATCCAGACTTTGTGTCTGAGGCAGACACAAAACTTCAAATCAAGACAGTCTGAAGTACTTTGGAGACAGCCAGATTCAGATCTGATTTCTTGCATTACCTGCATCTGTGGAGGGAAAATTAGCCATGAGGGAAGGGGGCAGAGAAAAATAACAAATTATTCTAAACATTAAAACATGATTGCTTGCCTATGAAAGTTTGGAGGGGAAGGTAACAAAAAAACTTTTTGTTTTATATAATCAGAACTTTCCTTATTTAAGAAAAAATCATCCATCTTTCTAAAGACTTTTACCTGTTATTTTTGCTTATTCCTTCTGAAGCTATAACTGTGTGTTTCCAGCTTCATAATCCACAAGAAACAGCTGGATTGTCGAAGATGGTGACTTGGGGTGGGGGAAGGGGACTAAAGAGTGGAAACAGAAAAACTTAAAAGGAAGAGAAGATGAATTTCCCAGATCCTCAAAAGTAACTAATGGATTTCACAGTTTGAGAAACTTAAGTTTTAAACACTTTCTGAAAATCAGGGTGTAACAGAGAGCCAAAGGCTCTTGTCACTTAAGTGTCAAGGAGCAGCAGAGTCCTAGGGTTGCCAGCTCTTTTTGAACCTATTCCAGGAGGTTTCATTACGTGACAATGACATTAGTGATTTTACATCAGGAAGGCAAATGCACATTACTATTACATATACAAACCCAACTGGACTACTGTATAAATCGGATTCAACATTTAATGTTTACTTTAATGAACACTCTATCATTTAACTCCTGGGTGACTCTCAGCAGTCTCCTGGAGCTTTATATCTAATTCCTGGAGACTCCAGGGCAATCCTGAAGGGCTGACAACCCTAAGCGAGCCCCAGGCAGGGAAAGCTGCCTAATATGAGCTGCCAGGGAAACAGGTACTGGGGGAGTATCCGAGGGAAGCACTTGCCATAGAACTAGCTGTGTTGCAGTAGTACCATGGACTACAGTCTTGCATAGGAGTATGGCAGAGTCCAGCAGCAGTAAGTCAGCTTGAGGCCAAGCCAGAAGCTGAATCAGGAAGCACTTGTGGTAGCTCAGGGAGGCATGTGACCAGTAGGGGAGTATATAAACACTGGCCCTGAATCAGTGTTTATATACTCTGGCTCAGTCTGGCTCTGGAGGCTACTGAGGCAAGAGCTCCAGAGCAAGGGGACTGTAGGAACTCTTCTAGCTGGCACCAGTTACCTGGAGGAAGGCGAACAGAGTGCTGATGCCCTGCAGGGAAACATACCCTGGGGTAAGGGAAAGCCTTGATATGCAGGCAAGTATATGATTCATAGTATCATAGTACTTAGGGTCGGAAGGGACCTAAACAGATCATCAGGTCCAACCCCCTGCCCCAGGCAGGAACAGGTACTGGGATCATATCACCCGAGCCAAATATCTGTCCAGCCTCCTCCTGAAGACCCCCAAGGTAGGAGAGAGCACCACCTCACTTGGGAGCCCACTTGGGATTCTGTCCCTCCTCTCCAGCGTGCCCACCTCATCCCACAACTTGGTGTCTACAGTGAACTTGGACAGAGTGCTTTCCACACCCACATCCAGATCACTGATAAACATGTTGAACGAAGACCTGGGGGAATTCATTGCCCACATCTGTCCAGCTCAAAAACGACTGATCCACCACCACTCTCTGGGTGTGACCATCTAGCCAATTTGCCACCCATCTGACTGTGTAGGCATCAATGCTGCAGTCACCAAGTTTTTTTTAAGAGAATGTCGTGGGAAGCCATGTCAAAGGCCTTCTTAAAGTCCAGGAAGATGACTTTCACCCCAACACCCTCCTCCAGGGACTTTGTGACCTGATCATAAAAAGAAACCAGGTTAGTCAGGCAGGACCTGCCCTCAGTGAACCCATGCTGGTTGCCCCTGAGCATTACATGCTGGACCCTTGCAGATGTGCTCCTTGATAATTTTCTCAAAGGTCTACCCAAGGACTAAGGTAAGACTGACTGGCCTATAATTGCCGGGGTCTTCTTTTCTCCCCTTCTTGTAAATGGGGACCACATTGACCCTTTTCCAATCCTCTGGTACCTGGCCAGTGCCCCACGAGTGCTCATCAAGCCGTGCCAGGGGCCCCGCTATGACCCCTGCCAATTCCCTCAGCACCCTCAGGTAAAGAGCATCTGGACCTACTGATATAAACACGTCCAGGCCCTCCAAAAGTTCCCTAACTAGGTCATCCCTGACCCTAGGCATGGCGGTGCCTCCCCTGGGTCTGTCCACAATTCTAATGGGGGAGATGTCTTGGTCCCTGTTCAGGAATATGGAGGCAACTAATTCGTTAAAGAGGTCAGCTTTTTCATTTGCTGCAATCACGACATTGCCAAGCCTATCCTGTAGGGGCCCTACATTAGCCGGTGCCTCCTTCTTACTCCCTATGTATTTGAAAAAAGGACTTTTTATTATCCTTAATTCTGGTTGCTAGCCCTAGAGCTCCATCTCTCCCTTGGCTTTCCTAATCGCCTCCCTGCAATCCCGAGCAACAGAGGTGTAATCCTCCTTGGTGATAGCCCCTTGCTTCCACTGTTTGTATGCCTCCTTTTTTGCCCTCAGGCATCCTTGGATGCCTTTGCCGAGCCACGGGGGCTTCTTAGCACTCCTGCCCCCCTTGGTGCGCATTGGGACTGACTCCCTTTGAGCTCAGAGGATTGTCTCCTCGAGGAACAACCACCTGTCTTGGACTCCCATCTCATTGAAGCTCCGAGACCACAGTGCGTCTCCTACTAGCCTTCTTAGCTTACAGAAGGCAGCCCTCCTGAAGTTGAGGACCTCTGCCTTGCTGCTTGCTTTCACCACCGTGCGCTGGATAGTAAATTCCAGCAGGTGATGATCACTGTCACCCAGGTGGTCGAGTTTATTCTTTATGTTTGGACCCAGAGGGGGTTTAGTTGCATTTGCCAGAAGGCTTACTGCTGGGTTACAGTTTCTACTGGTGGTTTGCAAGTGGCTGAAAGGTGTGTGCGCAGAGGCCATGGCAGTGTGCCTGAGGAATGCCTAGGGGTTTAACCCACAGTGGAGTGCCAGAGGGCCCCAGTGTTTAGGGGCCTTGATTTGGATCTCAGACCTGTGGGGACAATCTAAGCCTGGAGTGAGAGAGAGAAAGCCTAGCTTGGACAGGAGCTGTGCAAGAGCCAGGGGGCTCAATGCCCAGGGAGGGCAGAGCCAGGGCCAGGGGCCCAGTGCCCAAGAGGGACAGAGACAAGGGGCCAGGGCCCAGCATGAAGAACCCCGGGGCTAGGAGCCCAGGTTGAGCCAGAGCAGGTGCAGTGCCTGAGGCTGGGCAGAGATAGCCTTAGATGGGTGAGACCAAGGCTAGGGGCCCAGATGGAGCCAGAGTAGGCTCAGTGCCTGAAGCAGGGTGGAGACAGTTCTAGATGGGCAAGATCAGGGCTAGTGGCCTATAGCCCAAGCAGGACATAATCTGAAGGGGCAAGATTTGAGCTGGGACCCAAAAGTCTTGCTCAGCACAGTGAGCCTAGGGCTAAAGGAACCAGCAAGAGAAAAGTGTCTGAGACCCCAACAAAAGTAGAAAGGCCTGAGGCGGCCTGGTATTGGGTTGGGGCCAAATGCCCGAAGTCATCAAGGCTAACAGGTACATTGGGAAAACTAGCTGGCATCTAGAAGAACTAGGGCTCACTCTAGGACTTAGTAGGCATCCTTCCTTTCAATTGAATAATTACTCAATGGCATGGTGGGTAAGTGATAAGGAGGGCGCCCCAGAGCAAAGTGGGGTAAGGGTTGCGTGGCTGCCAGGGTACGTTCCAGCCACCCTTGGAGTATGAACCTGGTTACACAGACCCATTTTAAAAAGAGCTTGAACTTTTGCATGCCAAAATTGTGGCATGCAAAAAATCACTCGGTGCTTTTGAAAAATGTTGACCCTTGTGTTGAAGGGATTGGTGCCTGAATAAGGAACCTTCCTTTTCTACCCAACCTCCTTATTCTTTTTAAAAACAAAATAATCCTTTCCCTACCCCCCACCCCACTTGCCTTCAGCATGAGAGAAATCCATGCCTTTAGGTCTTCTGGGAAGCCCTGCGTTGTGAAGGACTGGGGGGGGGGAAATCTGTCAGAGGAAAGGTGATACACATACTGACGTGAGACGAAATCTATTGGAGCTTCCTGACACCTTCTTTTCTCTACTTAAAGCTTTGTGTCAATCTAATCACGCAGGCAAGCGTAGCACAGTGACAGCATCTGAGTCACAGCATCGTTCTGCTCCACTCCCACACCCCACTCAATTTTCCAGCTGAATGGATTTTGGTTCTAGGACATCCTGTGTTGTGGCAGAGGTCAATGTTATTAGGAGACTCTCTCCGTACTCATACTCTTTGCATAATTCATCAAAAGGTTTAATCAACATTCAATCTCAACTTAGAGGCTTTTTTAGTTGCGCAGTTACCCCAGTAGTTCTTTATTTTTATCTAAGGTACTTATAGAGCTAGAACTCCTGAGTCCCAGGACAACACTAACCACTGGATCATCCTTCTTATATATCCAGTGAAAATATCTCTGTCACTCTAGTGTAACATTCAAATAATATTTGTTGGTAAAGGCATACCCAATTCAAAAACACTGCCAAAAGCTTTAGAACCAGGTTTATGAACTAAAAAAAAGATGCCTGCCTTGCATAAACCACCAAGTATATGTAAAGTCCTCATTTTAGAGCTCTAAAGAAATAGTAACTTTTGCATCTGGTTAGATTAAATACCAGTCTGCATCAAGGACATGTCTGGTGCAGATATACTGAACCAGTATGAAGAACAGCATCTGTCATCATGGATTACACTAGTAATATCACATTGCAGGTTGTCTACATAAGGGAAATTAGCACTACTGGAAATCCCCAGTGCAGACAAACTAGTGTTTCAGTCCCCACATTTTCATGTCCATTTTACATATCACGCCTCCAAATCAACACACTTGATTTTAGAAACCTCCACCATCTATTTTGACAGGAGAATAATGTAACACAAGAAAGAGGAAACAAGATAAGAACATAGGCAGTGCACTTTGGGTATCCAACTCCCTCAAATTTCTCCCACAAATCACAAAGGTCCTTCAATCTTCAAGTATGAAGAAGACATTTACATAGCAACTCTGCCAATCAAATCAGAGGAAAGTAATTTTGTTTTCATTGTGAGGGAGTTTATTCCAACCCCCGCCTCCTCACAGAAGCACTTACTTTTTACTCCAGACACAAATTTCCATAGGAGCTTCTGAATAGTACCCAAGTGGAAAATAGAATTAACTTGTTGAGTAAGTTTTATTAGTCTTTAATTTGCTATTGCTCTCACTTAGAGGCTTTTGTTTTGCTTTGGCTAATCATTGTGGGAGCAGCAATGGAAATGTTATCAAGATGCATCTCGATTGCTGCATGGCACTTTTTTCCCTGTGGTTAAGGCCAAATGTCCACCATTTAGTTTGCCATGGTTTGTTCAGGGAAATATGACCACTGGAATTACTAGCAATAAGTCAAGGAAAGCAGAAACCTTCACTCCCCAAAAGTTCTTGGATTTCCTTTCAAAAAGCTCATTTTAATTTAAAGAGCAAGAATGAGACTTGTTAGCTCAGAATTCAGTAGCAATTAACATACAGCCAACACTAGAGAGGGAAGTCAGTCATATACAGAATAGCAGGTGGACAGTACACACAAGTTTCCTTGCATGTCTTGCAGCAGCTCGAGAGGGACCAATAATCTCAGTAAGATGGTACATGAGTCTTTTCATCCCTTTATTCCTTAACTGCTAACAATAGTATCTATTACCACCAACTCTAAGATCTATATTTTATCCACTGATCTTATGTTAGTCCAAATATTCATTTAAACATAACCCTTTTAAGTTACTCGGACTTGCATCCAACCAGTGGCTGAGATGAAACATTCTCTCATGTACAGTCTCCTACACAATCAAAATAGCTTTGACCTGTTATCTTCTATTGTACATGATCTTCTTTATACTATGGTTTCCTCATGGTGCCCACTATGCACTCCGCATTATACAAAGGAAACTCAACTGGGTAATTATCTACACTCATGTAACCTCTCAGTCCTCTCTGTACCATTCTGTACTGTCCTCATGACACTAGTTTAGTTGCTCTCCATGCTTTATCCTTGCCACATCACACATTATACACCATGTGTTTAACTGGATGTCATTTTTTTCCACCACTAGTGAGGTATTAGTTAATGCCTATTCAATGTTCTGTATTTTGAATGGTGTAAACCATCTTCAGTTACTCTCTAAAGATCCTTACATGGCCCACATATTCAATTATCAAACTAACCTTAAGTGAAGTTACGATACTTCAGCAGGGGAAGAAAGCATTGCTTCCATTCTATAGACTGAGACCTGAGGCAGAGGTCCGTTTTTGTTTTTAGGAAGGAGAGAAACATTTGTTCCCAAAGAACTGTGTATGGAGACATAATAAGCAGAAGGGTTTTCCTCATCTTAAAATATTTTAAAATACGAAGTAAGAGTATTTCTTTTTTTTCTCTCTGAAGTCAGGTTAGAGGCTTGGATAAATTTATAGTCAAGTTAGAGGCCTGGATAAATCTACATTTCCTCCCTTTTGGGTTTTTTTGGCTTAACATACTAGATATTTATAGCCATTAATTTTTCAACTTTTAACGCTTTTTTTTTTTTTTAACACCATTAGCTATTTTAACATACATGTTATATATTTTGTTTTTTTGCATAGAGGTTGACAAGCTATATTGCAATTGCTTAGTACCACAATTTAAGTAGCAACGTATGAGTATAAGCACTAGGCATATTCAATAAAAATAACAAATAATATTAACAAACCATGAATGATCGTTGAAGAAAAATATTTTGATGAATCTGCCAGGGAGGGAGTGATCTTTTTAACCTGTTTTGAAGCATAGTCTGATTTATAAAGTTCTTTTTAGCTGGTGAGTTTTTAAATTCATATGAGATGATCCAACTGGAAATAAAAGTATTTTTTTTTCGTTCTGAAGTCAGGTTAGAGGCTTAAATAAATTTATAGTCAAGTTAAAAGCCTGGATAAATCTACTTCTACACTTGCCTGATTTGGATGGCAATTGCAGGGATGGTAGCCCTTTCTGATGATATGAAGCCTGCCAAGTTTCAAGGAGATAGGTGCAGAGGTTTCTGAGAAACAGCACCTCAAACTTCAAAAACCAAAACTTGTGACACTTGCTGGCAGCAGCCTCCTGTCATTTGGCGCGCAGATCCGGGGGCCCGCACCACCGGGAAGGCTGCAGGGCTGTGCTGGACTCCTCCTGGGGGTATGGGCCCCTGGATCTGTGCCAGATGACAGGAGGCTGCCACTGATGCCTGGGACTGGTGCTGGGCACAGCCTGCACCCAGTGCCAGGGAAGATGGATGCTGTTGCTGACCCCAGGCAGCAGCAGCAGCCTCCTATCATCCAGCCCGGTAGCGGGAGGCAGGGGAGAGCCAGGGCTGTGCTCAGAGCGGCTCTGCAGCCCCATGAAGCTCAGCCCGGCAGTAGGAAGTGGAGTGCAGCCCTGGCTCTCCCCAGCCTCTTGCCACCCGGCTGCTTCAAAACTTGAAACATTTCGAGTGCCCTCATTTCATTTCAAAACTGTTTCAAAGTTTTTCCTTTCATTTTGATTTTGCTGTTTCGAGCTCAAAATGCATCGAAACAGCTTCGAAACGAAACACTTGGTGACATCTTGCACAGCCCTATTAAGGACATTTCCATTTTTCCTCTTCTAGGCATTATTAATGGTGGGATTGTTAATATTCCATTAAGCATGCTAACCATAGCATTCAGAAACTAATTGTGAAGAAAAAGGGAAAAAACACTTCAACCTCGTGTGCAAAGTTAGGAGGAATAAAAACAAGTAAAGTAATTAAGAACAGAGCCAAGCAAGTAATCATTAAGAAAATCTCTTGCAGAGATTTTTCAATTGTAAAAATAAATCAAATGTATACATGTATAATCTAGAAAAGTCTCTCAGTTTGGAGTTATTTTACTCGCACATGTTCCTGCTGGCAACTCAGAAGCAACTTGCCTAACTTTTGTATTATACATTGAAACGTCTAACTCTCCAACAGAGCACATTGTCGTATTACAAATGAAATAAACCTTACTGGAAATAAAAGTTAACTTTTCTGGAGGGAAAAAAGAGAACTTGTAAACGTCCCCCTCCTCCATTCCTTCCCAGTTAATATAGGCTTCAGGTGACCATGGTTTTTTTTACATTGCCAACTTATCAGCATTTTTCAGGATACAAATTTTTTGTACCCTGAAAAAAATATTCTAACAGCAGAATAGGATCATAGAAAAGCAGGGATGGAAGGGACCTCACAAAGTCATCCAGTCTAGTCCCCTGCTCAAGGCAGGATTGTCGCTGACCAAACCATCCCAGCCAAGTGTTTGTCCAAACTGCTGCTAAAAACTTTCAAGGATGAAGAGCCCACAATTTGTGTATGTCCAGTGTTTGATCACCCTCATGATCAGGAAGTTTCTCCTCATCTCCAACCTACATTTCCTCTGATGCAGCCTGAGGTCACTGCTCCTAGTTCTGTCCCCTATGGCCACAAAGAAAATCCACCTTCATCTTTTCTACAACCATTTTTTCAGATATTTGAAGACTGTTATATCAAATCCCTCCTCAGTTTTGTCTTCTCCAGACTCAGTTATCCAAGCTCTTTCAGCCTTTCCTCATAAGTCTCGTTTCCCAGGCCCCTAATCATTTTTGTTGCACTCTTCCAAAAGTTTTCCAATATGTCCACATCCTTTGTGAAGTGTGGGACCCCAAACTGAGCAAATACTTCAGGTGAGGCCTTTCCAGTTCTTAATAGAATGGAAGAATCACTTCCCCTAATTTGCAAATGACACTCCTGCAGACACAACCAGTATGCTGTGAACTTTTTGTTTTTTTGGCAACAGGAGCATGACTGTGCCTTTATATTCAGTTTAGGGTCTTGGTATAACCCCCCGGTCCTGCAGGACTGCACCCTAGTCTGTATCATTCCCCAGTTTGTATCTGTTCATGCAATTATTGTTCCAAGTGCAGCACTTTGCACTTGCCCTTGCTGAATCTAGTCCAATTGATTCTGAGCTGTTTTTACAATCAATCTGGGTCATTCTCAATTTAGCCTTAGCCTCCAGAGCGTCTGCAACTCCACTCAATTTGGTGTCTGCAGGTTTGGTAATTGTGCACTCCATCCCATTGTCCAAATCATTAATGAACATACTGACAGTCCCAGACCCAGGACAGACCCCTGGGGAACCCCACTTGGTACTTCCTCCCAACTGGACATCAAGCCACTGATGACTACTTGCTGAAAATGATAATGCAGTGGTGTACCCACTTTACAGTACTTTCTATTAATCTGTTCTCCCTTAGCTTGTTAAAGGAGAATGTCCTGAGACAGTGTCAAAAGCCTCGCTTGAAGTCAAAGTTTATCATATCCACTGCTCTCCCACTATTCACAGAGCCTACCACTTTATCATAGAAAGAATTCAGGTCGGTCAGGCAAGACTTGCTTTTGGCAAATCCATGGTGGCTGTTCCCGATCACCTTGTTCCCCTGTAGGTGCTTCATAATAGATTCCTTGAGGACCTACTCTATGATCTTTCCAGGTATTGAGGTCATGCTGAGTAATCTGTAGTAGTTTTCCAGATCCTCCCCCTTCCCTTTGTTAAGAATGCGCACTATATTTGCCCTTTTCCAATCATCCAGGACCTCACCTGCTCTCCATGAGTTCTCAAATGGCACCTATACATGTGCTGGAGCTCTGCTCTGACATGTGCCAATTAGCGCATGCTGGAGCGGACTCTATTAATAGTCTGCTGTGAGTCTGCTGGAGCATGCTAATTAAGAGCAAGCTAATTAGCATGCTCCAGTAGCCTCCACATTCCATGTCTTCAGTGTCCCTGCATTTCAAAATGGCTGCAGGGCTGCTTTAATTAAAGCTTGCCACATGAGCTTAGTGTAGGGCTCTGCCTGCTGCAGGCCATGAGCACCCTAAGGGCCCACTACGTGCTGCTGCTGCCACCAATGGCAGGGGCTGTGTGCTATGGAGGGGGCATGTGGCA
>NW_017729025.1:116593253-116595200 GCF_001723915.1 Gavialis gangeticus | reverse complement strand
AGTTGGCAGGGCTAACCGGACCTTGTCATGCATCCACAGATACATCTCTAGTAGGGCCAAGGAGGTGATTCTCCCCCTCTATGCAACACTGGTCAGGCCACAGCTGGGGTACTGTGTCCAGTTCTGTGCGCCCCACTTCAGGAGGGATGTGGGCAACATTGAGAGGGTCCAGAAGAGGGCCACCCGGATGATCCAGGGACAACTGGGCAGACCCTACAATAAGAGATTGCGGGACCTGAACCTGTTCAGCCTTCACAAGCAAAGGCTGAGGGGGGACCTGGTGACCATCTATAAACTCACTAAGGGGGACCAGAAGGGTTTGGGAGGGACCTTGTTTCCCCTAGCGCTCCCTGGCATAACAAGGAATAACGGCCATAAATTGTTGGAGAGGAGGTTTAGATTAGACATCCGTAAGAACTACTTCACAGTCAGGGCGGCTAGGATCTGGAACCAACTTCCAAGGTTAGTGGTGCTGGCTCTTACCCTGGGGGTCTTTAAGAGGAGGCTTGATGCCTACCTGGCTGGAATCATTTGAGCCCAGTTTTTTCTCCTGCCCAGGCGGGGGGTTGGACTTGAAGATCTACAAGGTCCCTGCCGACCCTACTTCTATGATTCTATGATTTACTACTCACCTCTCTCTATATAAAATGTTATAATAGAGGTTTGAGTTTTAGTATATGATTTTTTCCCCCCTGTTCCAAGATGGCAAACCCCCCTCCCAAAAGGGGGAGGGCAAGAGGAGGGACTGGTGGCAAAAGTCAGGGGTTAGGGAGCAGGACTTCCAGTACCAATATGATGTTCAGCAGGTGGGGGCACCAGTCCGGGGGGGATGGGGTACCCTTGCTGGCCTCAACAGCTCACCAGAAGTCATTAAGCAGTCCTCCAGCTGAAATAATTGCCATCCCTGGTGTAGATGAAGCTATGCTGCATTATATACCTGTTAAGAATATGACCCAGATTTATCTGAAAGGTAAATAGTGTTTATAACAAGGGCAGGCAAAATATGGTCTGCCAGGCCATTCTATCTGGCCCATGGGGCCCCTAAAAAATTTTAGAAAATTAATATTTATCTGCCCTGGCAGTCTGTCAAAGCTGACAGGAGCCAGGGGCAGTAGGACCCAGGAGGAGCCTCAGCAGGACTGAACAGCCCAGCCCTGCCCCACCCAGCCATTTCACTCTTCCTGCCCCCTGCCTTGCTCCAGTGCCACATAGCTGCAGGGTGCATCACCAGACCAAGGTGCACGGGTGGGTGGGTGTGCATGTGGGTGTGTGTGCATGCATGTGTGCGTAGGCAGGCAAGCAGGCATTAGCGATGCATAGGGGGTGCATGCGGGTGCACATACACCCCCTGAGATTAGTGGTGCACCCCCTGAAAGAAACACTGCAGACGCCTGTGGGCACTTGCCACCGGCATCTGTGTGTCCGTGCGTGTCTGCAGGCAGGCAGCGTGTGTCGGCACGTGCGTCTGCAGGCAGGCAGGGAGTGTGCATGTGCATATGCAGCGAGGGAGTGCACGTGCAGACAGGGAGCGCGTGTGTTCACAGGCAGAGTCCCACATGCACACTCGACCATATGCATGAACCCACACTCCCTCAACACTGCCATACATGCAGATCCCCACAAACCCCATACCCAACCACACCCCATGTATCCACACACACCTACCCACCCACATGCTCTTACCCCACATACCCACAGCCCCCCACAAACCTATACCCACCCCCACAACATACAAGAGTAAGGCTACATTTTAAGCTATTGTGCAATTATCTCTATGTACACTACACAAATATATGTAAATCAGGACAAAAATATTTTTTGAAATCAAATTAATGAATGCTGTAGATGTTCGCTTTTTAGAGTATAACTTCATATTTTTCTGGTTCCAAGACGGCAAAAACTTTTGCTGAAAGGAGTACTTCTAGGGGCAAGTGGGGGGGGGGGGGG
>NW_017729025.1:116570669-116593094 GCF_001723915.1 Gavialis gangeticus | reverse complement strand
GGGACTTCTGGTGGCAAAGGTCAGAGGATAGGGGGGTGGGACTTCTGATCCCAAGATGGCGACTGGGGGTGGGGCTATCAATGTGACCCTCAACAGCTTGCCAAAACTCTGTAAGTGGCCAGCTGCCTGCCCGCCCCTGGTTTATATAATGTTAAGAGCCCAAAGCAAATAATGGAAGAAAGGTTCACTTGCCTTTAAAAAAAAAATAATCAGCCTTTATTTGTACACACACAATTATTCATACATACTTTTTTTAATAGGCAGTAACACCTGTACACACAGTGCACAGTCATTCACATATGCATATTTACCATGTGCTTGTGCAGGAATTAAAATCTGTCACCTGGGCACGTATTTGTTCATATGTAGCTTTCACTCTGAGAACTTGACTGTATGCATAAAGATAGAATCATAGGTTTTGATACTCTTAGAAAATAAAATGCAGGGATATCTACATGTCAAGATCACAATACGATATTCCACACAATTGTAAGCAACTGACTGCACTGTTTTAAGTGAATGAAAGGCAACAACCTTCCAATAGGTATCGGGACTTTAGCAGTAACTGGAGAAGGGACTATCCAAACAGTTTTCTTTACTTCGTCTACATTTATATTACTCTGGTATATGGATTTCATTTTTTAAAGGCACAAACTCTCTCTCAAATTTACTGGAAATCTATTTTACCCAGAACTTTTGCTTATGCTCATAAAAGCCAGGTACCATCTAAAAGAAAGATATTGGATTATTTCTGTGTTGGGGGAAAATCTAAAATGCAGCAAACCTTATTATATTCTATAACCAATAGTAGACAAGCTGCTGTAAATTGGATACTTCTCCTTCATATTTTTCAAGATCAAATGTTTTTGAACACAAACTGTTTTCCAACACGCAATTAGTGAAGTGGCTTAAGTATCAGACCTTTCCCAAGCCTTCAGCTGTAACCCTTCCTTTGCATTTTTTACTCTTCTGAATTTAATCCTTGGAATTTAGGCTCATCAGATTTCCTCCAGAGATGAAGTCATAACCAGGTGCTTGTGAGGCTGCAGTGGCACACCACAAATCCCACTGGATACAGTGGCAGATATTTTTCCTCCAAGTAAAATTTAACCAAGCGCATAAAATGTTTAGAATCATTACTGCAGGGAGCTTCATGTATTACTAAACTAGATGTTATTGAAGATAATGACAACTCCCAAACAAGTTATACGTTTTAAAATGTACTTCTCCTGAAAGCAAAATAAACTGTATCTTGCAATCTTACTGGCAGTCTATGTGAATGTCTGCTAGGGAAATATATCCTGTAACAAGTCAGGTAACAGATTTACCACCTTTCCAAATTCCTCTTAGAGCTTTGTCTATTTGAAGATAAAAAGGTCTCTTTCTTGATCACAGGAGATGTATCTCATTAGAGCAAGCACCATACAGAGTAGAGAGCAAGGGCAAACTGAGGCATACATGAAAAAAAAATCCTATTAGGGACCCCAGCATGATGCTCATTGAAGAGACATTTGCTAATGAAGGACCTGGAGCTGCATCCACATTAATGTCTTGCTTCCATTCTCTCTGAAAAGAAACTAGGAAATTTGTTTTGCAGCTTGGCTGGGCAAACTCTCGGAAGCCACAGATCAAGAACTTTATCGCTAAGAGACAGGTCAACATGTTCAGATTGGGTTGCTGTAGTTTAGCACCTGAACAAGAGGTAGGATCACTGAGGCCCCAGTGCTACTGTAAGTCAGGCAACTTATACTGAAAGGTGCACAGACTTAGGCACAGAAGTCAAACCAAACATAAGTGAGCTCTAGTGTTTATCCAAGGAGTGATCTTATGACGAGGTGACCACAGTTGTGAACTGGAGAGTTTTTAATTTTCCATTTGTGCATCAAGTATTCACATCTCCCATGGTTTGTGAGGATATGATTTAGAGTTGCCTATGAACATCACAGGAGATCAAAGCCAGGGACCTTCTGCGTTGACTCGATCATGAGATGCGTATTTGGGACCAATTCAGTTTTCTAAGCTACATCAGGGTTAAAGTCACATTGTTGAAGGTTATGCGTATGGATCCAGAAGGGCCTGCATGACTTTAGGGGATGATGAGGGGCATGGTTAAGGTCCTGGTGGATGGGGAGATGTTTGTTCTCCTTAATTTAACCACTGTGTGCAACAAAAGTATGGTGATAGAGGTCTTGGATCCTACATGCTACACATTATTTACACACAGAGAAACATTAGGAACTGCCATAGATGACTACATTTTTATTGGCAGCATACTTGGCCAGTGGATTACAGATCCCTCAACGGTCTTGTGCTCAAACAGCTCTACATGGTTCCAGGACTGAGTATTTACAAACAGAACAAATTGTACTTTATTGCAAAGAATGTTAACAGATAATAAACAATTTTTATCAAACTATTTATTATTCTGGGGGCTGTGAAGGCCATAAAATAATTATAGGCCACTAAAAAGATAATTAAACATGGCAACTTTATCCTCAAAATGTGTAGTTACTATACCACATGACCAATCTGTTAGCCTACATTGTCCTTGAACCATTAAATAACAAATTAATCGTTAACCACAACTGAAAATGATATTCTTGGGGAACCTAGTTTTAATTTTCTCATAAAAATGTTAACTTTTCAAGTAATGGTTTAAGGTTAGGGACTGAATAAAATATTTATCACACTTCAACTGAAGATGTGATTATGTATTTATTTAATAGTTTTTGGTTGGGAAAGTTAACCAAGTCCATCACTACCTCCCAAATTTCATTTCACACACAGGCATGCTATACATGAGAGAGAATCCTTGTTACTACTAAAAACTATGGACTTTAATAGTCAACACTTAAGTTAATTTGAAATCTCATGCATTTAAGTCTTTAATACCTTTATACTGAATTGAGGTATATGCATAAAAGTTTACAGTAGCTTTCTATTAGAATTACATTTAGTTACAATACATACTGTGAAGGTAATCATCTAACAATCTCATCTTTTCTAGATGCAAAAATTTTTTAAAAATTAAAATAAAGCTCTGTGTGTGTTAAACAAACTGCATTTCATTTAATTTAAACTGACTTTCATTCAGCTTGCCTATTAAAGTAGGCAAGTCAGCCTCCTGGGCGCCTATGAACTAATGGAACATTGAGGATTCGATTCCCAAGGCTTACAGATGTTCTAAAATTGCATTTGGAAACAGAAATCAGAACATTTATTCAGGAGGGATGAACTTAAACTCAAACCCACATATTGCTAACGATCAGGATTCAACACAACCTGGCCCACTCAAAAGATAAATGAGCACAACAAAGAAAGGTTAATACATTAGTAAAAGTATATGGAAGTATCTTGCAGTAGTTACTACTTCAGCCTCTTTTGAATAAGCTCAAATTTGCTTATACAGGCAACCCCCGCTTAGTTGGTTCCTGAAAAACCGAGCGTTACGCAGAATAGCATTAAGCAAAACCAATGTACGATTACTCGTGAGTGTTATAATGAAACTCACTGAGGGCTAAGTGGAATCGGGTATCAATGTAAAATGAGGGTTATAGTGAAATAGCGCTAAGCAAAACAGTGTTAAGCGAGGGTTGCCTCTACTTATATCTCACTTGTTGGATCAGCTGTAAACATATCATTGCATCTACTTACCTTCCTTTTACCTTTATTCCTTTTATCCAGATGCTAGCAGACTGTAAAGATAGTTCCACCAACCAGAACATAAGTCCTGACTCTTTTGTACTGTCTCTGCTTATAGATTACCACAGATGAAGAACTAAGTAAATTTCCATAGTAGAGGGTCATTCTCATTAAACTTGATCAACACAAACAAATTTCACTGAGGCCAGTTACATGCTGGGTTATAGAAGTTCAGTGCATATAAACCACTTTCAAAAGGTCCCAAACTGGCTTAAGATAAACCTGGATGGATGCAATATCAGACTTAGCTTGAATCTGGAAGGAATCTGGGACAGAAGTTCAATAAACTGATTTCACCAAAATCAGTTAACTCAGTCCCCAGCTTTGTACTTCCCCTACAGCCCTCCCCCTCACAGGGTGGGTGGGCTAGGTTGGCCCAAGCTGTCTGCTCCAGCTGGGCAAGGCGGCATGCTCCAGTGCCCCCAGGCGTGTGCCTCCAGTTCCAGAATCAAAAGCAAATGTCTGTTCACTTGCTTATCAGTTCAATCTATGTAGCTTAGACTAACTCGCAAAGATTGAACTGATTCAGCCTCGGGCTTTTTAACTGTCTGTATTTGGCCCACCTGATAACTGTGTTGTGACTGCCTATAAACTGGTCTGATTGATACCAGCAACTACCCTCAGATTTGGGGTGCCATTTTTTGTCAACTACAGGGGAATAGCAGTTTCTAATGAAAATAAAATCAGCACAATACAGGAAAAAGTGAACACATTTCCTATCTAGAGAAGAGCCTTTAGTCTTTTCTGAATTTTAGGACCAGATTTGCTTGTTTGTCTCATTTAAAATACATTCCACTGCATTACTTCAGTTACAAACTATCTTCTTAACTTGTAGCTGGACTTCAAGAAATATTCAGCATTAACTGCTCTTAGCTACCTAAATGAATTAATAATAGTGCTGGATGATGTTGTAACCGTGACTGTCCAGGAAATACATGAGAGAAATTCTTGCCCGCAGTTCAAATGAGTCAACTCTTTTGAAAAATTTGGCCTGGAAACTTTGGAGTTTCCCATTTATAAGAATGTATGCCAATAAGTAATGAAAATGATGCTTATAGTAGTTTTCACACAGGATAAAGTGTTCATTTTGTGTACAAACCCCATATAAAATAAACAGAGTACTGCTCATCTTGCTGGGATCCTACGATCCCTGCTGACTTCCTGCCCCTGGGGCAGGGGGCTGGACTCGATGATCCTCCAGGGTCCTTTCCAGCCCAAATGTCTATGAAATCTATATGATTATGTTAATATTTATATATTTTCTCCTTGCTGTTGAAAAACATAAGCGTGCAAAAGGAGAGCAAAGGGGGAAATAGGAATGTATGTCTACAACACTGACCTTGTTACAAGTTCAGCCAGGAAGACCCCAGTAGCAATTTTGGCTCCGTAATCAATGCTTGTTTGTAAGAAGCCTATCAGCACTGCCTTGAGATGAACCTATTCAGATTCAGCCCACGTTCATAAGGGCTGGAATTCCAAGCTTTTGGCCTCTGCGCTTTGTGGTAGGTAGAACTTGAATGCTAACTGCATGAGATCCTGTTGGCTAGGATATGACAACTGTCTGCTTTTTTGTGCAATGGAGGAGAAGACAAAAAAATACTGGTACTACCCAAATGCAGCCCAGGGAAAAAAATCTCAGTAATGACTAGAGGGAACCATTGAAGATATCAGAATTGTGAATCATCTAATAAATGAACCGTACAAATTAAGACAACAGTACTTTGATGGTTTATTTTTGACCAATACAATTTAATATTGCTAATACTTCATAGAGTAAAAAAAATGCTGTAAAAACAAAAGTCTTTACTAACACACGAATGTGGCCAAATCCTGAAGTACTTTTGTCCACCAAGGGTTTCTAAATGAAAAGTATGCAGAATCTGGACACTATTTGACTTTTCATTTCACCTATGCTAAGAAACTGTACAAGACTTCCTTTTTGTTGCAAGGGTTGTAAGCTGGCACAGCAAGAATAAACCATGTTCTAAATAAAAGTGAGTGTTTATTATTTGTCGCTCCTTGTCAGAATATTGTCAAACTTGCATCTGACATTTTCTAACAATTTGCCTAATTAGAGATACTTTCCTTCCCCCCCTCCCAGATATGGAAGGGGCTCAGAACTGGTGTATGGATGTTTCACTCTATAATGTATGTCAATCAATTCCTACTAAAACTCACTCTGATCTAGAACCAAATATGCATCATTTTTGTTTGTCCAGAATACCGATTACAGCAGTTACATGAGATGCATGTATAACTCACTTTTCATTGCAGACTGTATGTCTGCTTTATATTGTTCACTGAAAGAGTTATAATGAGGGACCGTGGATCCTTCCTGTTTTTCTGGACTGTTATCTTTCCTTCCAAGGCTTCACCTGCAAGAGTTAAAAAAAATTAAAAAAAAAGGAAAGATTGAATTTACATCCTCAAGTCGCACAATGAATGGCTAGAACAGACCTGCTACATTTTTCTCTGCAGGTTGCATGCTAAAAGCTTTAAGGGAAGAGAAAAAAATTTGGCATCAGTCTTGACAATAAATTGAGCCAAAACAGACTGTCTCTAAAATTGATCTAAGTGCATAATACTCATTAATTTCTCATCTGACTCTGTCTAAGAACTATTACCGCCAACCAAGATTTCTGTACAGTTTATTTTATATACTTTTACAGGATTTTATCTGCTTTTAAAAAAGGATTCATTGCATCTAGGACGGACCTCCCTGCACCTCCCCCTGCCCCGACCCTCCAACAATAACCCCCCCCTTTTTGAGCTGACAGTATTTCCATATCAACTGATCAGCAAACCACTGCCAATAACTTCTGGGAGCATTGCAATTTTTCAGTAACATAGTTGAGGTCACCTTTTATAAAATTTTTTTTTTCCCTTTCTTTCAAGTATAAACAACATGAAAACTAAAAAGCCTATTATGTAAAAACTTTAACTACAAATTAAATTATTTCTTCATGAAGTAAACATTGTGGCAAGAGTATGTTAAAAGCATAAAGGAAAAGTCGTAGTCCCCAAAGTGTTTTTTGTGTTATTCCTTCATTACGTTCTGTATTCCAACCTATTACTATAATCACCTTAGATGACTAAAACTGAGCGAACTGTTTAAATCTGGTTACTCATCACTGAGTATATTGTGTTTACTACTTGGCACTGCACTTAGCTTGGGCTTTGATTGTAGATAGTTTTGTTTTTGGCTAGAGCTCGCAGGGGAGCATCTGCATAAGTACGTTCATGACACTGAAAATATACTCACAAAATGTATCCTAAGTTGAACAAAACAAAACTGCCATTTTACTTCACAGTGTCATTTAGCAATAGCTGTTCTGGCTCACAGAGGAAGCAAAGGTAATCATGGAGGTGTATGGAGAGAGGGGAGAGGGTCAAAAGTGGGTATTCTGTCATTTGAATACAAAACACCTTATCCTGCTTAGTTAAATTCCACCTCTTGATGTTTCAATTAAATATCGTGCATGCCCTAACCTATGGTGGTACATTTAATTTGCTACTAAGGAACTGCTGTGGCCCACCCGCACGTGTTGGCATGGAATGTGCTTCAGTAGTAGGTAAAATCTTCCCTATATATTCTTTATCTTAAAAGTTTGTTTGTAAAAACATTTTCAGGTCCTTCAACAAAAGACACCATTATAAAGGTGTATTGAACAGTTTTTTTACCTGCATATGCATTGCTGAGCATTTTTTAAATAAACAGCTGTTATATTGATATAAACTGCTGCTACAGCATGTACAAAAGATCTGTGGAGCTCTCTACCTGTAAGCAAGATCCAGACTTTAATTTTCAAGCTATATAAACCCCCCTTGGACACATGCATTTCAAGTCTTACTTGTGAAGGGTAATTTGCTTTTTTTTAAAGTTAGTAACAGACTTATTAATGGATAATAGCCATTTCCCTACGGCATGAATTCAAGTGGGTCTAAAAACAATCTAGTTTCTCTCCTAACAAGATATCGAGACCAAATGGACAGCACATTTAGTTTAGTTATGAACATTAAATGACAACACAAAGACAACCCATGCCACAGACTTGAGAAAAGACACGATATATAAAGATTACCGTATATCTGGGGCAGGTGGGGGCCCATGGCAGACTCCATTTCCCAGTAGCGCCTGCCCGTGTTGCTATGGCCGGTTTCCATTGGAGACTGCAGCAGCAGCGGCACTGTGATGGCACGGGGCAGGGTTTCCATGGAGACCAGCCGAAGCAGCACTGGCAGGTCATGCATCTGGGCAGGGATCTTGTGGCAGTGACAGCACAGGCTGGAGCCACAGTAGAGCTGAGATCTGCTGCCCACACACCTCAAGCAAGGGGGTACAGGCAGCAGATTGCGGCTCTGCCCTGGTGGGGTGTTCAGGTAACGAGTCACAGCTCTGCCCCAGGCCTGGACCACACTGTTACAGCTGCAAAACCCTGGCCCCAGCCCCAGAGCAGCCCCCCGCCCAGCCAACATTGCTTGGGCCAGTCTCCAAGGAAACCCTGGCCGTGCGTTGTCATGGCTCTACTGCTCCATGGAAACCAGCCGTGACGTGGGCAAGGCTGCTGGGAAATGGAGTCTGGCTTCTGGTTGGATCCGCCATTTTGCCCACCCCTGCCACATACACCCAAATCCAAGACAAGGATTTCCCCCCTGAAAAAAAACATGGTAGGGAGGGAGGAAAAGCCTCATCTTGGATTTGAGTACTGGCCTGAGGCAGGGCCACTACTGCTGTTTCCCCTGGAGCCAGAGCCTTCCCAAGGGTGACCAGCAGGGGTGGAGGGGACATGCAGCAAGGAAGCAGACATAGGCATGGTGGGGCAAGAGGTCAGGCAGCAGGGAGTGGGAGGCAAGTGCAAGGGAGCCAACACAGATGAGCAAGGGGCAGGGGGGCAAGGGGCCTGGCATCTTGGCCTCTGTTTTCCCTGCCACAGCTCTGGGGGGAGACAAATACAAGATGACCCTTCAATAATTAGCTTATGTACATGGAAAACTATAATACTTGTATAATTTTCTAGGTGCAGAATCCAAGTATTGGGGGTTGGGTCAACTTTGAAGTAGTCTTGGATTCAGATAAATACAGCATATTCATATTATGCAGAAAAGAGAAAGAACAAACTTGTGAAATACTTGAACATTTCCAACTCTCAGATTATTTTGCCAATTTTTTTCAATTACTTGGAAGTGTTAATAGAAAAGCAAAATAGGTATACAGCAATAAAAGTCTGCAATCCTCAGTTAAAAGACCCATAAATCAGGAAAATGACTCGTAACACTTATTACTAACCAAAACATGAGGGAAAAAAGCCTACAATTTTACTTTAATAATCAGCAAATACTTTTGAGAAGCCAAATTTTTAAGAATTCAGCATAAGCAAGCAGTGCCTATATTGACTTGTTAATTAGCATAGCTAACTGGTACTGACAGCAAAACATAAACATCATCAATAATACTATTCAAATAAGCTCTTTTCACCCATAGATCTTAAATGCTTTAACAAATAAAGGTATATTTTAAAATCTGTACTTTAGGGATGGGGAAATGGGAGCAGAGGAAGATAAACTGGCTCACAGGTTGTCCATACAGACCAGGGCAGCCTGCTGGCCCTGTAATCAGTAGGGAGTGACACTACAGAAAAAAAAAAATCACAAAATTTGTGGATTCCATGCATGTGCTATACATGTATGAGGATAGGACTGCACACGCAAATTCTACACACGTACATTTGAAAACAAGCAAGCAGTGCATGGAAAACATCTGCATTTTGAAAGCCTAGAAGCCCAAGACACAATGTTCAAGCTTTTCCTGCCAACTACATAGTAGGCATTTCACCTGATTAGCTGTTCATCCTGCCAACTACTGATTGTGGAAAAAAAAGATGCAACAAAACCAGCACATTTAGTGCATACTGCTATACAAAGAGATTACTTGTCAAAGGAAGTACGTGACCAGGGCTCTCTTATCATTCATTTAATAATACATGCTACTAAGTTTGCTTGGATTTTTATTATTACCGTTTGAATACATGGATGGATGCAGCACAAGCAACATACTGTATTTCTTGGTCGATTACTTTGGAGCCTGTTACACATGAGTTTGAAACAAATGGATTCTCTTAAATTCATCACAAAGAAATAGATATTCCGTATTTTCACAATGGTAGGATGATGCAATGGCTACAAACTGATACAATGCATCTGAATGAAAAATAAAACCAATATTGTAACTAGAAGGTGGGCACAGTATTTTTTGGCCTGCCTTTATGCAGCTTGTCAGAATAAGCCCTGAATTGCTCATGGTAATAAAAGCATGAACTTGGTTAAAGCTTTTAATATGAACAACTTTATGCCAGAATATATTAAAAATAAATGATGATGCCACAAGCCCTGTTTTTTTTCAAATTAAAACCACCACCTAATCTTTAAAGCAAGAAACCTGTATTGCCACTGAAATTCACTGGAGATTCAAGGAGGAGAGAAGATGCTTCAGCTATTTGTATTCGGATGCCTGATGCACTCAAAGAGACACTAATATTTAAATAGCCTTTATCAAGGTGTTAAAAACAATAAGGTGGGAGATTATGGTCTTATCACAATATTTATGTTTTAACTGTGCTCACATTGTAATAATGCTGTGTGTCACTGCTGTTCTCTCACTAGCTTGTACATAGGAAAAAAAGGCAGCCCTTGCTAGGTTCCAGAGCCATCTACATGGAGCCAAAGACGAGATGGAGCTCCAGCCTCAACAGAGAATTGAATAACCTTGCAGATGCTTCAGGTGGGTTTGGTACTTATCTTCTGGAGGAGATTCCAAAAGGAAGCAGATTGAGACAGGCATCAAAATGGACAGAATAGCCAGATAAGGTCAACAACATGCCAGCCAGGTGAGGGGAGAGAGTCTGAAGAGCAGGAACTGCTGAGCAACTTCAGGGCTTAAGCTTAAACTCTGTAGACCTCTGAGAGAACAGTTGAGCCTACTTTGGGATGCTAAAGGCTGCGCAGGCTGGATTAAGGACAGAGGGATTCAATTTTTGGACAGGGCAGACCACCTCTGGCTGGGTGGGCTTTGGCTCAGTAAATGTCTTCAGTGAACAGGAGCTGTCTGTTTTGCTCCTTGGATCTTGGGGTACACTTCTCCCTATAAGAAGGTTAACTCTCTTCATCAGGAACTGAACTGGAAGGTAGCTCTTCATAGATTCACAGAAGTAGGGTCAGAGGGGACGTGAGCAGATCATCTAGTCCGACCCCCTGCCCTGGGCAGGAATGAATACAGGGCTCATATGACCCCTAGGTCTGTGAGACAGGGCCACAGATAGCCAAGGGAGATCATGTAGGGATCTACTACCTAAATGGTGCTGGATGTGTACTGCACAGTGGATCCTTTAATCTTGTTCTTTTCACTGTGTTGATAGGCAGAGGGGTCCCAGCAGTGCTGTCGCTTATCACCTGGCAGGCAAAACCTGTGACATTTAAAACTCCTGTTTTTGCCTCCTAGCCGATCAGGAACAACAGTGGGGCCACCAGGGCCCCTCTGCCAATCAGTGGCAGGGAGGGAGACCAGGGAATGCATAGCAAAAAAAAGCAAACAAAAAGAACAGCATAAAGGAGTCACAGTACTTTTGCCACAATTTAGGTAGCTCCTGAGAGATTGGGGATGAAGAATGTGGGGTCTCTGAGTCAGAAGCAGCTGGGGTTCTCCCCCACCGACAACTGTAAGAGATATGCCTGGTTGGGCAGGGAACTCATAGAAATAAGACAGGGCCAGAGGTTTTGGGCAAGCACTCCCGTGGGACTCTATGACTGGTATTAAAAAGGATGTACTTTACCCCAGACAAATGGAGACTGCATGGTTAACTAAGTGATTAAGACTGCTTTATCATCCCACAACCATATACTCATGTGGCTATCATGAATCCCTTTTCTCTGATGCTCTACCATGCCATGTAAAGACTTTTAAATTTTAAACTTTTTCTTAATGAAGCTTTTAAATCTATCAATTACAATCTGGTTTTGGTACATGTACTATATAGCAGCACCGCCTCCACCCTTGATATTCTTGGTTTTAGGGAGCAGGAATTTTGTTGTGCATAATATCCTACCAGCTCTGAAGTAGAAACGTGCATGCATGCTGCACACTCTCTACAGAATGTGAAGAAATCTGATCTCTTAATAGGAAGCTTGCCTAGCAAAGGGGTCACAAATGATTTGACTTTCTCCACTTAACAAGACTGGATATGCAAACCAAATGTATAAAACCAACATTGTTTAATGCAACTTCAGAGAAAGTTATAAACTGTTCAACCCTAGAAGAGCTTTATTACAAAACTTTCCAAAACATTTTTAAAAGATTAAGATTTCCAAGTAGACACCATGATAACCAATCTTCAAAGCAAAAAGGAATCTGCTTAAACATATGGGGATCTATTGGGTGTATAAAGAAAATAGAACCATTTGGGTGGGAACATGGTGTATTCTGCTGCTCCTCTGGCAGGTCTTGCTTCTTTCCTGCTCTTCATACCTCTGCACCCAAATCTAACACTAAGTTCTCATCTCTTCTCCATCTCGTTGACCACACCTTATATCTTTCTCCATCTTTTTTTGGTCTAACTAAGCATCTGAAACAGCTGTTACTTCATGTTATTTCTAAAAGGGATTGCTAACATCTGCAATAATTTTCCTTCATTTTTTTTCCATTTTGTTGAAAAAATGCTGAAATATTTCTATGATCTCCTTGGATAAGTAGAAACTACAAGCCAACCAGGCAGCATATCAGCATCTTTAAAACTAAGCTGGTAGCCAGTTCAAAACATAGGTGGTTTTAAAAAGCCATATGTACTCTCTACAGTTCTTATATTCCATTAATATAAATCAGACACTAGATTTGTATTTAAAGTAATGGCCTGCAGGAAAATATGTTACATGATACCATACAAAGTTATGTTCAAGGAAGTTTTCCAACAACATTTTAAAACACAATACAGGCCTACTGTTAAGAATACAGTAACAAATCTTGTCCTATTGCAATTTTACTGCTAATTAACAACTGCCCTTAATTTCCAGGAAAACTTATCAATTGTCCATACTTTGTTCAACCAGATTTTTTTGTAAAAGTACACAAACCTAAACGGAATCACAGGTTACATGAAATGAAGAAATCTTGTGAAGCAAAACAGGAAAAATATATTAATGTAAATCTTTTCTTAAAATCATCAATGAATGTCAGTTTCCAAGAACAAGGTCCAGATTAACCTGAATGAACATGTGAACTCGGGTCTAAATAAGGCAGATCTCAAAAGTAAAGGGATTTTTAAACAACTTCCCATATTCACAAGGACATCTAACATTCTATAATGCAAAATTAGGAGGTTTCTATCAACTGCTAGGCAATTTCAACTGGTTTGAAAAAGCCTTAAAGTTCAGAGTGTTTTTCAATAGATGCTAATTACATACTAATATCTATTGAAAAAGCCTTTTAATTTAAGATCTTTTAATACAAAAGTCCTTTAAAGGCATCATACCAGCATTTTTTTAAATAAGAGAACTAACAATTAAAACCCTAAAACAAACTCTACTGGGAAAGAATATTTCCCCCATGACTTCCTGAGTATTTCATGAGAGCCCTCAGTTATTGATGACAGCAGCTAATTGCATTAAGGGACCCAGACAATCAATGTATTAATTCACAGTCAAGAGGCACACAGCTATACCCCCTGCTCTGGTGCCCCACATTAAATCTGCCATTATGGAGTCTTTTCTGTAGGCAAGGGCTATGTAACAGTAAGGTACCATGCAACGATTAATCAATGTCATGTAGACGTAAAGTGACTGATTTTGCTTAAATAGTTCTGTTGTCCAGAAAGCATCATAGGAAGCACATTCCAGGACTGAGCTGTATCACCTTGCTTTTATCATGCTTCAGCTGGATGCAAGTAAACCATATAGTAACACTGCAGTATGAGTAGGAAAAAATTGAATTAATTATAATCCTGTTCCAGCATTTCTATTCATCTCTTGGACAGCCCTGAATTTTTTTTCAACTACAACAAAACTATACTGCAGAAGAGTCAAACAGCAAGAACTTGTTACCACAGCATAAGTGTCCCCACTTCTATAATGACATACCTTAACAGGTAAAATGACATATATGGAGCTGCATATAGTCAATGGTAACACTCCTGGTCTTGATCTAATTTATATGCAAAGCAAGCTACTCATGTAAAGAACCATGATTTCCCTTTATATCTGTACAATACTGTCATGAATACCCAGGACAAATTTGCCTCTGACCACACCCCTTTTAGTGCTGGGCCCTCAGCCTCAACTCTTTTGATTGGTGTAACCCATCTCACTGATCTGACTGACACGGATATACTTCCTCTCTTCTCCAGAGCATTTAAGATTCAATCCCCACTGTGTCATATAGCAGGGGACTCCTATCAGTCTTCACACACAGTTTTTTGTCTTCAATTGCCATCATACAGTCATCACATGTTCTGCTTTCCCTGGCCATAAGTCATTAAAAATAGAGTCTGATTACTGGTCTTCCACCGTCTCCCCAAATAAATCCATATGTTGATTGCTCTTCCCATTCATAATTGTATACCTATGCAACTCACTGTCATCTTTTATCCCCCTATTTGAAGCAAGAAATCAACTTCTCCCATACAAACTGGCAAGTTATATTTGTATGTAACGCAAGGTACTAATGAAAAATCAACACAAAATGCAAAAGCAAGCAGGGAAAATGAAGTTGTACTTTTCCCCATAAAATTAAAGAAGCTTTCACCAAGAGCAGAAACGTCCTTTTGGATCAAAGTACTGATCCACCCTGCCAAATCACATCTCTATGGGGTCCTAGGATCAGCTGATTCAGGGGAATGTAGAGGAAAAGCTGCAATAAGAAGTTAAGGGAAAACCTATGCAAAAAGGAAACTTTTTACTAACTCCCATAAATCAGCAGTTTATTCCCTCATGCAAAAGAAGCTAGAGGACTTTTTAAAGTAACTGTTACTGTAACTAAGGATTAGGAGAATAGACATTCACTTGGAAAACTGAAAGTACAAGAAGGCACTGTCAATACACAAGAACTGGAGATGATTTTGAGGACTGACTGAATGAATGGAATTAAATTCAACAGCACAAAAATGTGAAGTCATGTGGCTGGGAACTAACAATAAATTCCATTATAAGCTGGTAGCTCTTTAGTTAGAAGTGATTAAAGAGCCAAAATCCAGATATAGTAATACAGCATGGGATGACTATGAACCAGTGTAATGGGTTTTTAAGGGCACATAGCATCCAAGGATAATTGAGTAGTAATGGTGTGGTACCAAATATTGATGTAAACTCATGTAGAAGACTGCATACAATTCTGGTCAGCTACTGTAAAAAAAAAAAGATTAATTCAAAGTGGAACAGGTGCAGCGAAATAGAGCCCAGCTTAAACAAAAAAGGCCAAAAGTAACTTATCTTATTTACCCAACAGAATGAAGCATGGGATGAAATAGGACTGCTCTCTATAAATACCTCAGGCAATAACACTCAAAAGGAACAGTTCTTTAAGGTAAAGGACAATGCTGATATGAAAACCAATGGCTATGAATAAACTAGAGGCTGGAAATTAGGTTTTAACAACTGGAGCCATGAGGTTTTGAAGCAGTCTTCCTTCCACCTAGTAAAGTTGAGGTGAAAAACCTAGCTACATTTAAGACAGATGGCAGCCATATTAAAAAATGGACTGCATAATAGGAAACCTGCAATAACAGAGACTGAGTGGGACCTACAATGTGAGATGTTTCTATATAAAAACTACTTAGGACCTAACAATGTCTTGTGGCCCTGAGCTCCACAAGCTAGTCATACAGGATACGAAGTCTTCCCAACCCTGAATTTTAAATATTCTGTCTGTATATTATGACAAACGGGCATTACTGTATACTTGATTAGGCTTTCTCTTTCATTTAAACTGCAAACAGTCTTTGACACACTTTCTTCATATCAAAATGTTTCTGCAATTCATTTTTGTAACCATTTCTGACTCCTTACCAGCCTGTCTTTTAGGACTGGGATGACCAAAAACTAACATTATTTCTGGCCCAACTTTATATTCTCCCTCATTCTTTGCACACACTAACCTTGCCTAACTTTTTGTCAATAGCTGTACACTGAGCAGAGGTCTTCACTAAGTGTTTACAACATCCTGGTCGCTATTTTATTGAGGGTATCATTTCAGTGAACCCACTGAGCGTGTGTCATAACTAAGTTATTCCTCCTTGCATATATGGAGCATTGACTTTCTACCCATATGATGGATACTAAAAAATGTGATTATTTAATCTAAGCAATTATTTCTTGTGTGTATTTAAAGCTAAAAAGCCACAGAAACAGATGCACATTCCAATAACTAGTACATAAAACAACAGCAGAACATACAAAATCTATGGGCAGGTGCTTAGAAAATCTGCCGGAAAATGTAAAATCAAATTAGGTATTAAATAAATGAAAATATTTGTTAAAAGTGCACATGAACCTTTGTGACCGTCAAAAATGCAATTTAAGTGAACCTAAGAGCAAGGGTCTAGACTGCTATTTCCTTGAAACTTTCAAGTTAGTTCAGTTAACCAGAAGAAGAACAGTTATAATGATGGGAAGCTTCTTGATAACTAATTTTACCTTGCTTCTCAAAGCAAGAATGCTTCTGGAACCCCTGCCAGTTCTTTAGAGGTGGCTTGGGTACCCTGACATTGTGTAGTATAAATAGCCCATTAGTTACACTACCCTTTCCCTAGCTGCCAAAGTCAGCACTGCTGCCTGGAATCCCTGCTGTGCTATATGCTACAGCTTTACCTCCCACCTGGATCCTACAAAGAGGCCACACAGAAGAGCGTAACTTGGTCATGAAGAGAGCCTGGGCAACAGTGAACTCCTTCTGTTTGAATCGAGGGCTCCTTTCATGTTGTAGCAGCATGAACTAGCTATGAGAAGAGCTCTTCCCTAATGCTTAAACTTGTGGGCTCAAGGTTTCCAAAAAGCCTAAATAAAAGTTTGAATGCCAGGTCCTGAAACAAGTGCTATAAAATATGGCAGATGTGGCAACACAGTAGGGGTGCTCCTACACTGAGACACCTACCTCGCTGCGTCCGACAAAAAAACAAGCTTCGAGTGCCTCCCTGGGGGTACATACGTCTGGCTGACCCTCTTCCTGGAGCACATCTGCAAGCCTGGGGTAACTGATGCCACCACCCGGGGTCTGAACTTTGTCAGGACTCAGACCCCCTGGGGTACACAGACCTCATAGACCTTGTGGGTGTTTAACTCACCGTGGGATTCTGGAGTGCTTCTTATAGCCTGGTTTATTAGCAATAGCCTCCCTTAGTCAGCTGGGCAAAACAAAGCTAAAAGGCTTCCCTAATCCCTCTCAAGCAGGTACAGCAAGGCTTGGTATAATGGATAGCTTTACTGATTGGAGAGGGTACGCATGGGGAGGGGTACAGGTCAGAGAAGTACCAAAAGGAAAACACTGAGCAAACTGAAGTGGCTTGGTAGCCTTTTGACATGTTTCTAGATCAGTTCATCCTAAGATTCAGGTAAGTTACTCAAGTTCATTCAGAGACTGACTGAGCTTGCTCTGGAGGCTGCATGGCTTGCTGGCTGTGGTCTAAAACATCTCTCTCCCTCCCAAGAGGGAGGGACCCTCCTTATAACCTTTCCGACCTCACCACCTGGACCCAACAAATATCAAGTATTTTCTGAGCCTCACTGATGCTGGACAGTGAGTTAAAAAAATGTCAACCCGTCAACCACCCCCCGCTGCCCTCCCCGAGGAGGGATCGCTGTCTTAGGACTGTCCTCCTAGGCCAAAGGCAGGAATTTTAACAACAGACCTGGCCATGGGGAGAGGGAACTTCCCACTTACCAGGTGATTCCCTAGGCAACCAGGTGGTTCCCAACAAGCAGGCTGATAGACACATGGGCAGAGAGAGGGAGAAGAGGAAGACAGACAACCCAAAAGAGGGGGCTGGGATGGAGTTCTTTCATATCAGATACCTGCTTTGCAAAAGATTCCAGCATTCTACTGCTTAATTCTTAATGAATGGGAAGACCCAATATATATAAAAGGTCCAGGTACCAGTAACCTCATGGATGTGGTTACCTTAATGTCTAAATTTTACGGAATATTAGCTTTAAAAAGGTTAAATTACCGTATTTCACTTGCCAGCAGACAAGTCCTATGGTAAGAGAACATTTAGTTACAACTGAAGGCAGGAAGAATCAAAATCAAAATCTCAGTCAGGAACTTAAATCCTCCAGGGATTATAAATGGAATGCAGAAATATTTCAGTTTAAAAATCAAAGCATACAGGAAGATTGATTGGGCCAATGCCACTTTTCTATCCCTTATTTAATAAATCTTTGAGTAAATAAATTAACATGTTAAAGTGTGTTAGCTTGCAAACAGCTACATACTAGTGATTCATGCTATGGAGTCAAAACGGTAATCAGAGATTTTAGTGGGGTTTAGTCTGAAGAGTTCTACTTCAGATTTGCTTTGCTCAGCCTTTTTTAGCATTTGTGGAAAACAATAACATTAAGGTTTTATTTCCTTTGCACGGCAATATCAAGAACATAAAATGACGACAATGTGCTGTTTTACTGCTAATAGAATTTGGTGGTAAAGCTTCTCCCTCCCCCTCACCCCCCCAGTTTGGTCTACCTTAATGCATAGTTACTGGGGTGGGGGGCAGAGGGGAAGAACACAAATGTAGAGCCTTTAAGATTATTTTTAGAATAGTTAGATTTATTTAGCAAATGTCCATGCTTGAATCAAATGAGGGAAGCCAGAATATTTTATATCGAATGTAATGTTTGTGGAGATGCAGAATAGCAGATGGATATTTTACTTTTTTGGTTGGATCATTAATGAGGGGAAATACACATTTCTCTCTCATGTTTCCATAAATATATAGGAATTTGCAAGCTTTTCAGGGGGTGGCTCTGAGAAGCCTGCTTGGCATCTGCAGGGGATCCAACTTATGGCATCCTTAATACTTGATGAAATATTTTTCTTCTCAATAAAAAGTCAGTTGACCTCTTCCTGTGGTTTCTTCCATTTTGCTACATTTTTTAGTATTAAAAACAAAACCAGCAGACTGATGAAGCTTTGCTTAGCTTCATTACATATCAGATTCAGATCTTGAATCATGCCTAGTAAGAGAAGTTACAGTGCCTGCCTATCAGATGAAAGTAATTTAAAGAGCCTGCCTTACCTACTGCTGCATTTCCTGGCCTCAAGATCTTTCAAACCACAATGAAAAAAACTTACATGTGTCCCATTTTCCAGTGTTCCATATACAGAAAGGGGTGGGTTTTTCCCTACTTCTACCTGATTAAGCAGTCTAGTCACGGTTAGTATTACTGGTCAAGAACCAATGTTCCTTTAGGACCAAAAACGTACGTCTAATTTGAGACTATAAAAACTGGCATGAGAACCCAGGGAAGGATTTAACTACTCTATAGTGCAGAGCAATGTAATGATCTTGCAATGGCATAATGCAGATCATTTCACGTTAAACGATCAACATACTTAAATATCTCATAGCAGTCAATATATTTTAGCCAGTAAACATAATAATGCAACCAGAGCCTTATACTGATACCAGACAACTTAAAAAAAAAAGAGCTGCTACGTATTTCTGATACAGGATTGGGATCTCATTTTATGATAATTTTATTTAGAAACAAAAGGTCTACAAGGAACATGGAGTTCTGCCAAGCTTGTAAACTGATTGTTTTCAAAAGTCCCAGTATAGAATAGGGAATTGATTTACTTGACTTTTGTCACAAGCTCACTCTTCTAGATCCTTATAAAACATAGACAGCAAAATGTCACCAAGGGAACTTTGCACATCATTTAAACCAGGGCTCTCCAACTTTTAAGCGGCTGGGGCCAACGTGCCCATTTGCCTCAGGGTCCACATACTGCACGTCTCCCTGTTGACCTGCACCCCCCTCACAACTGCACCATGTGTGCATCTCCCTGCTGTGCTGAGCTCCCCCTTCAGCTGCTCTGCACCTGGACACCCTACCTCACCCTAAGCTCCCCAACAAAAGGCTACGTCATGTTTCTCAGGCACCTCAGGCTGTGTTGCACTGCACAGCACCAGTCTCTGGGGCAGGAAAGAGGAAGCTGGAGGGAGAGGGAGTCCAGAGACCCTGGCTGCCTCTGAAACCAAAGCAATTGCTAGGGGGTGGCAGCTGGATAGGAGCCTGTGGACCAATATCTTGCAGCCTATGGGTACCCTGAACACAGACAGTGGGGTTTACTTCTTCATACCATGAAAATGGCACTACTGGTGCTAGAATTGGTGAACTACAAGGAATAAAAGCACTGGGAGGGAAAGCAAAGAAACAAGAGCTGGGAAAGACCAGGATAAAGTTTTGCAGATACCGGAAGATGAGCATGGGAAACTGAGCTGGCAAAGGGAGAGTGGCAGAAGGAAGGGCAAGATGCTACCTAAGAGACAAATTCATTCAGAGAGGCACAAGCTTTCACAGACAAGAGTCCATTTCGTGTACTCCCCAACAGTGTCAAAATAGCATGAAAAAAGATTTGAGAGAGAACATCTTTTAGAGGTTGAGGCCATGTACACATGTTTAAGTGATTTTGGAGAATTTCCCAGGTTAGTTTTCTTGGTAGAAAAAGCTTACCCAGAGACACCTGAGCAGACATTTGGATGCTGAGCCCCAGAAAGGAAGAGAGCTTGCAAGGGCCTCTGTGCACAGATCTCAGAGTGTTCTGTAGGCTCCCTCAGTCTGCCTGGAGAGAGATGGCAGCAATTCATAGGGCAGTCCTGACTGGCTGACCCAGACTGCTCAGGGCCAACCTTCATTTCCCTACAGCATAATCTGAGGATTGTGAAGGGGGCATGTTCTGCTCCCTACTTAGCTACAGCAGCAGAGCCCAGCCCAAGTGACAGACCATCTCCCAGAGGGAAGTAGGGTAGTGGCTAGCAGGGGAGGTGGAGGGAGAAGCCATACTGCTATGCTTGATGACTGTGCTGCAGCTTCTTTCAGAAGGAAAAGTGTAGAGATATTTGCTCTCCCAGGAATGATTTAACCCTAGTTGCTCCCAGGTTATTTTTCTCAAGGAGTAGCAATTTTTGCTCTGAAAGAAAAATCCTGAGCATCTGTACACTTGTGGCTTCTACAGGGAAAACCATGACTCTTAGTTGAAATAGAAAGTCTGTATGTGGACTGAGTAAGAGATATGAAAAGGAAGTGCTGATAAATTACCTGACAAAGAAACCTCAGCTTCAAGTGATTAGGTATAGACAGGAATAGATTTTTGGAACTCTAAGGAGAGAACCAACAGACTTTGACAATAACCCCAGAAAGGGGGAAAAGATTGAACTGTACTATGAACTAGTCCAATAAATTTATAGCCCAAATTAAAAACCGTGACCCTGAACTGGAGGAAGGAAAGGTGCAGTATTACTTGGAGGAAAAGGAGGTGGGATTACTCAGAGCTAAACATTGAGGAGGAACCTAAAAAGGTATGAAACAGACCGAGGAAAGAGGGCTAAAGGGAGCAATATAAAGAAAGGGAAGGAAGCCAACATAGAAAATAGAAGCAGAAAGGAAGATGAGGAAGAGAGTGAAATGAGAAGAAAGTGAAAAGCTAGGGAAGAACTGATATAAGATTAGTCTTGTGACCACTGTGTCAGAATATGTCAAGTTCTACAAACTGATTTTAGAAAGTCACGGCACCTATTAAATGAGGTGGGTTAGGCAAATCTTTTAGTAATTTCAGGAGGTTAGTAAGTGTGAACTGATCTATATAACATTAAACAATGTGCATATTTTGACAAATGTCACTGGACTTTACAAAACAATTTCCCTGCATGTTCAACGCTGTTCAACCTTATGTAGTTTAGCAGATCTCAACTTGGACTACCTCAGGAAACAAAACAAATCAGTTGCGTTAAAGCAAATATAAACACATGCAAAGACACGATAAGGATGCGTGCCAGTCAAAAACCCAGGACACCTCAATTGAAATGTAATTTCAAGAGGAAATAACTAACAAACCACACAAAAGTACTGCGCCTCTGAAGATCTCATGTGTCCCTACACAGCTATAAAAACAACAGCTGTACATCTCAACTGCCTTAAAAATCCTGCAGAGGGTGTGTGTGGCAATGAAATCAGTCTGATGGTTCTGTGGGTCGTTAATGACATCCTTGCAACTGACTTCTAAAGCAAGTTGTCTGCCGTGAACAGATTATTACAACTTGCTCAGTGAGAACCTGAAGCCTGACATTCAAAGCAAGTGCTTCAGAAAGGTGATAAAAGGAGTATTACCATATACAACCATACCCTTGCACAGAGAAACAATTGAAAACCACACGTTAGGTTCTTCTCCATTCTCCTAATAATCCTAGCTTTGCTCCAAGTAACTTTTACTTCTTTGGTCCTCTAAAGGAAGAGGGAGGAAGACATTTTTTTTTTTTTTAAATTACAGTGACAACGTACAGAAAGGTAACTGGCTTTGGAACCAGCCCAAAGCTTTCTTTCAAAGAGTCTTGGGATATCTGTAGATGTGCACTGGCAAAGAGGGGCTACACAGAAATGGAACATGATAATCCACATCAGCAGGCCATCACAGGATGTACTTTGGCATGACATCCTGTGATTTTTTTTTTTTTTTTTTTTTTAATTCAGATT
>NW_017729025.1:116566329-116570573 GCF_001723915.1 Gavialis gangeticus | reverse complement strand
TTTTTTTTTTTTTTTTTTTTAATTCAGATTGCAAATAAAGCAATAATTTCAGGAAATCTGAACCTTTGCAAAAAAAACCTACAGGAAGCAGCCAGCCAGAGACTACAGCTGCTGAGAACAGAAAAAGAAGCAGTTTTAACAGGGACCAGTTTTAACAAGGAACTTAAAATGTGGTGATATTTTCTATACTTTTGACTGGGCATTCACAGCCTCGGCTTTGTCCATCGGCTCTAACACAGTCCTCATAGGACTTCACCATCTCTTCTCCTCAGCCTCTTTTTATAACTACTCTCACAACCCTCCCTCCTTCCCCCACTATTTTTTTTTAATGCGAGGAGCAGCAGCTTTTAACCTATCCTTAGCCCCATTACTCCGTTTGTTTTACCTACTCTCCCCCTAACTAAAACCATACCTACAAGGGAAAAATGTGAAACCAACATTTGTAACCACTGCAATATTTATTTTACTTATTCATCATACCTCCTCCCCCAACTGTGTTCATCTATTCTTTTAATTATAAAGTTCTTCTGAGTGAGGGTCAACGAGTTTGTACAACTAGAAAAAGTTTTCAAGAAAGGGTTTCAAGGTAAGCATATGGGCTGGGGTGAGCAGCGTAAAAGGAAGCAGAAAAGTAAGTAGTCTTCCTTCACATATTAGTTGAGACCAAATTCTAGCAGTAATAAAACAAGCAAAAGAGAAAACATTTAGCCATCTGTTTATGTAAAAGTATAAAGGAGATAAGATTTTTTTTCCTCATTATATAAAATTTAATCATTTCTATTTTGATATTAAATGCCACTTTAAAAGGAAAAAGAAAAGAAGTTACCTTCAGCAGACCAAGCATAGCAATAAATATCAAGACTTTCTTAATCATAAGCCAAGTTCTAGCACAAACGCACTGTACTCCATGGCAATTCAGTTTAATTGTCTCTATTTCTCCATCTGTAGAGTTGGACAATTTTTAACCACCAATTCAGGGATGCATCCTGGAGACTGATTTTATTTGAACAATACTTCAAAGATGTATAGTAGAATTTAGTAGTGTTTTTATTAGCACTATTTAAACTTTCAACTATCTCTACTATAATAGTTCACCTGAGTTTTGGCTCATCTTTACTGATAGCAAATTTGCTCATTTTGAAATTCAAGATCAATCTCATTTTATGATGGAATTGCTACAGTTTAGTGTATTCAGACAAGGCACAAGTGAAGATCATCCAATGGAAAGTGTTGATTGTAAGTTCTTTGGAATTGTTTTCTATTAAATTAAACACAGTAGTAATGCTTCAGTAACAACAAAATGTAGTCATGGGCTGGATCAAGATCAATGTAAGCATACTTTGGAGGTACATTCCAGAAAGCTATATAATAAACTAATAATAATTTAAATATACATCCTATTGTCATATGCAAGATTGTAATATTTAACCAGAAGAAGACCACTCCAGTGTCAGCTACTATATAACATTATATTTCCACAGAAAAAAAGAAAAATCCATACTTGTAGAAATATGAACATTTTTCTAATAAAAACAAGTTACGGTTATAGTATAAAATGCAAAACACACATTTTCTGGTTCCTACATGCATTAAAATGGAAATTCCATGAAGTATAGCTTCAAGAACTCATTCGATAGCCACTTTCAACTTTTAATAGTTATTTTGATATAAATTCAACAGTAACAAAGCAAAACACACCATCAATGCTGTATTAAAAAAATCTTGCTTTAAATAGTACATACCTATTTTTACAGAAATTGGATTCTCAAGAAGAAAAACAGTTTGTTTCCAGTGTGTTTTGGTACTCCTGGGACCAGTTGAAAACAAGACCTGCATTGACAGAGTTCAAAATCCTCTGATGAAGTACATTTTTAATATCACGCTACATTAATCTATTACATAAAACACACACTTTAAATGCTTGCAACAGCAAAATGGGCCAGCTTTCAAACACCTTGGGGCAACAAAATGAAAAATATACATCTTATATAATTAATTTTGAATGTACAACCTCAAGTACTTACCCTGTTGTGACAGTTCTTCTCAAAAAATATATCGAAGTAACCAGCAACTGCCTATAATAAAAGGAAAATACAAACCATGAACAAAGAACAAGTACAGTAACAGTGACAATCATTCTGGACATAGTCTATCATAAAATGATAGACCTTTTAGTCTTTTACGTTAAAAAAAAAGAGTAACTTTCCCTTTTCCATTTCTCTAGAGAAGTATTAAAACTAATAGATGAAATTCCAACAAGTAATTATCAGAGGAGGAATAAAAAGCATGGGGTTGAGACAATTCTTGAATTCATTTCTAGATTTATATTTCTACTGCTTCCTTAGAGCTGTATTTAATTAATTTTGGTTAATCTATTAAGTTGATGCTTTAAAAAATACATATAACCACTTAATAGTACTAATGACATGCTCTTTTTTTGTAGGACCCCATTTAAAAGCAAAAAACTCTTCATTCGTCTACACCAGTGGTTTTCAACCTTTTTTGGACTCAAGGCACCCCATCCCCCCACTCCATAACTTTTGCATAACTGAGTTACACTCAATTTAAAAACTAATTTATATATGACAGTGGTTACCACCTTGCAGAGATACTGAGCAGCAAAGGTGTGGAATTGTCCGGGCAGAGACCAGAGTGAACCTGGGCTCATCTGATTACTGTATTTACTCAAATAGAAGATGACCCTGACTACAAGATGATCCCCATTAATTAGGTTTTATATATAGAAAATTTATAAACCTGTTAGAATTTTCAACATACAGAATCTAATTATTGGAGGTTTGCCTTGAATGTGTCCCCCTCCCACTGCTACAGCAGGAAAAATAAGTCTTGCAGGGATCAGGTCAGGTAGCCCCCCTTATCCTCTGCCTCCCCCTAACTTCTTCCCCTTGAAGCTCTTTCTACTTCTTACTGTCAGATCTCACTCTCACTGAGGACATGGAAGTTAGGAGAAAATTTGAAAACAGTGACCTTGAAATGAAACATGGCTGTAGCAATTTGCATCTAGTACCCATGAGCTTAGTTCATCCAGAATTGATGCATGCTACCTTTTTTGAAACTCTTGCAAGTTTGACGCATACTTTTGAGCAACATTTTTGTATCCACTTATATAGAGTACACACTATGCACGATATTAGTTCAAAGCAAAAAGGCTCATGTTTTACCACTGTGCTGGGCCCCAGCACAGTCAACAGCATTTCAAGCCATGGTAACTCCATAGCTCAGCATGCGTGTGTACTTCAAATACCTGCCACAAAGGTTCCATGTGCTAATTAGCACCCCGACTCATGACTGGAGCTGGGTGTTCTTGTCATGAGTCCTGGGATCCTCCAGACATGTGTATGTGGATGAGGCACAGGGCACCCTGGTCTGGCACTACCTCATGAAGGGCAGGGCCACACTAAGCATATACAACAAGGTGAGAGAAGGGGCAACCAAGGGATTCCTGGTGAACTGTTTGGGGTCCTGTTTGGTGATGTTTGCCAGACATTTAAGGCTGGTGAAGAAACAGGAATCACTGGAAATGGGAAAGAAAGGTACCACTCAGATGTGGGAGTGAAGAGGAAATTACACCATGTTGTGGGTCACCACGACTTGAAAATGAGTTGGTGCTGAGGGGGACTGCATACAATGGGCACTACTACATGTTTTATTTGGGTGGGCTGCACTAACCTATCTATGCAGTCGGCTCCCATCAACCCAACGTGGGCCATATGTTTTATAGACATGCTCAGTGTTGGCTTCATTTAATAAACTTCATAGCTGGTTTCCATTGCTGAGTATGTGCTGCTTTTGGCAGCAGTTCAATGATAATCAATATATTTAATGACATTTCCTTATACACATTTATAAGACAAGGGGCTTGCTTCCCCCCACCCCTCCCTGGTCTTAAATATTTGAGTCAATACAACAATTTATCTGGTCATCTTCTCATACCTCACAGCACCCTTCAAAGTATCTGAAGATACCCCAGTTTCATAGTTGATAGGGTCAGAAGGGACCTAAGCAGATCATCAAGTCCGACCCCCTACCGTGGCAGGAAAGAGTACTGGGATCAAACGACCCCAGTGAGGTGTTCATCCAGCCTCCTCTTAAAGACCCCCAGGGTAGGAGCCAGCACCACTTCTCTTGGAAGTTGGTTCCAGATCCTAGCCGCCCTGACAGTGAAGTAGTGCCTCCTGATATCTAGCCTAAATCTACCCTCTGCCAGCTTGTGACCGTTATTC
>NW_017729025.1:116559851-116561329 GCF_001723915.1 Gavialis gangeticus | reverse complement strand
GGGGACTCCCCCAATGCCTGCTGGTCCCCCCTGACTAGTTTGTAGCAGGCCACTAGAACCCCCCTCAGCCTTCTCTTGTGGAGGCTGAACAGGTTCAGGTCCCGTAGCCTCTCAGTGACCTGGTCATAGAAGGCCACCAGGTTGGTCTGACAGGACCTGCCTCAAATGAACCCATGTTGGTTGCCCCTAAGCATAGTCTCCCCTGCTGACCCCTCGTGGACGTGCACCAGGATAATTTTCTCAAAAAGCTTGCCCAGGATTGAGGTACGACTAATGGGCCTATAGTTTCCCAGGTCCTCTGGTACATCACCAGAGCACCACGAGTGCTCATAAAGCTGTGCCAGAGGTCTCGCAATAACCTCTGCTAGTTCCCTTAGCACTCTGGGGTGGAGATCGTGTGGTTAAGAATCACTATTCTATACTGCAGCTTTTAGTCATGACTTCCCTTTAAAAAAAAAGAAAAGAAAAGAAAAGAAAATGGAAAAACTAATGTAACTTTAAAACAGTAATTTCTTCAGGTGCATCCTCACTGAAGGGTTAATCCAGCCAGCCCTCTTTGGTAGCTATCATGATTGGCACCTTTAGTGCTCATGAACACAGAAAATGAGAGGTAGTACATTAAAAGTCTGCCTTGGTGCCAAACCTCTCTACTCAAGCAGCTCCTTGTATATAAGTGGTAAGGCATAGTCAGGAGATATACATTTCACTACCCTTAGGCTAAGGAAAGGGAGTCTCAAGACTCCTTACTAGTGACTTCAGAAATCAGCAGTATGTAAGCAAGGGAACCACGGCTGCTCCCTGCTACCTAATACTTCCAAGTACCCTTCTCAAAGCCCATCAAACATAAGAGCCCAGTCTTATCACATATGTTAATCCCCTAACTCCAGAGAAAGTAGAAATTGACTTCAAGTCAGTTTCAGGCATTAGTCAAATGTCTCCTTTTAAACATAACTTTTTCAAAGCAAACAGAGTCTGATATGCCTCAGGGCTTCCAAAGGACAAGTAATAAAAATCCTCACTGCAGTGAAGTGGAGACTGCTAAAAATAGAACTGAACAACGCAATTTCATCTCTCCAAAGTCATCTCCTCATATAGGTATTTGCTTCCTACTGTTTTCTATTAAAGATGCAACATAAAAATGCTTGAGAAATGTGGTCTCAAGACAGGCTATGATTTTCTAATGCAAAATTCAGCCTCAGAAACATGGCATATTGATCACCAGTCTGCACACCCTGTTAAAAGACTGCCACTTGACAGCTGGGGAATCCCCATACCTTGCAATACAAAAAGGGAGTCCCTCTTTACCAAGGATCCTAGTTTTCTCCATTTAAAAACTGCAAAATCTCTAATAAAAATTCCAAATTTTCTGATTAAAACCCCCCAAATCCACATTTTTCTACTATTAAAATCAAGCACCACTCTTTTTATGTCTCTTTCTCTAGGTATCAGTCGAACACAATGTTTTATTGATATATTTA
>NW_017729025.1:116552377-116559840 GCF_001723915.1 Gavialis gangeticus | reverse complement strand
AACACAATGTTTTATTGATATATTTACAATTTTAAAGCAGGTTGGAAACCTATTGTGCCTCACTCAGTATAATAAAAACACATTCTAAATACCTATATGTTTTGGCATTTGATTTTGGATTTTTTCACGGAAAAATCAGAGCTCTCCTGCCCCCTTTACTCACCAGGACATGGGTCCAGCTGCTGCTATCCTGCCCCACTGCTTTGTGGCACTGAACAACCCTGATATGCTAGTGCCCTGCCTCTGCCCCTCATTCCCAACCCACAGTCTCCTGCCCCTGCTGGTGACACTCACTCCTGACCCATGGCCCCCCATCCCTGCCAGTGCCCCCGACTCCTGACCTGCAGGCCTCTGGCCCTGCTAATGCCCCTCATTCCTGACCTATAGCCCACCACTACCCCCCAGCCTTGCTGGTGCTCCTTGCTCCTAACCTGCAACATCCTGCCAGGGTCCCCCCTGACTCACAGGACTCCAGAGATGGGGAAGGGGGTGGGAGGTCCTTCAGGGGCAGTGGGGAACTGTATGGCAAGGCCATGGGAGAGCGGTGCCTGTGCTCTGATGCAGCTGGGAGATGCTGCCCAGGAGGTCACAGATGCACCTGAAGTGGGGGAGGTGCGGGAGCCCCAGCCTGGGGCAGCGCCAGACTCCAGCCCATGCCAGGGCTGGATTTGTTCCTTAACCCTTCTCCAGCTGCCCACAGCATGGCCCAGGCCCAGGCCCAGGCCCAGGCCCAGGCCATGTTTGGATTAATAGCTGGGACCACAACAGACTGCTGCAAACAACTGTCACCTCCTAAAACAAAGGCATGTGAAAAAGAAAGAAGTGTTTCACTGGTGATTTTCTGCAAAGCTTCTATTTGTAGGAAAGAGACAGGGAAAAAAGCCATCTGGAGAAAGCCTAGCCATCTAGATTAAAAAAAAAGAAGCAATAATGAAGCTCCTGATATCTACAAACAAGCACAGAGGTTATGACCTCAAAAAGTTAAACCAGTGTCTGCTTTGTGGTCTGAACAGTGGCTAAAATGGGTTCCAGGCTATAAGCAAAGAAACTATTTCCTTTTTGCTGTTTCTAGGATTTTTCTCTTTTGTAAGCAGAAAAGGCTACATATAAATCATCTATCCATAGCCAATTTCTCCTAAAGGAAAAATTAACATTCCAAATTTGACTAATTACTCAAGTCCAAAAGTAATAGGAATAGTAATAATGGTACTTATCCATCCTGAAGCCTCTTACATAAAGCTGACATTCTATCATCAATCTAGTAAAACAGCCTCCTGTTAATTATTATACACAAATTACTTTTGCTAGATTAGAAGTATGCTTAGGCTTTTCACATCTCATCTCTACCCAAATTGACAAGGGAAAACTCCAGAAAAAAAAGCAAAGTTGCGTCACAAAAATGAATTCCCCCAGTCCAATTTCTAGACAGAGGATAAGATTTCTAAAGGAAAATACCTCCCGCTTTGGCTCCTCTGAAAATCCCAGCCTGAGTGAATACAATGGCCGTGTGATGTGCCCTGAAGTTCCCCAATTCATGTCCTGATGGAAGACAGAGAAACTAGCACCCTTATAAAAGACTCCCTCCTGGGAATGCAATTTCCAAGCCAATCAGAGTGTAAAAAAACATGAACTGTTAGGCAGTCTCCTATGCTCCCTTCTCAAGGGCCAAGATGAGCCTTTACTAAGGTCTCATTCCTATACATGTAAATAATCAGCATGCATAAAGTTAAGCACATGCCTAAGAACTTGCAGAAAAGTCTTTATGCTCTTCTCTGAGATGAAGTTTAGAACGTTAAGTTTGAAAAATCCAATGGGCTTGTCATATAAGCTGTTTATTCTTTTAATTTTGTTTCAGCTTGGATGATTAATGTCAATTGTCAGTACAGTTAGGTTTTTAGTACAGCAAATCTTTATGCTGAATAATAGTAATTGCATCAGTTCCTAACAATAGTACACACAGCCAATAGAGTTTTGAATACTCTTGCACTCTGCTGAAAACTATTTTTCCCCTAAAGCAGCAAAACACTCAAATTCCTCTCTTTCATGCTACACACACTTTTAATACTGTATTAAATATCTAAGTTGCATATAGCAACTATAAGATTAATGAAGGGATCCAAGCTATATAAGTCTAGTATTTATGCAATACATCATGTTTTGTCAATTTAAAAAAAAAATAAATGCTTAAGACAGTAACAAACTAAGAGTTTCAGTGAAAGGAACAATTTAAATTACAAATATGTGACCAAATAAAAATACGTCATCATAACACAATGGCTTGGGCTTGCATTTTGAAAAGTGCCTACTGATTATGGATGTGCAGTCTGAGACCCTTTGGCAGGTCTTGAGTTAAAGAGTGTTAAACACCCATTCCTGGCTCAGGGGTTCAAAAACCTTTGAAGGACCCATACTATTGCCACCTTTGAAAGTCTTGGCCAGTGACTGTGTGAAACACTTTAAGAGTATCAATTTTATCACAAAGTGAGACTCATCTTATTCTTATGAACTAACAGAATTTTAACAAATTTTAATAATGCATAACAGTCCAAAATAGGCTAACTTGTTAAATATGCCAAGAGAAAATACATGATTCATGAAGCTAGTTTTCACACCATATTTCTGTTGAGGCTACAAAGCCATTGATTTAGGAAGTGTATGTAACTGCCATGAAACAAGACTCAGCTTATGACTTACAGCATAACTAAATCTTCATGCTCAACACCAGTCACCTATTTTGGCAAGCAGAAATGAGGGATATCAGAGTTGCTTAACAGACCTCATAAACTGAGGTCAATGGCAAGTGGTTAGGTACTCCATATGCCACATATTTAGCTATGTCCCCACTGAAGATTTCCTGCTTCATGCTCTTGTTTACCAGTGAGCCACAAACACATAGGAACATTCATAATCATGTTTTCCTCCCTTCATTACTCATGCAATGTGCTTGCACTACCCCCAACTTCTTTATGGCAATTAATAAAATGTTGATTAATAAAAGAAGCATGCATCCTGCACGAGGTCTGAATACAGCCTTAGTATAGATTGGCATGGGCATTTCTCAAAAGAATACTGTTAAGCCTTAATTTCACGCTTGAAAAATAATCTTGGTTTTTCTGATCTCAGGTTGAGTTTTAGGGCACTAGTTCACTTGACACTCAACAGATTTCATGTAAAAACTACCTATGCCCAAGTCTCTGTTCACTGAAAAACACAAGCAACTGAACAATGGCCAGATGATAAAAGAAAAGAGCAATGGAAACATCTTTGTGCAAATTCAGCAGTGTCACTTTGACTATTGGCCTGAGAGCATCTGTGAAGAGCTTGAGTATAATGGGAAGCTACCCCACACTATTTTTCCCCCAGAGGACAAGCCCTAGGGAAAAAAAAACTTGTATCATACAGAGGTGGACATTGCTGGAAGGATGGAATCTCTTTTTCATTCCTGCTTACCATTTAGATTGGATGCCTTAGATCAAGGAATGTCAACAGTCTCTATATGCTTGCCAGAATTGCACCACCAGACATCAAGAGTAGCGGTGAGCAAAATAAATCACACCTGGCAGACTGAAGATAAATGGCACCCACTACATGGCCACATCGCAGCTCCCTGTAGACTAAAATCACAGGACAGTTCCCCCTTTCCTACGCAGCCACTAGATGAAACACCGAATAAAAATGGGGCAATCATGACCAAGGAGGGAGTTAAGATCAATATCAAAACTACCGAACATCTTCCTAAAGGTGCAGGTTGGCCAACACAGAGAAGCTTGAATTGCCTCTGAACAAAATTAATATGCTCCTGTGGGGATACTCTAATGATGCAAACACCACATGCCAACGTGGAGGAGACTTTCAGATTACAAAACACCTACTGGCCTGCCCACCAATGAGGACCTTGCTAAGGCGACAGATCGAGCAATTGTATGTACTCGTTTTTGGACTCAAATTTGAATATAGTGACAAGATACAAGAAGATGACAATAACCCACCATTCAGATTGTTATACAGGGATGTGTTTAGGTGACCACAGGTCCTGGTTTAGCCACGACATGATTTCAGAGGCCAGTCCCGGCTGGCAGTTGAGAAATATAATGGGCATCCCAGAAACTCAAGGGTTTGGGACATAGTCTGGCTGGGAGTCAGAGTTATGCAGAGCGCCTTGTAGGCAGGCACTACTACGTACCTGGCACACTGCCTGAGAATGTAGGGGGCAGCAGTCCTGGATGAATGTCCCAGATTTCCTTATGATCAGCTTAGAATTAGTGTATTTTTATCATTTCCACAAAGTTGCTGCCTGAAGTGCTTCTGAGAAGCAGAATTTGTGAAAAACCAACAATCATTCTTCACTATCCATTTGCTACTCATCTTAAGTGAACAGCAATCAAAACTACTCCTGAACTATGGGAGGGGGGAGCCAAAAGAAACAGACAGTAACAGTTCTCTATACTTTTAACAATACTTCTATATAACTTTAATATCAGTATGTAACATCAAGCGGTCTTCAGTTTTGGAAGTGTGTTCTTCCCTCATTCAGTTCTCACACATATGGTTTGTATTTTATATCTAATAGTAAAAACTACACATTAGTCTTAATCTCAAAACACAGCAGGTATTGAATATCCTGCAGTCAATTTTGGTTTGTGCTTATTTTTCCTATTGTATAAGCAAGTCACAGCTGAAACTATCCACAAAACAAAAAGAAATGTGTAAAACGCAAATATAGTAATTAACTTCTGAAATTATATCTGAAATTCCAAGACAGTAATATAGTAGACAAGGTTGTTTGGCCTATGTTCTTAGGCCAACACAGCTACAACCTACACCCCTGTAATATATGGTAGTATGACAGATTTGCACAAATTCTATTCCAAAAATGGCAATGATACTTGCATTGTTTCAGGTTACCTTAGCCAATTAAGTAGGTAGGTCCTCTTTCCTTCACCTTAACATTTTTTTTTTTAATACAAAATGAATAAATGTAACTAATTTTACAATTATTGGTAATATGACGACTTCTTAAAAGGCTCCCATCTCTTTAAATCAGGGGAAGGTCAAGGTAAGGAAATATTTACAGGAAATTTTGCCACTTCTTCTTGCTAAAAGAAACTATGTTTTAGTACTACTGTGAATTTAGATTCTGATCTACCAAAAATTAAACATATGCTTTATTAAAATCAGCAATGCTAAAAATTTAACTGGGATAGCTGGCATGCCTGAATGCTATGCTGTTTTAGTCTTAGTGTGATTTTCTACTTCCAAACTAGGCTGAACATGTATGATCAGTTATTTCAAAACAACTTACTATATGGGTAGGAAACCGACCAAAATAATACTGTTTTTTAAACAGGTCTCATCTGTCATGTACTATAACAATTGCATAATTTTACACTAAGGTTTTTTTTTTACTACAAATTATTTAAATCTAGGCTACTAGAGTATATCTTAAGTTTAAAGCATTGATCCATGCTTATAAAGGGTCTATTTTGTAAAAGCCAACACTCATGTATTGTCTGATGATACAGCATTCTGAAGTTATGAAATAACTAAGTTTGCTCATACCAGCTGAGATGCAGTTTATAGCTGCCACTTCGCTTACAGACTTAGTAGGCATATACATATTAATACAAGTCTGTTTTTATGTAACACAGCATGACAATTCAAAACTGAATTCAAAGTTGAAATGGGCCCCTGTACAGACTTCAGCTGCTAATTCACACCTGATTTTGTAAAGTTTTTAAACAAGTTAAAGGATTTTTTTAGATTCAACATGAAAGGTAAGCAAGGTTTTATAAGAGTTGTGGTAAATAAGTACCATTGTTGAATTTAAATGTAAAAAAACAACATGAGCCAGGTCCCACAGGAATCGTGGCCAACCAAAAGTGGAGCCTTCATAAAAATATAATATTACATTATTTGCTCTTAGTTTATTTATTTATTTTTGAGACTTAAGCATGAACTCTGCTTAGTTTTTTGTATTTTCAAAACACAATCATTAATATGAAAGACTTTAAAAACAAATGAAAGCCAAGTGCTTCATATCACATAAATAAAAAATTAAGGGCTTAAACAATCTGTCACTAGACTCAACGTAGAATCAAGAATTGGCAACATGATCTCTAATTAACACCTCTTTAATAACCTAATTTTATATCTTGTACCTGTATTCCAATACAACATTCCTGCAATTTTTTAAAGAAATAGCTCAGAAAGGCTGAAAATTAAATTATTTTGTTTTCATTTAATATTGACTCAATTCTATGCAAAATTCACTACAAATTGTGGGAATAGGACTTCACAAATTGTGTAAGCTTAAACATCCTTCTGAAGAAGGTGCTTGATAACATAGTTGTTACTATTATGAAAATAACAGTAACAACTATATTAATGAAACACCTTGTTCAGAAGAATGTTTAAGCTTTCACCATTTGTATACTCTTCAGGTTAGAAATTAAGATTTCCCTTCACCTTTGGCAACATGTAAAGTATATAATTAAACAGAAAAAATAGTGCAAGGGAAACCTCAATAGTTTATAAAAGCGAAGACACTGGTAATATAAACTTGAATCTAATATAGTAAAATGAAATGCCAAACTAGCAAAGCACTTCCCACTAAACATTTCAGATTTCTTCCAAAAAGAAAATACTAAATGGATGGGGGAAAAACAAACAAGCCAAAAAAACCCCCACACACCAAAAAATAACCCAACACAATTTGTTATTTAAAACAAAGTATGGTCCTTTCTCTCTCTCTCTTTTTCTGAGTTAGTTTCACCATCTCCTTACTTCAGCTTTGACAGCTTATCCATAGTTCCACTGAGGACTAATCACAATGAACTTTAGCATCTCCCTGCAAGTCATTCATGTGCTGGTCTCTGAACCACATGTACAAGGAAAATGAAAATGATGACTTTTAGAATGGTAATAAATAACTGAAGCTATAGCCTGACATGCTTTGAAAGGATGTTATATGTTAGGAAATACTACAGCAAGGGAATTATTCTGCCTTTTGTTCTCAATAGATATGTTGTCAGGAAAAAAATATTACTGTAAAGAACTCAAATAAATTCAAGGCACCTTGAAGCTAAAGCTAAAGGTTAATCAAGTAAGGTAACAATTAGAATGAGCTTCTATTGCTTAGACTGCAAAAGCAGTATTCCACAGCTATCAGCAAAATTTCAATACGCCTATAGGAGAGGAAAAGTGAAAGGTCCTTGAACTAGAAAAGGTAGGCCATTAATCTGCAAGTAAAATGGTAAATCCTATGCAAATTATAACTAGGATAGTTTGCTTAATCTCTACTTATTGAATCTACACAATGTGTAAATAACCTGAATCTATAGAATAGTGTTGACCTCCAAAGAATGCAGCTTTAGAAAAAGATCTCTCTGTATGCTTCAAGCAAATATTACAAGAGCAAATGTTTATCACAAGCAGAAGCTATTTTACTTAATTGCTACAGGGAG
>NW_017729025.1:116546207-116552366 GCF_001723915.1 Gavialis gangeticus | reverse complement strand
AAGCTATTTTACTTAATTGCTACAGGGAGAGTAGTAATTTTCATTCAATGTCCTTTTTTTTTTTTTTACATACATTAAGATACTAAAAAGCTAACACATGACATGCAGCAGTAAAATGCCTAATGCATAATTCTTTCATTTATCCATCAATCTTAAGTAACTGAAATGAAAGGAAACAAAATAACAATATATTTTTTAAGCATTTTATATAATGTGCCTTTTCCTTTAAAGAAAATTAATCTCAGCTGATTCTTACACACACAACTGCTTCAGACCCTATCAGAGCTGGTAAAGACAACCTTACAAATTCACTTAGGAAAAAGGAAATTAAAAATTATCATCATCACTATCACCTGCAGTGAGTAATTTATCATTTTTTGCTCTTTGCTGGTATCATGTTCCAACAGCGTGTGGCTATAGCAGATACAATTAGGCAGCTGGCCACAGAAGTGGGAGTATAATGTGCTTTTGATGGAGTTTACCCAAGCATGGAGATAGAATGTTTGTAATCAATCCATGCAGCAGAGTTACTAGGTTCTTGTCACAGAAATACAGCCGCTACGCTAAAAACTATTTTTAAAAAATACCGAACCTTGAGAATTTTTATTGGCCAGCATTCTCTGCAGTTAAGAGTTTAGGGCCATTGTTTAAAAACAAACAAAATGAATGTGCACAATAGTATGCTATAGCAATTCAATCAAAGAAATCTTCTAATTTAAAACAAAGAAGCCGTGTATTCTACAATGTTTTTAAGGCTGGTACATGCAACACCACGACCTAGGTTTCCAATTTGTGTCTAAACACATTCAATTTCACACGCTGAGGTTCAAATTAAGATATGCATTACAGTACCTGCACTAGGCTTTTACTGCAACTGACAACTGAATTTCCAACCACAAGGCTCACAACTTCTGCCTGAAAGTGTCCAAAAGTTTAAGGTTGTTCAACAAACAAAACCCCAAGCTATCCCTTCAACAAAAGCCACTTCCCTCCATAATTAAAGTGAATTTGTTTTCTCATCCTGAAGATTATAGCATATAAATTATGTCCTCCAGTTTATCTCCTTTCTTCATCCATTTACCTGCCTTTTTTTTTTTTTGAAATATATCCCTTGCTCTTTGACAATGTCTCTAGGGAGCAATGAACAGCTACTGCTATTTTCTGCCCAAGAAATATTATTCAGGAAAGAAACCAGATCTTTAACCAAATCATGGGGAAAGCTCACATAAACAAAGAAAGTTTGTCAACTGATTTCTAGTGTGGGCAGAACACCATTATATTTTATAATCCACACACAACTAATAGCCAATAGTGATAAACTTATGATGCAATTAATGACTTTTTCCTTAATGGCACCTATCAACTGATATTAGCCAGATGTCTCATTAAAGTCTGCAATGACAAAAATCTTAGTTCTCTAGCAGGAAAGATGCCGTTTTAAAGCCTTGTTTTAAACCAACCAACAAACAAAAATAATTAGCTTGGCAAGGTTGAACTTAGGTCAAACCATACTGCGTACTTCCTCACAATATCAGTATCTTGTGACTGCTTTGTGCCCTGAATTTAGACTTTTTGAAAGTTAGAGAGGCTAACAGAAGAGTGAATTTAATCCTAGAATGCACTAGCAGGAAATAACAGGAGACGACAGAAAGAATACAGGAACTATGTGACTGCTGATTTCAAAATTTACATTTTCAAAGTTTTGAGAATGCAGCACCATACACAACGAACACAGTTTACAGTCTTTTTTTTTTGGAAAAAAACAAAGGCACTTAACCTCTGAATATTTCTTGGATTAAGCAGGAAAACACCCCCCAAAAAATCTCTCTGCAACTGAACTTAATTATTAGGAAACCTGAAACAAACAAACCACACCCCTTTAAACCACCATACAGCTTTTAACTGAATACAGATTAAGGAATAAAACATATTGAAGAATGGAGTGATGGTGTAGTATCCATGCCCACCTCAGGTGCACGTGAGTAACATTAAGGATGTGTATTACAAGCATTATATAACAACATGAAATATCCTATTTATCATAATTTAAACAACCCTGTCAGGGGAGTTGTATGTTTACAAGCCAAAAAAGTGAAGTTTGCCTGAAAATGTATTATGTTACAAACTAAAGGTTCCATTCAGCAATGCTTAATACATACTCTTTTTCAGTTTAGGCCTCGAGGCCCACTTTATGAATATTTTCTGACTTTTTCACACCAACATACTAATCCAGAAAAAAACAGATTTAACAACTGGAACACAGTGTGTACAGACCATCTGCAGACAGCATTTTCCAACAATGTGCCTGTCTGTCTATGACGGGAAAAAAAGAAGAAAATGATTGACATATTGGCTGACCCACAGTACAGCTCATAACAATGCTAATGTTAACTATGCCAGTGCAGCTGACAAAGGTAAACGATATACAGTTTTGAACAAAAGACTTCCCTAGTGCAGACAGCCTAAGTCAGGGTTAGGCAACAAGTTCTGGTGAGCTGTCAAGGGCTGCTAACGTAGTCTGCCCCTTGATAGGCATCCTGCCGCCCTGGTCACCATTGGAACTGGAAGTTCCAGCCCCTAACCTCTGGCCTTTGCCACTAGAAGTCTCTGCCAAAGAAGTACAGCCAGTCCTTGACTTACAACTTTGAGTTATGAAGAATGGCACTTACTATGTTTATAAATTGATGCCCTGTTTCGACTTTACAACGCTCGGTCCAGCTGCATACAGCTGGTAAGTCTGGTGTGGTGGAAGGAGGAGGGGAAGGAGCATGGGGAGAGCAGATCAATGCCCCCGTGGTGAGGGAGGAGTGGGGCTGGGGCAACAGCTGCCCAGCCGGGGCAGGATGGGCATGGGACAGAGTCGCAGCTCATCTGGGGAATGCCAATGTGGACATACAGCCCAGCCCTGAGCTCCAGGCTACCACTTTTGTACTTTGTAATTTTTTACCTGATAAAGTGCTTTGTAATTTTTTTGTTAGAGAAGCCAAAAATAGGAACAAGCAGATATCTTCCTTTCCCTTTTCAGTGTTAAAACTTTGGCATATACAAAAAATAGCTTTTAATGTAAAATATAAAATAGCATCTAAACTATGGTGACAGACATTCAAGGAAGAACTTCAAAAGCTATTTTCCAAGCACACGGCTGCACTCTTCATGCACCACCTCAAAAATTCTCAATACAAATAATGGACTTTTATTGTTCATTTACTGCAAGGTTAGGCAGCCTGATATGATGGATTGACTGTCAGTGTCCAGCTAAACCTCTATACTCCATCATAAAAGGAGTAGACATTTTAGTCATAAAATGTCAGCAATCCTATATGATAAAGTACAAAATACTTGACAGTTCTACTTATATTTTAAAACCTGTGATCATGGGAAAGTTTCATAAACAACCTTAAAAGCTCACAAGCAGACATACAAGCTAAATGCTGATTTGAACTATTACTGTAAGTGGGTTTTGTCATGGTCCTATGTTGAGAGAAGTAATACTTTAACTAATATTCTGCTTTTCTCTATAAAGAAATAATGGATGAAAGACTGAGATTTTCATTAACTGACCTCAATTATCCAGAGGAAGCCAAATAAACTAACCATACTGTTGCTACCCAGTCACTCCAATGCTATAGGAAGATTCACATTTTATAGTGCTACAGAAATTATTGTACTCCAAGTTTCTTAAATTTCTTAACTACACGATATTTAAAAACTACTATGAAATGATTATGTATATGGAGGAATTGCAAAGATTTGCATGTTTTATTTTTGCGTGCACACCTGAAGCACAGGCAAAAACAAAAAAGTTAACTATAACATTCCACTTTACAGAAAGAACATGCAACAGCATTCGTTGAAAACAAAGTGCATTTTTTTAAACCACTCGAGGCACATGGCCATCAGCATTAATAAAGGATATATAAAGAAACCTCCCAAAGTGGCTAGATTGTAAACCTGAGAAATTAGGCATGCAAGCTGAATATACTACTGATTGTTATTTTAAGTTTGAATTTTATAAGCTATAGATAGCTAGATAGATAGATCTAAATTTATATATAGAGGGGCTTTTTTGTGCTGCCTGTCAAAAAAAAAAAAAAAAAAGAAAAAAAAATCACATAATTCTTTTACCTTATACAGTCAAAGCAATAGAATTTTAACAAGCTTTCGTCACTTCATATCACTGTTTATACTTGTGGTCATTTTGCCACTCCAGACTGCATTATGTGATGTTCTGAACGCTTGCTTTAAGATGCCAAGTTTCTAACACAAGAAGTTGAAATTAAAGATGCAGAGTAGATAGAAAAACTAGGATTTCAGCAACTGGGTAGCAAAAATTGCTTCCTCCTTTCAAAATCTCTCGGTTAAATTTGGTACCTATGTCCATCAAACGATACAAGGAGTTTTACAGTAAGTGGCCAGGCAGCAGCAGAAAAAATAGCTCTGGGCTGAGCCAAGGCAAGAGCTAGAGTTGGAGCAGCTGCCCTGCCACTGCATCCCTACCATCCTACCATTTTCCCCCACACTGTTTGCCCACATCCACTCCCCCCACAATGTGCCCCTTACCCATCACACAAGCCACCTCAGGCTGGGGTAAGTGGTAGCTCCAGTTCCAGGCCTAGAACTGGTACTACAACAGCTGCCTGCCCTGGGCCAGAACTCAAATCCAAGATGAGGCTGCCACCAAACTCACTGAATTTGGGGGGGGGGACCTCGTTTTGGATTAGAGTTAATATGGTAAATGGACTGGCAACCAAAATAGTGCAAATCACCACATCCATATCTAAGGGTTGCACTGCATGATTATATTTTCTAACCATTCCAGTACCTGAGTGAGACCAGCATACCGTTAAACCTGAATCTGAACAAAACAAAAGGTGATATACAGGAAGCACTAAACATTTCAGAGCAAACTTGCATCTTTACCAGTTCTTGAGGCAAGTAGGCCCCCTTCTATTTTTATGAATCCTTTGTGACACTGTATTGCAAAGGACCCAGGACTGTCGATCTACTGCATTTTCATTTGTCCAGAAATTTATTAAAGATATAATTAGTTTGATTACATCTACCTTTAATAAACCAATGTCGCCTACTAAACCATTTCCTACTTATGTCCCTGTAATTATTGTTTCCTTAAAAAAAAGGATGTTAAAAAGCCTTGCATGCTATTAAGGTCAGACTAATGAGCCTCTACTTGCTCTGATCACTCCCTTCCTTGCCGCTCCTTAGAAAAAAAGGGGTTCACTGTATTTGCTATTCTCTCTTAGATGATACCAAGCCCCAACTTAACAAACATTGCTGAATGAATATGTCATCAGACCTTTGATTGCAAGTGTCAATTTTCAGATATCTAGGACAGAGATTACTCAGTCCCTGAACTCCAGGGCATTAGGCTTAGCATTCTCCTCTATTCTTGGATGTCATTAATTTCCATTCCCATTAGACATCCTATCTTTGGAACTTGGCCCCAATTAGGGGGTTGCTCAGTACCAATTATTCTACAGCCAAATTAAAGAAAAATAGGAATAATGCATCTCCCCACATTCATTCCATGCTGATGTCATAGCAGAGATTTTTCTTTCTATTCATGCTCTGTTTCCTAAATTGCAAACACAGTTGTACCATGCAAATAAATTTAAAATTTATCAAGAACACCAAATGTTTTCACTGCAGCCCAGAGAATCTCTCGGATTAGTTCTTTTAAAAAGTGTAAACATTATATTTTAATCAAACACTTTCCTTTCCTTGAATACCTGATGAATTGAACTGAAAGCACTGGATCCACAATGGACCCACTTTTCTGGATATATTGGTTTGTGTCCTTTTCTCAGGATCACCCCCCTTTATTTATTTATTTTTTAAGCAAAGTCAGCTTGCCATATCTGACTTAACCCATCTCCTCCAATTCATAAATGATCACGTAGAACACCATTTATACCTGGTCTTTTGCCATTCATTTCTCATTGTTCAGTCACCTTTTCAATCTATTCAAAACATAGTTTTTTTTCAAGTGGCTTAGCTGCCTGAAAAAATGGGTGGTTTGCTTGCCTTTATCAGCCACATTATTAAATAATTAAAGGACTTCCCCATCTTTTTATAATTGCATTCTAATAAGATTCCTTGAAAAAAATTAAGAGTAATAAAAATGCAACAAAACTCCATAAC
>NW_017729025.1:116534977-116541207 GCF_001723915.1 Gavialis gangeticus | reverse complement strand
CACATTATTAAATAATTAAAGGACTTCCCCATCTTTTTATAATTGCATTCTAATAAGATTCCTTGAAAAAAATTAAGAGTAATAAAAATGCAACAAAACTCCATAACGGTCCATTCCTTCTGGAGTAAGGAAGAAAGAGAAAAAAGAAGAAACTGGCATATCATCACCACAGGCAACTCGTGGGGAGGTGGCACATGCCCTCCCTGAGACTGTGGCCGCTCATGGCTGCTGGCTTCTGCGGGCGGTCGCAGCTCGCCACCCCCCTCATCCTCCACGCTGGTGTTTGTGGGCGATCCCCACACACCACCAATACTGCCGCCTACAAATGGTGATCCCCAGGCTCGGGAGGCATTAGTCATTCAGGGGCATCTCACTGCTGATCATATCAACTTGACTTCAGGCTCACCATAGTTGCCACTGGGAACATAAAATTATTACCATACTTAATAAAAAAATAAGACAACCTACCATGAATTAGACTCTATATATGGAAAACTGATAAATCTGTTATAATTTTTCAGGTATAGAATCTAATTATTTGAGGTCTGCCTTGAATTTGTCTCCCTCCCACTGCTACAGCAGGGATAATAAATCTGGGCGTTTGACAGCCCCCTTACCTTTTGCCTCTGCAATCCTTCCCTCCTCTTACTGTCAGACCCTGCTCTCCGTGAGCACATGGAGCGAGGAGCAAATTTGAAAACACTGATTTTGAAATAAACACAGCTGTAGCAATTTGCATACAGTATCCATAAACTTAGTTCATCCAGAACTGATGCATTTTACTTTTGAAACTGCTGCAAGTTTTAGCATAGGTTTTTAAGCAATGCTTTGGTACCTAATTACATACAGTACAAACTAGGCATGGAATTAGTTCAACGCCAAAAGGCTCACGATTTACCACATAGCTCACTGGGCTGGGCCCCAGCAGAGTTAACAGCATTTCAAGCCATGGTTACCCCACAGCTCAGCATTGCTTAGTATGTGTGCGTACCCCAGATGCACACCCCTGCCATAGGATCCACATACTAAGTAGCTGCCCACTCATGACTAGAACCAGGTGTGCTTGTCACAAGTCCTGGGATCCTCCAAAAATTTATATGCAGATGAGGTGTAAGGCAATGTGGTCTGGCTTCACTTCATGGAGGGTGGGGCCACACTAAGCATATGTGACAGGCTGAGAGAGGCAGAGACAGAGGGATTCTGGCAGAACTATTTTGGGCCCCTTTTAGTGGTGTCTGCCAGACATTTAAGGCTGGTGAAGAAACAAGAATTACTGGAAATGGGAAAGAAAGGTACAGCTCACCTGTGAAGCGAAGCAGAAGTCAAAATTTATGCAATGCAGTGGCTCACAATGACTTGAAAAAGAGCTGGCGCAGAAGGGGACTGAGTGCAATGGGCACTACCATATATGTTATTCAGATAGGTTACACTAACGTATCCTTGTAGTAGGTTTGCCCAATGTGGACCATGTGTTTTATAGGCACACTCAGTGTTGGCTGCATTTGATCAACTTCATAGCTTGTTTCCATTACTGAGCACATACTGCTTTTGTCAACAGTTTTATGGTAGACAATGTACCTAATGAGGTTTCTTTGTATGTGAATGTAAGATGAGGGAACTTTTTGCCTTTGTGCTGACTGGGGAAAAAATGTTGTGTTGTATTTGGGTAAACTTGGTAGTAATATTATTAGTTTGAAAAAACAAAACCCTACAAGTTTCAGATATATTTTAGACTAAAATTGATTGTCTTGGTTTCTGAGGTTTGTTAAACAAAACAAACAACAGATCTGTACAAGTTCTTTGATTTAAGATCCAGAAGGCAATAAGAATTATCATCTGAACAGGAAAATTACAGAATTTTGAGTGTTGGGATTAGGGAATAAAAAGGATACTTTCTATTGGTTTAGAATTAATTTCTCTCAATCTTCAAATCATGAACAACAGATAGTGAGGTACAGGGAAAAAACCCTTTGGGGTGTACTGTCCTTACTTCAATTTTAATTACAAAAAGCATTTATAAATTCAATAAATATCAAGAGTTTCTCAAATATCACATACCATGGTTTACATATTTATCATCTACACACAAAGTATGGGGTGAAATTGCCTAACATATTCAAAAGTATAGGTAAAGTTTAATAATTATTTATACCAGTGTTAATAAGATTAATTTAATCTCTTCCAGATCAGTTTTAACAAACTTTCCATATGAAAATAAATCTGTTCCATAGGCAAATTAAACAACTACAGGAAAGTAAGGATGGAAGAGACCTCACAGGGTCATCTAGCCCAGTCCCCTGTTCAAGTGTCTATCCAATCTACTCTTGAAAACTTCTAAGGATGAAAACAGTCCTCATCTCCAACTTAAAATTTCCTCTGCTGCACCATCAGACCACAGCTCCTATCCCTGTCCTCTACGGCCATAAAGAAAAGACCATATCCACCCTTTCTATAAATTGTCTTCAGGTATTTGAACACTTTTATCAACCTGCCCCCTCCCCCAGTATTCTCTTCTTCAGACTAAACAAACCTAGTTCTTTTGGCCTTTCCTCATAAGTCTTGCTTCTCAAGCCCAATGGATTGAAAATAATCCAGTCCTGTCCACATCCTTCTTGGTGTGGGGCCCAAAACTGGGTACAATACTACAGGTGGGGCCTCACCAGTGTTGAACAGAGGAGAACAATCAGCTTCCCTGATTTGCAAGTGACACTCCTGTAGATACAACCCAGGCTATGCTGCTGGCTTATTTTGGAACAACAGCATGCTGTTGCCTCATTCAATTTATGATCTACTGTCACCCCCAGGTCCTTCTCTGCAATATGGTAGCCTAATTTGTAATAATTCCCCAGTCTGTATTTGTGCATGCCACTGTTCCACCACAAGTGCATGACTTTGCGCTTGAATCTCATCTGTTTGATCGCAGACCATTTTTCCAGACATTCTGGATCCTAGCCCTGTCTTCGGAGTGTCTGAAACTCCACGCAACTTGATACTGCCACAAATCTGCTAAGTGTGCAATCAATCCCATCATCCAAAAAATTAATGGTGTTGGATAATACTGAACCTAGACAGATTCCTGATACTTCCTCCAAGCTAAATATATGGTTCTGTACTGCTTTCAATCCAGAACTACCAAAAAGTGCTATAATTTTTAGTTTAGACTATTATCAGTAATATTAGTGGAATAAGGGAATGTTTCATGTAAGATTAACCTCAAAAGCTGTGCATGCTTCCAGACTTATTAGAGATACTGTCCTGAAAACCAGTTGCCTATCCAATAGTGTAAAAGTCTAGATTTAGTGCCAGTTTCAGATTGCAGGGATAAATCAGTTGTGTCAGGTCACTTCTCTGATGTACTTCTGGAGTATATGACAAGTATAGTGGCATCTATAAAGCATCATTAGTGTCTAAAACTGGGAAGTAACTGCTACATGTAACTGAGACTATTACTATAAAGGGCAATGATGTTTTATCAAATATAAACGCTACAATATATAGCTCAGCTATGCCAAAACACTTCCTGTTATTCCATTCTACCTTTCCCCTTCACTTACCTATTTTGGTGGCCAGGTACAGAAAATTCTCTCAAGGTTGGAATGCGAGTCAGGGGATTATGTGACATAAAAAACAAAAATGATCATATCTGGTATTTTTTTTTCTCTTTGCTGAACCAGACTCTTATTAGGCTATCAGATAAGCCATTTAAAAAGGGCCCATTTTACAACTCAGTAAATGCAAACATAAACTGGCCAAGGCAATAATTACCTTCATTTATCATCAGTCCTTTAATTAATGTATGGCCTGCCAATCAAAGACAAATGTTACCTGAATGCAGAAAGGATAAATTGTCTTACCGTACACAGAGTATCCTTTGTAATTATCAGGGTAAAATCTGATGAAAATTCCAGATCTTGAATGGATGCTGTGTGACAATCTATATGCTAACAAAAAAAAAAAGGATAAACATCAATTCTGGCAACACAGAGCTTAACTATAATAGAGAAACATGCTTTGGAGAACTTAATATTACTGTTTTTGTTTTTCTAAAAACTAGAAGTAATGCAGTATAGTATTAATTCAGGTCCTTAAAACAGTAAAGAGAAAACAATCCTACATATTCGAATTTAAGAAAGGCTAAAAACTGTTTTATTATGTTATTTGTTATGAATCAAAGAAGTCTATAACCACTTACCCCAAATATGAACACACCACAAATAAAAGGCACTGGGCACCTTTTATACTTCATATTGATAGTGAACTAAAAATTGGGTGCCTCAGTTTTACTGGTAAGTAAAATTAGGAGCCAATAGCTTCAACCAGTTCCTAGAGGACTGCTGACTGTATGTGCTGCAAATATTAAGAGGGATTAACTGGCATCTTCAATGGAAACGAATGGTTAGGCATAGAGACAATTACTCTCCAAGCCTTAAAAATAAGGTCCTCCTGGGTGACTGTTGAGGAATACAGGCAACCCCCACTTAGCGCTCTTAATTGGTTCCTGAAAAACTGAACGTTAAGTGAAACCAAAACTATCTGATGATCCAAGATGGCAACCACAAGTTTTTAATGACCCAAGAGAGCTACCGCAAGCGTTATAACGAAACTTGCTGAGCACTAAGTGAAACCAGGTATCAATTTAAAATGAGCATTATAGCGAAATAGTACTGAGTGAAACATCATTAAGCGGGGGTTGCCTGTACCGTTAAAGCCAAATGCAAGAACGAATTACAACTCTCTTGCATATTGGTATGTCTCTGTAAACTAAAGGGGTTGATAGTGGTAAGACAACTCAACTACTCTGTCCTGTCAGTTTCTTAGGAAGCACTTCCAAGATACAGTATAAAAATATATGCAGTTTAGCCCCGTGTGCTTACTGCATAAATCTGTCATTTGGCAAGGTATGAAGTATTAAAACAATATCCAGGGACAAAAGGACATTTGACTGAGAAGATTTTGATTTACATTTTTGTTAAAGACTATATTTCTAATTCTTCCTCTTCTCCAATTTAGCATTATTTAACAGTCATATATAAGTACTGGTGCTGCACCACCTTCTTTAAAGACTTTTCCTTAACAATTCTAATGTACTTCCTCAAATTAATGAGCAGGTAATTTAAGACAGTGTACCAAACCATTTCCTGAACTCACCATATGATGACTAGGAGCATTTTTATTCTTTCCAAATATTCGGAAGTAATTTATGTGGAACAGGTATTGATTAAAATTGTTTACCTATAATGTCATTCTTGCTCAACTCATTAATTCTACAACAGCTTTTGCAGGGATATTAGTAAAAAAAGTCAAAACTTAGTTGTCTTAAAAACATGCTCCTATTACAACATTCTAGTTTATAGATAACACAGAAGTCACAGAAGTGTTGCTTAATGATAGGGATATTTTTAATATTTTTCTCAAAATATAGCTTAGACAATGATTACCCTTACAAATATTTAGGAGGGGCATTACTAACTGCATTAGCTGATACAATCAATGAGGTATTTTTGTGGCAAAATGTCAGCTTCTGTTTAAGTGACAAAGATGTGTACACCTTCATGTAACACTACCCAACACTTCCTATTAAAAAGGTGTGGTTTTCATTTGTTCAAAGCTCTACCAAACAAACTTCTCAGGCTGAAAGTTTCCAAATCAGATATCCATTAAAAAAAACAAACAAACAAACAAACCCTAAGTTTAAGCTGAAATGGTTCTGTCATTTCTGAGACTATTGTTAAGAAACACACCTTCAGTTCTTACAACCACTGCACTGAAAAGCTCAAGGGCTTCTACCGTGTGGAGCAGGGTTTGAAGTTTGGTACCAGAACAGAATGTTTCTCTTACTACCCCCATAAACACTCAGCCAAATTTAATTAAGTAATGACCTTTTGAATAATTCTGCTTTACACATGCTAGTAGAGGCTAGCTGGAGAATCTAGATGCCAAGCTGCAGAAGCACAATGGTACTGCATGCCCTCACAATTTAGAGTGCTGAATGAACTGCACAGGCTGTATTTTTTTCAGGACTGAGCATGCTCTAGTCTCAGGTTGCAGAGTTGAATTATGTCATCAACAGATGTGGCTAATCACACACCTGTAACAAGGAGGCCAAATTAGAGTTGCCTGAGCAACCTTAATTTCACCATTTCCTACGTCTGAGTGCTTAGATCTTGCAAACTTTTAATGTAAGGGTTAGAGAGGGTTAATAAATGACAGTATACTAAAAAAAAAAAAAA
>NW_017729025.1:116530318-116534860 GCF_001723915.1 Gavialis gangeticus | reverse complement strand
AAAAAAAAAAAAAATCAGCACATTGTTGGGGTACAAACATATACAAAACAGGCTTGTACAAGGTATTTTTGGCATCTGTGGATACTTAAAGCTCCTCAGTTGCCAACAAGTCTTGAAGTTGTTCCTAACTCATGAGAAGATTGCAACTCAGAAAGTCCAGCACTAATACTCACGCCAAAAGTTTCTCAGCTGTATTTTCTTTCAAATGTCTAGGAAAGACTTAATAGGCTAGCTGTTCTTGTATTTGACAAGGCACACAAACGAAAGTTAGGGGAGGTTTTGGGAAATAATTTAGGCAAATCACCACACTTCAAAATTCACACAAGTTCATGCTTTAGAATTTAACTTAAGCTACTAACATGTGTTGTTTGGAAGGATCAGTATGACATAAGAATGATTACCCATTTACATGGAATGCCATTTACTTTGAACTCACTCATGTCAACAGTTACTATGAGAAGATAACAGTCTGACTCACGAGGAAAAAAAAAGATGTAAGCAGACTAGTCCAATTTATCAAGTCATAGCTATAAAGTTATTTATTTTTTCACAGAATCTGTCTGAGGGCAGTAAATAAAATGGACTAGGAAGATGGGCTTGCTTGAGGAAACAAAAAGACAGCAAAATCTTATTTATATAATTGGATCTAAAAAGTTACTAAACAGTAGCAAATGCAAGGTGCATATTCTGAAGTCAATGCTGTGGACCTTTATTGAGTTTATTTTCTGCTACAACACTTCTGTAAGTTAAACTGTTTTTCCACATTAAATCCAGTTACATTGGAGACTATGAAAGAAAATAAGAATTTAGCGATACATCTCTGAATAACAGTAACAATAAACAACAATTTTAAATGAAGTATTTGGTAAAGTACCTTAATGACACTGGCCTCAGATATAAGCGTGTCTGGATCTAAGAGCTCCACGACAGCTTCGGGTAGGACAGCCTTCTTCATGCAGGACATGTTGAAGCCATATACATTATCCCAGAAAGTTAGTCTATCTGCATGCTTCTTCATATCACTCACAGCCACTAGACTAATTGTGCAGATGTCCGGGTAGACTGCAACAGAAAGAGATTAGTAAAGTTTTGTTTTGGACATAAAATAAAACCAAAGCATTTGAAGATATGTTAAACTCTTAGTCATTTTAAGAATAACAAATAAAAGAAACTTAATTTAGTACTTACACAAGGTCCCCCTGCCTTGCATACTGTAGCCATATTTATTCACATACATACGAGGTTGTGGTAGCAAAGCTTTTCTTCCCATGCTACATGAATGATGTGCCTCAATCCCTTTTAGGGAAAGATGCTACTAGCTTTGAATCCAATTTTCAGAATATGGTATAGAAACTTAGGGTCTGTGGAAAATGACTTGGGCCATCACATTTAGTTTGGTTCAATGCTAGAAATGCCCACAAGCGAGTATATCAAAGCCTGAAAATTCACTCAAATGCTATTAGTGAGAGGCCAATCAAAGAAACCCAACAACTGGAAAAACCTACACCCTCAAATGTGCACAACCATCAAGAACACTTTTCAGCAAAATCAAAGTGCAAAATACTTGCAAAAAGACCTTCTCACAGAAGTCAGAATGCCATGGTTCTTATTATGGGTCCTGTATTTATCTTCCGCCTTAGTTTCTGCCTGGTAGATGCCTAATGATATATTTTTTTAAAATCCTTTTAGCTACTGGAGAAAAGAAGGATCTCCCTTTCATCCCTCAAGAGTGCCTTTTGTTTGCTGGGCCTCCACCTTACACATACTTCATTACTTCTCGCTCAGTTGTCAGCTGGTGGGCACAGCTCTAGAGCCTGTCAGCATCCATTAGTGGTTCCCTCCTTTTCCAGTAACAGCTTGTGGACATGTCTCTGCTTACAACTTTCCCAAACAAAAATGGGAAGCATCAGTGTGGGAGTGGCCAGCTTGTGGTATGGGTGCCTTAAGTGACACAGGCAGCCTCTATGCGTGGCGCACAGCAAATTAGGGGAAAGGACAGGCATCATAGCAGCAGACAGGACAGAGAGCAGAGAACCAGACTGGACAGGAAGCAGAAAGCAGGGCAGGAGATCAGACAGCAGGCACAGGGCACAAACAGCACAGCAAATGAGGCAGGGGAAGGGGGATCTTAGTGGCACTTGGGGAGAGTCTGGGGCTAATTTTCAACATGCCAAAAAGGTTGGCTCTCACTGCATAAGCCAGTTTAACAGCTGCCTAGCCCTCTCGGTCTCTTGTCAAATTTAATTTAGCTAGTAGAAAAGTAGGAAAAAAAACAATAATACTGGAGCTGGCTGTGTGCAAGCTAAAGGAGGACTGTACATCAGTTTAAGTCCTCACATAGTTCAAGAAGCAGTGCTCCAAAGGCTTGCACATTTACCAGAAGAGATGTTTACAGCTCTCTCCATGGAGAAGTTCCTTACCTCGTTTTTTAGGTTTTGAGCTTTTACAGGAGGATTCACATGAGCAAAGAAATGCAGATACTTTAATGCAGATTTTAAGTAACAAGTATACTGCTCTTTATAGAGCACTGCAATATATAGATAGGCACCTACTCAATTCATGATTTTGTGGAAATTGCAAAATCAAGTATTGTCCGTGAAATCTGCAAAAAAGCTTAGTAAAACAAAATGCTGGCTCCCCAGTGGGAGCCAGCGGTCCTCATGGCCACTACAGCTCAGCTATGCAGACCAGCCACCCCCATCCCTCGCCTCCGAGAGGGCTGCCTGTTGTGTAGCCCCAGCTCTCGGCCAATCAGCAGCAGGCCACATGATGGACAGCCCTCTTGGCTAACCAGTGGCAAGGGGGCCAGGCCACCAGATCCCCTTGGCCAGAGGCATGGGGGGGCCCCCTGCAGCAATAACTGTGCAAAAATGGTGGCCGGCCTTGTGATAGACATGTGAAATCAGCCGCCTGCCTCCTCGATTTTGATAGGTCCCTATTTATAAAAGGCTGAAGGTGATGAAAATCTAGACAGTTATTTCTCTTCTCTTCACTAAGAACAGATAATCTGTAAAATTGATTCTGCCTCCAAATTTTTGTTAAAAGTGGCACTTCACAAAAATGAACCTCACAGAATCATTGGCACGCTGATTGACAAACACCCCAATACACCACATTTTTCCTTTTAATATTCTGAAAAGAGAAAATAGCAAAGTGTTAGATACATCTTAAGTAAAGAACAGGAAATGACGCTCATATGAACTGGCAGCAGATGCTTCTTGTAAAGAAACTACTCCCTTTCAAGACAGTTTAAAAAAAAAAAAAATCAATCTTAAATTTGGGAAGATAAATCTATACAGACAACCAAACATGTTGTAACAGAGACACAGTAGCTTTCTGGACAACATTTTAAACGGTCTTATTTTAACAAGGCTTATAAAAAGCTATGTATTACGTATTCCAACACCTTAGTGAATAAATCTCATCCCAGGTGAGGAACACAAGGCCAAGCAAGAAAATTTTCCCAGAGCAGATTCTGATTAACAAAAGACAAACAAAAAATCAAAAGAAAAGAAAAAAAAAGGAAGCACATTAAAAGGACAGCAGCTCAACATGGACTGTTTGAAGCACATTATTTAATTTTGGCATGCTTGAAAAGTGTCACACAAAAATCAGCATCTAGTGTTATGACAGTCTGAGAAATTTCTGCGATGAGTAACAAGGGACGTTCACTTCTCAAAATTTCCTAATTGCTGCTCTGGGTCCGCTAAGTTTACCAGCTACATTTCATTAGATTCTGCCACGATGGACTTCTACACGTCCTCTTGCAGCATAGGGGGCACCCTAATCTGGATGCAGACTATGAAATAAATGACAAAGGCAAGTAAATCCTGAATTCTCCAGGGAGTGCCTAACACAGTCCGTAGAAAGAGTTCCAAAGCAGCTTTAGGAATTGTTTATTAGGGCCAGCAGAGGAAGGGAAAGTTGGGATGATGATATGCATATATGCAGCTATATTGGGTAAGTGCAGGGAAAAGAGGACAGAGGAAACAGATTCTATACCTCAGCACTAGAAAAAAGACATGAGAGCAAACAAGTGGCACTGACGCTGCAAGAGGGAAAAAATAAACAAACAGAAAATCAACGTAAAAACAGTTTACTACTTTGTAACACCCCTAGCTTGGATGGGGCCCATAGTTCTGGGCTGCAGTGGCAAAACGGACATTGTTCATTATGCATGTTAATTAAACTATAGGTTTGGATATCCAACTGCTAGTAAATCACTTCCTCCGAGTGCCAAACTCCTAAGTCAGTTGCAAAAATTATTATTAATCGATGAGAATGAGCTCTAAAGAGCAGCTGGAAGGTCAACACTAAGGACTCCTACACACATGCACAGAGCTGGCTCCAAAGTGCTGGAAATCGAGCACATCAGAGCAGACTCGATTAATTGAGTCTGCTGAAGCACAGAAATTGACTGGTTCCAGCAGCCTTCCACGTCATGTGCAGTGTCCCCATGTGTCTCTGTGCTGAAAAAATGGTGGCAGGGCGCTTTGATATAAAGCGCATTTAATGAGCTTTAGTTCAAAGCGCTCCGCTAGA
>NW_017729025.1:116511774-116525318 GCF_001723915.1 Gavialis gangeticus | reverse complement strand
CACGTCATGTGCAGTGTCCCCATGTGTCTCTGTGCTGAAAAAATGGTGGCAGGGCGCTTTGATATAAAGCGCATTTAATGAGCTTTAGTTCAAAGCGCTCCGCTGCCATTTTTTTTTTAGTGTGAAGATGCTGATCTATGTGATGTGCAGGCGCTTTTAATTAGTGCAGCTTGCTAATTAAAGTGCCCGGAGTCATGTCCCAAAGCATGTGTAAAAATGCACTAAAAGATGAAAATTAAATTTGCCCATTTAGTCTGAAGCAAAAATGAATGAAAAATCCCTGTACAGAGACTTAGGCAAGAAACAATGAATTTCACAACCAGGGGACATGGACAAAGGACTATAAACATACATCGCCTTAATTCTAATGGAATGCTTTTAACCCTTCTGTAATATTCATGAAAACCTTAAAAGTTCTGCAGAATACCTTCAATTAAGTAATTTTTTAAATAACGTTGCAAGGAAAAAGAAAATAAAGGATTCCCACTCTCCTACCTTTCCCCCACACTCAAATAGCAGGGAACTGTTTGGTTACCATTAAATTGCCCTTACTTGTATTTGGCAAGAGAGATTTAACTTTATTTCATAGAATTGCTAAACCTTTCATTTCTGAAAAGTCACACTATTTTTAATAAATGTAAGAATTTAATTTGCTCTAGATGTTTAACTTCTAAATTATCTGTAATGATAACAGAATCAGTATCACTTAGGGATGTGTACCATGTTCATCACCAAGTTATCCAAGTTCTATATAAAATTATGACATGTTACTAGAAGTGTAAACAATGATAAAGCTATAAAGTTGACATGCCAAAAGCTCCCATGAGCTCAGGTTTCTACTTTCACCTCATTTTTCGCATGCTTTAAGGAATAGTGTCTTGGAAATATTCTGGATTAAAACTACTCTAAAGATAATGATGTTTCACTCACCATTCCTGTTGCTCAAAAATTAAGCTCTCTTCCCTGCAACTCTGTCTGAACCACTCATAATCTTTCCTTGTCTAATCCTAACAGGTTTATCATTTAATTTTTTCCTGATTAAAGCTATCACCAAATAATTATTCCTTCTCATTGGTGAAATTAACAAAATGCTGATTGGACAGAAGCACACATTCAGCAGCCAGCTCACAAATCCATGGCTTTGACATCTGTGTCCTTCTCGATTCAGTGCCCAGAAATCATCTGTCAATGGTAACAGCTCACGTGGTGAATGGAATAAGATGGGAAATCCTTTATCCGTTAGTAATGTCTCACAAGCTTCAGGGTAACAGGGTTAAGACTGTTAAGACTATTAAAAGGGTAAGACTATAATCCTACAATACGTTAAAATAATTAAGTGAACACCAACATCATCTGGACATGAACAAAGAATCAGAATACTTTAAAGACAAAGATACTATTTTTTTTTGTTTGTTTTTTGTTTTTTTTTGTTTTTTTAAAGACAAAGAATCTAAAGATTTTAAATTCTAAATTAAGGCTCTGTTTCCCTATCTTACTCCTAATCACTGTGCATTTCACTCAGGAACATGGGGAAATGCATACTAGATCAAGGGAATAGTTATACATAATGAATAGATGAGTATGCAGTAAAAAGAACTCTTTGCACAGTGTGTGCTGTACACCTCACCTTAGCGGTTCTCAAATTTCTTAGATTCAAGTCAACACTTGGAAATTGTCAGCTCTTAGTTTTCATTTGATTTTTTACTTCAGAAAAATACAAAAGCAATTCTCCTGTTGCAAAGAACTCAGAAGACCACAAGCTAGAATGCTTTTAACACCAGGGACTCCTATTTGAAATCTCTGGGCACACCCAGATGAGCGTGCAAGTGCATTTTGCAGCAACACACGTGGTGCATGTGAAAAGGTTCTCCGAGCTGCATATTTGCAGTGCAGAGCCAAAATTAGATACTGAGAAATTCCAGTATCTAAAAAAAAGAGTCTTAAAAGAAAAAAAAAAATCCAACAGGGTGGCACACATGCCTGGCAGCATGTGCTACCCAAAACTGGAGCCTGGCAGGCCAGAGACACACTCTGGCTGATGGCAAGGCTCTTTACGTCCAACTTGTCACTGCTGCAGCCGGGGAATGTCTAGGTAAGGCTGCTGGGGCCACCCCAGGTGCTGGCCCCAGCCTCCCCTACCCCACCTGGGGCAATCTGCTGCACACCAGAGCACATGCATTCCTCAGGGATTCCCCAGGGACAAACAGCAGCAGTACAACTGTGTGCTGCTGCTATTTGATCCCACGGAAACACACGTGCACGCTTGTCTGGACATGCCCCCTGGGTTTATCTTGTGAATCATGTCTGCACAGCTAACAGTGTTAACACTGCATGGCACTCTGAGGCACCCCGAAAGGATCTCAAGGCAACCGAGCATTCTGTGGCACCCTGGTTAAGAATCACTGCCCTAGATATTCTCACATCAAATGCTGCAGGATGCTGATAAGCTAAGTTTCAACAGGTGCGACTCAGCCAATTAAGCAGAGGTCTGGAAAACTGGGTTCTACCTCTGGTTCAGTCACTGATCTATCGAAAGAGCTGGACAAGTGATAAGCTCTTTCATTAAATTTTCCGGACTTCAAAAAAAAAAAGCCAAAAATACTTTTGCACCTTGGAAAGCTGCTTGATATACTAGAATGACACTTGTTCTAAAATTCAAGAGTTTAAAGATGTACCTTTGTCCTAAAGCTGGTCTGACGGTTTCATTCCAGAATGGGTTCTTATTTTTAGCCGCTCAGATTTTGGAATTGTCATTGGTCCTATTGATACTCATATATACTGACGAAGTGACCTCCTGGAGCCAGGGAGATCACGACTGTCTTGGTGCCTGAACTCTACCTGCTGGCTGATTTATAGAGTGACACTGAGAAGTGTCCTACAGACAATCACTTGCCCTGCATACCAGCTGGCAGAAGTACAGGGATTATAAATGCCTTAAGGAAAAAGTGTTCTATTTAAAATCCAAGCAAAATTAGCTGGGAACAGACCGTGATTGTGTAAAATGGTATTATTTTGTGGAAAAAGAAAGAGGGGGAGATAATCCCCTAGGCCAACAAAACATGAGGCATTCTACAGAAAAAAAACCCCACTTAGGAAGTAGAGAAGGATCAAGTTAGTGCAAACCCTTCCAGCACTGTCTAGGTCCCGAAAGAACAATATACAGCACTTTTTAAATATCAAGATTCAAGAGGAAGGAAAAAATGTTTGGGTATCTTGAGAAGGGTTTGGAGGAATCAGTTATAGGGGAAAAAGGTGTACTGCTAAACATCACTATTCTACTGTATGTTCCAAATCTTTAATGAACTACATTAGTCCATGCAAATCAAGACGCTCTACTATGAAACATGTTCAGAGTCCAACACAGTCAGGCTCTAAATACGATTGTGGTTTTGTACTACAACAATATAAAATAAAATAAAATTACTTTAAAATAAAAAACAATAAAATAAGTTAAAATAAACAATATAAGCAATAAAATAAAATAAAATAAAATGATGTGAGCTGCACTATATAAATATTTCTCTTCTAACACATGAAAATCTCTGGTTCGTGTAACACTAAGCTTTATAACAGACTGCCTTTTCCGTGCTGCACCCTGAGCATAGACACAGACTTCAATTAAACTAGTGCACTGCAGTGAGCACTACGTTACGCAGTCATTAATGCAATCATTAAGTCAGTGTAGTGAAACTGAATATGGACACAGCTAACACAACATGGAAAAACCAAACTGGGTGACTGCAAAGAAAGAGGCCAAAACAAAAAAAAACAAACAACACAAAAGCACCACACTGTCAAACTAAAAAAAAAGAGGAGTTAAATGTATACAAACTATAATAGGAAACTGGGTATGGACAGTTCTATTTCAGAGAAATATGCAGTACTAGAAAACCTGGCGAGATAGGAAGTGTACAAATATCCCAGCTCTCTGGCTGGAGAACAACAAAGTTAACTACGTTATGAATTTTCCAGCCAGGGCTGATAGGGAGCTGCTCCTTCACTTTCCTCCATCCCCATGGCAGGCAGCTTGTCTCCAGCCTGCTTCTGGCTTCCTCCTAGTGCTTTGAGTCTCCCAAAGCTGTACAGGGGCCCAGGAGGTAGCACAGCACTTCTACATTAGATTTAAAACTGTTTCGCAGTTGAGAGTCATACAATACAATGCCCTTGCTTTTATCTCCAGACCAAGTCTCTCATGTCCTAACTTTTGCCACTAACCACTCTGTCCACCTAGATAGGAAATTCCTTCTCTTTTCCCACTGCCTGCTACAGGCCTAACTTTGGAAATGAAATTGCTTCCTACATCAGTCTGACAAGTCACCACCCAGGATACCACCCAAGTACTGACTCTTACATTTAAAAAATTAAAAAAGTTATTTCTCTTCTGAAATTCTACAGCATCTTGTCTCGCCTTATCCAAAGACCAAATACAACATGCACCAACAGTATCATCCAAATGTTGAAGTGAGAAATGTTGCACAAAAGTTGAAGTTCTTTCCAAATGGATGTAGCTAGTAAAAATACCATAAATGTGTTAACTTCATGGCATCACTGAATCAATGCTTTAAATTTAAGAAATTACATGAAAGTATAATCAAACAGTAAGATATAAAAGTATTCTGATTAAATAAGGCTGCTGTATATCATACCTATAAATCAAAATGAACAGTGTATCAACCCTTACTCTACTGAATATGTACTAATATGGCACTGGACAAGCTACTATTTTATAGACAGCAGTTTTGCATTGTCCAGCCAGATCACTGCTAGAATCTCTCCGAATATTTATAATACACTTCTTCCACCTTGACAGTCACTACATGAGGGGTAAGCAAGTATTTGGGCTGGAGGACCACATACAGAGTTTCAGTGAGCTGTTGCGGGGCTGGGGTGGTGGGGGGAAGAAGCGGCAACTGATCCTATCTGGCCCCAGGGCCATCCACCTCACACCCACTGCCAAGGCCACCAGATGGACAGGCAGGTGGAACCTCCATCGAGACTGGCCTGGGACCTCCATGAGTCAGATGTGCTTGGCTTGGTGAATGGGATGGGGCTGCAGGTGGGCAGGGAGCAGTACCCAGGGGTGAGATGTGTGGGCAGGGTCAGGATCTTGGGGCAGTGACAGTGCAGGGCTGGTGCCCAGGGAAGGGCCACGATCCACTCTCTACACATTTCTCCAACAGGTGCCAGTTCCATGGGCAGGGACATGCAGGGAGCAGATCACAGCTCTGCCCCAGGCCCTGGTCCTGGCCCCATGTGGTCACTGCTCCACAATTCCAGCCCTGGCCCAGCCAGTTAACTGGTTAACTGATACGATTAGAAGAATTTAAACAGCTAATATTTAAAAAAGATTTACACCCCTGCACAGAGCATGAGCAAAGTATTATAAACTAAGTTAATAAGCCCTACTATTCAGCAGAGTTAACTAGGCATAGGTATAAGTACCATGCTAATGGAGGTATGCTACTTTTGGTCTTGAAGCTAATATATTCATTTATTTAATTTATATACCCCACTCCACTCAAAAAGCTGAGCACCTTACAATAAACCATTTGCAGACAGGATTCCCCAAACACCACCCCAAAACCTGAGAAATCCAACTTCCTCCCTTCCCCCAACCACTGCCTCACTGCCCAAACTGCTAAACAAAAAAACAAAAACCTTTCTACTGAGCCCAATCACCACTCATATACAGTTACAACAAACTTTCCCCCCGCCCACTACACACCCACATAATCCCACCACTGCAACTTAACCCTCTCTTCCAAGCCCAAACTCCCCATCTTATAGAGGAGCTGCAATTACTGCTCCCTTTTCCCTCTCTCTGCAAAAAGCACACCTAACTCTTCCTCTTTGCTCCAACAGAAATTCCAAGGAACCCTTAAAAAAAAGTGGAAGAAAAAACAAAGAATGTCTCTCCTTTCCTCGGTCACTGCCAAAGGGCACATTAAAGTACTATTCTTTGGTGGCGTCCCAGGGCAGTGTCTGCCCAAGGAGGCCTGCCAGCTTTATCCATATCTCTACAGAGCACTGCTTTGTGCCATGCACACTTATCTTAAAAGCTACACAGCAAAAGCTCTGTTATCCAACATCCCCTGGGAATGGGGGATGCCGGTTAATCAAATATGCCGGTTAATCAAATGTGCGCTGTCTAGTGCTCCCTGGTATCAGTGTGCCAGGGAACAGCAATGGGGGCCCCATGCAGGCTGCTTTGCCGTGGGCTGTGGGCCAAATAAGTGAAGAAGAGCTTGGCTCGTGGCGGCGAAACCAGAAGTAGGACTTTGGTTTCACTTTTGCTGTGTTCCTTGGATACTGGTTAGCAGAGCTTTCTGTTTGATAAAGTGCCGGATAACACAGCGTTTGCTGTGTAAAAGATCCTAGCCCAGCTCTGTGATGCAAGAGATCAAATTCATGTGTGCTTGCAAATAATTTGGCCCCAACTTATTTTTCTTTTCTGATCGATTTTTTTTTAAGTTAGATCCAGCCAAAAACTGTCAAACCTGTATTTTTTTTTCACATGAATCAAGCACTTCAATGCAATTCAGAAATGCAATGAGAGAGAACAGTATATATTTTTGGATATTACTTTGATTTATGGATATAAACTGGTTTGGCTTAGCATACATTAATGTGCCTAAATTTCATTAAAACTATTCCAGGTAAGCAGCACCTATGCTCTTAGCAAAGTCAACATGTTCTTTAAACTTAAAACAGGCTACAGGAAGGGCACATACAAAATAGAGATTTACCATTCACTTTTTTTTTAACCTTTGAATCATTTCTGATTATAATTTCACCCTACTATTAAAAATGCAAGAACACCCAAGGTTTATTCTTTAGATTTTTTTTTAAGTCTAAGATGTTTTTAGAAAACACCATTAACTATGAAGCCTGAATACCCCATTTAGTATTTTTCTATTACCCATATGGTAAATGAATGCCTTGAAGCTTCCACTAATGGAAACATTTTTCATCTCGAGTGGGAACTTCCTCATTCATGCATAGCTTATTCCAAGTCTCTGGGTTCATTTGGTTTCCCCCAAGAGCTGAATTTATTAAAAGAATTCTGAACCAACCTGAGCCACCTTCTGCCAAGTACTTGTCCTTGGCATAAATGACAGAATCCAGCATAGATTCAAAAAGAAGGAAATAGCCCTGTGAAAGGAAAGGAAAAAAAAAGTAATTAAACTCAAATGTCTTCTTTATCCATAAGACAACTCAGAAATTAGTTTTCATACCTCATATTATGCTATGGGTATATTTTTGAGATTCTCAGGCTTGGGGATAGTTTGACCATTATAAGCAACTAAAGAGAAAATTTTTGAATAAGAGAGCTATAGGGGTTTCTTATATGGCTCCATAACCACAGATGAGAGATTCTTGCAAGCATTTAATGAATCCTCAACATTAACTACAGTATATACTGCAAGGTTCTAGCTCCATGTGATTGCACCTTAAGTATCCCAAACTACCGATACTGAAATCATTATAAGTGCTTTGTAAGGACAAATTAGTTAGACTATTCAGTATTGTATTCTCTCTTTTTTGGTAAATGTCATGGTTTGGTTTTTTAATAAAAACAAATTGCTAAACTATAATTGTGTAAAGAAATATATACACTTCTTCAAATCAAGTCAACTACTTTTGAACATACACCACAGTTCCAACAGGGTTTGTACCAGAGGAGCCAAAGAATAGAACAGCTTTTAAATAATGATAGTGTATTTCATAGTACTCTTCATCCCATAGGCTGCATGCCACAGGTAATATAACTTAGCTTCCCAGATGACAACTATACACTTTACCTGTATAAATATTTTTATAGCACTAAAGCAAATGAGATTAAAGAGCACTACCACTTATTCTGCATTTTCATTTGATGTTTACATTCCTTTATTTAACAAGCAGTAAGTATGATCTCATTTATGCCAGTATTTTCCAGTTAAGTATAGAAAAAATCAACTTTAAGAACACAAGGCAGGTCAGCAGCAACCAAGACAAGAACAGGCATGGCGATATTCTGCATAAAAATGGCACAACCTCAATTATTTTTTAAAGGTAAAAAATTCTACTTTTGTAACAGTATAGAAATATAATCTAAATTATAAACTCATCAATTAATGCTGGAAACATGCCTCCACCAAACCATAAGTCCAATGATAGCTTTCTAAAGCAGAAGGATTTTTGTCTGCTATTACAGCCATTCCCATCCATCGATACAGAAAAAAAAACAGAAAACCTATAGAAACATTTTTCTTTTTCATTTCTAGTTCCAAACACAAGAAAATATGTTAGCTCAGTTGGTTAGTGTGTGGTGCTAATGCCAAGGTTGCAGGTTCAATCCTAGGACACAAGATGTTTCCTGCATCATACAAGGGGATGAACTAGGTGACCTCTATGATTATTCTGCCTGTCAGACAAAAAGTGTTATCATTTCCTGAATAAAGAAAGGAAATACCATCAGACTCTTTTGGTATGTTTTTTCAAAAAAACTGGTATAATTCTAAAATAAATGAGAGAACTAGTTAGTTATTTTGGTCTGAAGTCAGGCAGAAGTTTGGGCAGGGTGGTATCTAAGACAGCAACTCATTCAGAGGCATAAGCTTTTGTAGGCTATACCCTATTTAGCTATATCTGTTGCCTATGAAAGCTCATACCTTTGAATGAATAGTCCGTAAGGATACTACACTGCTATCAAAAGAAGATACCACTGAAAAGATGGGCCCCTACTTCTGATGCTGCTCTAGTTCTTACTAGCAACTGAGATTTCCTTAGCCAACAACATACAACGTGCTACATACAAGCCAAAATAACTGTGCTTCCAGCTGCTATTTATCTGGACTATTCTACCTGTATTCTTATTGTATTATTTCTGTTGCTGTTGATTTTGCAGTATTCACACCCTTATACGTTTTCACACAAGTAATAAAATGACAGACAACTCAGAGTTAGGGCGTGGCAGACAAACAATTTACTGTTAAAAAGCCCTGGATAAAATTTACTAGGAGTCAATTTCCCGGATCAACTATTCTGTAGTAACTATTTCTTGTGTCTGCTCTATCCCACACTAAGTGGAAACTGAAGAGAGGCAGTTTGATGCTGAACAAAATAATAGCTTAGATTACCACAGGTTCCTCTTACCAAAGGACAGAAAGAGACATGTGACAAGTTACCACAGATTAGTGGGAAGTGTAATGAAGTCCTTAATTCCCTTTTAATTCTGTATAGTTTTTTCATCTATATACACTCTTAAATGTTATGGTACTGTAAGAGTGATATTGTAGCCATGATGATCCAGAAATTGTGTCAGAGGCAAGGATTTATTAGTACATCTTTTATTGGACCAACTATGCTCTTCACACCCTTAAAGGCAAGGATCCTTTCATGGATTCACCCCAAAGCCAAGCTACCCTTTGCAGTTTCACTGTGTGGCATGCATAGGTATTCTCCAAAAATAGATTTACTCTTGCGGTGTTTTGTCTCCAGGGCTAAGGACAGAAGTTGCACATAAACCAGAACAAGCGATTGGAAACTGATTCAAATCTGTAACACAACAGAAGTTCAGAGCACATAAACTACTTTCAAAACGGCCAAAACCTGTTTAAGATAAACCTGGACAGATTCAGTGTCAGACTCAACTGATTTAGCTTAAAACTGTTTACTGAACTTCTGTCCTAGATGCCCTCCAGATTCAAGTTAAGTCACAGTTCCCTAGCATCCCCAGATGCTTCACAACTCCCCTGCAAAATCCCTCCTCACAGGGTGGGCAGGCTAGCTGTGGCCCAAGCTGTCTGCTTCAGCCAAGCACGGAGCCATGTTGTAGCACCCCGTGGCTTCTGACCTGAGCCACTGCAGGCATGTTGCTACGTTTCCAGAATCAAGAGGATGTCTGTTCACTTGCTTATTGGTTCAATCTCCACAGCTTAGACTAACCTGCAAAGATTGAATCAATTCAGCCTTGGGCTTTTTGACTGTCTGTATGTACTTAGCCCAACTGTAACTAGTGCAAAGCTGTGTTCAGTTTTGTTCTCATAATCATACACGTTAGTATTTGGTACAAATATAAAGTTGCTGTATCTTTATTTCAGCCAAGGTTGTGTCAGAAAAGCCATGAGCAGCCCTCAGCTTTTCACACTTAGGGCTTTGTCACAGGGTACTTTAAAACTGACATACATACAGGCACTTAAAACCAGAGTATTCACCCATTAAACTGTCATAAGTACCCTCTAAACATTTTAAAGGTAAGCCACTCAAAAGGAGGGCTATCTTGGAAACATTTTACCCATCCTGTATTGTTTAAATGGTCAGGGAAGAGAAAACGCTTTACTTTCATTTCTGACTCCCAGGCACTCTTCCCATTCCCACCCTCCAAAACTCTAGTGGTACCCCCCACTCCACCTTCCTGCTGAGGGCAACTGCTCTGAGAGGCTTAACTGCAGAGTGCCCATGGAGCTGGCGAAGCCTGCTTCCCCCAACCGCATGGTCTCACTGCTAGGAGGCTCAAATTTGGTAAGACCAGAGAGACCATGCTAACATTTGACGGTCTGGTCTAGCCAAGTTGCAGCTTTGTACTGAGACCAGGACTGCCACCCTGTCTATTTCAGAAAATGCACAGAACCCGGGGAAAGCAACTTCTGGTTTCACTGAGCTATGGCGGATCCATACTGAGAGCTGGGCTGTCAGGGGTTAATCTCTCAGCACGGAGCTAAGAGAGCCCCAGGGAATGAGTTTCCCATGGGCTCTCTGCTCTCACTGAGCTGCGGCAGCACTGTGCTGAGAGCAGATCCACCAACTCAGTTTCAGGGAATCCAGAGAGCTCCAGCTTCCCCAGGGCAATCCTCTCACCGAAACCAACATAGAGGCTCAATTTCAACACAGAGCCACTGCTGCTCAGCAAGAAAACAGAGCCCCAGGGAAGCTGCTCCTCATTGAAACTGTCATGGTCACTCTATGCTAAGAGTGGGGAGCAGCCGCGGCTTAGTAAAACAAGAGACCAAGCAGCTTCTGGCCTCACTGAGCTGCAGCTGCTCTGTGCTAAGAATGGGGTCCCTGGGGTTTAAGGCCCAGTGGCCCCATGCTCAGCATGGAGCTCATATCTCAGAGCCCTGGGGAAGCTGCTTCTGAGCTACAAGCCTCCTTCCCTCTCATCTTTCTACCTGGCTCACCAGGCCCTCTAGTCACAGGTCAGTCATGCAGGTCTGAACTGACCTGAAGCTTGCAGCTGTGACCGCTCTAATACTGCCTTGACTTCACGACATCCCTATATTCCACAGATTTCTGGCATTATACAGATAACCTCTGACAAAGCCCTTGGAAGAGTTAATGACTAAGAATTTGCATTTGACTTAGACTGTTTACTGGTCCCCCATGTAGACAGGCTAAGAGGCACAGGAACCCTGTACTTGGCCAATGATAAATATACAGTCAAAAAGAAGAGCCAGGAACTTGTCACCTGGCTGGTCATTCTCTTCTGGGGGAGAGCTGGATATTGGATTAGCAAATCCATATGCCTAAGAGCATTCAAGTTTGTAGTCTGGTAAATATGTACCTTCAGGGGCTAGGAAGTTACTGACATTGTATGTGAGCCCCCTAGAAATGAAAGGGTGACATATGTTAACAGCCAGATTGACAAAGGTACTTAAAGCCTGCCTCAAAAGCATGGCCTGGTTTACAGTCTTCCTGAGTGAAAAGGAGGATGAGGTCCCTCAGCCAAGCAGGCTGGGAAAGCGAACTGACAAGTAGATGCAGAAGGCTTTGGCATGTGGTCAGAGACAGAAACTGCTCTCTATCTTGGGTAGGTGGCTATAGACTGTATCTTTAGATTTAAGATGCAGAGTAAGAACATGTCAGTGTTATGGTTTCTTGGACACTTTCATTCTGTGTTAACTGGCACTCCAGATACAACCTAAGTACTGGAAATGGCAACCATGGGCAGACTGCTTTTAAGGTACAACCAAGTGGAACAGCAGCCAATACCATGTCATTGCTTTAACTACAGGGCCAACGTGATCTAGTCTTCAAACAGCTAAAGTGGTGGGCCTGGAAGTTATTCCAAATTTAATTACTTGAATACAATCAAAGATGACTAGATTGTGAATCTCTCTCATGCTCCACCAGAGAAGTTTAAAAGATAGCTTTTACTATCCAGGAGCATATCTCTATTAAATTTCCACTTAACTGGATGTTAAGATCAGAATCTTCCATACTATTAAAAGACACCCAGACAAGGTGAAAATATTTTGCAGTCTGAAAACAGAAGACAGGGAATTGAAAACCCCAGAACATTCTAGAAGAAAGCTCCTTAATTCAGCAGTAATCCACACCGTTTCCAATAATGATGCCAAGGTTAAGGAGTTCTGCATGAATTAAAAAATAAGGTGTGCAGAGAGGGAAAAAGATACCCATTTGACAGATGCCGACTAATCAAGTCCCAAAACAAATAGGTACTGCCTTCTCCAATGGTCCAAATCATACCTACAGCCAAAAAAAAAAACCCATCCCACCAAATCTTTACAATGGACAGAAACAGAGAAATCCTTTAGCTAAGAAAAAAAATATTTGTATTAAAAAAAGAAAATGCACTTCAAAAAGGTAGAAGTGTTACACTATTATAAAAATGAGGACAACCAGCGCTGACAGTGTTTATTTCACTTGGACAAAGTTCAATTGCTATATGGATTTATTTTTTTTAAGGACACTTAGAAATGCCACCCTAGGAAGCTGGAAGGATATTAAAAGGATGGCTATTAAGTGATGTATAGCTTTTTCTTGAAAGTGCTTCTAATGGCACTTCAAAATTTACCTCAGAAATGGAATTACCCTATAAACTTTGTATTATACCTGTATTTGCTTTTCTATATGAAACATTTTGGCCTTATTCATGTACTAAGCTATATTTCAGCATAAGTAACACTTAAGTCATCAATCCTTCCCCTTCAGTTTGCCATGTCCTTAGAACTGTGATCTTGCAATGCTGAGTTTACCCACTGCAAGCTTTTACAGATTAAAAGGCAAAATTATGTGAAGGTGAATAGATTCTTTGGAGGTTAAAGACCAGGTTGAAATTATTTGTGCTTCTCCAACCAAAGTTGAAAGTCAATGGTGAAAAAAATCATAATCATTCTCAGTTTTCTACCTATGCTATATTTCTAAATGTTAGCATGCCTCATTTTCCTAGGTACATTTAGTACTTCACATACCGTATGTTTCCATTCCCTCAAAACCATAGAGAAGACTTTTCATTATACTTTGCCACTGTAGATGGATGGCATTCTCCAGAAACTGCATTAAGGATACCTAATTTATTTTCAGCTTATACAACGTCTGAACATTTAGCTTCTCTCAGGCTGTTAAAAAGCACAGCACTTTATGGCTAGGGACAGACATTCAAAAAGCTGGAGCCCCAGTTGATTCAACCTTTGCAGGTTAGTCTAACTTGCCTAGGTTGAACCAATTTGTAACAGTACAGACATTCCCTCTGGACTGAGGCAACGCGGACACATGCCTGTAGTTGCTCAAGCTAGGAGCTGGGAGATGCTAGAGCCCAC
>NW_017729025.1:116497478-116511764 GCF_001723915.1 Gavialis gangeticus | reverse complement strand
AGGGAGAATGGCCAGCCCCAAATAAACTGGCCAGAGAGGGGTTTACTTCCCCTTCTCTGTCCCACTGGCAGGGACCCAAGTTGGGTCTGCCAGGCACTCCCTCCCAGCTCCTGCAGTGGTGGGCTAGCATGAGACAGAGGCAGCAGGGAGGGAGGTTATTCTCCCCTCTACCCCATTGATCCTGGGGGGATCGCAGTCAGATTTGTCCACCCCAACTTCCACCACTGTGCTTGCTCCCTGCTTGGGGCAAGCAGCAAAATAAGCCTCTGATCGCCTCCACTGGACACTGGAAGTAGGAGGAATAATGCCCCCCGTTCTTGGCCCTACCCCACCAAAGAACCATGCTGGCTGGCATCTGGCTGTGCCCCCACCCAGCTCCGGCAGTGGGTGGGGAACCAGCCCCTGTCAGTGTCGGGGAATGTGAGCCCCTTCCCAGTAGGGGGCCCCACTGCAGGGCAGGCAAAGCTGCAGTGGACTACATGCAGCAGCACCAGGGCATAGAGGGGGCCAAAGCCCTCCAAGCCCCCATCCCAGATCCATGGACCATAACAGCTTTCCGTGACCCACAGCATGGCCCCCACTGCCAGGCAGGGGCTTGTACTCTGGGAAGCTGACAGGGGCTGCTGCCCCATCACGGTTGCTCCCCCCTCACTGTTCCAGCAGCTGAGCAGGGGAGAAGCCAGATGCCACCAGTAGGGCCCTTTGGGGGAGCAGGGAATGGGGTTATTCCCCACTCTGTCCCTGACACACCACAATAGGGTGTACCCACCCCAGCTGCTGCTGCCACTTGCTCTGTGCCTGGTGCAAGCTGTGGAATAAGTTCTTTCTGTTGGACGCCAAAGGAAGGGGAGAAGGCGGGGGCTTATTCCACTGCTTGCCCCAGGCACAGAGCGAGCAACAGCAGCCAGGGCAGCAAAACCCTGCTGTAGTGCCCCAGGGACAGAGGGGGGAATAAACTTCACTCCCTGGCCCCCCCAAAGGGGCCCTGCTGGCCAGCACCTGGCCCTGCCCCCATCCAGCCACTGTAGCAGTGAGGGGAGAGCAACAGCCCCTGTCATGTTTTCTAGGAGTGAAAGCCCCTTCCTGGCAGGAAAGAGAGGCATGCTGTGGGGCAGCAAAAGCTGCTACAGACCACAGCACTGGGGGGGGTGGGAGGGGGCAGGGCTGGGAAGGCTCTGGCCCCCTCTGAGCCCAGGTGGTGCCACATGCAGTCCTCCACAACTCTGCTGTCCCTGCAACAGGGCCCACCTCCCTGCCCCCTTGCTTTAGGGGCCATGCGGGCCCACTGCTGCAGCACAGCGGGGAAGCACTCAGCAGATCTGGCTCAGGTCCCTGCCAGTGGGACAGGCAAGGGGGAATTAAACCGCCTCTGGCCAGACTTCCGCCCCTGCCTGTCCCTGCTCCAGCTGGGAAGCAGAGGGGCGGAGCCAGCCTTGCTGGGCTGGAGCAGGGAGCCCAACCCAGACAGCATGTTTACTGAATGTCTGTTCTATTACACGTTTAAACCAGTTTCTGATCACTTGAACCAGTTTATGTATAATGTCTGTCCCTAGCCTGTAGGTGCTTGTAAATGCTACCCTTTGAAAATGCTGCCTTTTTATAAAACATCTTATGTCATTCATTATTATAGAGAAGAGAAACTTAACTTTTATTTGTGCAATGTGAAATCATCAAATAGGACTAGAAAAGGAAATTCTTGCTGTTTCCTCTCCTAACATTGTTGATTCACCCACAGGGAATCTGCAGAAGCAAAGTCCTGAAAAGTATGCCACTGGGAATGCATTTCCCATAGCTGGGGCCAAGCAAAACTTGGCTGACATCATTCTTGCCTTGCTAACAAAATAATTCAATACAGCTCTTACATTTGATATATTGACCATTCCTTCCTGAACTTGACACAGACTGAAATAAGAAAAGGAGTTTCCACAGAACTAAATCAGCCAGGTGTTACACTGGTACTGAGCCAAAGGGTGGGGAGAAGCTCTCCACCTCAGAAGCAAGCAGGGAGCTGTACTTTGATTTCTTTACCTCTGCATTTACAGATATAGATAAATTATTATTAGCTTACTAAGAGACTTTTCCATTTCCTTTTGATGGAAGAACATGGCTTATTCCCTAATTAACATTTAAACCCATCTTTTAGAACATATGTTGAGTCTAGCTCATCTTTTTAATGAATGATCATCATTCTCATTTCTGATTTAATTCAGAATATTGAACATTAATTTCCCAACATGTAATACGCACTATGGTTGGTGAGGTTGTACTGACATGCATTGACAATGCTCATAGTTATACAATATTTAAAAAAAAAACAAAAAAAAACAGATGTTAGCAGCTAGCCCCACAGCTTAAGGAATTCTCTGTGAATTGCCTTCTAAAATGCTGAGAATCTACTGCCTATTTGGTCTAAATAGTCAAGTTAGAAGATAAACATCCCCATCTCTAGATCCGACTGGACATGGTAAAAACACTGCCCTTTTCCTGACCTTTCCACTTTGGCACTACAAACTACTCCTCAGCCCTGTGCCCTCCCCAGTACAATGCAGCACTCCCGTAAGTTACTGGGAACTGTCTGTGGTACTGATTCAAGTCATTTATTACCAATATCCAAATGCTTAGCTCTATGTGCCGTGCTCATCTGCAGTGTAATTTAGAATGTAATTTCACAGGCTACTGCCTCACCTGTAGGGGTGCCATCTGGAAAGAGAATTATACCTGACATTTTCTCCCATGATGCTGTGGGGCATTCTTGCTTGCACACTGATAATGTTAAATTAAAAAAAAAAAATCTTACATTAGCACTTTCAAATTAATTACGGCAAAAGGATCTGTACTGAACAAATCTGTGAACAGAATATTAATGATTCAGTCTTTTGCATGTCTTAGTTCAGTGACTAGGAAGATTACATGTTCCCTGTAAGAGAGAAACTGAATACATGGAAGACTTTAAATGCTATGCTGTGGAATGAAGCATTTCTCCTATTACTAAGCTTACCCTAACAATCAATAGTTAAAATAAATAACTTGGGATCCTTTGCTTCCCCTTTCTAAATGATACGACAGTTCTCTAGCTGCCAAAAGGCAATAAAATATAGTTCTAGAGTATGAAATTAATGGAAGGTAGTCTGCCTTAAGTGAGGAACAAAACTTGTGTCTTATAAATTAGAGACTTTCATTTTAAAACAGAAGTTACATAAGGTCAGTTCCATGAAAAGATAGTGTTACAGAAGATAATCTAGATTGAGGGCAACTTCAAAAAGAACTATTTCCTTTTATCATATTTCTATATTTTACATTATGATCAGATTAATAAAATAAACATCTTGCCAGTTTAATAGCATCTAAATATTAGTTTGAAGTTGAAGTTATAGATCCCAATATAATCACTGATTTTATTAAAAGCCTTCAGAACTTAATGTAAAAGGTTAAACCCCATACTTGACACATTTAAGAAAAACAGTGTCTGGGTTAATCTTGCATGCAACAAGAAATTTGGAATTTTCAATAAAAAAAGCAAGCCTGTTATTTATTTATAAAGGCCTAACGGGCAAAGGATTTAATAGTTTTGCCACATATATTTCTATGATTTTATGTTAAAACTGATCCCGTGGGAAATTTTCCCTAATATATTTGTATAAGCAGTTTTAATATCTAATTTAACTTGTTTTGGCTTTTCTAGTCCAAGTAAAAACCTCACATACACAACAGCCCTAGGTCTCTACCCCTTCCAACAAGTTACCACATAGCAAATACTTAAAATAAGTCAGTTTAACTATTATTTAATCATTTTAAAATACAGATTTGGAGCCAACATGGAAGGAATCAGAACTAGAAGGGGCCCACATTACTGTCTACTTGACTGCATTTTATTACAGTTATAGACATCAGTATTAATAACAAGGAAGAACAGAACAGCTGCTGTGTCTGTGCATGTGTAAGACCAGTAGTCCTTATATTAACCTATATCCAATAGATTTCTATGTACAGGACGCTTCCAAGGTGACAAGAAATCCCAAAGGCAGCAACTATGAAATAATGTCTCCAGAGAGTGTTTTCTTAACCCTTATTTATTTAGTAGAAGTTAGTTTATTTCCTTAAGCACTGAGCTTGCTAATTATCAGGATAAATTCCTATCTATGAGGTCAGCTAGGCTGCAGAGTAAAAAAGTGAGGGAGACAAAAAGATACACTGGACACAGGATACTAGCTGAAAACCTAAAAAACTATTTTGTATTTTGCAGGGATACAAGCAAGACAAAATTTCTCAATTTGATAACACAGAAATAGACTTTCTAGGGTTATTTTTATGACATTACTTTCTGTACGTTAAAAAACAAAGCACAAATAAAAAAAGAAACTGCAGCACATTTAACATAGAATATATCTATATATGAACCTTTTCTGCATGGTCTGCTCCATCTACTGTTTTTCTCTCATATGTTATGTTGGCCTTCACACTGCTTGAAAATTAATGGCTATCATGTGCACATTAATTCAAAAACATACCAGGGAAACAATTTATTAATCTCAGATCAGCCATACAGGAAAGAGAGACCAACCCACAAAGCCTGATATTGGTATTCAACATCCTGCTGTGTCCTTAAACAAGTGTAATATTGTATGCAAAGCCAAAGGCAAGATTTAAAACGACAGGAATGTTATACACTACTGAATGCAGGCAGAACTCAAATATTTCTATGACGCCTCAGTATGCATGATATGATTAAATTAACACATTCAAGTCTCTACAAGCTATACAGTGTACAATACTGTATAAAAAGAACAGACACTTAGGTGTATATTATTACTAGAAATATAATTAGCCTTTAAAGATAAGCAAAATTATTAGAAAAACTTATGTCTGGGGTAAATTTCATGAAGGCTATAATAAGGACGACTATTTTTAGCAAACAGTGTTTACAGAAACCGTAACTGCTCATTCTCTAGCTCTCCCTCCAGTAATGGATAAAGAGTGCAAAACAGCTGCCTGCTACCTAGAGGTGTGTAGAAAAAACATTTAAAGCTATGTGTATGTCCAGATCGCCAAACCTTTCCGAATCTCTCCCAGTTGGTTTGGAGGGTTCCGATTCAATTTGGAGAGATAAAAGGGTCCTCTGATTCTATTTGGATTTGGAGATTCAGCCGCCAAAGTGGGCCGAATCTCTGCTGAACCGAATCAGGGTCCGAAGCTTCACAGAAGCCTACAAGTTACCTTTTGAGGCCCATCCTTTGCTATATATTTTCTGAAGAGAGAGGCCACACTTGTAGCCTAGAAACAATGATTTTTATGACAGAACTGTGCAGAGCAGTTGAACCAAAGAGCCACTTGAGTCGGGGTCAAAGGAGGGATGTAGTTTATCACTCAGTTGCTGTCTCCTATGCAGACAAACTGGCGCAGTACTTATATATAAGGGAAGGATATTTGTTTCTTCTGTCACAGACTAAGAGCTTTAATAATCCTGCTATTAAAGGTGGAGCACTCTTACAGAAGTACCATAGAATGATAGCATGAATACTTTTCCTTTGAAGATCTACTCTGTTCAGTAGATGCATAGGTGGTGTATGTTGAATTCTAGGGTTTATCATTAGCACTTAATTCTCAGTCTTGTATTCCAACAGTCATAGTATACAGAGCTGAACACGTAAAATTTTTTTGAAGGGTTGTCTTCCTCTGATATCATGCTGCTTCACTGCCTTGTGTTTTGAAGCATAAAACTAAAAATTTAATTTACAGAATTACTACTGTTGTTAATTGCTGCAGTTACTTAAATATTTGACATCTGCATTTGACTCTGTCTGGATCATGGGAAAGCTACAGGCCAAATAAACGCCTTTTTAAATTCAAAGTGTGGATCTTGGAATGAATTAATGCCACTTATTGTTGTATTATAAGTCAAAATACAGACAAATATTCTTTTATTTGTACTGCCAGTCTGATGCAAATGCCTACCAGCTACCAAGGCTTTTTTGTGCAAGTATGCATTTATGTTTGATTTCCTGAAAAAGGATGACTTGAGTATCATTTATTATTTATTATACCAAGTTTCCTAAATTGAAGTTTGATTAGCTGTTTTTCTCTGAATGCTTCATTGTTGCCAAAGTGTAGCGACAGGGAAGAGGGAGATGTACATACAGGAGCAGGTATTGTGTACAAAATAGACTTGTTCATGGGTAGGATCACATTTGTCCTCTTCCCTGGAGGTAAGGAATTTTAAGAGGTAATGATGTTTTACAGTAATTAGAGTAATTCTACATACAGCACTTAACTGTGAAATGAGAGTTGCTGTGCAAAGTGCTGACGCTAGTTTACAGCTAAATTGAATGTTTGAGAAGGTAGAAGCATTTACTATGCAGGCATTTATTGCAAATATGTAGCAAAACAAAAGAAAATAGTATGTTGTATTAAAAAAAATTTCTGCCGCTAAATTTTGTGATGTCTTGAACTTAGATGCAGCAATTTACTTTTCCATGGTTTTGTTTTTATTTTGCAGCTATTTCTTTCCTCATCTAGTGTTTAGATTTCATTTTTGAACTTGAGAGGGAGCCTAGAATTTCAGCAGCACTTAAAAAAAATTGCATATGTCTTTTTGAGAACCTTTATTGTCATGAAAGAGTTTTCATGACACAATGGTCTTTATTAGCAGTAGACTGGATTTTGGTCCAGAGGTCCTCTTCTAGTCTTCTGTTCCCTCTTAATGTAACGTTTCTAATACGTCTGTAAAACTGCCATATGCCCACTCCTCACATTGGTAAATGGATATATGGAAAAGTTCTAACCTAAGTTAAAAACCAGACTAGGTAAGGAACCTGACATTCCTATCTCTTAACCTTTCTGCTGCTGGAGTAGCTGATGTTTCCAAAATACCTGGTCCAAATGTTTTCCATAAAGTAAGGTATTGTAGCCAATCTTGAATTTAGTGTTGTATTGCAGTAGGAATGTATAGAATTAGTGTCCCACAGAAGCAAGGAGGGCTCCCCAGCACCCTCCCTGGCGAACCTGGAAGTGGACCAGAAACACTTCCGGTCCACTTCTGGGTCCGCTAGGGAGCGTGCTGGGGACCACCCCCGCAGCCCCAGGCTCACTGACTGGTGCCTCCTGGATCTGGGGGGGGCACCCAGGATCCTCCCCGTGGCTGATCACTGAGCCAGAGGAGTTCAGAGAAGGGAGGGCCCCATGCGCTCCCCGGCGGACCCGGAGTGGACCGGAAGTACTTCTGGTCCACTTCTGGGTTTGCCGCCAGCCACGTGCAGGGCCCCGCCACACTCCTGTGGGACACTCCATGCACCCCAGCATCACAGCGATCACAAGCTGCGCCAGGTACTGCGAGGTATGTAGGAAAAAAACTTTTAAAGCTGTGTCTATGTCCAAAGCACTGATTCACCGAATCAGCATCGAATCTTCACATTCGGATTTGGCCAAATCGAATCAGGGACAGTGATCTGAATCACCTAATCGAATCACTGTCCCCAATTCAGGCCAAACCCAAATCAAATAGGGCCCGCTTCGCACACCCCTAGTAAGTTGCTCCTCTGTGAAAGAGTCACGCTCATTGCCTATAAAGGAAAAAGAGGAATCATATAGTAACAAAAGATTTTCACATCTCACAATAACTTGGCCTTCAGTAGTTTATGAGGGCCTTCTCTGGCTGCAGAGTTGGCCTTAAGTTGGAAACAGACATTACCAAATGAAACAGATCAGCCGTGTTGGGCTGTGCCCTGGCAAAGCTGATCCACTTCAGTGGGTGAACACACGTCACCTGTTGTCCTGCAAGATCAATGGGTGGGACAAGGACAACAAGTTTCCTGCTTGCAGATGCACCTGCAACAATTTTTGCAGACTCCAGGGACTGCTGGGCCATGTCTCTGGAAATGGAGACAGCTGGAACTCTCTGGTATGATACCAGGGCTAAGACCACCAATCAGCTGATTGGATGCCCCCAGCCCCAGCATTGCACCAGTGTGTCTGGACTTCCAAAGACACATTGCCAGAGGCCCATCTCTGGAAACAAGGAAAGCCAGTCAGGCGCTACCTGGACTTGAGGGCCCAATCCTGTGCAGGAATTCCCAGGGAGCAAAAGACCTCGACCCTCAAGTCCACGGAGTGCCTGCCCAGAGCAGCAGGAGAGACTGCCTGTATTCTCCAATCATAAAGCAAATATCCACAACAAAGCAGCACAACTGGAGAAGAGATTGACATCATATATCTTGATTTTAAAAAAGCTTTCGATCTGGTATCCCATGATCATCTCATAGAAAAACTGGCCAACTGTGGCCTCAGCTACATTACAGTCTGCTGGCTGGGGAACCGGCTCCATGGTCAGACCCAGAGTGTGGTAGTTGACGGAAGTCAATCATCGTAGTGCCCTGTGACCAGTGGGGTTCCCCAAGGCTCTGTCCATGGGCCTATTCTATTCAACATTTTCATCAATGATGTGGACACTGGTGTCAGAAGCAAAATGGCCCAGTTCACTGATGACACCAAACTTTGGAGTAAAGCATCCACACCCGAGGACAGGATGGTGATCCAGGCCGACCTTGACAGGCTCAGAAAATGGGCAAATGAAAACCTGATGGGCCTTCAACACCAAAAAATGCAAGGTACTCCATCTTGGGGAGAAAAACCCGCAGCATGCCTATAGGCTCGGCAGTGCTATGCTTGCTAGCGCCGTGGCTGAAAGGGACTTGGGGGTCATGATTGACCACAGAATGAATATGAACCATCAATGTGATGTTGCAGCCAGGAAAGCGAGCAAAACTCTGGCATGCATCCATAGATGCCTTCTCTAGCAAATCCCAGGATGTCATCCTCCCACTGTATTTGGCCTTGGTGAGGCCACAGCTGGAGTACTGCATCCAATTCTGGGCTCCACAATTTAAAAAGGATGTGAAGAAGCTTGAGAGTCCAGAAGAGAGCCACGCGCATTATCAGAGGTCAGGAAAACAGGCCTTACAATGAGAGGCTGAGAGCTATGGGACTCTTCAGCTTGGAAAAGCACAGGCTCAGGGGAGGCCTGGTGGCTGCCTATAAGTATATAAGGGGCGTACATCAGGATCTGAGGGAATGCCTGTTCACCAGAGTGCCCCATGGGATGACAAGGTCAAACAGTCACAAACTCCTCCAAGACCATTTCAGGCTGGACATAAGGAAGAACTTTTTTACTGTCCGAGCCCCCAAGCCCTGGAACAGACTGCCACCAGAGGTGGTGCAAGCACCTTCTCTGGATTCCTTTAAGAGTCAACTGGATGTTTATCTTGCTGGGATCCTGGGGCAGGGGTCTGGACTCGATCTCCCGAGGTCCCTTCCAGCCCTTAGGTCTATTAAACTTCTTACTACCTTTTGTCATCACATTTTGGAGTGAAAAAAAGGGTATGAATATCTATTTGCTGCTGCTTTGTGCAGCCATAACATTTTTATGGAGAAACAAATGCAACGAAAGGGAATGTCTGTTCCTACCCTTAGCATTTGGCATTATGTCCCTCAAACAAACACTCTGTGAGATAACAGCTCTGAAATCCCTGCATCTTTCTGTATCTTCTCACACAGTCTATATACTAGTTTTAATGAGGAACAGAAGCAAACTAATCTTCTGATAAAGATGTAAAAGTAGTAGAAAATTAACATTTTAAAACTTCACTGACATTTTTTTCAGGCTATTCATTCAAGACAAGGACTACCTTTCTGTCTGTCCCCCCAGGTAAACCAGTTAAGAACAAGGCTAAAGTTCAGCAGAGAAACTCAAATTTACCTAACCTTTCAGCTTGGTAACAAGTAGAAGCAAGCTAGCAAATTTCAGAAATGTGAAATTAGATACCCACAAAAATATTATGTATAAGAGTACTGCTCAGGCATGCAGGGATGAAGTTAGGACCGCCAAAGCACCAAAGGCGTTGCCCAGAAAGGTTGTGGACTCTCCATCCTTGGAGGTTTTTAAGACCCGGCTAGACAAAACCTTGGCTGGGATGATGTAGCTGGGGATGGTCCTTCTTTGATCAGGAGGGTTGGACTAGATGACCTTCTGGGGTCCCTTCCAACCCTAATTTTCTATGATTCTATATTCAAAAACAACTCAATCATCACCTCATTGTTCCTTAAAGGGAAGTGTAATCAAATGCCTGGTCTGCTTACAAGGTATAGACTAAATGAACAGTGAAAGCAACCAAAGAAGAGAACAATGCCAGACTTCCAGAGATGCCGATCTAAATCACAGCTGATCTAATAATGCATCAAGCTGCTGAATTCATACAATTTTCAGTATTTCCATCGCCTCACTAGTATTAGTGTTAACACATGAATTGTTACTTACATAGCTAAAAGTACTATTTTAAAATTCTTGGTGGACGGTCATCCCATTCTCCCCACTACCCAATTCTGTCTCAACCCCTCCAATACCCTCTCTCACACGGGGGGTTTTTTTTTGGTTTTTTTAAAAGGAGAACCTATTTGAAAGGAGAAAGGCTCCCAGCTTTTTAATTGGGAAATACAACACCTTATGCTTTTAGGTCACAAGATATCCAGATCCAGTATATACATTAAGTCAAGTCAATCCCCACTATGTTAGCTACAGTTTTCATTTTTCTCAATCCTGGACATTCGGTGGTAACATTTTTATAGACAAAAAAAGAAAAGAATTATACATCACTAAACTCAAATAGCGAACTCCAAGTCATGCAACACATGCAGATTGCAGGAGGGAAAGGATGGCATAACTTGCACAGTTTAGCATCTTGTAATGCAACACTAAATTACGCAGCACACAATGCAACACTGTAAATTATGCACCACACTTAATTCTGTATGTGCCATGTTGAAATACTATTAGAAAGATGTCAGAAGAAGTTAATTTGTTACTATTGCCTTTCATTTTCCCTCCTACTGTTTCACATTCACTTCTTGTTTTTCCTGAAATAAATTATATTTTGCTGCGAGAAGCCTGTATCTTTTGCTCTACAGCACATAATAGACCAGTGCCACGACACAAACAAAGGCCTTGGAGGCTCTCGCAGTATAAATAAATTATAAAAACTACAACAAGATGAGATTTTTTTTCATATTTTGGTAAAGAAGAAGGTATCACAAAAAATCTGTTTTAAGTTTTTTGAAACAGTAAGGCTATTATTAGACTAGTTATATTTTTAATATGTTTATACTTTGCAGGGTTTCATTAGAGAACTGGCAAGTGGGCAAAGTTCAACTCTCTTTTGCCTTCATAATGGGCACTGGGAAAATTATTTTATCAATTCAGGAGGCAGTCAGCATTTTCAGGCACTTGCTACACTATCACACAAGCAAAGGTTTCACAGTGGTCAGTACCAAATGGAGGAAAGAACAAAAGAAATAAGTGCAGAAACCATTCAGTAGCATTAACAGACAGTAAGGGTACACACAAGGAAAAAAGCCAAATGCATTAGGTGAGACACTGAACACAAGGAAATTTGACAATAGGGAATCTTCATTTGCATCTACCCGGCACACTGCTCCTCTCTTTTGTGTAGTGCTAGAACATTTTGTTCGTTATCCAGCTATTAATCTTAACTCCACAGCATATTGTGCTTTATCTCTGCGTTGCAGCATCCTACAGAAATACTGATACCCTTAAATATTTAGAATAAAGATACTGTAATTAACTGCAGGGTGTATGCTGCATGACACCATAAGGTAGATTAGCTCAGAAATGGGAGAAGACAAATGATTTCTCTCATTTTATACTACAAACCTCTGGTTTAATTTAATCTTTAAACCTGCTGCAGCTTTTTATTGTGTTGTGCCTGGCTCCTTGTGATCAGACCTGAGGAAGAATATCTTGCATCTGAAAGCTTGTCTAACTTTATCCCAGCTACATAGTTGGTCCAATAAAAGGTATCAACCTAAGAAATCTTTGCCCCTCACATCTTTAAACCTAGATATTAAAAGTTACATTTACTTTACTTCCTCAAAAACTTTAATCCTTAACAAGAACAAAATATGCTGAACTGCTGATCATCTCAACTTTACACTGATACTGATAGCTCACACATCTTACTCATTTTAAATGAGGATTGCCTCTGGTGGCTTACGTCATGCTTTGCACGACGTTCAGATCTGGCACCTGGCACTGACTTTTTCTACTCACAGTATCTCTCTGGACCAGCCAATTTATTTTACACTTATTTTTCTAAATTAAACCTCTACAATTTCAGCCCAATTCACTTGATTCAGTTCTTCCAAGCATGGGGATAGTTTAGATATAATGCAATTTCAAACTTCTGTGAATATATTTTGATTGGAAATGAGAACCAGATAGATCATTTTAAGAGTATAAGCTCCGTTTGCAAATAGAATTCACCAGCCTTGATGATCTTCACTGAAACCTGGGCTCAAGTGCCCAAACTATTTTTGAAAAGTGAAGTCACTCAAAAGTAAATGGCAGCTTTTCAGAGTGATGTCACTGGCATTCAACAATAGATTGTTGTGAAGTTTCATTTAAAAGGATTGGATTGTAATCAATGTAACAACATCATAACACTAACGAAAATAATACTTTAAAAATAGTTACAATACCAGCAATTGAAAGCTGACTTGAAATCCACTACTTTAATAGGTGAATAAACAAGCGCTTTATGCTAATATGGAACTATACGAAATATCTAACTTGGGCAAGACAACAGCTCCAAGAATCCAGAACATTTGCAGATTTCTAAGTCTCTACGTAATTTAAAAAGGTCAAAGCAGTTAGATTTCCAAATGAAGGAAAACAACAAGATAATTTAAATCATGAAATGCTGACAGGGTAGGAAAACACACGAACTTTATCCTAAAGATGACAGAGTGCAAAATAAAGCCAAAATTAAACAAGACACATACACAGAATCATAAAAAATTAGGGCTGGAAGGGCTCTCAGAAGGTCATCAAGTCCACTGATTCTCCCCCACTCTCAGCCCCCTGGCCCTGCTGGTGTTCCCCACCCCCAACAGTCCCCCCAGACCTTGCCCCCTATCCACAGCCCCCTGCCAACCCCCGGCCTGCCAGATGGGGCCCCCAGATGCCAGGGCTATGGGGCCAGGGACCCAGGTCTACAGCCCTCTGCCCCTAGCAGGTGGTGGTGTCTGCTGTAGCAGAGCAGAGCCCAGCTCCCTATACCTGCTGTTTGCTGGATGCCTGCTGTGGGCTTGGGTGCGGGGGGGAAGGAGAGGGGGAGGCTCCCTGTCATTTCATGCACTCCCAGTGAGGCCGGGCAGGGGTGACTCACGTCCCCCAGATCTATGCCTGAGGCAGGGGAGAATGAAGGCTGCTGCTGCAGGCTCAGGCTCCCTGCCTTGTTCCGGGGCCGCAGCCCAGTGGGTGTGACCCAGCGCTGCAGGGAACAGCAGGGCCTCATGCAGATCTCCTTGCCACTGCAAACGCTGTGCTGCCCTGGCAAGGCGTTCCCTGTGTGCCCGGCAACAGCGAGGCACAACCCCACACTGCTGCCATGCACAAAGGGGACATGTCGCCAGGGTAGCACGGAGTGCGCAGCACCAAGGAGATCCACACGCAGCTCTGTTCTCTGCAGCATCAAGTCGCACCTGCCAGGCTGCAGATGCCCCAGGGGAGATACCCACCCCCACCTTGCGTACAGATCTGGAGGGCATAAGTCCTCCCTGCTCCCTTGGGAGTGCGCACAGAAGCAGAAGGCCGGCCTCTCCCCCCCCACTCTCTGGACAAGCCACCTGTTGCCCCATCTCACTCCCAACTGCCTTGCGGCCATGCACTGCAGCCCTGGGCCCCAAACTCCATGCACTGCCTGGCTGAGCAGCAGCCCAAGCCCCAGCTTTGCCTAAACTCCTGCCCTCCCTATGGGGGCCTGAATCCCCCTCCCCCGCAACTTACCTGCAGGAGCTGCTCTCCAGGCTGCCTGGCATCCATGTGCATATATGAACACATGGCTCCCCCTGCCTCACTGCCTCTTCCAGGTTCCTCACAGCCCCTTACAGGCTGAAGCTCTGCCAGCCTGCAGAGAGCTCTTTACAAAACTGCAAAATCTGCAGGTTTTTCTGGTAAAATGAGAAATCTGTGTTTTCCTCCAGTAAAGGATAAAATCCATGTTTTTCTCCATTTTTCTATGGGAAACAGAAAACCCAGATCCCTGGTGATAGGTCTCTCCTCCTGATTTACTTTAGTTTTGCTGTAGTGGTTCCCTTGATCTTTCAAGGATGACTCCTCAAAAAACTTGTGTTTTTCCTGGTTGTTAATCAGTTCCTTGATACATCCCAAACTTAGTAATTAATTCAAATGGGAACTTTCTGATAACCAATAATGAGCAGTTT
>NW_017729025.1:116491907-116492478 GCF_001723915.1 Gavialis gangeticus | reverse complement strand
TCTGCACCATCCTGATATTCATGGACCAGCAGATCACTGCTGTTATCGTGAACAGAAAAGAGCATAAACTCAAGGTAAGAGGGGTTTAGGAGTGACCTGGCTTTCTGTTCCCTTCCCGTTGTGCTGCCATTTACCCAGTGCACAACGAGAGTGAAATGGCACCAAACCAGAGTGACGGCAGTGTGCACTGGCTTCTCATACATTTGCAAGGCCTTGCTTCAGGAAAGCATTAAGCACGTGCTTAGCTTGAAGCCAGCATTCAACTGTTTTTCTGAAGGCTGACAGAGATGATTGTAATTGCCTCTTCTTCTGGCCTGAGTTCATAGGTGAAATAATTGGAGTTGATTCAAAAGGATGCACAGTTGATTAAAAAGAAAAAGCCAATGGCTGTCAGCGGAGGCAAGATTCGAATCCTACGGATCTGCTTCCAAAGACCGTTCCAGTATCTCACGCCTGTGTCTTGGATTTTGTTCCCTTACAGAAAGGATGTGGGGGATGGGTGGGTGTGGGAAGGGTTGGGGGGCAAGTGCCTGCTGGCACAGGGGGAAAGTGGCCAGGCACCAAGGCTGTG
>NW_017729025.1:116486292-116486907 GCF_001723915.1 Gavialis gangeticus | reverse complement strand
TCTTTCAAGGATGACTCCTCAAAAAACTTGTGTTTTTCCTGGTTGTTAATCAGTTCCTTGATACATCCCAAACTTAGTAATTAATTCAAATGGGAACTTTCTGATAACCAATAATGAGCAGTTTGATTAACAGGATTTTCCTGCCGACTACTGTTTGGAACCCTCACTTGATTTACACAACTACAACAATGCTTTGAAGATGCTGAGCTAAAGGGTATAAGAGGAGGAACAAACAGCTAACAGCGCACTCTTCAAAAATGAAAGATCCTTTTGACAAGAACTGCTGTTGCACACCCAGCCTTCTTAGTGAGAGGATCCACACCTGGAGAAGCTGCCAAGAAAACAGACCGCCTCTCTGTTGCCTGTTTGGTGAGGAATTATCAACTTATAGCTAAATACCAGACTTTGCTTTGGGCTCATTTAACTCTAAATACTTGTAGTAAAAATAAAGCCTCTCTGTCACTTCTCAGATGAGGTGTCATGTCAATCCTTTAATACTAGTCCAGAATCCCATTTTATTACTTGACAGCAGCCCCAGCAGCTGAATGCAGATAAGTGTATGAGAAGTGGGGGTTGGAGGTCCAGGGCTTTGGGACTGTTCAGGGGTGGGGTGTG
>NW_017729025.1:116480935-116481292 GCF_001723915.1 Gavialis gangeticus | reverse complement strand
GGGGCAAGTGCCTGCTGGCACAGGGGGAAAGTGGCCAGGCACCAAGGCTGTGGCAGGGCAGGAGGGGCGGAAAGACGCCAGCGTGAGAGTACCAGCCCAGGCCAAGGGGGGTGCCACAGGCCTCCCTCCTCCTCCTGCAGCCACTCCACTTTGGCCCAAGCAAGACAGGGGAAGCTGGGAGGGCAGAGGGATGCGAGTTGGGATGGGCATCAGCAGGGCCAGGGGGCTGTGGGTCAGAACTGGCCACTGATGTTTACACACAAGTCCTGGTACAAAAAAAGGTGAGAACCACTGATATAGTTCAAGCCCCCTGCTCAAAGCAGGACCATCCCCAAATATATCATGCCAGCCAAGGCT
>NW_017729025.1:116475649-116475935 GCF_001723915.1 Gavialis gangeticus | reverse complement strand
GAGGATCCACACCTGGAGAAGCTGCCAAGAAAACAGACCGCCTCTCTGTTGCCTGTTTGGTGAGGAATTATCAACTTATAGCTAAATACCAGACTTTGCTTTGGGCTCATTTAACTCTAAATACTTGTAGTAAAAATAAAGCCTCTCTGTCACTTCTCAGATGAGGTGTCATGTCAATCCTTTAATACTAGTCCAGAATCCCATTTTATTACTTGACAGCAGCCCCAGCAGCTGAATGCAGATAAGTGTATGAGAAGTGGGGGTTGGAGGTCCAGGGCTTTGGGAC
>NW_017729025.1:116469240-116470649 GCF_001723915.1 Gavialis gangeticus | reverse complement strand
GGGGCAAGTGCCTGCTGGCACAGGGGGAAAGTGGCCAGGCACCAAGGCTGTGGCAGGGCAGGAGGGGCGGAAAGACGCCAGCGTGAGAGTACCAGCCCAGGCCAAGGGGGGTGCCACAGGCCTCCCTCCTCCTCCTGCAGCCACTCCACTTTGGCCCAAGCAAGACAGGGGAAGCTGGGAGGGCAGAGGGATGCGAGTTGGGATGGGCATCAGCAGGGCCAGGGGGCTGTGGGTCAGAACTGGCCACTGATGTTTACACACAAGTCCTGGTACAAAAAAAGGTGAGAACCACTGATATAGTTCAAGCCCCCTGCTCAAAGCAGGACCATCCCCAAATATATCATGCCAGCCAAGGCTTTGTCTAGCCAGATCTTAAACACCTCTAAGGATGGAGATTCCACAATCTCTCTGGGCAGCTTGTTCCAATGCTTTACTACCTTCCTAGTAGAAACATTTTTTTCTAATATCCAACCTAAACTTCCCTTGTTGCAACTTCAGACCATTGCTCCTTGTGCTGTCATCTGCCACCACTGCGAGATAACAAGGAGATCCAGATAACAGCAGTTACTTAGAATGCAGGTTTAGGTTTTGTTCTTAAATCTGAATGGTGAATTAATTTCGTTACTGAAGAGAATCTGGACAGGTGAACTTCAGGGAAAAAAAGTGCTGATAAGATAAATGTTGTTGCATCACCCTTATAAAAAGAAGGGATTTATATTAAGGAAGAGTACTGAGAGGTGGAACAGGTTTTCAGGAGGAAACAGCATGAAAATAAGAGGAGGAAGGGTATATAGGAATTGCTGAGACAGTAATGAATAGTGCAAACAGAGTAAATAGAAATGTCATCAAGCATTGTTGCTCAACTTCTATGCTTGAGCAATCAAAGGCTAGCTCGAACCCTTAGTATCTTATTTACAAAACTCACCAAGTAAATGAAGTCAAGTAAAATTTTTGGAACTAAAGCTCCCCTTTACTACTGGTGTATGAAACTGTCTTATAAACACTCCATATTACCTAATCTGAATTAGGCAATTATTCACATCTGACATTTGAACAGCAATTATATTAAATACTGTTTCAATTAAAGAAGTATCAAGGATTGTACAGCTATTTAAAATCACATTAACACTATATAAATGCAAACAATGGAAAAAGCTCCCCAATTTAAAAGCAATCTTTGTCTTCCAGGCATGCAGATTTCACAGATTTCATAGACATTAGGGCTGGAAGGGACCTTGGAAGATCATCGAGTCCAGCCCCCCACCCAAAGGGCAGGAAGTCAGCTGGGGTCATAGGATCCCAGCAAGATAAGCATCCAATTTGCTCTTGAAGGTGTTCAGTGTAGGTGCTTGAACCACCTCCGATGGCAGGCTGTTCCAGACCTTGGGGGCTCGGACAGTAAAGAAATT
>NW_017729025.1:116459682-116468744 GCF_001723915.1 Gavialis gangeticus | reverse complement strand
TGGGATACCAGATCAAAGGCTTTTTTGAAGTCAAGATATATGACATCAATCTCTTCTCCCTTGTCCAGGTGATAGGTCACCTGGTCATAGAAGGAAATGAGATTGGTCAAGCAAGACCTACCCACAACAAACCCATGCTGGCTATCCCTTAGGATGTTGGCGTCCGCCAGTCCAATAAGGATGGCCTCTTTAATAAACTTTTCTAAGATCTTCCCCGGGATAGAAGTCAGGCTGATGGGCCTATAGTTAGCCAGATCCACTTTCCTCCCTTTCTTGAAGACAGGAACCACGTTGGCCTTCTTCCAGTCTTCAGACACTACACCAGAGTGCCAGGAATTTTCAAAGATCTGTGCAAGAGGCTGGGCTATGATGCTCACCAGCTCCTTGAGTACCCTGGCGTGTAGATTGTCAGGGCTGGCTGACTTGAAGATATCCAGCTTCTCAAGGTATTCCTGATGTTCTCAGGAAGGTGTTCCTGATGTTCAGGGTGTTCCAGACGTCTTCCTGATGTTTCTCCCTTGGTCCTGTCCATCAACATATTCTCTTTTGGTATAATAATCAATTTACATTTAAGTCATTTTGGAGAAGGAAAAAAATGCGTTTCAACTAGCTATATGCACATCTCTGTAAAAGCAACTAAGATAATTTTTTCAAGAAGTATGGCATTGTTCAACGCTTTTCAGACACTTACTACATTAAACTCATGACAAGAACCTATCCATAAGTTTTTTTGGGACAGCATGCCACACAATATGCAACACAATTTTAAAATCTTGACTGATGCAACATGTGTTTTCAGGAGGCATGTAATCAGGACTATTTTCCCTACTTCCTACCATGGGAAGAGTTTTCCTGCAGATGAGACAGATTTTGATGAAAAAATTCAATGAAGAAAATCTTCATATTACATTAAAAACTGAGGTTCTTTTTATGACTAAAAATGATGCATTTCTGGTGAAACTAACTGCACTGTAAAGGATGCTTGTGTATCTTACCATCCATTCAGATATAATAATGTCCACTTTTTCAATTGGTAGGTCTACTTCTTCAATTCTTCCTTTGATTAGGGTAACAGTATCTTCAAGTTTATTCAACCTACAATTTAAATTTACAAGTTGAAGTTACAATTTAACAAGTTATAATTTCATACCTTTTGCTTACAAGTAAATGTCCTTTAAAAAAAAAAAAAACACAACAAATTTGACCGAGGAAAAGAAAATTATGCTAAATGTTTGCATTTTGCTGTTTCCTTTCCAAATATTAAATCATTGTTCTCTACTATGCAGTAAAAAGACTATCTCTAGGTAAAATATTTTTCAAAAAAACCTCATATTACAGTTAATGGTGGAAAAGGAATAATCTTCCTCTTAGGTTATATTTTAACAGAGAGCATACAACAAATTCCACAAACTAGATCAAGACAAGTGACAAGTGAATGTGCTGGTCAGCGGAAGACTAACAAAGCATCCCTCCTCCCTCCCCACCCCCAACTTCTGCCAGCACTGTGCATGCAGTCTTTAGCTTCTCCCCCTCTCTTGGAGTTGCTTGTTTGTAACTCTCCTTCTTGGACCCCTGTGAATAAACCTACAGTTAGTGTAGCACACGTATTCCAATAAAAGTGATGAAAACCAACTCTTTTGCAAAGCTACTTTGCACACACTTTGTGTTGTTAAACAAAATCAACTGCAGAGTCACAGAGAACAAATGCTCCCGAAAGATCAATAATACAGTTATTCTACAATAAAAAGCATTTTCCTCATTACACTTCTAGGCAACGTTATCTGCAATGTTTAATACTGCAGCATTACAATATTACCTTCTATATAAGGGAAGTTATACTAGAAACATGTAGTCTACAAGAGGTACATTCTGCCATGTCACTGTAGTTTCTGGAATAGTGCTACATGGCAATTTAATGGCTAAACAACTTGAGTTCTTGAATTTTAATATTTCTATTCTCTGTAGTGCACCATATCAATCTTGCTTGTATATGCCATTATCATGACAGCTAATGTTAGAGAGGACAGAATAATTATTCACATCAGTGAAATTTATTTCTCTACTGAAATTCTTATCTCTGCCCCTTTCTGATATCTTACTCCCACAATCTCTCTCTGCCTGACTTTCAACACAACTCAGTAATCTCTTTACAAATTTAATCTAGAAGACAACAACAGACACAATAGGATGGAGGGAAGGTAAAAGAGCTACATTAAAATTTGAACTGGTACATATTTAAATAAGGGATCAAGTAAATATTTTCTAAACATGTGAATCTTTTATTGAAGAGGTTATACATCATCAAGGGTGTGACTTGTAATAAACAGAATTATTTCTGATACTAAGAATCAAAATTAAAAGTTTGGTTCTTAGGTCTAATCTAGTTAATATTAGGTACTAATTACTTAACTAACTGAAGGGCCAAAAATAAAATTCATTATGCAGGCTGCATAACTGATACAGAACAAAAGAATAGAGTAATTTTGTTTCACCACTGTACAGAAAAAAATCCAAGTTAGAACCTCATTGCAGTACACTTTAAGCCTCTATTCTGTGAATCACATGACAAACTAACTGGGCAGCTACTGAGTGCTAGGAAAATGGGTAGGTATCAGTTGATTAAGAAATCTTCTATGTAACTATCAGGAGTCATGGGACTCTTACCTTAATTTTCATCCTCACACTTAGTCAGTCACGCCCCTGCCATTTCTCAGTTCCACCGGCTAAATATGGAACCACCTGCACTTCCTAACATTTCAAAGGCACTTAAGAGTTGCATTTAGCTCTTAGTAGGAAGGGAGGAAAAAAAAAAAAAAAAAAATCACTTGCTTTCCTCTCTATTATTCATTTGATATTCCAATACACAGATTTGTCATATTATGAGCTTCTTGGTTATACCTCTTTATGGGAAGTTTTAACAAGTCTGTTATAAATGATCTGAATGTGAACAGGAGACAAACAAAACAGTTTTACAGTAAAGGTAACCTCCAAATATGTAGCTTTAGTGATGGTTCATTGTGTGCTGCAAGGGATCATTCATCACTGTCGTAAGAACAGCTCTCCTTTTAATCCTCTTCTGCCCCCAGTAAAGTGTGCAAATCAGCAAACTTGAAATGAAATGCAGATGGGTATTTCCATCATTTGCTAAACTGCAAATGTAACGAGTACATTCTGTATTTTAATAAGGAATGAAAGCGGTGAACGATCCCAAATGAGTCATTTAGAGCAGCAGCAAGACAAGCTATTTCACACAGATGCCAGTCTGAAAGCAGTCAAAGACTGAGAAAAAAATTCTCTCTTTGAAAAGCATTGGTTATGATGTCAAAAACATCCCAGTCAAAGTGCAGAGTAATAGCTGATCAAAGATTAGAACACCGCAGCTACAGTGTAAAGGCATTCACTTACAAAAGAAACATGTTAGATTATCAAAGTATCTCCTGCAGTGTGACTACGAAAGACTATTTTGAGGAGCCACTCAGCATTCACCAAGTGTCCTTTCAATCTCCCTTTTAAGTTGGCCATAACTTAAAATTCCCCAATATGCACCCTAAATAACCTCTGGGATCTAACCTCATCCTTCTGACAATACATCCCAACACCCAGCTCTACGTTCCACTAACTCTAGGTCTTTCATACACATCCTTCTTTCTTTATAGCTTGAATTTTTCCTTTTCAGCTGTAGAGATAGCCACCATTTCATCATCACATTGTAGTGAACAGTGTTCCCAGTGACTTTGCAGTAGTTTTTCTTTTTTATTAAATAAAAGCTTTGCTGACACCATAGAATATTAATGTTAGCAAAGCAACAACGTTCTCTTCCAGCAAGCAAGAAAACAGAGGTCAATTAGTCTTCCACTGCATCTTTAAGATAGATAAAACACAGGAGGTTGAAAACAGATATAATGCAGCATGCTCCGTAACAGGAGACTCCATTAAAGTACACTACTGTCATGCACTCTAACATACGATGGTTCTCTAGTCGCACACTTGTAAAGCTAAGATGCACTTTAAATATGAAGTTAAGAAAGTATTAAATTTACTAATATACAGGGCATATAAATGACCCTCTTTAAGCCTTCATTAAAAAAATAGCAAAAATTAGCTAGGATATGATAAATCTTCATTTCGAAGGGCATAAAGAGATTTTAACCAACAAAAGCAACACAAATGAATGATATTTGTTGAGTTACAGAATCTGAATAGTACCAATAGGGAGAAGGAACTGGCAACATACCTATAGGGTGGGGTACACCCTTCTCATCAACACACTGACTGAAAGGGATCTTGGAGTCATTGTTGACTCCAGGATGGATATGAGCTGCCAGTATGAGGAAGCGGTCAGTAAGGCTAACCGCACCTTGTTGTGCATCTACAGATGCATCACAAGCAGGTCCAGGGAGGTGATCCTTCCTCTCTATGCAGTGCTGGTCAGGCCGCAGTTGAAGTACTGTGCCCAGTTCAGGGTGCCGCACTTCAAAAGGGACGTGGCTAACCTTGAGAGGGTCCCAGACAAGGGCCACTTGCATGGTCAGCGAGCAGCAGGCCAGGCTCTATGAAGATAGAGTAAAGGGTCTGAATCTATTCAGCCTCCACAAGAGAAGACAGAGGGGATCTGGTGGCCATCTATAAAAACTCACCGGGGGGACCAGCAGAAAATAGGCGAGGCTCTGTTCCCCTGGGCACCACCTGGGATAACAAGGAATAACAGCCATAAATTGATTGAGAGTAGGTTCAGGCTTGATATCAGGAGGTATCACTTTACGGTTAGGGCTGCCAGGCTCTGGAATGGGCTCCCAAGGGAGGTGGTGCTCTCCCCTACCGTGGGGGGCTCAAGAAGAGGTTGGATAGATATTTGGTTGGGGTATGATGATCCCAGCTCTCGTTCCTGCCCAGGGCAGGGGGGTCAGACTTGATGATCTGTTCAGGTCCCTTCTGACCCTAGAAACTATGAAACTATAATAATTCAGTACAGCGCAGCCCTGTAAAATTGTATTTATCTTGTAGGATCCCATCTACACACTAGGATTTGTTTCCTAAACACCTCCCACTATTCTAGAGCTCCACCTGTAACAGAGTTGGACCTTGTAACATAAAGAATATATTGACCCAGCCTAGCACCTGGCCAAGCGAGGCTACATAATGATGCCTAAAATGTTGGTATCCACAGGGAGCCCCAGCTTGCATAAGTGCTTATGCCACAGCTAGCACCAGTGGGAAATGTTATGGAAATATTAACCTAAATACAGTCTTGCTTTGGGCCCAATCAAAATTGCCCAAAGGTGACAAGATTGTGTCAAAAATCCATTTGTCCAGGATGAGGATGATATACCGCCTTGGATTGTGGCAGCTTCCCTTTGTTGCTGAAGACTAGCACTCAATACCAAACAAAAGAGAAGATTCTGCAGGTATGAGAAGAACTAATGCTGAACTTACAATAGCTGTTTTAAGTCACTTCAGTTCTAGTACTTAACTTTCCTTACCTAATGATGTCCATTGCCTGATAAACAATTTCTGACTGGTCAACTCCAATCACTTTCTTCGCACCTGCTTTGGCAGCGAACATGGAGAGTATCCCAGTGCCACACCCAACATCCAAAACCACCTAAAATAAATAAGGTAATATTAGCTTATTTTCTTTCCTGCAAAAAAGAGTTGTTCAATTTCCATAGTGGGGAAAACATACCGCAAATTCACAGAAAAAAGGTAAAAATGCTACCACCTCTAGCACAAACTTGACATAAAAGCTCAGATAAGAATTCTTTACAATCATTTATTCACCAAAATTAATAGTTCTATTCTATATACTTGACCTGGAGAGAGGAGAAAATGTTATTTAAGTATGTAAAGTTCAAAGTGCAAATAAAAATGTTAAAATGTTAATTTACGAACAATGCAGCTTAAACATCTGAATGGCATTTAAACAGCATTTAAAACATGATTACTTATAATTATCTACTTGTCACAGTGATTGTTCATAGTTGGAAATGCAGTTATGACAAGGACTTCCTTGCAAGTACCTGTTTAAATTTATTGATGGGTTTGTTGCGGTGGGAGGAGGGTGGGATTGCCAATGTTGGCTGATCTTTTATTCAGGTGTCAGCAAACTATGGCTCACAGGCCATATCTGGCCTGTGAAGAGACTTGATGTGGACCATGTTTTTGGCAGACCTATCTCCTGCTACAGCCCTGTTATCTTATCTGACCCACGTTCTGCATTTTACTAATGGTGGGACCTAGTTTTCCCCCTATCTTTCCCTGCTCTGTGCAAAGGACTGCTCTCTCACTCCCCAGCTGCAGCCTCAATTCACTGCTGCCACTGATTTATCTGCTCCAAATTGTTGCCTGCCATGCTTTTCAGTGGAGGCTGTCTTAGAGGGAGAGAGGTGAGAGAACAGCCCTCTGCACAGAGAAGAGAAAGCTGCGGCAGCAGCAAAGGATCACAAGCTGCAGCAGGCTATCAAAGGCTGTTGACTCCTGCTTTTATTGGTCCTATGTAAATCTACAGAAATAGCACCGTCTTCCCTGTTTCCTCAGTTTATGAAACTATTCCTCAAGTTATGAAACTACCATTTTAACTCCTTCTCCATGAATTCATGGTGTATCTTCCCTACTATGGGAAATGTTTCCTGCAGATGCTTCTATACTGCAAGACTACAGAAGAAAGGGAGTTCCTTCATTATTGAGGATGGAACAAAGAAACCCATTCCACCTAAACTTCTCTGTGCTAAAGTTGGACAGGGGAGTAGAGACTAATAAATTAACAAAATTGTGACAACTTCCCCACCTTTGAGCTTCAACAGAAAGATCATCTCAGAGCAGAGTATTATGGCTTCACTAAAGGAAGAAAGGAGCTGCATGTTTAAGAAAGAACAGTTATGGCAAGGAAATCCTCACTCAAAAGATATTGATGCCTCAGCTGTCAGTTGTTATTTTTTCATAACACTGGCCACTTTGTTTCTATCCCATTCTGCTTTGTACAAGCCATATTGCTTCCTTTCCTCTCTTTTGGCACAGCATTCATCATAGATCCATGGTTTACGTCAGGGATAGGCAATCCCCTGGCACACATGCCAGAGCATGGCACATGAAAGTATTTTGCTTGTGTGTGCCACGAGGTGAATGGCGGGGGGAGCTGTGAGGACCCGATCCTTGTTGTGGCAGTACAGATCCAGCCCCTTCCCCGCTATCCCCTTGAGGTGTGTGTGCAACCACCCCTAGTAATGAGTAAGGCAGGGGCTCTGTGGACCCCAGCGCAGCTGCTTGTAGCCTCCCCAACACCTGCGTCAAGAAGCCTAGACTCCGTGGCAGACAGCAGGGGCCGGCCCAGAGCCCACGCTGTGGACCCCAGACAGCTGGGAGGCTGAAAAAAATCGCTGCACTAGGGTCCACAGAGCCCCAGGCTCAGGGCAGACGACAGGGAAGGGGCTAGGGCTGTGCTGCCACAACAAGGATCAGGACCCCTTGTGGCTCCCTCACTGCCTGCCCCGGCATGCCAACATTTTACAAGTCGAGGTTATGGGTGTTTTTAGCACTGTGCCCAAAAACATTGCCAACCCCTGGTTTACATCATTTTGGGCATATTATCTTTTGAAAGGATAGAGGACAGGTCTTCATTCTTTTCTGATTTGCCAGCAGCCCTTAACATCACTGGCTACAAACTTGCCCACAGCTGTGACAACTGTTTCTAGCTAACTCTCTATTATTTGATGTATTTAACATTTTGCTGTTAGAATTTCTGACCAACCTCACAACGTTTAAAGATGAGGAAAATTTTAAAATATATTAATACCTCAAAACTTTTTGACTGTTCAATGCTCCAGGAGCCTATGTGTATTCCTAACAGGAAACACTCATTTATTCAAATTCATTGGTGGCATTTGTGAATTAGTATGCTCACAACTGTGTGCAACAGAAATAAGAGTAAGTTTCAGATAACTCCCCAAAAGTTGTCCAATAAACAACAGTGACAACTGTATAGGGGTGCACCAATAAAGATTTTCTTGGCTGATACCAACAGCCGATTTACAGGAATGCAGCCAAGCAGTGTGGTTTCCTGCAGGGAAGTCTGTGGAGGGAAGGGGGGTGGTAGGAGGGACAGATGGAGGCTCCTATGGTGAGGGAGGGAGTGGGGCAGGGGCTTGAAGCGCTGCCCAGTCAGGTTAGTGAATTGGACCTGGGGCCAGGGTGGGAAGCAGGCAGAGCCGCAGGCAGCTTGTCCACGACATCAGCATCCAGGCCCTTAAAAAATGGTGGCACTGGCACTTGAACTGAAGCTTGTCAAATGAGCTTCAGTTTAAGTGCAACAAACAACATTAAGCGCCAGGACGCTTTTAAGCAGAGCGCAGCTGAGCGGGGCGAGGGTAGATGTAGGCTGCCTGCTGTGGGTGCGGTGCTCTCTGCTCTGCAGCCTCTCTCTTGGGAATCCCACGCTAGCCATGCGCCCCCTGCCCACTCAACAGTGGGAGGCACAACTCACTGCCCCCACCACTGCCAGCTGGGCAGGGGGACACATGGCCAGCATGGGGCTCATAAGGGAAAGACAGCAGAGCAGACAGCCCCAAGCCCACAGCAAGCAGCCTGCATCCAGCCCTGCGCACATGCCCCTCCATGCCTCCTCTGGGGGGCTGCACACAGCAGAGGGGAGCCACCAACCCCCACCCTCTGGTGACCTGCCCACTGTTCCATCCTGCTCCTGGCCCTGGCCCCGGATCCCATTCACTGCCCTGGCTGGGCAGCACCCCCAGCACCTGCCCCACTCCCTCCCTTCACCACAGGGATCTCAATCTGCACCCCCCAACACCCCTTCCCCTCCACAGACTTACCTGCAGGGCGCTGCTCTTCACGCTACTCAGCTGCATTCCTGGCCACATGCATGCTTGTGGGATGCACATGGCATCTGGAGGCTCCAGATGACATTATTGGCTACATTAGCCAAAAAAAAGCCAATAATGTTAATTTTCCTTTCATCGGTGCTGATACGATATGTAACCAATATATCAGTGACCTCTAAATTGTACTGTGATAACACGTAGCAAATTAAGGTAACTATCAGTATAAAAATG
>NW_017729025.1:116448846-116454682 GCF_001723915.1 Gavialis gangeticus | reverse complement strand
ACAAAAGATGACATTTCTAGAAGTGGAATTGTCAAGCTTTTGTAGCATTTATGAGTTTACTTAGGAAGATACTGGCTAGTTCAGTATGTAACCACAGCTTAACTATTTGTGGTGGAAACACTGGAAAGCAAAAAAATTCAAACAAATATACTAGCTGTTCTCAGCTGCCTCTTTAGGAACAGAGAAAGTATGTTACTATTTTACAGTAAAAATAATGTTTTGGCTAATTTATCTTTAAAAAAAAATTTATAAGTGTATACAGCTCATTTTATGTCTGGAACAGAAGACCTCCCTTGGGAAACATCAGTGTGAAAGAGAGAAGGTGAAAACTACCCATTCTTGTCACTCTTCCAGCTATTCCAGTAAGTCAGTTCTGTAGCCAAATCATATGCTACTACCTTTTGCCACTGAAGTTCTAACAACTAAAAGCTACAACAGCCTCAGGCTAAAGTCTTCTGAAGAAATCTTCTGGATACAGAAATGGAGAGTAAAAGAGATGTTCTTACAATTGCTGAATCCCCTGTTTTCCAGAATCATCCCACTGAAACATTTTACCTGTGGCAGTTAGCAAAATTACTGAACCATGAGAGCTGGAAATGGGTACCAAATATAAACCTTTGCAAACCAATGGCCATGCTGTAGAGTCACACAGAAGAGAGCAATCACCATAAATGGGAAAAATCAAAACAGACAACATTTTGGACAGTTGCCCTGGTCAGTTAAAAAACAAATGGAATAGCCACAGGGGTTGGGAAAGAGTAGTCAAGCTGCAGCCCATTTCAGAAACTGAAACACATGAAGTATAATCACCACTTAGCCTGAGGACAGAGGTCTACAGTTAAAGTATTCTTGCAGCGATCACATATGGCCACTCACCAGAGATCCAGAGCAGCTGGGCTTGCAGTTTGGCAATACTGCAACATATTACAGCATTGTAGACACCAAATTCTGTACATGCTCTACAGTCAGTTTCAAATAAATACAAATTTCCCCACTAACAGGAATTAATTAGCTTGGCTTCAGAAAAGGAAAAAAGAAGTCAGCTTTCTACCCAAATAAATCTATTCTCTCAATGGGCCTGTTTAATATTTAGTAAGAACAAACTTTTGAGTACAAAAAAGGAGAACAGATGTCTCATAAAATGTCACTGATATGTCACAGACCATAACACATCTACACAAAGCAATCTCTCTGGTACACAAGATTTTGACTTCAAAGGTAGAGCCATAGTTATATAAATGGATCATTTTCTTTTCTGAGTGGGACATACTAACTGAATGGAAGTCTCCCATTCTTCCTTTCAAATGTGGATGACAAATCTATGTTGAGAGGCAATGGACAATAATTTAAGCCACCTTGTGACAAAACCACTGTTTCTTCTGACACCAGGCATAGCAGAACAACCTGCTCATTTCCAAAATGCTAAGTATCTCAAATAATTCAGACTGCCCCCTCCTTACTTACAAGTTATACCATTCCTTCTCTTTTTGAACACCTAGTCTAGCCTTTGATTAAATAAGATCCTTTATGGCCAACCTATCAGACAAAAGGTGGTTCAGTCTTGTGGACCACATCTATTGTGACAGAACACACAAAACTAAATTTGGCTACTCATACTACTTATGAATAAAACAGCCAAGGGATTGACAAACAGAAGATCAAAGGGAGATGTAATTAAGTTCTCAATGTGAACCTTCACAACCCCAAGGGTTTGGTAAGACCTGCTGCCTTCAGGAGTCGTGTTAAAGGTAGAGAAAGGGGGAAAATATAAAGAACATTTGAGGTGATCATGCTGAGAAACTTTATCTAGGAGTTTATTTTAATAGGGTAGCCAGACATAGGACCTCTTGAAAAAATTTCTCAGGTACTCACCATTATGGCTTTCACCTGACCAGTAGCGTATCACAGAATGAGCATTTGGACTTGTGCTTGGACCAGGGTATAAGCAGGTATGGTACCCTTCTCCTGGACACTAGGTGTACGAGACACTGAACTCATTTGTATGAGGCTTAAGTGTTGGGATGGACAGGGAGGGAGAAATTTCATATGCAGTCACTAATCTGAGTGAAACTAAAAGAGGTATTTTAGCATTCTTTTCAACTTAATAGTGTAAAGCAAGAGAAAAAGAAAAGAAATTTTCTGGTCATTTTTAAGCAAAGACATCACAGCTTGGCCCGATTGACCTGATTCTGGAGTAGCTTGCCTTTACTTTCTTGTTTATCTTGGATAAAAAGCAAGTCTATCATACTGCTGTGCAGTGGAAATGCAACGCATCAGTTTTTCAATGCTACTTCTTGGTCTTGAGAAATAAGCGTACAGCCTATTAGATACGTGCTAATTTAATGCCATGATGAAATTAGACTCCACTTCTGAAAACGTAAGTAGACAACAGATATTAAGAATGAGCTTATCAAGAGCTAAGCCTAGATTCTGTTAACACAGTTGAAATCAAGCCCAACTGCACCTATTAAAGATGGCTGATACCACTAAACAACAGGAAAGGAAACAACACGTATAAATTTAAGCTGGAAGGTGCTGAAAAAGGGGGAAAATAGATTATGTGGCTGAATAGCACACCAAGAGAAGCATATAGCAGGTAAAAAGAAAAGGAAGAAGGGGCAGGTAAGCAACTGAAGATTGGTTAGTTGGTTTGATTTGGAAACAAGGAAACAAGTTAGGTGGCAGAGTGCTTTGGAAACAGAATAATAGAAAAGAAGTCCTCAGAAGTCAACTAGTCCAACCTCCAGCTCAAGGCAGGATCTTCCCTGCCTAAACCATTCCAGACAAATGTTTGTCTAATCTTCCCTTAAATACTTCTAAGGATAGTGATTCCGCATCTTCCCTAGGTAACCTATTTCAATGCTTAACCACCCTTATGGTTGAGGACTAGAAAATGATATTTAGTAGAGGTGCACCAATACATGGGTCCCATATCAGATTGGCACCAACACAGGGAAAAATAGAAATTATCGGAAATTGGCTTTTTTTTTTTGGTGACTGTTGCACCCAATAACGTGGCTCATAAACACCCCGTGCACACGTACAGCCGCAGCATGTGTGGGTCTAAGAGTACAGCCTGCCAGCTTAGAGACCAACATCTGGCTGCTAAGTCTGGTGTGGGGGAAGGGGTGGTGGGAGGGAAGAGGTGTAGGGGGCAGATCTAGGCCCCTGGGGTGAGGGAGGGAGTCGGGCTGGGGCAGGTGTTGCTCAGTCGAGGCAGGGCGGAGTGCAGGATGGAGCCACGGCTTGTCCGGGGGGGGGGGACACAGGGACGGGAGGCTGCTCCTGCCACTGCATGTACCCCAGGAGGACATGGGAGGTGTGTGCCCCCCAGAACTGCACACGGGGTGGGGTGGGGTGGGCTGCCGCCACGGCCAGGCTCTTCCCAGTGGGAGCTGGGAGGGGGTGTTGCAGGGGGGCTATGGCTAATTTTGCAGCCCCCCCCCACACACCTGCTCTCCCAGCACTGTCCCTGCCCACCCCAAGTGCAGTCCGGCTCAGCCCTCCCCCCCACTCCACAAAGAGCCCAGTGCAGCCCCAACCCTAGCCCCCAGCAGCATCTTGCCCTGTCCCATGGAAATCCGGTGGCACACACTCCCCAGGTCTCCTGGGGCATCTGCAGTGGTGGGAACCGCCCACCCCGCACAAGCCATGGCTCCGTTCTGCACCCCGTCTCGTCTTGGATGAGCAGTGCCTGCCCCAGCCCCACTCCTTCCCTCACCTTGAGGCCTCGATCTGCTTCACCCCCCCTTCCCCCACACTGGACTTACCAGCCCAATGCTGGTCTCCAAGCTGCCTGGCTGCATATCAGAATTGGATCGGTATTGGCCAATATGGCTCCTTAAAAATTGGCCATTGGTATTGGCCCAAAAAACCTATCGGTGCACCCCTAACGTTTAGAGGCTCGTTTTTGAGAATCTGCTTGAAGGTAAAGTAGACAGCGTATTAGAACAATGGTTCAGGGCAATGACAAGGGTTACTTAATTTCTAAAAGCCTGTTTGTGACAAAGTTTCCTTCAAGGTCCAGCGTGTCTGAAGCCAGGAGACACACAGGCTGGGAAAATGAAGACCTGTAACACACTGTTCCATAACTTGAACAGTGTACCCAAACAGAGATAGAGGTGCCTGCAGCACTGGCACCAGGTCACAGTGCTCAACTGCGGGGCCCTTGGGAGTTCCAGTTTTGGTAGACAGACCAAATTAGGAGGCCCAATAAATAACCAAATTGAGATTCATGCATATGATGGATTTGTGGGAAACAAAGGAATATGCTGACAGGACAGAATGTGAACAATATAATGAACACAGAGAGATCAATTGATGGCCAGAGATGAAGTCATCAGAGGGGAGAAAATACAAAAGGAGGGATTTCAGAGCAGCAAAAGGGTTCCTAAGAGGGGAACCTAAGGCCACCACAGACAGAGGGCACACAACCAGCTTTGCCCACCCACCCCACTTGAGAGGGCTGGGCCTCAGCCGTCAATCTCCAGGCTGCTGAGATCTGACATTCAAGAAAGAACCTCAGGGTGAAGCTCAAGTACTAGTCAGATGTACCTTCCTGGTCAGATGGACTACCAAATAGGCCCAGTTCATTTAGGTTTTCCTCATATAAAACACATTTCCCAAAACTCTAATGTTTCTTTTTTTGATGGACAACCAATTTGTCCATAGCTTTCTCAAAGTATGAGGACCAAAACTGGACACAGTACTGCAAGTGAAGCCTCATCAGTGCCAAACAGAATTAAAGGATCATTTTCTCAGCTTGGAAGTGACCCTCCTATTAATACATTCCAAAATGCTGTTGGATTCCCGTCCACCTCACCCCAAAAGAGCATACCTTTGGCTCCAATTCAGCCTCATATTCTACAATAACCCATAGCTTCTTTTCCGCAGTAGTGAGCCTAGCTAGTAATTCCCCACTTTATATTTGTGCATACAAAGGTCATTCTAAAGCTTAATCATAGAATCAGAGAAAATTAGGGTTGGAAGGGACCTCAGAAGATCACCTAGTCTAATCCCCTGCTCAAAGCATCCCCAACTAAATCATCCCAGCCAAAGCTTTGTGTAGCTGCATTCTGAAAACCTCCAAGGATGGAGCTTCTACCACCTCTCTGGGTAACCTGTTCCAGTGTTTTACTACCCTCCTAGTGAAAAAGCTCTTCCTAATATTTAACCTGAACTTCCCTTGCTGCAACTTGAGCCCATTGCTCCTTATTTCGTCATCTGCCACAACTCAGAGCAGTCTAGCTCCATCCTCTTTCAAACCTTCTTTCAGGTAGCTGAAGGCTTCTATTAACTCCCCTCTCAGTCTCCACTCCTCTAAACTAAATAAGCCTGGTTTCCTCAGTCTTTCCTTGTAACCAAGTCATGTCTCCATCCCACTAACCATTTTTGTCACCCTCTGCTGGACTCACTCCCATTTTTCCACATCTTATCTGTAGTGGGGGGCCCAAAACTGAACACAGTACTCCACATGTGGCCTACCCTCCAGAGCAGGAGCAGGCAATTATTTCAGCCGGACGGCCACTTAATGAGCTTTGGCAAGCTATCGAGGGCCACATAGGTAGCCCTGTCTCTTGACAGGTGCCACACTCCCTGGTTGCCATCTTGGGACCAGAAATCTTGCCTCCTAACCCCTGATCTTTGCCATCAGAAGTCCCTCCCCTTGCCCCCCGAAGTACTTATTTCGGCAAGAGGGGTTGCCATCTCAGAACCAGAAAAAAAACAAGCTATATTCTAAAAATCAAACATCTATTACAACATTCATTAACTTGGTTTAAAAAAATATTTTTGTCCTGATTTGCATGCATTTGTGTAGTGTACATGGAGGTGATTG
>NW_017729025.1:116433221-116443846 GCF_001723915.1 Gavialis gangeticus | reverse complement strand
GAAGCTATTCTGGGCTGCCATCAGAAAACATTGCAGCCCCCTGTATGAAGAGCCTGTCCGAGTAGGTATGGGGTCTGGACAGGCCCCCAGCTCCAATAGGGAGCTTTAACTGTGCAGGGGAGGGCGGCTGAGAAGGTTGTGGCATGTGTGAAGGGGGAGGATGGCTGAGGTGTGAGTGCATGTGTATGCTGGTGCAACCGGGGGGGGGGTGTGGGTGCATGTGTATGGTGAGGTGTACATGTGGGACCCCACTACAAACACCCCCCACTCCACACCTTGTCCCTCCTTGCCTACAGCTACTGCCACCAGCGGCAGCAGCAGACAGCGAGGCCTCAGGGCGCACACGGCCCGCGGCAGGAGGCGTCCCTGCCGGCAAGGGCTCCATGTGCATGCTGCCCCTGGCCACGGGGTACTGGTCCCAGCTCTGCACTGTCACCCGCCTGCTCAACACCACTTCCCCTCCCACTGTCCCCCCCCCAATCTGCCACCATGAACCTTTTCCTGCCAATTTCCCACCTTCCTTCCCGCCGCCCACCCACCCCTCTGGCACTGTGCCATTCCCAGCTGCATGGCCGGGACTGCTTGACACAACAGGAGCCAGCCTCGCCTGGTCAAGTTTGTACTCCCGGATGGAGGGAGGGCAGGGAAACAGCTCCAGGGTTCCCAGGCCAGAAGACTCTGCTGAGCAAAAGCTTCCAGTTGGGGGCCCGGGGTCAGGTAGGGCTGGGCAGGCCTTGCTGCTGTGGCTGCTGGGTCCTGCTGCTGCTTTAGACAGGTAGCCATGGGCAGATAACAAGTTTCTAATTTTTTTTAGGGGCCCCATGGGCCAGACTGAATGGCCTGGTGGGCCAAATTTGGCCCACAAGCCATATTTTGCCTGCCCCTGCTCCAGAGTGTTTGCAACTCAACCCCATTTGTAATATACTTGTAGTACAATTCCTTTTCACAGGGAAGTTACAAGATCCCAACATGAAATAAAACAAGATCCAACTTCAAAACCTTAGCTGATGTCCACCTGAAGAACCATTAAAAGAATATCATTATTCCATGCCCTGTGGTACCACTATAATTAAAAAACTTCATCCTGAAAATGGGTAAGAAGTTAAATTTAAAAAAGGGAAAATTAAGTACTTCTTGCCCAGTGGGAGTTTCTCCTTAAAACAGACAAACATTAGGTATCTAGAGAAGTCAATTAAAAGGATGAGGATCTATCAGAATACCTCAAATTACATTTTTAAAATAGCCAAAATAACTGGTGGGGAAAAAAAAAAAATGTTTACCAGCAATAGGACAAAGAAAACCATAGTTGCAGTAGCAACTGGGAATAAGAGAAGAAGCAGAAACAACAGACACCAAAAGCTATGAAACAGGAGTCTTGGCTCCATTTCAATCACTTGATAATCTGGCAAAAAGCCCCTGATTCACAATATAAAATAATTATAGCTGAATGTGGTCCCAACACTAATTTCATTAGGGACCCTATAATGCTTTTATCCTGTTAGATATGGGTTAAAAATGTACTGGAATTGCCATAAATAGAGCCTGCCCAAAATAGATTCAGTTTAAAATACTGGACAAGAAAGGTTTAACTTAAACATGTCATCATAATTAATGAACACTCTGAGACAGCATACAGAACAATGACAACAATGATCAGCATTTCTGTTATCAGCTCTCTGCACCCTCCAGCAGCTGAATAACACTATCACATAATAAAGCTGGAGTACATTAAATCAAATCATTTGAATGATACTCTAGTCCCAGAACTAGGAGGTATTCAAAACCCAAGGGATAGCTACCAGAAGAAAATCAAGCACTGCAGAAATATTTCATCTGCTGAGCTGCTTCCTTTACCTTATCCTTGAAGATGTGGAGGTTTTGGTATATGAAGTCACGATAGCTTTCTGTACGCACTTTGTCCTATAAATTAAAAATAGAAACAGCATTTACATCATCCAGTTATGTAGAGAAAACAGGCTGAAAGAGGAGACACTTCTAGACAATTTTAGGACCTATCATATAACAAAGTCTTTCCCAAATTAAAAAGTTTATTTAGAAGCAAATCCTACTGACTTTTTATAAAACGAGTAGTCAGGCTGTCATAAAGGCATCCAGGTATATACAAAATGTAATTTACAGTATCAAAGTCTGGCGTACTTAGCTCCTGAACAACACCATGTTTGAAAGTTATTAAAAATCAACTTATACCCCAACAACACTGATAACTGAAAGGTATGGAAGCTCAGTGTAAAACAACAATCTTACATGAAGACTGAGACATGAACCAACTTAAATATATTACAGATCAAAATGGAAAAAACAAGGTGTGTGACCCAAACTTCTTGCTTTGTTATAAACAAGAGCTATTGATCAGATCTGATACCAGGTTACCCTGCTTTACTTATAGAATCAGAGCCAGCCTTAGGGAAAATGATGCTCTTGGATAATTTGTATTTTGGTGCCCCCCCCAAGTCAGCAGTGCTGCTGCAAACAGAGGCAGAGGCAGAGACAGGCAGGTAGGAGTGTGGGGCACAGTCTGGAGGGGAGGCAGAGCAGCATGGCATGCCAGGCAGGCACCACTGCTGCTGGGCAAGAGCAAGGCCAGCAGACTGGAGCAGGCACCACTCTGCCCTGCTGGCACATGCCCAGCCCAGCTCCTCCTGAGCAGCTGCTGGAGGTAAGGGGCAGGCTGGGCTGGGCACTGCTCCTCCTGCCTGGGGCACAGATTGGCCAGGGCAGGGCCAAATGAAGAGGACAGCACTGCTGTGAGCTTGGGCTGCTTACATGCATCTGTGTGGCACCCCCCCCAACTATGGCACCCTGTGCGGATGCCCACTCCTAAGGCCAGCTCTGCATGGAATCATTCTTATTGGCCAGCCAACTGACATACTTGTCTTAGCATCTGCAAGAACGTAAGTCATTCAGGCTGTACAGCTCACAATGTAGAATGCTAAATTTAAAAAAAAAAAAGAAAATTACCAAGCACTAACGCAACATGACCCAAGAAGCTGGCAGGCTTTCAAGCACGCATCTGAATATCCGTAGTACATTAGCGTATGTAAGCTGGCATATTAGCTCAACTTACCAGTGAGCTAACATATTGATCCACATAATACGCATAGGCAGGCACTCAAGCTGACAGCAAGCTGTAAGTTTTAGAGTCCCAGTCGCAACTGCCAGAGGTTCAAGCGTCAGAATGAAGGAAAACGAAATTAAAATGCCATTTTATTTATCTATGACTCCAATTAAAGTGACCACAACATTACTTTAGATTAAGAAAAGACTTGGATGCCACTGCCTGAATTTAAAAGTTAGCACAGCACTACTGAGTAGTTAAGGATCAGGAATTCCTATTCAATGTAGGAAACTATATAGGGATAGCTTTTCTTGAACAATTGCCAAGAAGTTCATCTTATTAGAAAAGCAATTAGTTAATGACTGATTAAGAATAAAGCATATAATCCTGCAAGTTTATCTTTACATCCTAATATGATAAGTCTCTTTATGGATAAGGGAAATTAGTTCTTCACAAAATATATTTCGAAAAAAAACAAAAGCAAAGGGTACAAAAAGCTTAAGCACTAACAAATTAATATTTTTTTGATAAAACTGTAAATTATAAAGCCTTCTATTTGAGAGGATGGATTTTAAAGAACTCATATTTAGCACTCTCTTTGCATCACTATATAACTGGATTTGTGGCCAAGAAAAAAAAAATCAAAAGGTTCGGTATCAATCGGGAAAGCAGTGAGCTGGAAAGCTTTCAGCTTTACAACCTCACGACTCGCGTTACTCAGCACTGCCCCAACTTAATCAATAGAATACCAACTGCTGTCCTTACTATATGCACTGCTGCTCTAGTGAGCTATAGCCATTCATTTCAAGTCTCTCTATTCACCAGTTCCCTTCCAGCCTCTCATTAGAATGAAATCTGAAAAATAAGTAAGTTTATCTCGGACAATCCTCAAGCAATGTTTAAATAAAGAGTACAACCATTTCTAAGGAGTGACCCACTAACTGTTCTATCAGTTTAAAACCACAGCATTCTTCTCCTTGGAAATCTTGTGAAGCAGACACCATGAACACATGACCTTTCACACTTCCACTTCTCCTAAAAGGCTCTAAACTAATAGAGAGATTTGGGGATCACAAAAGGCTTTTTTTCCAGCTTTGGAAAAATGTAATATTATAAACTATAAATAGTTCTAAAAACTACAGAACTACAAGTTCTTCAGATGTTCAGGCATTAACTGTAGCTCTAAATCAAGCTCTCTAAACTTTACATATCAGCTATGTGGGTTTTCCTCCCTTTCACCCTAGTTAACAAATAAATTCCTCTACTCTATAAATAAGAGTATTAGTCATCCAGACATACTACACTGGGGCAAATTTGTACCAGTATTAATCAGTTTCCAAGTCCTGGGAACATGTGTTGACCATTTATTTTTATTTTAGAAAGTATATTATTTTCTATTTCCAGAATTTGTTTTCTATTAAGACAATTCTGCTGGATCAATGCATTAGCTCTATATACTGACAACGCTGTTCAAGGTTGCCTTAAAGCAGATTTAGGTCTAAAGGTGAGACAACCGTTACTTTTTTTTTTTTTTTTAAGATATCAGGAAGCTAAATCTGTTACCAACGCTACACAAGAGTGAGCACACTTTAGGTCTTCATCTATTCTGTTTAACTTCATAATCAGTTAAAAAAAAATCTACTAGTCTCTAATAGCCGAAAAAAGTATCATGAAGGAGACAAGAATTTTCTGTTGCGGAATGAAAACATCACAACACAATTTTGCCACATTACAGCAAAGGTACCTTAATACTTCAAGTTTGTACAGAAATTTGTTTACAAGTGTTTGACCTTTTGAATTATATCAACAATCTTCCTAATTGTTCAGTGTATTGCTTTCACTATGCTAAACTGAGATGATTAGCTAAGTCAACTGAAGAAGACAGCACTTAAGGGTTAAAGTACATTTTTGCCTCATCAATTTCAGTCTTATGGGAATATTAAAAATGATAAAGACCTTCATTATTTATGCTATATTGTGTTATGCACTGTATTGGGAATATTACAGAATTCAGCTGAAATTTACTTCTACAACACACATGGCATGAAGTGCATATGGAACAAGTCTTGATTGATTTCTAACATTCAACCATATCTGCAGTTTTACATTCCCAGTGCTTCTGCGTCAAACAGGAAGAATTTAAACAGATCTAGGCATGTTAAGAGATGAAAAAAGCAGCTATTTTTCCTGTGATTCTTTTACCTGAGATTCACAGATAAAATACCATCAAGCACTGAACAGGTTAAAAATGCAGCTGCTCTGCAGCATATTTATGGGCACAGCCTGTTTCATTCCTTCTTTCCTCTTTAGTACAAGCAAGACGCATTTGTGCGCACTTTCTAACCTTTAGCATCTCTTCATGTATCCCATAATGCCCATAGGAGCCGAAGTAAACACCATCCTCATCCTCCTGGAGGTCCGCAATGGCGTTAGATGATGAGCTGCTTCTGACATCTGCGTTCATCACAAAATCCTGTGCAAATTGTCTGTAATCAATTTGAAACATACCCTTGAGACATGTTTATGGGACCATGAAAAAGAAAGGGAGGGGGTTCGAGAGATAAGGAATGTGAATGCTCATGGGCTTTTACAACAATGAAAGCAACATTACAGTTTAAGCGTACTGAAACTCCCCCTGCTGGTTTGTAGAGCAAGCTACCGCATGATCATTTGCTATTCTCTCTGCATTTTAACATCAGTAGTTCTACCGCATTTTAGACACTAAATTTCAGCTGTGTGAAGTCATCAGTGTTTTACTCTTGCTGTACCTCCTTCCATCTACTGTATTTAGACATTAACGTTCTAGCTATTACTCATCCAAATCAAACTGCATTCATATTTTAACGAAAAAATTTCCCTTTTTGCCAGGTGTTTAAGGGGAAAATAGTATGTCAAAAGGTCAAAACAGAACATGACGGCATTCATAAACTCTAGAGATGGGGCGCAATATGTGTCCTATATTAGAGTTTCAAGTTGCTAATATGGATTTTAATTTTTTTTTTTGCCTTGGTTCTTAAATGAAAAAGCACTTGATTTTCTTGGTTCACCTTTGTTTTAGAAAAAGAAATCATTTTGAGAATACCACAAATTGAAATACAATACAAACAGATACCAGAGCTATATCTATAATCAACATCTTCAAATAATATGAACCTTTATAAGTCCAAGCAGAAATGCTTTGATCAGGCCACCTTTTCATTATGATTTCTAGTTGGAGGCAAGATGACAGGTGCTCCTAAGCAAATTAAGTGCAGGGTTTTTCAAAAGCACCTTGTAGCTTGACTTTATTTAAAAATGTCGGCTTGCATTTAACATGCTGGCAGTATAAATACATTTTCACTGTCAAAACCAGAACTGTTTTTGAACACAGGTTCATTTTTAACCCTGATGTTTCAAATACAACTAAATACCTAAAGGGTCATTACGAAGAGGGTAGAGTTAGACTTTTCTTTGTGGCCAGGATCAAGTAAGTTGGAGATTAAAAAAAAAAAAAAAAAACAACTCTCTCACTGTGAGGTTGATCAAGCATTAAAACAGGCTACCTAGAGAAGTAGAATCTCTACCCCCCTGGAAGTTCTCAAGAGCAGGTTAGAAAGACACGCAGCTAGGGTGGTATAAGCAGGGATCATCCTGCCCTCAGCAGCAGGCTGGACTAAATGACTTCCCATGGTCCTCTTCCAGCCCTACTTTCCTATGATCCGATAATTAACTTCATACTTAAACAAGACCCTAAGTTGGACTATTCATGCTTAAACAAATATACATCTTGAATGCATATGCAGTATCACGGCCTTCATTTTTAGTGTTCTATACATTTTTTAACATAAAACACATACCCACGGCACTTTTGTAAAATTCAAAGGAGCTACTAGAAGTTGCATCAAGACCAGGCCAGATTCGATTTAAATCAAGGGACAGGAAGCCTAGATTTAATAACGGTTTTCTACAAAAAGTGTGCTTTTGTTGTTTAAGCATATTATTCACAACTCAGAGATAGATGTAGGTTTCATTTTTAAAAGGTACACACTATGCAATTTAATACAGTGGGGTTTTTTTTTGCTATTTTTCAGATTAATTTTGTAGCTACATCAGAAAACGGAATTATGACTCAGCTATCTTATTTACCGAAGGTGACTGAAGCAGACACTTGTGAAGTCACTGGGAAGTGAACTCTCTCTAATTCACTATATTAATCATGATATTTAGGGGATATTCTTGTAATGCTGTATTAGGAGGACATGAAATGAGCACTGTTGCCATATGTTATTAGTTTGGTGCTTTCTTCAATTTCTTCTAGATTTCTTCTCATCTTTTATTTCTTCTCACTTTTACAGCTGCCATTATAGGCTTTCCCTTCTACCACACCATCCCCTCACTAGATCTCAAATCAACGGAGAGGCTATTGTCAGAAACTTCTCTCTCAACTTCCAAAATATTCTGCTCAAAATGTTTCTCTCTCGTTTCTACTGCCCCTCTTCTTCTTGCATGCATCTCCAGAGACCTCCTCCTTGCCCAGATCTACTCCAACCCCAACAACCTTCTATTCGTTTAACTACTTGATACTTTGCACTTTTTGACCCAAGTAAGGGCTTGACTATGTACACCAGGCATGGGCAAAATACAGCCCACAGGTTGGATTTGGCCCACTAAGCCATTCTATCCAGCCTGTGGGGCCCCTAGAAAATTGAGAAAATTCGTATTTATCTTTCCCTGGCTCCTGTCAATGATGACAGGAGCCAGGAACAGTAGGACCCAGGGGAAGCCACCGCAGGATCCTGTGGCAGCAGACCCAACTTGCCCTGTTTCCCCTGCAGTTGGAAGCCCCTGCCTAGCAGGGGCTTCTGGCTTGGGACTGTTGGGCCATTTATGCCTCCATATGCTGGAGTGGGAAATTCAGGTAAGGGGGGGGGGGCAGTGAGGCAGGGAAGAACCATGGGGATTGCCCCAGTTCTCAGGGCCTGGTGGGCTCCTGCTGAGCCTCATGGTCCAGCCATGCAGCTGGGAACCATGTAGTCCAGAGTGGCTAGCTGGTGGGTGGGCAGGAAACTGGGGAAACCAGCAGTGGTGGTGGAGGGGAATGGAAACAAGCACATGTGCTGAAGTGCGGTGCCCGTGTCAGTGTCCTGGGGCCAGTGCTGGCAGGGCCAGAGTGGTGGCAGGAGCATGGGATGCGGGCTGGCAGGGGTCTATGGAGCTGGGCTGGGTTGCACCAGCAGAGAGAGGGGGAGCTGCCCTGGCTCCATAGAGCCTCAGCCAGCTGGGACTCAATGCTCCTGCCACCCTGATCTGGGCCCTGCTGTACAGTACAGGAGGGGATGAGCATGTAGCCCCAACTCCATGCGCTCTGCAATTGCTTGTCTCAGCTGAGCAGCGATGGCAGGGAACAAACTGCAGCTCAGCGCAAGAGAAGAGCATGCCCCCACCCTGTGGCAGGTGCTTCCTGCTGCAGCTGCTCGCAGCCCATGTGGGGCTGTCCTGCCTTTCCGCCATGTCACTGCTGCCCCGTGGAGCAACAGTGGCAATGGAGAGCAGGAACAGGCAGTCCTGTGTGGGCTCCAAGTGGCTGCAGCAGGGAACTGCTGGCAACAGGAGGGGGCACTTTTTGCCCACACTGAGCAGCAGTTTGTTCCTGTGGCTGCTGCTCAGCCTGGGCCCCGTGCCAGCTCCAGGCTTGCCCGTCAGGGCTGAGCAGCAGCAGCAGCAGCTGGGCAGAAACTGCTGATTGATGCAAAGGAAAGCATGCCTCCCCAGCAGTGTTTGCTGCAGCTGCCTACCTGAAGTCCCCATCGTGCTAGGCAGCGGTGTGGCTACTTCACTGCCGCTTCCGAGCTGCTCTACGGCTGCTCCACATGGCCACTGCTGCTGTGCTGGGCAGCACAGAGGCAGCAGTGAAGCAGTCACACTGCTGCCCAGTGTGTTGCGGGCTCTGGGCAGGCAGCTGCAGCAAACACCGCTTGTGACAGCCTGGAGAGGGAGAAGGCGCATTTTCCTTCATGCCAAGCAGCAGTTTCTGCCCAGCTGCTGCTGCTGCTCAGCCCCAACGGGTGAGCCTGGAGCCAGCATGGGGCCCAGGCTGAGTAGCAGTGGTGGGGAACAAACTGCTACTCATTGCAGGCAAAAAGCAGCCGCTCCCTCTCCTGCACTGAGCAGCAGTTTGTTTCCCACTGCTGCTGCTCAGCCCAGATGGGCAAGCACAGGGCATACAGGGTCAGGGCCGCGTGCTTGTCCCCCGCTTGTACTGTGCGGCTGGGTGGGGGGCTGGGGGTGAGCAGGCATGCAGGAACCAGCAGTAGCCAGGCAGGAGTCCAGGGCCCGCGTCTGTGTCCTGGGGCCAGTGCAAGTGGGGCCCAGAGCAGGGCGGCAGGAGCATGGGGTCCCAGCTGGCTGAGGCTCTATGGAGCTGGGCCAACTCCCTGCTCTCCCTGTTGGCCCAGCCCAACTCCATAGACCCCTGCCAGCCCGTGTCTGGCACTCCTACCACCCTGCTCTGGGCCCCACCGGCACTGGCTCTGGGACACGGGTGCAGGCCCGTGGGAGGTGAAAAGGGTCAAGTGGGAGGGTGAGCAGAGTGAGTGAGCACTGAGCCCAGGCCAGAGGGGTGGCAAGAGCACAGGGTCCACTCTGGCACTTGGGGCTGGAGTGGCTGGCCAGGGCGGAGCAGTGGAGAGAAGGGACAGGTGGGCTGGCGGGAGCTCAGGGTGGCGCCCAGGGCCAGGGCCACCAGGATGACAAGAGCACAGGGCCAGGGCTGGCAGGGCCCAGGGTGGGGCAGGAAGATCACGGGGTCTGTTCTGGCACATAGTGCTGGAGCACCTGGCAGGCAGGGAGGAGTGGCAGCAGTGGTGGTAAGAGGCAGGGGGGAGACATGACTGCAGGGCCCAGGCCAATGGGGCAGCAGGAGCACAGAGCCAGGGGGAGGCGGCAGGAGTACAAGGTCTGGCCCACCAGGTGGTGCCAGAGCAGCTGGCAGGCAGTCAGGGAGGGGCAGTGAGAAGTGGCGGAACCAATTAGATTTATTTACATTAATTTCTATAGGAAAATGGGTTTTGCTTAGCGCAGTTCCGTTTAACACTCAGTTTTTTTGGAGTGAATTAACGCCACTAAACAGGGGCTGCCTGTACTTTAAGATAAAGAAATGCACTCACAGAATCATAATTTAAAATCTAGCCCCATGCTAGATTTAGCAAGCTACTGAATGATGAAGAAACTATGTTTAAGAATTAATTCTGAAAGATTTCTAGTTAAGATTGTTAGGATGAAAAGAAACAGAAACAGAGAACAAGTACTGTAATTTAATGGTACTCTGACAATAAACCCTCACATTTTCAAATTGTCAAATAAAGCTCAGTCATAATCTGTAATAAGATTCATAAAACTGTTGCCATCAATTAACCGAAAAGAAAGCCACTATGCTTCAAAAAGACTTGCACTGTGACCCTGTCAACTCAAACAAAACGTTAAAGCAGGTCAGTCTGAATGGTAGGCTTTAAAGCAGGGGTTCCCAAACTATGATATGTATACCCCCGGGGGTACACAAGACATCCCTGGG
>NW_017729025.1:116403500-116433054 GCF_001723915.1 Gavialis gangeticus | reverse complement strand
GGGGGGGGGGGGGGGGGGGGGGGAAGGTGAACAGAAGAAATTGTGTAATGGTGGATTTAGCTTTTATTATAACAATAATTGGCATTTAAAGGGTTAAAATATAAAGTGTATGCGGGCAGCTGGTAAATCTGGAAGGGGGTATGCAATAAGAAAAAGTTTGAGAACCTTTGCTTTAAAACAAACAAACAAACAAACAACTCAGATACTTCAGTAAATGTGTGATTCAACAGGTGACTATCCTAACACCAATCACTGGAAACAACATGGGTTTAGAAGGCACTGTGATCAGGCAAGATGTGCGACCAACTTCCTGAAGACTGGGGCAATTGCCTGCGGTCCTCCCCTGCCTCCCTTCCCCCATCCTTCTTATCTGAATTTCCTTCTTGTGCAGGGAGGCAGGAACAGCCCCAGGGTCCCAAGCCAGAAGCCTCTGCTTGGCATGGGCTTCTGGCTGGGGGTGGGGGGGGTTGGGGCTGAAGGTGGGGCGGAGCCAGGCCAGCCTTGCTGCTGTGGCTGATTAGTCCTGCCACTGGCTTCCCCTGGGTCCTACTGCCGCTGGTTCCTGTCATCTTTGACAGGCAGCCATGGGCAGATAAATATTAAATTTTCTAAATTTTTTTAGGGGTCCTGCGGGCTGGGTAGAAAGGCCTGGCAGGCTGTATTTTGCCTGCCCCTGTGATAGCAGCCCTCCTCATTCTTTACTGTACAGTTCAGAGTACAGTCAGTTACAGAGACAACAGATACAGTGTGTTAGTATGCAAATAGCCTTAATAGAGTTACAAAATTAGACAATAGGGCTGAAAACACTATGTACTTTAGCAGTTTACACATTTATCAGGTATGCAGGTAACTGGAGTTTGTTACAGTATTGTTTGTTGGAGTATTGTAAGTGGTAGCGATCAAATTGGGACTGGTAATATGTTAGGTATTTAGGAAAATTATGTACATATCCAGTACGCCTTTAACTGGAGCATAGAGGGAAGGGACTTCAAATCTCACATAAGCAAAGAATCTATTTTGGGAAGAAAGTTTGGCAAACACTGAGAGGCAACAAGGTGAAAAAAAAAGTACCAGTTCAAGAAGATGTAAATGCTAATGCCTCTTACTTTAGTTAAAGTTAGGGTGAATGTGTTACTAGAAAAAGAAATAAAAAAACCCCGTGTTACCTAGATTTAAGATGGTACTATTAAGAACATTGCCTGCTACAAGCCTGAGCTTTAGCAAACTGAAGCAGGATGCAAGAGGATACTTCCATTTGTAAAGATCACACTGATAGCCCATGGAAGTCCTGGCTTTTTACTATGGTACCTAAAACAGTGTTTAAGGGCCTCTCTAGAGGGTCAGGTAAAGGACCTAGGATCCAATATGCAATCCACACAATCGCACTGCCTGCCATGCTACACGTGCATGGCACAAGGCATGACTGTGGGATCCAGCATAAGATGCAATCACACCTACCACTGCAGGGAAAGCCTATCACCATTGCAGGCTCCCCCTTCACCAGCAAGCTCCCACAGCTGTGACAGGACTTGCAGCTCCAGCAGTACCCCACAGCTCCCACTGCCAAAAAAGTCCTGTCAACTGCAGGACTCTTACCCTTGGCAGCTCACCATGGCTGAGAGTCTTGTCAGCTGTGAGCGCCCAGCTGTAGCAGCACATGGTGCACCCCCATGGCTGGGAGCCCTTTCAGTTGACGGGGCTCCCAGAAGCAGTCATACCTTGCTACACATGCAAATTAAAGGTGGATAGAAAACACCTATAAAGTTATTACACATTTTCCAGCTCTAACTTTATAACTACAGGGATCTTTTCATGATGTGGCAGCTTGTTTGCACATGCAGCTTCTCCACACCGCTGCCGCATACCCCAGGTTGACAACCCCTGAACTAGTTTACTGCATGACACGTATAACATGTAGAGGTAGCCTAAGTCACTTCAAACCATACAGTGGACTTATAAAGCTGAAACTAGCAACACAATAATTAATACAACTACACTTGCCAACAGACAGTCCTCTTAAATCAATGTATATTAAGTAAGTAAGGTTTTAGCTTCTCTGAATGCCCCGACTAGTGGCTGAGGTTGTCATCCGAAAAGAGCAGTTGGCAGGATTTCTTAAGTATTGTGAGACCCTGGGTACATCTACACAGATGCTACGTTGCCATAGCAATGTGCTATGGTGATGTAGCATCTGCTGGCAAAACCTATGACACCACAGCTATGTCATTACAGCAATGCACTCCCCTATTATAGTGCATTGCTACAGCAACACATTGCTTTAACATAAGCGTGCGTAGTGCACACAGCGCAATACCAGCTGTTACTGCACTGCCTTTTAGTACTTCCGAAAGGAAGTACTAAATGATGGCATAGTAACACCACCACCATAGTGGCACAAGTAAACACACTCCCTGAACCAATGTCAAAAACAGCTTAAGATTTCAAGTTAACAGGTACAGCAAAAAATTAAAGATTAGCTTAATATTCTAAGCACGAGTCCCTGAAGTAGTTGTAGGGAGGGAGCAGCTGAACAGAAGGGATTGCCAGTGAAAACTTCACTACACCAGAATTAGATTTCACTCAAGGGGACAAGAAGGGAATGCAACAGGACACATCCTATTTTGTCAATTTTGTTGCAACTTAATTTATAGTCTTCAAAAACCTACAGACAAACTGTAAATAGACCACTTTTTGATTTTACTGTACATTAGAATTCTGTTGTTTCATTAAATTTCTATTTGCCTTTAATACTACTATTTGGAAATCGTGTTAGAGAAAAATCTTCAATCGATACACTCACTTCATTTTTTGAAGATCTTCTTGTGCTGTTGCCAAACCAATTTCTGCAAGCTTTGCTCTCTGTTCAGCATGTCGTAAGCGTTCAAGGAGAGATTTGGTGTCACTTAAATCACTAGGGTATGAAACATTTGTTGGATCAGAAATATCCTCGATATCTGGTTAAATGGAACAAAAAACACCTTCATAAACAAAATTGCAAGTTAACAGTGTTACCTAATAGTAAAATAAAAATTTGAAAGCTAGGTAAGCATTGGATTGACAGTCATTACACGTTATTCCATAGGTATTCTAATTGAATTTGATAGGACTACTTGCCAAAGGCAATGTATGGTCCCATGCTTAGCAACACCAATAAATCTGTAGTTAAAAGTTGTCTGAATACTAGAGTCTAGTTACAAGTACAAGTTAACTTTAACTAATGCTAACAAAGGAGTTTTACATTGTTTCACTAATTATTTTATCCCAGAGATAGGAGGCCTGTTAACTTTGGGGGGGGGAACTATTTATAAATAGTTTATAAATAGAATAGTATAAATACTATTCTAACTAGAATATTCAGCGGCCAAATCTCTGTATCCGAATCAAATCAGGAGACCAATAAAAAGGTCCTAATCAAATCAGAAGCCTCCAAATCGATTCGGAAAAGATATGGCCATAGTCCACACAGGCAGCAGTCCTCAAAGATGCTGGACACAGTTGCTTCCAGCTAGTAAGTCTGTGGTGGTGGTGGGTGGAGGGGGGAGAGAAAGGGTGTGGGGGGGTGCAGATCAATGCTCCCACAGCGAGAGAGGGATTAGGGCTGGGACAAGCTGCCCAGCCAGGGTGGGGCAGGGGCTATGCCCTACTACCACTTGCCCAACCAGGGCAGGGGGCAGCGCAGGCGTGGCTTGCTCCCAAGCAGCAGCAGGGTATAGCTGCTAGTATCTCCGAATCGAATCACTGCCACTCCGAATCAGTCAAAACCAAATCGAATACTTGCTGCTTCGCACAGGTCCCTAGCCCCTTCAAACCTCTCTCTACAGCTTTTGTGACCCTTCAAAAATATGCTTCTAGATCCTTAGCCAAGTAAAATGAATTATTAAAATAGTGCCTTGCCCTCAGAAATCGTAGGTCAAATCTTGTAGCCCTTAAAATCAGTAGCTTAACTCTCACTGTTGGACAATGGCACAAGATCAGGCCCTACCATACTTGGAAGGTGTAATGAGAAATCATTACAGCGGAGTTTCTTGCAAGGCAGAGCTTTTCATTTTACTCAATGGACAACAACAAGGCACAAGTATTTAGAACACAATTTTTCTGACATGCTGAGCTTCCACAACTTTGCTTCAGACGAAGCAAAAAGTACTCATCCCTCCTGAAAAGCTAGCGCTCAACAACTTGCTCAGAAGTCAAGCCTGTACTTGTGCCAGAACAATTCACATGCACAAATACAGACTGGGGAATGACTGGGCATGCTGCAGTACTGTCAAGAAGGACCCAGGGGTAACAGCAGACCAACTGTACGCTTTGGTTGCAAAAGGCCAACTGCCTGCTGGGTTGCATTAACAGGTATATCAAATTCAAGTCAGATTCAATTCTTCAGCTACATTCAGCACTGGTGAGGCCTCATATGTAGTATTGTATCCAGTTCTGGGCACAGTACTTCAAGATAGACATGGACAAATCAGACAAAGACAATTTATAATACGCAAAGTTTTCTTCCCCTGTGCCACAGATTACTTGCTGCCTTTTTCATGTATTTATTTTGGGTATATTCTGATTTAAGAAACCCAACATTAATATTCAGAGAGGTCTAGAATATTTCCATTCTTACAAAGTAACAAAATGTATGCAATTAAAATCACTGAATCTGGCAATTTATACCATGAGTGTCAAAGATAGAGCCCACAGAGCTCTTAGAAAGGTCAGGAATTCAAAGGTGGGGAGAGCAGAGGCAGGGACCAATACTGAATTCCCAGCTATAGAATCTCATGGGGAATGAATGCCACTGGTGAGGGTGAGCAACACTGATCCAACCAGTGAGAAGACCCAATAAGTTTATCACCCCTGGTTTATACCATACTGTTCTATGAAGTGTGTATCTGTTCTACAATACAGAACAAAAATATTGTCAAAACCTAACACATGGAAAGTTACCACATCCAACTAAAGTAGCAGAAATCTCTTAAAAAGTCACTTAATATTAGCATTTTGGATAGCACATTGTCTGGGGAGATGTACATCTAATTAGTTTAGGAGCAAATAAAATACTTCACATGAGACAGACTTCACGTGAGATGAACCAAGTTAAATTACAGGATAAATGGTGTTTTACTAAAAACACCACACACAGCATTAAAATAAATAAATAAATAAATCTTACCAAACTGAAGTAAGAGATCATCTTCAAGCACTGGTTTTAAGTATTCCTCGTCTTCCCAAGGCAGTGGGCTGCTGAGAGAATTCAAATATTCTGCAGCTGGTTTCTGGACAGAGACAGTTAAAGAAGCATATGACACAAGTTTCTTATAAGTACAGAAGCTTTATTTCACATGCACAGACTATGCTACTGACAGCCATTTCGCTTTTCTCCCATCACTGAAGTCATGGGAAACATTACCAAAAACACACCACATATCCTTAGAGCAAAAGCTAAGAACAAAACATTACCTGACAGCCTAACAAAACAGTAGGGAAAGGAACCTCTGAATTCTCTCCCTGGCTCTGACTACACGTTTTTCTCCAAATATTGCACTGTTTCAGTAAGCCAAACCTATGTGCAGGTTGACCCCATAGTTTCAGACAAATAGCAGCTATTGACATACCTAGGGGTGCACCAATAGAGATTTTTTGGGCTGATACCGATGGCCGATTTTTAACAAGCCATATCAGCTGATACAGATTTGATGGCGGATATGCAGCCCCGCAGCATGGAATGACAACCGGCTGGTAAGTCTGTTGTGAAGGAAGGAGTAGGGGGGCAAGATCAAGGCCCCTGTGGTTAGGGAGTGGGGCCGGGGTAGATGCTGCACAGCCAGGGTGGGGCACGGGACAGAGCCCTGAGCAGCTCATTCGGGGGAGGGGGGCATGGGGCAGCTCCTGTTGTTACACATACCCCAGGAAGGCATGGGGGGCATGTGCCCCTGGATTTGTGCATGCAGCGAGGGTGGGCTGGGGCCTGGGCAGTGCCACTCTTCTCAGTAGGAAGTTGGGCCAGGCTGAGCTTGGGGTGGACAGCAGTGGCACTGGGATTAGGGCTATGGGAGGGGAAGGGGGAGCTGCAGCCACCCCAAAATTTGCCATAGCCCCCACTCCCAGTGCCACCACCACCCACCCTGAGTGCAGCCTGGCTCAGTCCCCTGCCAGGAAGAGCCTGGCGCTGCCCCAACAGCAGCTTGTCCTTGCCCTGCATGCAGATGTGGGGACACACGCCCCCCCCCCGGGGGGCATGCAACAACAGGAGCTGCCCCCTCTCTCCACATCTCCCAGACGAGCCACTCATGGCTCTGTCCCGTGCCCTACTCTGGATGTGCAGTGCCTGCCCCTGCCCTACTCCCTCCCTCACTGCGGGGGTCTTGATCTGCCCCCACACTCCTTCCCTCCCCTCACCCCTTCCCCCACAACAGACTTATCAGCCGGACCTAGCTGCTCTCCGTGCTGCTGGGCTGTGCCCCTTGCCACCTGTGTACTGCGCTGCAGCTGAACACATGCACATGACATTTATCCTTCAATTTTCCTTATACCAATGCCTATCCGATATGGGATCAACATATCAGTGCATCTTTAGGCACACCCAGGTAAAAAACTACTTCCATTAAAGGCAATTTAAACAAGGAAAGAACCCAAAGGTTTAAATGCACTCAAATGCTAAAATAAAAATGAATACTGAAAACATCAGGCGCGGTTTTATGGCATGAACATACAAGTCAAAACCAAAGGGAGGACAGTTATAGATCAACACCCCGTCTAAGCTACATGGATTTTTTATGTTTCTACTTGAAGAAAGAAAAGGAGACGTAATCTGAACAATACAATATATCATCACTGTTGTCATAACAATGTAACACAGGCAGACACTAGCTTGTTCAGGGACCACTGGAGTCTGAACCATGGGACCTCAGCAACACAGCAAACCTTCCTATTCTGAGCTCTATGTTTCTGTAGTTAAATTGCCAGCAGCACCTGAGATGGCAAATTAAAAGCTAACTCGTGTATGTCTAAGCTATACTGAAGTCACTGCTACACTGACATATCTAAGGGACTTTGAAATAGTTAATAACACAAAGTCCTCCAAGGATCTTAGGAAGACTTGCATACCTCTGAGAATCTGTGCCTTCTGGCTCAGTATCCCAGTTCTTAAGAAAGATCTGCATGCTCCATATTTCTTGGGGAACAGGAGAATTCAGTATAGACCTCATTTCTCCATTTGGAAATGGCTACCGTAAAAGCACCTGACAATGGATCAGGCATTACTGTGTGTCAAAAAGTATCAAGTTATCTGAAGCCCATCTAGACTAAAACAAAACTGTATCAAGTGACAGGATGCCAATCTGGTTAAAAGCTGCAGTTATTCACATACAGTATTAGGGCTGCTGTTAAACCTGACTTAAATATAACCAGAGAAAAGACAAAACTAAATTTTCAAATTAAAATTAAAGTTCCACTCTCTTTCTGCTACTACTCCATGATTCTCTCTTTTTGTAGCATCTATCTAGAGTTGGCCATTGCAGACAGAACTACACCAACAACTGGGAACCAGAGGATAAGAAAGACCATTTAAATAAACAGCTTCATCAACTAGTACTCCACTCATTTCACCAACATCCAGGATGGAGCAACCATACAGGAAACCCAATAATTTGAATTTTATGCAAGACTGGAAATATTGCAATGGAAAAGAATAAGTCAGGTGCCTCAACTCAAACCTATTTGAAAGGAAATACACGTTAAGTTGCCACTTCTAAAGTACTCACATATCTGCAGAAACCAACTGATAAATATTTTCAACCAGTTTTTCCAAGCTTCCTATCTTAACACTTGGTGCAGAATTACACAAAAAAAGACCACACATGGAAATTTTATGGCTACTACCTATGTTTCTGCCTCACATGTATAAAAATAACAAACTGAAGTAATAAGTTGCTTACTTACCTTTATTCTAACAAAGTTTATTAGCTTAACATATCCATAAAATTCAAGTCCTGAAAAAAAGAATAAAACTAATGTAAAAGGAAATCTACATAATTTACAATAACATGAATGTTAATTGGTTGTTCAATTGGCCAATTTCCCCTTGGGGTTTACATCATTATCTAGCTCAGTGTTTGCATCTTAATTTGCCATTTACATTATTCTGAAATTTTTCTACAGGATAAAAATGACCGATTCTTTAATTCAGTTCAAATTTATATTTAACATGCTAAAAACTAAACATATGCAAACACAGTTTATCATCAGGGATTTTCTTCTCTTGCCAAACAGCTATTATTTTTACAAAGGTTCCTTAACTGTAAACCCCCTCTGTCTAAGAACTACATAGAAAAGAATACTTATCCACATTTGTGCTTTCGGCCTATTGAAAATAAGTTAATCCTGGCCAACAATAATATGATGACAAACATTCCTTTAAAATGGCTATTAAACACAACAAAAGCAGTCTACATACATGCATGGACAGCAGCTGCATTGAACAGCCATTACTGAAGCCAAATTTTAGTCTCCACTGGTCTTATAGCTTGTACATGGTTCTCTAAATCCTTCAAATATTGGTCTCCTCCCAGCATATCTTCCAAAACTATGGCATCCTGAACTGCAGGCCATGTGGGTGAGGTCTGGTCCAAGTGTGCAGAGGGAGGCAGGAGATGTGGGCCCAGCCTTGCCACTGCTCCCCCACTGCCAAATTTTCCAACCCATGGAGAGGCCTGCAGGCCCAATGTCATGGATCTACAGGCTGGATTTGACCAAAGTGGTTGACCACTCCTGACCTAGACAGACAATACCAAGGTTTCTGAAACTGAATTCCTCCTAGATTTTTTCCTTATTTCCAGACTCCCAAATTATTTTCAAAATGTTTTGGATGCAAAAACAGAAATAAAATTCCTCCCTAGGCTCCTCTACTCTCTTTAATTAAAAAGTATCTTCTTTCTTCAAGAACAATTTCTGTATATCCAAACTATGATTTCTCTAGTTTCCTCATAAATAACTTTCCTCCATCTTAACACAAGCCTACCTACAAATTGCTGCCCTTTACACTACACCCATATTAGCTCTCTGCTACTGTTTTTAAAAGTATCCAAGCAATTTAGTCTCATAAGTCATGGTGTCAAGTCCAAAACTACATAGATATTTGGGACTTTCAATGAGACATTAGGCTAGAACGTAACATACTTATTACGAACGTAACATACTGGTATTATTTACATCAGTTGGTACAATAACATAACCTATGCTGATAACCAAACGAGCTCTCTGAAGGTAACTGTTAGCAATAAGTCAGTGCTTCCCAAACTTTTCCTCAGCATGACCCCATTTATTAGAGGTGCACCAATGCATCGGTCCAATATTAAATTGGCACCGATACAGAGAAAACTGTCTATATTGGACATCGGCCTGATGTGGCCAATAAACGGCCTATGCAGGCGTGCAGCTGCAGCACAGCATGTAGGCAGTGAGGAGCACAGCCAGCAGCACGGAGAGCTGTGCGTATCTGGTAAGTAGTGCAGCATAGAGCTTCAGTCACCTATTTGATTCGTAGGATATCTGGCCCAATTCAGCAGCCGAATCTCGAAATCCGAATTGAATCAGGAGACCCGTTAAAAGATCTGACTCAAATCCAAAGCCTCTGAACCGATTTGGGCCCAATTCAGAGAGATTCGGATTGGGCGAGCTGAGCAGGGGGCGGGCTCTGCCACGAGCCCTCAGAGGTCCTGATCCCTGCTGCCAAAGCTGGTGAGTGCAGGGGGTTGTTTTTTGTATTTTTTTTGAAGTGCTGGGGGGCTGGAGCCGGGCAGGGGATGAGGCCAGGCAGGGCAGCCACAGGGGCTTCTCCCACAGCTCCCCCCGCCCAGGAAGAAGCAGACACAGCCAGGGGAGCTGCAGGAGGACCTGCAACCACCTGGCTGTGCTTGCCTCTCCTCGGCGGATCCAAATCTCTGAACTAACGCCAAATCTCCTATTCTGATTCGGCCAAATCGAATGGGGACAGCGATTCAAATCACCAAATCAAATCGCTGTCCTCCACATGGGCCGAATCCTAAGTGAATTCTACTTTATTCACATAGGCCTACTGGTAAGTCTGGTGTGGTGGAAGGGGAGGGAGAAGGAAAGGGCCATGGGGGGGGCCGATCAAGGTCCCAGTGGTGAGGGAGGGAGTGGGGCTGGGAGGCAATGCCCAGCTGGTGGGATGGGGGGCACAGCACGGAGCCATGGCTCATCTGGTGGGCACAGGAAGTGGGGGGGCAGCTCCTGCTGCTGCACACCACTTGTCTAGAAGCCACTCGTCCAGCAGCTCCTGCTGTTGCTCCTCTGGGAGGGCATGGAAGAGGCACGTGTCATTTCACAGAAAAATTCTGGTCTGTTCAGGCAATTTCTTAACATATTTACCGGTTTCAAATTTCTTCCTTTTTATAATGAACTTGTAATATCTGCCTATGATTGATTCTATAAAAAATAACTAATGCACGGGCCAGCTCCTACTTCCCTTACTAGGTGCCTAAGTGTAATCCTATTCCAAGGATCAAGTCCCTGAAACACTGTCAACACAAAAAGTGACTGGATCCTCTTCTTCCTTGCTGCTTTTTTTTTACATGTTATCATAACAGCTTTAGTAATGGAATTGGCACATGCCTGAATAACCTCTCTTAATTTGCTTGGTTTTACCATCCTCCCACTACCACCTTCCTACTTTGTTATCTTCCTTCTGCCCCATCCTCTTCATATTTAATCCATGTTCTTGATCAGCATCCACAAACATTTTGCCTACTATTAGTTTCCATGCGGCAGGGGTTGAATACCACTATTTTGTGGCACTGGTGAGTTCTAATTCAGGTCACCAGCACCCAAAATACAATTCTAAAAAGACCAGTCTTTTAGCTGGGTTCCCTAAAAAAAAACAGATGAATTACAAGTGCAGAATTACACTTAGATGAATTAGATGAAAGAGAAGAGGGATAAGTGTACTACCACATATAACAACAAAACAAAAACAAAAGCAAAAAAACCAAGTTGTACTCATACAGCTGCTCAGTTCTGAGAATGAAAATAAATAGCCATCATAGAGCCTCTGCCATTCAGTGGCAGGCCTAGAAAATGTGAACATAAGCAAAGAAAATAGGTATAAAATACAAGAAGAGTCCATCATAAAAAAGGGGGTATAGATATCTTACTTAGAAAAACATAAAAAGTATGTGGACCAGACTTCAATAGGCTGTGTGTCTGGACAGGTGCACGCATGCTAACTTTCTCTGATGATCCACAACAACTATTTATTTTTCTAATTAGGACACTGCTTCATGGCATATGCTTAAGAGTCACAAAAAGATACCTACCATGCTTTTGAATCATGTTGTCAATACTAAACTGATGCTCTGATTTACAATGGGAAAATGTATCTTCAGCAGAATTGAACAGCCTGCAATTAAGAAGAAACCAAACAGAAAGTGAAGAATGTGGGGCAAGGTTAACGTTTAAATTCAGATTACGTGGGTTTTTCTGTGCTTTATCAAATCTCAAGACTACAGTTCAGTAGTGCTGCTCGTTTGTTTTGGTAGGATGAGGAATGGAAGACGAAATAACACCTGCTCACCCACATCACGTGTCCAAATTAGAATTTGCAAAATACTTTGTAACGAAGCTACATGAAGAGATTTCAGACATTTTTTTTAAAGGAAAATTCCAGCTGGTGCCCCTCCTTTGTTAGCTATGTCATGCTTTTACAACCAATACACAAAACCTACATATACAAAACTCTTGCCAGTTGCATCACCTGACACAAAAGTTGTTTGCATTTTTTCCCAGACAGTAGAAGTCCCATGTTACTTCACGGAATGCAATCAATTTGTCACCACTAAGCCATTTCTTCCCTACTTAGCCTCAACCTGACGGATCCTGAATCTTGGTTATGACCGCTCTAAGAAGAAAACAGCGAGATTCTACTGTGCGCCGTGCTGTCGTAGGGCCTTACCACACATTCCACTTAAAGCCGCTAGAAACCCGACGTGCAGTTGCTACACGTTTTCAAGCACCGACTTTATAGCTGGTTGGCCCTTTTTAAAGGTGACAGTCATTTTGATGGTGTAATAACTTGGTGCATACGGATGGCCTACATTGGGCATGTCTACACGAGATGCTACATCGCTATAGTGTGTTCCTACAGCTGGGGGTGGCAGCTGCGCAGGGTAGATCTTGCGGTGCTTAAAATGCTATAGGCGATCTCCTACTTAAAAAGGCTGAAGACCACTGCTACTGTGCATAAGTGCTAAAAGTAACTGCACTAGCAACAGCTGTTACTCTGTCGTCATGTAGCACTTCCAAAAACAATTACTGAAAGACAGCACAGTAACAACTGTACTGTGGGGGACATGCCTAGGCATACCCATTGATATTTACTTGAGCAGCACATCTCGCTGCGGATAGTTACCCGCGCACGTGTAGACACGCCCATCGATATGTAACTGCGCAGTATATGTGACGTAGAGCAGGCGCCACGTGCGTGGCAAGCTGAGATCACAACAGGGCTGGGCGCACAGGACCTCCTGTGACAGCACAACCCGGCCCCAGCGTCTCAGGCACTCGCCGCTACCCGTGGGAGCCCCGAAAGGGTGACCCTCCCACCCCGCCACGGACCTCTCGCAGAAGAGGCAGCGGCTCCGCGGCTCCTGGGCCGTTTCCTCCTCGTCGTCCTCCCACAGATCCTCATCGCCGCTATCCCACAGGGCGGGCAGACCGCTCTGCCCCGCGCCCGCTCGCGTACACATAGCCCCAACGAGCCCGGCGCCGCTCACGTGTGCCCAGCGCGTAGCCCGCCCCGCTTCCGGGTTCGCGGCCAGAACGCGGGGCGCATGCGCGAGGCGAGACGGCATTCCTAGCGGGACCGCCGGCAGGGTGAGGCTGCGCCCTAGCCCCGCGCCCCCTGCTGGCTGGGCGGCTGAGCGCGCTCTGCGCCTGCGTGGGCCCAAGCAGTACCAGGGACTCTGCTCTCCCCTCCCCCCGCAGCTGGCGTAAAGGGGCGCAGAGCAGCACGGTTTTTCCCTTGCCCAGTCTTTCCCCCCCATTTTGATGCCAGAGTCCTCAGTTTCTGCAAAAACCACTGCTTCCCAGGCCTCTATCCATTCCCTCCTACCTTGATCCGGATGCAAGTGGTCGCTTGTCCCGCAGCAAACCCCATTGGCTGTCCCTCATTTGGTACCTGCAAAGGACAGGAATGAATGGGTGGCCGTCGCAGAAGCACAGCTAACTGGAGCGCATTGCCATTGACCACAGGTTGAGGGGGGGCTGTAGCCACCCCAAAGTTCACCTTAGCCCCGCCTCATAGCTACCCCTCCTAGCGCTACCTGTGTCCAAGCCCCCTGCTTTCCCCCAGGCCTGCTGCAGAGCCTGCCTGCAGCCTGCAAAAGCGCAGTGCCTTAAGTCAGTGGTCTCCAAACTTGTTTGATCGTGCACCCCTATCAGTAAAAAAATTTAGAGCATGCACCCCCAATATATGTATATTTATATTCTCGCACCCCATCAGTAAAAAATTTTGAGCATGCACCCCAATATATGTATATTTATATTCACACACCACTATCAGTAAAAAAATTTTGAGCACGCACCCCCAATATACGTATATTTATATACATATAAATAGAAGTTCTAATATTTTCTTCCTGCACCCCAATTGATCGTCTTGTGCGCACCCCACTTTGGATACCACTGCCTTAAGTGGGTATTGTTAAAAAACAAATAAGTATGTTTGGCCAGAAGATGTATAGCACAGCCCCCACACCCTTCCAATTTTCTGTGTAGCCCACTTCAGCCCCCTCCCTCCCTCCACCTGGAAGAGGCTGGCACCGCCCAGGCCACTGAAGCCTCACGTGTCTATGGCTGTTTTGATGCTAGTCATCTCCTACCCCAGTCACTGCTGTGTTAAAACGATCGTCTGTTTTTAGCCTTAGCGTAACTCCTCTGGTGAGGGGCTGCGGGTGTGTGGCCATGGTGACTCAGTTTCTCCCAAGAGCCCCTCATTTTACCAAGAGAGAACAAATAAGTTGGATTTATTTATACCCACTGGCATTAGCACCGTAATCCATAATACACCCCACAACACCCAGCTTGGAAACCTGATAACAAAATGACCCCTCTCACCAGCTTAAAACGCCAACTGCAGCAGTCTCAGAAGGACCCTTTAGGGTGAGACGCTTCACCTTGTGCTGTCTTAGGTGGCACAGGGACTTTCATTGCTCCACAGTCACACTGACTGCATGGACGTCTGCTGCTTTCTCTGTGCCCTCACTTGCCTGTCACAACAGTCAGGTCCTCTCTCTGCTGGGGTCTCCTCAGGGGAAGTTGATCCTTCTCCGAGTGGCACTCAGACCTGGCTCTTCCACAGTCTCCCTGGGGCCCATTTCAATGGTGCGTGGAGCCTACCAGGTCTCTCCCCTGCTCCTCCCATACTGCTGTGGGCAAAACAGCTTCCACTTTGTAGCTTCTCTCCCCAGCTTCCCCTCCTGCTAACCCTCAAAGCAGTCTGGAAGCTGTAATTCAACCCAGCAATCTGGGTCTGTTTTTCCTGGGCTCTCCATCCCTCTCTGCTTAACTTCTCATAACACAGTGGCAGAGGTTATATTAGGTGCTTTGCTGCCTCACAGCTCCCATGCCAGAACCTCCGGGCTCTCAAGTTTTAGAATCAGAGGGCCTGCAGAGGTCATCTAGTCCAACGCTCTAGGTCCAAGCAAGCATGTTGGCACTGTGTGTCACAGATGCATTGGCAATCCAGAAATCTCCCAGACTACATTCAAACAGAGTTGGCAACCCTACTCATCCAATGCTGATTTGGCCTATTTTGGATGAACCTGCCATGAAGAAGAGGCTTCTAGTTCACTGCTAGGCAGCTAGTTCACTGCTTTTGTGTCCCATCCCCAGGACCGGGTCAGGTAGCACAGGACTGGGGCAGCAAATTGAAAGGGATGGCAAAAACAGGGTGCATAAACCTCACATGGGCTCATTACAGGCTGCCTCGGAAATCTGCGTATGTGGAGAAGTGAGCAGGGCAGCTCTGGCACTGCTGAGCCACTGCTCTGGGGCTCTGTCTGATGCCCACCATCACCAGGTACGTTACAAGAATGGTGGCAAATTTCATTTGCCTAGGATGGCAAAAATCTTTCCACAACTCCTGCCTATTCTTCCTCTGTTCCCCCCAGCCCCACCAAACATCTAGTTCTCTCAGCCTCATGTGGCTTACATTCCAACCTCTTTTTCATTGTTGTTGCTTGCCTCTGGATCCTCTCCAGTTTTTCTACTTCCTCCTTATAACGCAGTGCCCAGAACCACACACTTGTTAGGAATGCCCAGCATAAATATATTCATATCCTATTTATACCCATATGTTCATGTACTAACATTATCCTTTAGCTCAGTGGTGTCAAACATAAGGCCTGTGGGCTGGATCTGGGTCATACAGATGTACAGTCTGCCTTGTGAGCTTCAGACCAACCCTGCATACCGGATGCAGTGTGCAGACACATCTGGCATGCAGGCTGAACCTGATGCCAGTAGCACACAGGGAGTCAGTCTGGGGCTCTCACTGCACGTGGCACTCCTGCTGGACGAACCTGTGGGCTGGCTCCGGGGTTCATCAGGATCAGGCCATGACAGAGCCAGCAAGGAAGGCTGGTCTGGTGGGATGCAGACACAGTTCGCCCTGCCTGTGCTGGCCCCCTATAGGGCTATAGGCCTTGCCTGCAGCACTGATTCCATCCTGCCCACCACAAGCAACACAAGCCCTGAACTGGTACCAATGTGGGCTGCCTGTGGCAGAGGGGGGCAGTATGAGAAGTGCGCTATATGTGGCACCCCTCTGGACTGCTCCTGTGTGCTGGTTTTTGCACAGCCTGATCTGGGCCACAGACTGGCCCAGAGACCCATGGAGCTAGATGAGTCTGATGCCTCTGATTTAGCTTGAGAAGTTTTCCTTCTCCAATCTATTTATAGAGAGCAATTGTATCTTAGTCTTTGTTTTGCTAGTCTAACTAGCCAAGCAGCAACAAGCCAAGAGGATCTTATAGGATCTTGACACACAGGATTTCCATTCCCCAAATCATCCTCATAGCCATTCTTTGCACCTGTGCCAGTTAGAATACACCTTCCATGCACATAGATGGCCACCATTGTACATAATTTTCCAGATAAGTTCTCACTAGTGCCTTATTGAACAGAATTTGTTGTACTCTCCCATTTAGCCTGTTCCTTACTTATATGACAATTCTTGTACTAATCTCTATTTTAACTAATAAAAAAGAGGCTTTTGTTTTTAGTTTGGTTTGTTTTTAGTTTTTGTAAGGGAAAAAACTTTCAGAGCGGGACTCCTAACATATATGGTAGTCTGAAGAATTTTTGAACTAAAGAAATTTCACTTTTTAGTCTTTCAGCTTTTCTCTTCAGCTAACTAGTTCTCTCAGTCTATCATTTCCTTTTTACAATTGAAAACCTTACTTACTTCATTCTTCCATTCGATTTAAATGGAGCCATTTTTTAAATCATTTGGTTCAATGTTACTTTCTAATATTACTAGTTGTTCTAGATGGTCTTTGCTAGTTACTAAAACCAAATTTAAAATATCATCATCCCTTATTTATTCAGTGACTTCATGGTAAAAGAATTAGTTCAGGGAATAACCAAGACCATTATCAGTAGCACTTGTCCTGAAATTTATTTCAGGGAAACTAGTCTTCTCTTCTCACACAATGTATGGTACAGTTTCTGTCTCAAAAATATTAAAGAACTGTCAATCCATGCCCAAATCAGATCCAAATCACGTATCTCTGACCCAGTCAGTCTGTGCTGAGTTCACACTAACACAGCAAATTACCACTCTTGAATCAGATCCAGATATCTTTAGCTGAACCCCAGCACTGTTTCAGCAGGTCTTCTTTTATGTTCCTTCCCCAAAATGATTTTGACTTAAAAAGATATGTTTTTTCCAGTCTACTAGATCATTTATGTACAATAATCCACCACTTGTATTTCAGTCTTTCCTGAGCAGTATATAGCCTCCAATAATTATACTTTTCAGATAGGGTTATTATTCCATCATATTTTTTGTTATCCAGTCAATTTCAAATGCCATATCCTCCATGATTAGTTCAAGTTCCTCTATTTTGTTGCCCAGGTTCCTTGCATTAGTGAACTGATACTCTTATTGTTTCTTTTTGATTGCACCCAAATTCCTAGACAAATTAGCAACTGTTATTTTGCTCATTATAGTCCCAAAGTAGCTACGACTCTCATCAATGTTACTACTTTTTCTCCTCATGGTCTATCCTCCTTCTACTCTCTGGAGTTCCTTTATCTATTGCTGTTTTCTGACCTGATTTTCTTCTTCCTGTATATTGAAACCACATGGGGGAAATTACACAAATCTCTCTCAATTTTTTTCTTTGATTTCTTAGCCCTTCTTTTTTCAGTTGGCAAACCTTAGTTGCATAAGGCTAGCATCTCCAGTATTCAGGCAGAGCCCATCATCTCTAAATGCTTGTCAGTGGTCAAACATCCCAAAACTTGATTAGACCAATCCTTGAGGCAGTTGCTGAGCTTCCTAATCTTCTAGTGTGGCTCAGGTTAGACCCAGAGGACCTGGATTTAATCCAGTAAACAGTCTAACTAGGGGGCATCATTATATGCATAAGAAGCAATGTCTTAACAAAAAGTTTGCTAAGACACACTTTTAAAATTTCTCTCAAAAACAGGAAGACAGCACTTCACAAAAAATAGGGTAATGTATTAAATGGGGTATTGCTATCCTCAGCTGTGTGGGTAACTGGAGGATTGCAGTTTTCACAGCTGTTACACCTGACACCTTTCACTAGCATATTTTACTCAGTATTGCCAAGCCTCACAGTTTCATCACCATGTAATTTTGGCTTCTGCTTGTGTTAGTCTCATAGTGACACAGAAACTCCAGCCATCGCACACATTTCTGCCCTTTAACTGAGATCCCTTCAGATTGCTGATCTTCCCATTTTGCCCTACTCCTGGGAACGAACTATTAGAATCAGGGCTGCCACGGGAAACAGGTTGCATTCTTTTTCTCATCCCCTCCTCAGAAGCTGTAAGGTGTTAGGGAAGAGAGGAGAGGGAGAAGGGGTCTTGCAGTTTAGGCCAACTTTACTAAACCTACACATGACTCACAAGATAAACCCAGAGGTTTCAAATAGGAATCCATGATGTCAAAAACATTTCTGAACTGTTGTGACCGTTGAGGTCTGTGCGACAGAAGAATTGCTCTATTATTTTTCCTTAGTCAAAAATGAGGTAAAGCTAAGAACTGGCATTTTATGAGTGGTGCCTTTAGTCTAAAAAAGTTGAGAACCACTGAAGTAGATGAAGATTTCCTGAAGCTGCAGGAAGGGCAGAGATCTGTTTAGAGGCAAGGGCCAGATTGGGGTCTAGGAGGACAGGGTGGGTATGGGCACTGATGCGTTATTAATTGATAGGCTAGGGAATGGTAGATGTAAGGCTTAGGAGTCACACAACTAACACATCAGAATGTTGTGGTTTGAGAAGAAGTAGGAACCTCTACACCATCAGCAGCATTCCATTTCAATCTTTCTCATTTCCTCTTATTTGGGTTCAAGAGGAATTGCTGCTTGGATCAAGCAGCAGGAGCCAAAGTCATTTAGCTGTATGCATTTGGAAAAATTAGGAACTTTCCCATACACATGGGCCAACAGACCAAAATATCAGGTAAGAACCACATAGTTAAAAAGCAACCTGTGAGTTTGGGGACAAACCCCCCTTTTTTTTTTCTTTTTTTTTTTTTGCAGGTGGGGGCTGACTCATAATGTTTGAACAGTTGGGGTTGACAACAGAACATACAGCTCTTCTGCATTTACCAAATATATTCCTCCGTAGTTTAACCAGGGCCAGAAAAGCTGATGATTCCATCTTGTGGGGAATGAGAGAAACAGCAAGGCCAGAAAAGCCAAAGCTCTGATACAGAAGAATCGCTGAGAGAAAAAAATAATGCAAACCTTATTTTAGAGACTAATTCAGTTAAAATGGCAGAAAAACAACAATGTATAGTAATGTGCCAATAAAATGTGTTACTTAGCATTTTAGTAATATTCAATTACATTTTAACATGCATCTAATCAACAGAAAAACAAATGTTTTGATACAGAGCTTTGATATCTCTGTCGCACTATCTCTGTGTCTATGACAGAGGCAGATAAAGGTCCAGAGATGCTCTACTAGTGTAAACCATGATATCACTGTTGAAGTTTATGGAGCTATGCAAATTTAAACAGGCCAGGGATCCAAATCAGACTGGTTTATATATGTTAATAAAATGTGATGATAAAACTGGTAAGAAAGAATTATAATGATAAGAATTCATAAAGAAAAAATAAGGAATTGAATATTTAGCATATGGCTATCAAATTTATTTTTAAATGATTTCTGAAAAGAAATTTAAGCAAAGTCCTAGTCCCTTTCTTATGAAGGGCCACTGTGACTCATTCACTAAAAAATAAATGAAATAGGTGTTTTGTTAACTTTATTTCAAAGTATACTGTGACTGAGAAGTTCCTTTTCATTCAGAAAATAAGTTTTCACAATTATTTAAATACTAATAAATATCATGAAGTTTGAGGGGCATCATCCAGAGACGACAGGATTTGTCATAGCATATTGGACCATGGGTTTATCATGCCTATGGTTCTGCTTGACTCTGTGCCTAAATTAAAGTATATTCATCCTCCCTTGAAGCCAACTGGAGTCTTTCCATTGACCTGAAAGGGAATTGGATCAAGCTCCAGTTATGCAATGTAGCACATGGAGGAGTAGAGTAGCTGGAAACTTTCCTGCTCTCTGAGGTGATCAGCTTGTACCCTCAAGCATTCAATTTGATTGTTCCATTTAAGTTTGCATAATCACAACCAATAATATGGGTCATGGAAGTACTTAGCTTCCCTTTAAATCCAGCTATGCTACTTTATTCTCTGACCTCTTCCTAACTGCAAAAATAAGTATGTGCTGAGCACCCCTCTGGCACTGGTAAAAATCAGTCAGCTAAACAGTGTACCTGGTTAGTAAACTAGCACAGCTCTACAGGGATACACAGTTTTTTTGGAATATAAAAAGATTCCAAGCCCAGCATGGAGTAATGCAAATGTGCGCCCTAAGTTTTCATGTAGAAAATTAGTGATTTTTTTTTTAACCTTTAATTCTTATGCAACTCTGGCGTTCAAGAAGACTATATCTAATTACTTTCTGCTAATTCTGTCCTTTCTGCCTATTATGTGGATGAATATGGTTTCTTCCCTATGCAGCTGCCATTTCACCTTTCATATGAAGCTAGAATGCATCATGTTTGTTTCACTGATTAGCTGCGATAACCCCAGACACTTTTGCTAATAACATTATTACGGAGGTAAATTGCTAGTCAGTGCTTGTTAGTTGCTGTTGCATAACCTGCAGACAGACACCAGCATTAGTTCTGTGATTCTAATGTAGGGCTATTGGCCCAATTTCTAAGGCCATGTACAGGCTCTACATTTCTATTGGGAGAATCACTATTCTGGTAGGAATGACAACTGTACAAGCATTTATTCAATTTCTCCAGGGGAAACATGTCCTTCTGGAAGATCTATCAGGTGCCAGACCAGAAGATCTCTCTAGCATGACAGCTTCTCTCACAAGCATGAACATTTAGATGCCCCCCTCCTAGTCTGGTCTGGTCTGGGAGGGGAGAAGCAGCTGCTGCTCTGTGACTTTTCCCTAAACCAAACAGTCTCCAATTTGGGAAAGAGGCAGGGAGGTGCCCTGTTGTTTCCTCTGCTCCCAGGCACTGCAGGTGCCAACTCTTAAAGTGCCCCCAACATGGCATGTTTGAAGCTGGCACCTATGGGCATTCTTTTGCACCCCTAGAAGGAGTGGGGACTTCAAATGCCCAGAAGCCAGGACTCAGTCTCATACAGGCTGTCCCCAAATCCAGTTCCCAATTCCATGAGCACCTGCTGTCCAGCTGAATGGCACAGGTGAGGATCTCAAAGTACATCACACCATGAATCGGGCCAGGGAGTTTACCCCTGCTCTGGTTCATGGCCCCATGGGTTTTAAATACACTGTGTGCCAGTCAGGTAGACAGCACATGCAGTGATTTAAAAGCCAGCTGTCATGCCAGGTTGTGGGTGACCAGGTCTGGGGCCACTTGCAAATGAAGGTGCTGACCTGGGTCAGGAGGAACAAACAGATTTCAGGAACCAGCCAGGTCAGGAAGCTAAGTCAATCTGAGAATATGGTCTAGGGACAAGCCAAGCCAGAAAGCCAGGGGATCAGATAGAGGACAGAGACAGAGAGCAAACTGGATTGAGAAACCAGAAAAATCAAGCAGAGAGTGGAGTCAGAGCACAAGCAGGAGGAAACAGTGAGACAGTCTGGAATTAGGTTGAACTCTGTTGCTCAGATGCTTCCTGTTCTCGTGCAGAGGTTCATATGGAGGAACTGGAGGGTCAGCTAACCGTGGTTGGCCACTCCAGTGCCAGTGAATTGGCAGAGGGCTAGACCCCACTGGAGGATTCAGAACAGCCTTGACCAGCCTGGATGACCAGCTGTACGATGGCAGGCTGGGTTGAGCAGCTGTGCTGGTCAAGCCAAGGTCCCAGGATTGAGGTCATGGCCTGAAACCAGGGAGCAAGGATCCAGGGCCAGGGAGGCTGTCTCAGACCCCTCTTCCTGAGCCTCTGGTTTTAAATCACCCTGTGTGCAGCCTGTCTGAGTTGCATGCAGTGCAGTTTAAAACCTGGGAGGTTGCCAATGGACAGCCTGCCCAGGCAGGGAAGAGCACAGGCTGTCAAGTAATGGGCTCCCCTGCAGATGGGGTTGGCTCAGAGAACAGCCATTGAGTGTCCCCTGGCTGGAGAGCTTGCCTATGGAGTTCCAGAGCCCAGGGGCTAGCACACATGTGCACTCCTACTCCTGGACTATCTTCCTAGCAGCGAGAAATTCTTACTAGTAGAAATGAATGCCTATCCATGGTCTAATTGTTAGAGTAAGGAGACCCTGAGCCAGGTTCCAATTTCAGCTACAAGAGTGTGAATTCAGGATAATTCCACTGATTCTAGGGGAGTTATTCCAGATTTACAGAGTAGCTGAGTCTACATTCTGGGAGTAGAAGGGATTAGAGAAAAAGCTATGTTTTTTAAGTTAAATTAAACCTACCTGATACAGATTCAGGTTTAAATGATGTTGGAATCAGTTGAGTCATTCTAAATTAATACTTCTGTAACCAAGATTAAAAATCTGACCCACGGGCTAGGGACAGAAATAACACACAAAATGGTATAAGTGATCAGAAACCAGTTCAAATCTGTAACACAACAGTGCTAGTAACTGCACATAAACCAATTTAAGTGATCAGAAACTGGCTTAAACCTGTAACAGAACAAACATTCAGTGCACATAAACCAGTTTCAAAATGACCGAAACCAGTTTGAGATAAACCTGGTTGAATGTAGTATCAGACTTAATTGATTTGGCTCAAACCGGTTTACACATTTTCTGTCCCAGGCCCCTTTCTGGTTTAAGTTAAATCAGACATCCCCAGCATCCTGGCATGCTCTCTTGGCTGGGCTCTCTGCTCCATCCCAGCTGGGATGGCTCCACCCCTATACTCCCCAGCCAGAGCAGGGACAAGCAGGGTGGGGGTCTGGCCAGGGAGGGGTTTAATTCCCCCTTTCCGGTCCCACCAGCAGAAACCTGAGCCAGGTCAGGTCAGTTGCTCCCCCATCCTGTTACAGCAGTGGTCACCATGGCCCCAGAGGTAGAGGGGGCAGGGACGTGAGTTAGTCTTCCTTCTACCCCCACAGGCAGCCAGGTCTGCCCTCCCTCTGGTGGAGGTCTGGCCAGGGAGGGGTTTAATTCCCCACTACCTGAGGTGGAGTAGGCCCCTGCTGTCCCCTCTGCAGGATGACAGAGGGAAGGGGAATAACCTCATCTCTGCCCCCCCCCCCACAAGGGGTCCTATGGGCTGGCTGTGCCCCCACCCAGCCACTGCAGCAGAAGAAGGCAGGGCCCTTGGTGGGAGCAGCAGCCCGTCATAATGTCCAGCAGCGTGAGTCCCCTCCTGGTGGGAAGGCCCCACTGCGGGGTGGGCAGAGCTGAGGCGGCCTGCATACAGCAGCACCAGGGTCTAGTGGGAGCCAGGGCATCACCCAGCACTGCCACAGTGGCTGCTTTCCTCACCCTACATCATGCCCATCCCCACTGGGAAGGGGTTCCTGTCCCATCATGGTAGTTTCGCCCTAAATGCTCCAGTGGCCAGCCGGGAGCACAGCTAGATGCCATGGGCTAGGTGCATCTGGCCTTTGTCTACCCCCCAGTGAGTCCTTCAGTCCCATGGGGCCAAGGTGCCATTTCCTGGGCATGCAACAGGGCTGGGGCTGCTCCATGGCGAGTCTGCCTTTCTCATCAGGCCAGCTGCAGCAGCTCCTTTGCTGCTGCCACTGGCACCAGTCCCAGCCCCAGCCTTGTGGTACAAGCAGGGAACAGTGTGTGCAGCCCTGACCCCGCATGCCCTGCACTGGTTCCAGGCTCCTACATCCGGGCTGAGCAGTGACAACAGGGAAAGAAATGGCTGCTCAAAACAGGGAAAACAGCCCCTCCTGCTGCCAGCATCTGCCTGGAGCTGGCACTGGGCTGCGCAGTGGGACAGCCCAGAGGCAGTGGTGATGTGGTAGAGATACAGGACAGCCCAGTGCTGGCTCCGGGCAGCAACACCTAGAAGCACTGGCAGTGGGATGGGGAGGGGCTTTTCCCCTCATGCTAAGCAGCCATTTCTCCCCTGCCGGTGCTGCTCAGCCTGAATGGGGGAAGCCTGGAGCTGGTGCTGGGCATGCAGGGTCAGGGCTGTGCGTGCTGGTCCCTGCCTGTACCACGTGGCTGGGGCCAGTGGCAGCAGCGCAGAAGCTGCTGCAGCTGGGCTGCTGAGAAAGGCAGTTCTGATGTGGAGCAGCCCCAGCTCCTCTGCGTGCCCAGGGAGTGGTGCCTCAGCCCAGCAGGACTGAGGGACCCTCTGGGGGCTAGACAAAGCCCCTCCACAGACCAGACCTGCCCAGCCTGCCACATCTGGCTGTGCCCACAGTGGCTAGCCGCTGGAGCAGTGAGGGAGAAACAACAGTGATGGGGCAGAAGCCCCTTCCTGGTGAGGGAGGGGGCACGCTGTGGGGTTAGGAAAGCATCTGCAGTGGCAACGCTGGGTGGGGGGGACCCTCCAGGCCCTGGTGCTGCCACATGCAGCCTGCTGCAGCTCTGCCTGGCCCGCAGTGGGGCCTCCCTGCCAGGAAGGGGCTTGCACTGCTAGACATTATGACAGGTTGCTGCTTCCACCAAGGGTCCTGTCCCCTCCTGCTGCAGTGGCTCAGCTGGGGCACAGAGAGCCTGTAGGGCCCCTTGGGGGGAGGGGGCAGGGATGGAGTTATTCCCCTTCCCTCTGTCATCCCGCAGATGAAACAGCAGGGGCCTATTTCACCACAGGAAGCAAGCGCAGCAGTGATGGGGGGAGGGCAGACCTGGCTGCTGGTGCGGGTAGAGGGGAAAACTAACCCCCCTCCCTGGCCCCTCTGCCTCAGGGGCCATAGTGCCCACTGCTGCAGCAGGAGTGGGGAGCAACCAGCAGACCCGGCTTGGGTATCTGCAGGTGGGACAAGGAGGGAGGAATTTAACCCCTCCCTGGCTAGTGCAGCTCAGATCAGCCATGCTCCCCCCCAACATAGCTTCCCTGAAGCTGAGGGTGCACTCTAGGACCTCCAGCTTCTAGCCTGAGCAACTGTAGGCATGGGCCCGCATGTTTGTTTTGTTACAAACCAGTTCACTCTCTGCAGCTTAAATTAACCTGCAAAGGTTGAATCAATTCAGGCTCCAGCTTTTTGAATGTCTGTCCATAGCCCAGAAGTTCAGCATACATAGACCACTTTCAAAATGCCTATAACAGGTTTAAGATAAATGTGGATGGATCTAGTTTAAGGCTTAACTGATATAGTTTAAATCGGTTTATTGAATTTCTGTCCCAGATCCCACCAGATTAAAGTTAACTCACAGTCCCCCAGCATCCCAGGATGCTTTGTACCTCCACCACAAATCCCCCCTTGCAGGCTGGGTGGGCTAGCCTTGGCCCAAACAGTCTGCCCAAGTCTAACAGGGAAGCATGCTCTAGAGCCCTCCCCTTCCCACCCCACCTGATTTCTGGCATGAGCCACTGCAGGCATGTGGCTGCATTTCCAGAATCAAAAGTGAATGTCTGTTCACTTGCTTATCAGTTCGGTCTATGCAGCTTAGACTAACCTGTGAAGATTGAATCAATTCAGCCTCTGGCTTTTTGACTGTTCCTACTTAGCCATGGAGTTCTAATTTCTTCTCCAAAACTTAGCTTTCTCCCTATTATCTCCTACACCTTTCCCAGCAACAGAAGTGCTCAAATACAACAGCAATAGGAGCATATTATACATGGATAAATTAAATGAGTAGCTGGATTTAAATCCAGGTGAGTTTCTAGTCCAAAATAGTAGGGATATCTTCAAGTATGCTATTTTGAGGAAAAAAATAACATGAACTCAAAATTCTGGCAATATCTGAACTAGAGCCAGAAAATTAGTCCCTCTTAAATTTACCAACAAAACCACAGGTTTGCCTCTGAGAATTCGAATTTAAAAACAAAATATATGGCTGAAAACCATAGCAATTTAAGTTAGTAGTTTGCCTTTGGGCCAATCTCCAAGTAATGTCAAATTCATACTCAGCTTTCAAACACCGTTTTCACTTGTTTCTGATAAGGGTTTATTTCTAGGTTTGTTTCAATATACTGTGTAATAGTGAATTTCTGAGATTAACTGTCAGAGGGAATGCCTTGAAAACCTTTATCTTTTCTTATTAATTGATCTATACATGAATCCTGAGCATTCTGCTTCACTCACCAAACAGTGCAAGACACAGAAGTGGCATAATGTATCCAATATATTACTTTTCCCCTACACTCAATCATATATAATCACAGCAACAAATTCAACAAGAACCATTCTCTAAACAGTTCCTTGGTGATACTAGCAGAACTAGAAACAGCAGTTTCTTTGTGTTATACTGAAATACTCTTCTCCAATGAAGGGGCAAGGGGTCATTGATTGCATAGTCTTTGCTCCATTGCACACCCTTTGCTATTGTTCTGTTCTCTCTGAGAATAATAGACTGAATGTGCCACACTGTCTTGTAACTGAATTTCCTTTTTTATTATTGCAAAAATTAAAACTTTTAATAAACGCAAAGCACTTGTTCAATTGGATGAGTGCATATAATGAATTGGATGACAATTCTATTAAATTCTGCCCCAAAAGTATATAATTTACATTCAGTACATCTCAAAGAACAATCATCTCTGTTACAATCTCATAATCCTTATAAATGGATTTGCATGGTACAGCAAGATTTACAATGTAATGGATTACTATTTCATAATCCTGGAGCATGGAGAAGAAACTTCAAATATTTAACAATTTTTTACTGCGTTGAAAGCTTTTTCTAAAACCAGGCACATAAAATCATGGAGGCTGCTAGGAAGGAGCTAAAGTACACGGTATCAAAAGCATTGCATCGTTTCGTTGCATAGTCTTTGTTTCATCTTGATTTCCAAGCATGCGTATATCCCTGCTGTCTACTAGCTCCACCTTCTTGTCACTTGGAATTACTGCACTGTTCACCATAGCTCTTGCTATGGTTGAAACAAGCAAAGATTAATGCTTTAGTAGAAATAATGTAAGAGGCAATCTAGATATTTTCAACCAAGCCATTTAATAAGTGTAACTTCCCTTAATGAATAAAATACTGGTAAGTCTTTTTTTTTAAAGAACGAAAAAAGAAAAGAGGGAGAAAATTAGATTAAGAAGAGTTTAGTAACCTTTTTCTATTTACTCTTAAGCAAGCACAAAGGCCTAAATGTAGTACAGCTCTGGGTGTGTTTGTGTGTCTGTGTGCATGTGTACATGTGTGTGAATGGATGTACTTGTGTACACATACACACACATACACAGCTGCACGTCTAACTAAAGTGCAGCAGTTATACTTTTTAATTGTAAAAGAATTTAACTGCTCTTGTTTTATAAAAAAAAAAAAATCCTCCCTTCCCAAATCAAACCAAAACATCTTAAATGAGGTCTGTAAATAAGCTCTTTGTATTCTTTCTTTCTTTAAGTACTAAGGCTACACATTTGCAATCCTGACAAAAGAATTTTCAACTTTGAAAGCAAAATATATCTGAGCCTTTGGTTTTAGTCCCTATTCCTAACCATTACTGATCTCCTTATCTGCCTCCTTTAACAATTTCCAAAAAATACAAATCATACAAGCCAACAAATCATACAAGCCAACAACCTCTGTACATCTGTACGTCTTGAATCAAGACTGTAAATTTTCATGGTCTGGGACTGTCCTTTATTACATCGTTTCTGTTTTAGTATAATCAAATACTGACTTATTTGGCAGCAATACATCAACAGAATGATGATAGGAGCTGTGAATATAGATATAACTCAGTGCATAATCTTTAAAATATACCTATTTTGGAAAAGTTTATCTATACAAATTAGAACTAATGAAGTTTTACAGCACTGAAATAGGAATTTAGAGGAGTTGAGAATTGGTGAAAATAATTAATGACATGAGTTTTTCACTGTAATCCATTCCTATGTTGACCCCTTTCTAATTTTTAAACACGTTCTTGAATTGTAGACACCCCAAGTAGACATAGGCCATGGATCACCTTGCTCTTTAGCCACTTTATAAGGGGTATGGAAACTGCTGCTCTGGAGTGCATATCAGCTCTTGCAATCTAACTCAGGGACTGGAAATCCTTATGGAGTGGCAGGCCAAATTAAAAAAACTCTATCCAAAGGTAGGTTGCTTCCTCCAACCTGACCCCACTGCTGCCTCTTTCCACACAGCTGAATTGCCACTAATTCCTGCAACACAGACTTGACACTGGGGTCCTAGCTTTGATAGCCAGACAAAATCACTTAGAGAGTTGATACTAATCCATGGTCAGTATGCTGCCAACCCTTGATCTGTCACATCTGCATTATCCTCTAACGATACGAGTTAGCTAAACTGCCCTAAATTTGTCAAGGAATGAAGCAAAGTTGATGTTGGAGTAGTTTTGGGCTACTCATATTACCGCAGTCATGTAGCTATAACACAGCTGCACCATCACAGCTTGGTATCACTTGACAATTGTTAAATCTATTATGCCAAATAGGTAATATAGCATTCCTTCAAGATTATCCTGTTTATACATCCAATGATTCCATCTGTTCTTATGACCAAGATGTTGTACTAAGAGCTCATTTTTAACTGATTAAACAACATTACCTTCAGATCTTTGTTAAAGTCAATGCTTCCCAAGATAGACCCCACCATAATGTAAGCATAGTCTGCATTTATTAAGCCTACATGTGTGAGTTTACATATCTGGCTATATGGAAATATTTACATTTTGTTAGTACTTAGTTTACCAAGCTCCTTATCAGCCATTTCCCATATTTACCACTCAGCCAGTCTTTTGTGTCATCTGCAGATTTAATCAAGCTCAGCACAAGACAAAGACATCAGAACTACTTTCATGTGTGGAGAAGCAAGTAATTTTGGTGCTTGCCTTCTTCAAAACAAACTGGTAGTTAAATCACTTGTATAGCAAGTAAGAGACATTGGTTCATTTTTCTTACCTGAGAGAGTTCAAACCCACTTCTCTCAACTTCTAGGAAAGTGTGCTAAGAACCAAACTATCATCTAGGCTATACCTAATATTGAACAAAAATATTCAGAGACTTTGAAATGTAACTCACCTTAAGCATTAGTTCCAAAATGATTACTATTTACCAAAGCAGATTCAGGCAAAATAGGGCATGTCTATACCTGTGCATTTAATGCACATTAGCCCAATGTAAGGCACATTCAAGATGAATATCTACATGTGCATACCCTTAATGCCCCTTAAAAATGGTAAATTTATTCATAGATTCATAGATTCATAGATTAAGGGTCGGAAGGGACCTAGTAGATCTTCTAGCCCGACCCCCCGCCAGGGCGGGAGAACAACAAAAAACCCCAAAAAGAGAAATGGGACTCAAACGAGTCCAGCCAGGTAGGCATCCAGCCTCTTCTTAAAGACCCCCAGGGTAGGGGCCAGCACCACTTCCCTTGGAAGTTGGTTCCAGCTCCTAGCCGCCCTAACCGTGAAGTAGTTTTTGCGGATGTCCAATCTATACCTCCTCTCCATCAGCTTGTGCCCATTACTCCTTGGAGTAATGGGCACAATTAATTTAGATTAATTGTGCCTAAATTTGATACCTGCATAAAGCAAGTATCAAGTTTAGGTGCGATTAGTTAAAACACATTAACGCACATGTAGTTCACATTAACATAGGGACTTTAGTGCTGGGTCTGCCCAGCCACCTGGGAATGGCCAGAGCCCAGCCCCTGGGCTCCTGGCTGTCCGCCTCTCCTCCTTCAGAGTTGAGCTGTTCCCTATCAGTCCCTAGCT